>NW_011888782.1:3123327-3137018 GCF_000151845.1 Pteropus vampyrus
TGGCTCACAGAACTCAGAGAAACATTTTACTTACTAAATTACTGGCTTATTATAAAAGGATATGACTCAGGAACAGCTGGATAGAAAAGGTTCCTCGGGCAAGATATGGGGAAAGGACACAGAGTTTCCACGCCCTCTTCGAGTGTGCCACCCTACCAGCACCCCAAGACGTTCACCAACCTGGAAGGTCTCTGAGCCAGGTCCTTTGGAGTTTTTATGGAGGCTTCATTACATAGGCATGGTTGATTAAATCATTGGCCATTGGTGACTGAGTCAACCTCCAGCGTTTTCCTTCCCAGAATATGAAGGCGTGGGACTGAAAAGTCCAACCCTCTATTCGTGGTTGGTTCTCCTGGTAATCAACTCCCAGCCTTAGGTATTTTCCAAAAGCCACCTCATTAACATAAACCCAACTCAACTGTGGTGCAAAGGTGCTGCTTGTGATTAACAAGAAATCATTTCATCTTTGTGGCTCTGAAGCTATTTCAGGAACTGAGGACAAGAGACAAAATATTATAACTAAAGATCCTCCCATTGTTCTCATTGCTTACAAAATGCTAAGGGTTTGGGGAGCTGTGAGCCAGGAACCCTGGATGAAGACAAAAAGGTGTGTGTGTGTATGTGTGTGTAACAAATCACAATATCACGCTAGGTGATAGAGATAAAATGATAAGGCAGTCATGGTCCCTGCCCTCATGACTTCTCCAGGGCCTGGAGGATTAGTCTATGGAAAAAGAAGATTAGGCTTTGATGGGGAACCTCACTAAGGGCAGGAGGTGCTCCCAGGAGGGGCCCCTCCCCTGGGCATGGGCTCAGGGAAGGCACCCCAGAAGAAGCTGACATCTAAACAGACCTAGGGAAAAAGCAGGGATTAGGGGATTCTAAGGAGGAGGTAAAGTATGTCCAAAAGCAGGGGGACGGCAGAGGCCCACAGGGAAGGGAGGCCTTGCACATTTTGGAAACGAAGGGGGTTCAGAAAGCTAAGTCATCAGACTTTGCTTATCTCTTTTTAGTAAGTATATCATCATATGATCTGTATGATACATCTGTGCCTCATTTTTCTCATTTGTAAAATAAGAATAAAAATACCATATGTGCTAGATTTAAGGTGTACATCCCTTCACCCCCATTTTAGCATTCACAAAATCAAGATAGGTGTTACTATAGATTTATATATTTCCTGCTGGGTTTTCTTCTTCCTTTGAAAGCTGCTGGGCATCTGATGTTGTCTCAGAATTAAAGAAAGGTGGAGTCATTTTGCCTTATCTGTCTCCTGGGGCTAAGAGAATATGAGACTATCAAATGAAATTAAGCCTCACTGTGGCTCTCAGCCTAGATTATACCTTAGTATCCCCTGGGGAACTTTTCAACTCTACCAATGCTTGGGCCTCATTCCCAGAGATCTTGATTTTATTGATCTGGAGTAGGGAGCTGGTGAGTATGTTTTTGAAACCCAAGTGATTCTAATGTATAGCCAAGGTTGAGAACTGATGATACCAACTGATCCTACAGCAAACTACCACCTGCGTCAAATCAGACTCTGCTAAATGCAGTTTTATCGGAACACAGCTCCGCCCATACATTTACATACTGCCTATGGCTGCTTTTCCTCACAATAGCACAGTGGAGTATTTGCAGCAGAGAGAGTTAACCAAAAAGTCTAAAATGCTTATTACCTGGCTCTCTACAGAAAAACTGCCAACCCTGGCCCTAGACCATTGCTACTCAAAGTGTGGTTCTCGCCTCAGCATCATCAGCACCTCTGGGAGCCTGTTGGAAATAATCTTCAGCCCTTATGAATCAGTCAGCAGTGAAACAACATCCCCAGGTGGTTTGTGTGCATGTTACAGTTTGAGAGGCCTTGCCCTGTGCCCATCTGACCGCTGTGACCCTCTCTGGCAAGGTTTTCCCCCCTCTACCCTTTTTTGGGTCTTCACTGTGATGCTAATTGGATTAACAACAACATAAAGCTGTTAGCACAGAACGTCCTCTCCTGTCCTCATACATTAGATCTCTCTTTTGTGTTTTTTTTTCTATCATGGCACCTTATTATTTTTCTTCACAGCTCATCTCAAATCTGTGATTAAACCTTCATTTGAGTGTTTATCTCATTAATGTCTGTCCCCTCACTAAACTGGAAGCCTCAGGAGGGTGGAGACTGGGTCTCGGGGCATGAGAAAGGTATAAAGCACACTGGGTGCTGCTTCCCAGAAGAGAAATGGAAAGAGGAAAGGTTACCTTGGAAGTAACTTGATGGGAAAGAACAGAACCAATAACTATGCAGACCAGGGAGGGTGCAGCCTAGAAGGTGCTGGATGATGAACAGGATTTAATTTCCTCATTTTGCATTCCAGGGTTAAACAGTATTCAGTCACACAGAAACGTCGAAGTGCTTTGGTGAACCTCTGCAGAGCAAGGATCCAATTTTACCAGCTGTTCATTAAGTGAAATATCTATACATATATAAATTGGGAATTTAATTAGAAAGGCAGAGGTCCAAGGATGTGATCATTGCCTGAGAAAGTTACATTTCAGACTCTTTTCCTTTCCAAGAGAACTGAGGAAATTCTTAATTGCATTCTATTCTTTTTTTCCCTCATAATCACAGCTTGCCTCAACTGTTCTTTTTTTTTTTTCCAAAATGCCCTTGGGGAGTGAATATTTTTGAATGGCTAACTTCTCGTATGAAGATTAAGCACACCAGCTGCTCTTATCTACAGCTGTCTTGTCTTTCAGAAAACAGAACACAAGTCAGGTGGCTTAGGACGGACCTTACTTCCTGTCCTAGGCACAACACTCACCAGTAGTGAGATAAGGTCACCGATTTTACTGGAGAAGAAAGCAAGCTCAAAGAAGGAAGTAATGTCACAGACTCAAGGTGCCCCAAGGAAGCCTCGAAGGTGATTAGAATAATACTGGCTGCCATTTGTGGGTACCTGGCTCAGTAGACAAGTCACCCAGTAGGAATATCTGAAGCACATTTTGGTAAACCCCCACCCCAAAATAAAAGAACATAGTGTTTGGAAGGGGCTCCCAAGCCAGAGGGAAAGTAGCCTGAATGAGAAGTGTGAAACATGAGTTCTAGTTCAAGCTGAGAGGCCTTAGGCCAGTCCTTTAACTTAAACTCTGAGACTCATTATTCTCATCTGTAAAATAAGGTGGTTTTAGTATATTTATTTATTGATTCATTTCTTTATGCTAGGCACTTTGTTAGGTAGCAGGCAGGCAACGAAAAGTAAAACCAATGGATCTTACAGTGCATTGAGGGAGCAAGATATTTTTGAAAGAATTACATCAATAAATGTAAAGTTACCACTGTGTTCATGCTGTAAAGAAGTGGTTTCTCTAAGACCCCACAGCCAGTCCATAAGTAGGTCTGGTCAATAGTACCGTCAAAATATATTCCAAATTTAACCACTCCTCATGACCTCCCACTCATGTCCATGCCACCATTGCTTCTTGCCTGGATTATTACACTACCAGATCTCCTTGCTTTGACTCCTGCCCTTCTTAATACATTCCTCAAGCAGCAGTCAGAGTAATCTTTGAAGACCATACATTAGATCAATATCCCCGTGTTCAAAATCTCTAATGTCTTTCTATCAGGCTTAAATTAAATTCCAATGCCATATGCATGGTCCATAAGGCTCCATTCTCATTTTGCCATTTGACTTTTCATAGAATCTCAGAATTTCAAAGTAAAAATGGGCCTTACAAACCATTTCAAGTATCTTTTGTAAACAAAGGTGATTGGTTATTCCTCCACCCTTCCTGTAATTAAAATCCCTTAATGACTGCCCACTGATCTTGGGATAAAGACAGAAATTATTAATAGATTCTGCAAAGCCATGCATGGTCTGGCCACTTCTTTTCCAGCCTCATCAAGTGCCATACTCCCCTTTGCTCTATGTTCTATTAATACAAGAATTCCCTTGGTTCCTCGCCCACTCTGTTCTTCCTGCCGCAGGACCTTTACACGAGCTCTCCTCCCTCCGTGAAAACCACGCCCTCTGGGCCTGGCTGACTCTCCCCATTCCTCTAGACCAGAGGTCTCCAAGCTTTTTGGCACCAAGGACCGGTGCTCCTATGAGAATTTAATGCCCGAAGATCTGAGGTGGAGCTGAGGCGGTGACGCTAGTACTAGGGAGAGGCTGCAAATACAGAGGAAGCTTCGCTGGCTCACTTCCTGCTGTACGGCCTGGTTCCTAACAGGCCACAGACTGGTACCGGTTCTGGCCTGGGGATTGGGGACCCCTGCTCTAGACACTAGCTTAAACATCATTTCCTTAGGAAAGTCTTTTCTGACCTCTCTGAGTTAATTGATTTTCCTTATGATACGTCATCACAATATATAATAATTCAACAAATACTTATTGAACACCTTTTTATGTATAAGCCTTCTTTTAGGTGCTGGAAAACAAGATGGACAGAGTGTTATCTCTTGCCTCTTGGCTAAAGCTAGTAGCATGACTATAGCTCTAAATGCAGGGCACATGTCTCCATTCTCAGTGGGGAAGTTAGCAGATATGCAGTATATGCAATCACAACCTCTCTTTTGGTGTCCAGTGAACTACCCAACTCAAGAACTTTTATAGCTGCTGATTGAGATGATAATGGAACATCTATGTCTAAATGTAACTTTCTCCATGAAGAAGTTGAAAATTTGATGGAGCACTGAGAAATAAAATTAATGAACAGATAAATGAAAAACCCTCAAGCTTTAATATCTAATCTTTAATATCTATATCGATCTAATATGTTTTGCATCGAGTACATTTTTATGGATTTATGAGGTGGATCTCTAACATAGACAAGACTATCAACCATGAATTTACCTATTTCTCTTAGTGTAATGACTGTTAATTACTAGTGACTATGTGTGCCCAAATTGTTGAGATATTTAGAAACAAAGGGGGTTTACAAACTTTGCATGTTGAAGTGGGGCAGGGCACCCCAACATCTGGATTACCATAGACTTAAGTACACCAAAGTAGTAACTTACCAAATAATACCTAAAAGTTTTTAAAGTGCCAGACAGCCCTCTGAGGTGCTAATATTTACCCCTATTATGTACTTAAATCACTCCCCATTACTGAAATCTAAAAAGTTCCTTGCCCACTTCTCCACCCAGTTAAATCAATGAAAGATGTACATCAGAGTTTGTGAGTATTTTCATGACAGGTCCCTGGGGACCAATTATTAGGTGCTAATTGTGCTGTTTTAGGATGACAGCAGTAATCATGGAGAAGGGGGAAATCAAGGAGGAATGACAGTTGGGAATAATTTATTAAAGCAAAACTCTTAGAAAAAGCTCTTCAGTTTAGAAACTGGAATCATGGCACTAATCTTAGGAATGAAGATGTTGAAGCTTAAGAAAGTTTGTTTGAAAGAAACCATGTGAGGGAATTAGATGTCATTATATGTCATCATGTCACTTACATTTCCAAAGATACACTCTATGCACAGTTTGAAAAGACATCAGAAAAGCAGGATGCTTTTAGCTAAATGACGCTTTATTTCCTCTGGGTTCCACCCGAAACTCCTATATTAAAGTGCCCTTTAACATACCTCCTGGAACGTGTGGACTTTACTGTCTCTAAACATCACAGGATCGAATCAAGCATAGTACTTACCTCGCTGAATCCGAAGGAATTACCATTTATTGAGCACCAACTATGTGCGAGGAATCAAAAATCCAAAATTTCATCAAATCCTCTCAATCACCTTGTGCTTAGATATGGTTTTTACTTTAAAGAGAAAACTAAAGTTCAGAAAGCTTATGTGACTTGCCCATGCTCATCAGCTAGTAAGGAATCTGATTTCAGCTCATTTATTCATATAACGGATATTTATTGAACTTCTACTAAGTGGCTAGAACTGAAGATAGGCTGGTGACCATGAAAGACAAAGTAATTGCAATTCAGTGGGAGAAAAATATGACTAGAGAAGCCTAGGGTACTTTGGGACCCAGAGCAGGGTACCTGACCTACTGAGAGGGTCCGACAGCAACACTTTCCCAAAGAATGGCCATATTAGCTAAGCCTTAGTGGGAGAGAAGCAGTTAGCAAGATTTAGAGTCTAGAGAATACTGTTCTAAGTAGAGGAAATGTCAAATGCAAACGGCATGAGGTGGGAGATAACAAGGTCTCCTTAAAAAATTAGAGTATTGAGAGGGGTGGCAAAAAGACAGGAAGGCATGAGGCAGGAGAGGTAGATAAAAGTTGGATGGTGAGAAGCAAGGATTCTGGATATTATCCAAAAGCATTGAAATGTTTTAAGTAGAGGTAAGTATGGGTTTTAAGAAGCTCATTAGGTCTGAAATATGAAGAATAGTAGAAGAGGAGCAAGACCAGATGCAGGAAGGTGTACTAGGAGGTAGTGTTGTCTGAGTGAAAGAAAGGGTGGTGTTTGGGACCTAGGAGCAGAGATGACAAGGAGAAGGGAAAGAAGAAATCATTAGGAAATGAAATGGACTTGGAGACTGATTAGATGGGATTGTTGATGAGCACTGGGAAGACAGGGCTTCACAGCTACTTTGGAGCTTTTGGTGGGGCCACTGAGTCATGCCATTCACAGGAAGAGGGGGAATATTTGTGGGGAAGATAGTTATTATCATCGTGGATTTGTTGGGTTTTTGGTGGAGGATGTTCAAGTGCCTTGTGAGCAGTTAGTACGTGGATGTGGAGATGTCTGAGGAGGTGTCTTGCCTGGGGGGCATGAATCAGAAAGTAATTGGTAAATATGATCATTAATTTTATGTGTCAATTTGACTGAGCTAAGAGATGTAAAATATTTATTTCTAGGTGTGCCTGTGAGGGTGTTTCCAGAAGAGATTAATATTTGAATAGATAGAATGAGTAAAGATCACCTTCGCCTATTCAGGTGGGCATTATCCAATCCATTGAGAGCCTGAATAGAACAACAACAACAAAAAAAACAGAGGAAGGACTAATTTTCTCTTTTTGCTTGAGCCATCTGGACCTTGGCACTCTTGGTTCTCAGGCCTTCAGATTCGGATTGAATTAAAGCACCAGCTTTCCTGGTTCTCTGGTTTGCAAATGGCAGATCACAGGACTCTCAGCCTCCATAATCATGTAAGCCAACTCCTATGATAAATTTCTTCTTATATATTTCCATATATACACTATTGGTTCTGTTTCTCTGAAGAACTGCAATATAGTAGTAGGTAAAGGGTGGAGCGGACAGTCCCAACTTTACAGAGCATGTGTTTGAGCCACTTCTCATAACTAGCAGAATGCGTTACTTCTGTAATGATGGAGTCACCCTGAGTCCTCACTGATACCTCCCTCCATATCCCCATGACACAGCTCTCAAAGAGCTGATTGGAGTTCAGGATCAGGTCATGACCAACAACCCAGATGACCCAGAAACAAGTTGAACAGCACTGGCAAGAAACAAAATTCTGCTCTCCAGAATGCAAAGCAAGAGTTCCATTCTTGATTCAGTTTTTGGCTGGAATAGAATCTATGGAATACTTACGGCAAAAAGACTGCATTTACTGAAAGAACTAACAAGCTTATGGTAGGTTGAGTTTCTCCCAAAGCAGACTCTGGGCAAGAATTTGTGCAGTTAGTTTATTTAGGAGGTGACCTCTGGGAGCACTGGTAAAGGAGCTGGGAAGTGAGACAGAGAAGGGAAGGAAGCCCATGCGGAATTGTTAATGAGCAGGTTGGTTACCATTCTGGGCAGCTGGAGCTTACTACCTCGGACACCTCCGGAAGATCATAGCAAGAGTTGCCTCCTCCAAGGTGTGAGAAAGCTGGGCTATTAACTCACCAACTTTCATCTGTTATTGGGTCAGGGATTGCTCCCAGGAGTGTTAACTCCCAGGTCTTTCTGGCTTACTCCACATGAGTCAGGCATGATCCTAAGGCCAGAGAAAGCCCTCAGGCTTTCACAGGTGCTTGAAGTAAGAAGCATCCAGCATGCACTGAAACAGTGAATTTGGAGGGAATGTGGGCAGGGCTCTGACATCATCTGTTAGCCAGTAGAGAAGAGAAAAGCCTGCACATTAGGGAAATCTGGTACAATGTATAACATCATCTTTTTAGTATTATAGATTTTAACTATCCCAGAGAAATGTGGACGTAAATGTGATTATGAAGTTAAGTACACCAGCTGGTTTATGGTGAGGTGTGGGTACCAAAAGATGGCACATGGACCATTTGACACACTGTGGGATTTTTTCCACCAAACAGTAACTGCCAAAAGTGACTATGACTTGCTCATGATCACCAAAGTTTTATTGCATTTGGAACCATGTACTGGATATTTTCAGTCAGAATTTCTTGCCAAACATTAATCAAGTTGTTTTTAAAGGACATGTTAGTGATTAGCTTATGGTTTTTCAAGCCAATACAAATGCCTTTGCCAACTAACTCTGGCAAAATCAATCCCCTTTAAAGTCTAGGATACAGTACTTAAGGCATTACAGAAACATTTTAGAATCAAATCAATACCCAATTCTTAATTATAAATGATTAAAGAATGATTAGATGTGTATTTAACATGTCTTCATGATTTGAGAGGAATGTTGAGGTTTACATTCCTATCCCCTCTACTGCTAGAGCGTTTGGGTGGGTGGAGGGGAATTTCCTATTTATGGCAAAATCAAATCAGTAAATTTCCTTAGACCTGTTATTTAGAACCATAAAAAGTATTAGTTTTTTTAAGGATTATCTCAGTCAATTAAGGTAAGATTTAGAGTCAGTAGTGATAAATCAGTTGGTTCTCACTTTAGCAAAAGTGAAGGTCAGAAGCCCAGACACAAATAGAATTGATAAGGCCTCCTTTATCTTGCCTGGGATTTGCATGTTAGTGAATTTTCTAAATGCAACTGCTCCATATTTATATGAGAAGCATACGTCAGCCAGACTTTTGACATTTCAAGTCATTTATTTATCACTGAGTACCTACTAAGTACCAGCTACTGTGGAAAGCGTCAGGGATATGAGAGACTCAAGAGATCTTTTCATCTGTACATGGTTTACATTAGCCAAACAGTATTCGATTTTATTCATGGCGATCTCTTCCAAATGTCCTTGCCAAGGCCTTGGGTCGCCCTAAGAAAAGACAAATCTGGAGGAGGGTGAGGAATGAGGAGAGGGAGTGAGATCAAGTCTCTCTAACGATTGTTTCTTCATTTAAAATTTTCGGCCTTTAATTAGTCACTGTTTTGTAAAGGATCTGTGCCTTTTTAACTCTCCATTACCTCGAAGAACTTAGGTTTGCTTTTTGAGTCTTTATTCTAAAATTCTGAAAATTCAAATGTGATACGTTTCTGCTGAAAGTAGAAAAATACTGTTGTTATCACAAAACCATTATCCAAAGAAACTAAAACACTGAGGGCACTTTTCAAAGCCTTCTACCTGCAGGAACAATTTGCATTCTCTAGAAAAAGTTGCCCCAAACTGTAAAGGATAAAATATGAAGAAGTACATAGTGAAATCAGAATAGTCACACTCCCAAATATCTCTTCCATGACAGCAGCACGGCTGATATGTCTTTCCTTAAACCATTTCTAAAAACTGGAACAGTTTCAAGGGAAAAAGGGAGATTACAATGCTTGGCGAGTCATGTATTACAGTTAATCATGTGTTATACTCCATGGAAACAAAGTATTTCAGTGAGGTCAAAACATAGAATAAGATTGGGCTCAACATTAACTGAATTTGGGAAATATTTCTATTTGTCTTGATGCTTAAAATTTACTACCATCATCATCATTGCCTTCATTTATTGAGCACTTATGCCTGGCATTTTATAAAGATCTTCCGATTTTTATCTCACACATCCCTGTGAAGTAGGTAGGTGTCACTGCTCCATGAGACAGGTGAGAAAAGACTCAGAGGGGTTAAGTGAATGTCCAAGCTAGTCTGTAACTTGAACTCAGACCTATTTCAGAGCAAAGATAAGTCACTTCCTAAATAATAACAGCAGCAACAACAACAACAATAACAAAAGGTCAGGAGAGAAAAGAACATTCTGGCCAACATTTGATTGCCCTGGAAAGCTTTTATATTCATGATACTCATAAAAGTAGAAATATAGAAAATCTTCATACTAATTTCTTAGGACTGCAGGAGTGAGCGATCTTTGATTTCAAACACGTTCTCATTAGTCTGGACCATTTTTATTTATTTGCAGAAGGTATAACTAGCAATCACATATTTTTAAGAAATCCCAGGGGCAGGGGGTATTTATTGACAGGGAACATTTTTTTAAAGTCATTTTAATGACTTATATCAGCAGGACTACATAGTATACTATATAAATAGATGAATGAACACATCGACTTTCATTCACGGTTCTTGTAACCTGACCTTCATTTGGTGACTGAATTAGCTGCTCTTGTCATTGTCTGTGCAAATAAATAAATAAATCTTTTCTTTATAAACATTCCAACTATTCAAACTTTTCTGAAATTTGGACTATCTGAAGGGAATGGGAAAAGTGGAAATTGCAAGGGTATTGTGCTTTTGAGAATTGCTTCACAAGAAGATTTAGTAAAATTTAAAGGTTTTTTTGTTACTAAAAAAAAGGCTAAAGATGATTCTCCAATGAATGCTTAAGATAAAGTCTTTCATGGACATCACAAAATTTCACTTCACGTAGCACAAAGTCCAAAACACACGTACTTTTGAATGGAAGACGAACTTTCTTTTTTGCAGGTTCTCTTCTGCACTTACAATATTTTGGAATAAAATGATGGAAGAGAGAGGAAAATTAATTCTTTTATAAGGAAAAAACTTTTAAGGCCATATATTTTAAAACACTTTATTTAGACTTTTCAGGACTTTTATGTATGTGATCCCATCTATGCAGACACTAAATAAGTTTAACATTGTAACTTCAAAATGGCATACTTGAAAATTTTATATTAAAAATACTACTCACCAAATAGATCTGCCTTTAAAAAAAAAGTGACTGCTGTTTCTGTAACTATAGAAACTCTTGACGAAAAACTTCTAATATCCTTTCCATCTCAAGTCTTATGATTTTCACCAACATCTCAGATATTCCTAATCAATATCACCATCCATCTCCCCCATCTAAACTTTTCTCCCACACTAGCAAAGATCATCTTTAAATATCTCCATAGAGTAGGCTAATAAAAAGAGAAATGAGAAATCTTTATCACAAAGGGACGCAGAAGAAATCACTTCCTAGTTCCAATATTTTTCCTCTTCCAAACTGCCTCCTCCCCTCATCAGAATTATTTGCACAGTTGAGACCGAGCCAGGTAGTTGGGATTCCACTCATTGCAGGATGTTACTGGGCATTCATAAAAAGGCACATTTTTTCTGTTTTCTCTCTTCCCCGCAGACAGCAAAAAACCCCAACTATCTTTAATAAATTTGAGTAGGATGCAAGAGCAAAATTACAGACTGGATCTACACAGGCTTGGGAGTGACTTTTCCTGATCCAAGATGGTTAATTTAATTCCATTCATCTGTTCCCCGTGTAGTCCTGGGTGCCTGCCACACATCAGTCCCTGTCCTGGGCAGGAGACTATTTGGAGCTTCTGAAATTGACTTATTTCTTTCACTGCGGTCTTCACGCAGCCCCCTCTATCTGACCCATCCCTCCTCCCAGGCAACTCCTGACCACTTGCAAACCTAGTTCGGGCTCTTTCTATCCCAGAGGACTTCAGCTCCAGGACTTACCTCGGGAAAACTTCCACGCAGTCCCCAGCCCTGCGGTCCCCAGCCCTGCGCTTCCCAAGCCCTGAGCGTATTTTCTCGCGACGCACACTGAGCAGAGCACAGGGTCGGGAGCGCAGAGCCGAGTGCCGCTGACCTCGGAGAGACCGACCGTGGGGACCTCGGGAACCGTGGACGGGACGGGAGGCAGCACCGGCAGCCTCTCGCCTCTTGGTGTCCCGCGGGCTGGCAGCAGCTCCCACACCTCTCCTTGACGCTATATAAACTGCTTCTCTCCGCCCCGGGCCGACCCTTCCCCGCCCCGGCGGCCCCGGGCCCAGCTCGCGTCCCCAGAGGGGGGCGCAGGCGTAGGGAGGTGATGGAAGTGGGAGTTGGAGGGTTATGGGGGCTGTAACTGCCCCTCCCGCCTCTCCCCTATGTGAAACCTCTACCCTCAGTTTCAGACGGTGCGAGGTTATTGATTGCGGGGAAAGGGGGGAGGTCGCAGTGCGCACCTTCTCCGTGCTCAGCGGACCTGCAGGGCGCGCGATCCGAGGTGCCTGGAATTTTGGAACTTCTGTCATTTAGTGCCTTTGTCTATGTTCAGGATCTTTTTGCAGAAGGGAGGAGCTAGCAAGGGAGCTCGAGAGTCTTGGGATGGTGGGAACTTCTCTCTCTTGCCGGTGAAGGATGACCAGCCCCTGCGCATTTCAGGATTGAGGTCAAGCGCCATCCTGGACCAGGGTCCCTAGGAGAATATCCTTGACTCTTTTGTCTACTGACGTTTTCTTGGTGACTGACTGCACATTCATTAATCTACATAATTATCTGTTCCACAAATATTTGAGCATCTAGTATGTGCTGCTACAGGTGCTTGAGATCCAAAACCAAGACGGGCTTCGCTTACAATCTTTCTGGGGAGACAGAGATGGAAAAAGGAAACAGCGTGGTAATTCCTGGATGGGATAAGCGCTGCTATAGGAACATAAAGAAGGGATTCTAACTAAACCTTGGAAGGCAAAAGAAGCTTCCCCGAGGAAATTAGGTCCCAACTGAAATCTAAAGCTTGAGGCAGGCATAAAAGCAGGGAGAAGAGGGTGCAAATGCAACAGCAGCTGCAAAGGCTGGTAACAGACAGGGAACACTGACCCTCATCAGCGGAACCAAGCGTGTTTGTTTTTAAAAATTTGCTATTTACTGTCATCCTAGATTTAAAAAAGAAAAGAAGATTAAAAATCTTGGGAAAGATAAACCTGTAAGTGGTAGAACTGGGATCCGAATGTAGGCCGTCTAGCGCTTGAGTGTGCTTTTCTAGCATAGAGTGTCAACGTGGCAAATGACAAGTTCAAAAACAGAGATGAATGGCGATTCCTCTGGAATCTCACGGATATCTTCAAGTCTCAGCTAGATCATTAGGGTAATGTAAATAATAAAGACACTTTCTCATGTTCCTCATTGACTCTTTCAGATCATGAGACTTAAAGTTCTGGTTCATAGACTTGGAAGAGCAGCAACAGGACGGGTGGCTTCAAAATGGTGACTCCTGTGTGGGTCCCTTGGCTTGGATGCACAGGGGGCTGGGAGAACATTGGAACAACAACAAAACAGCAAACACGGGAACATCTCAATTATTATTGCTTTTTCCTAAAATGATTAAAATTAAGTAATTCATGTTTTCATAGTCTTATAAAGTATTATTATTTTTTTAAATACACTTCAAACACACAACTATGCTTTCCTTATTCCAGAACCATTATTGAAAGAGGCAGATATGACTCCTGGTAGCAGGGTTTCTAGCAAATTGCAAGCTCATACAGCTAGTTTAAAAAATATCTCACATATAAACAATGCCTATTTTATTATAGCCCCATAGAAAATACCAGTCTGATAGAAGGGTTTCTGGGAGTCATTAGCCCAGCCAGCACCAGGGATCATGTCAGTTCAGTTGGCAGGCATGATAGTACTTGCCTTAACAAGCCAAGTCCCTTTGACATATTGTTTGAGAGCATCTCAAAACACTCTATCTTA
>NW_011888782.1:3137068-3153299 GCF_000151845.1 Pteropus vampyrus
TTTACTGTCATCCTAGATTTAAAAAAGAAAAGAAGATTAAAAATCTTGGGAAAGATAAACCTGTAAGTGGTAGAACTGGGATCCGAATGTAGGCCGTCTAGCGCTTGAGTGTGCTTTTCTAGCATAGAGTGTCAACGTGGCAAATGACAAGTTCAAAAACAGAGATGAATGGCGATTCCTCTGGAATCTCACGGATATCTTCAAGTCTCAGCTAGATCATTAGGGTAATGTAAATAATAAAGACACTTTCTCATGTTCCTCATTGACTCTTTCAGATCATGAGACTTAAAGTTCTGGTTCATAGACTTGGAAGAGCAGCAACAGGACGGGTGGCTTCAAAATGGTGACTCCTGTGTGGGTCCCTTGGCTTGGATGCACAGGGGGCTGGGAGAACATTGGAACAACAACAAAACAGCAGACACGGGAACATCTCAATTATTATTGCTTTTTACTAAAATGATTAAAATTAAGTAATTCATGTTTTCATAGTCTTATAAAGTATTATTATTTTTTTAAATACACTTCAAACACACAACTATGCTTTCCTTATTCCAGAACCATTATTGAAAGAGGCAGATATGACTCCTGGTAGCAGGGTTTCTAGCGAATTGCAAGCTCATACAGCTAGTTTAAAAAATATCTCACATATAAACAATGCCTATTTTATTATAGCCCCATAGAAAATACCAGTCTGATAGAAGGGTTTCTGGGAGTCATTAGCCCAGTCAGCACCAGGGATCATGTCAGTTCAGTTGGCAGGCATGATAGTACTTGCCTTAACAAGCCAAGTCCCTTTGACATATTGTTTGAGAGCATCTCAAAACACTCTATCTTACGTCCCAGATCTTTTGATATCCAAACCAATTTTCACAAAATTTGACCAGCAGGCTTCCTTTCACCTAATCTCAAGTAAAATGGCAGAGAAAAAGAAAGATCCTTGTATCTTATAAGTGCAGGTGGTTGCCTAAAGTGACCCCAGCTTTTCCCATTATGCAACTCTTGTTTTCTGGACCAGAGAAATGATCGGCAATTAGCCAGTGTTCTTTGCTGTATTTTTGGAGCTTTTATAGGAACATCTGTAACTTAAGTGGAAGTTTGGGTGTTATATATGCTTGAATGTTTTTTTGGAGCCCACGAAAACCTCATCGAACTGGTCACGAGTTACATCAGAAGACAAAGGCAACCCTTAACCTAAGATATAATATGAGCTGGTCAACCATGACAGTGTTGGGACTCTGGGAGCCTTGTCCATTCATAGTTCAGCCTTTGGGAGAAAGTCAGCTACCATCAGCCTAGGAATACTCATGTCGATATGTAAAATATCTCAGGACTCAACCCAGCTAGACCTTCACGGTTCAGACCCTCAGGCTACTCAAGTCACCTTCTATTTGATCTTCCAAAGTCCAATCTTCTCCTTCACCACTTCAAAAAATACAACTTCTGCTAATTCATTCTTTGTTCTTCTGACAGAGAGAGCTTTCTAAACCGCACATCTGATCACTATGCTGACTTAAAGCCATGAAAGGCTCCCCACTGCCTTTAGAGCAGAGCCCGAACTCAAGGCCCTTTATCTCTCTCCCCATTCTTCCTTCTTGCGTCATACCTTCCTGCCACACTCTGACCACTAATCAAGGCAGCTCTACCACCCTCATAATGACCCATAATGATTTCCTGTTGCTTTCATATCTCTTTGCCATTGTCAAGGCTGTTTCCTCTGCATTTGTTTATTCATTTGTTCAGCAAAATATGTATTGCATACTTACTATGGGTCAGGCATTGTGAAAGATTAGAATCATTTTTATGATAATCTATATATTTTTCATCATAAATTAAAATAATATACTTAATCCAGGAAACATTTGGTTTGCTTTGATCTATTTGTTTATCAAGCATGTTTTAAACATCTAATATGTGATAGATACTGTATTAGAAACAAGGAGGCAATCAGCCATAGTCTCTGCCCTTAAGACCTCAGATTCTAGTGTTGAAGGCAGATAAATAAGTCAATTATTAATGTGATAGGCATCTGTATGCACTGGGCACTATGGGAGGAACCTTGGAAAGAAGGTGATACTTGGAATAAACATTAGACCTGGAGTTGAGTGACAAGGTTGAGAGAGGGAAGAAAGAAATAGTAGGTAGAAAAAGCAGCATGTATAAAAGCATAGAAGTCAGTGGTGGCTGGACAATGAAGAGTCATGATATAAAATGATGTAAGAGAAGTAGGTGGGTTAAGTGATGGATTGGATGCAAGTGAGTGAGTGAAAGGAGTCGAGGATAACTCTCAGGTTTCTGGCTTGCAGCTATGTGGGGGCAACATCATTTACTGGAATAGTAAACATAGGAGGAAGAGAAAGAAGTTTATGGAGAGAGGTTGAAGAAAACAATTCTATTTTGGATATTTTGAATTCGAGATGCCTGGGAGCTGTCCAAGTTGTGACACTCAGTGGCCAGATGCATATATATAATCTGAGGCTTAGAAGTGAGGCCTCAACTGGAGACATGAATTTGGGTTCATCATAAAATTAATAGTTGAAGCCGCAGGAGTGTATGAAGTGATATAGGAAGAGTTCATTCACTCATCATTCTTTGAAGAAGTATTCACTGAGCACCTACTATGTGGGAGGTACTGTTCTAGGCTCTAGGGATATATCAAGGAGCAAAACAAATAAGATTCCTGCTTTTTTGGTGCTTGAGGAAAAAGGATTGGGAGCACCTTATTAGATGATGGGGGAGGATGTAGTGATAAGGTAACTTTTGGCAAAGTCTTAAATAGAGATAAGTAAGTCCTGAGAGTTCTCTGAAGGAAAAGTGTTCTATGCATAAAGAACAGTCAACACAAAGGCCTTGAGGCAGGAGCATGGCTGTTGCTTTTGAGCAAAGGGAAGAGGCCAGTGTGACTGAAATGGGGTGAGTAAAGGGAGGAATAGAAGGGCATGAAATCATAGAGGTAATGAGAAGGAGGGCAGGTCGTGGGAGCAATGGAAGCTTTTAAACAGAGGAGTGACATGGTATGATTCCCGTTTATAAAGAATAGCAGATTATAAGGGAGCGGAGTCCTGGAAAATAGCTGACATTTAAGGAATGGATGGAGGAAAGGGTTGTTCCAGGCAGTAAGAATACAGCTGAAGGGTCAGATCCAGGAGACCTCAAGGATGTTAAGATCTTGAGACTTTCCAAGACATGGTGACTAGTTGTGAAAGAATGGTCCACAAGGCAAAAGGAGACCAGGGAAGAATATTGTCTTGAAGCCAGAGGAAGACAGCTATGTAGAAAGAGACTTGGAATGGGGCTAAGGGTCACAAAGGCGTCAGGAAGAATAAGGCTTGAGGAGTATCTTTTGGATTTGGCAGTGCAGAGAGCTCTGTAATGGCTGCCCCAGTAATGGGTGGGTGGAGGTGGGCATCAGAACCCGGTGGCCTATTGAGGGAGTGAGAGATGAAAGAGTTGCAGGAGAGCAGATTCTTTCAAGAAATATGGCAAAGAAGAGTGAGGATTGTAACTTCGCCAAGGCCTAGTAGTGAGGGTAAGTTCATCTTACTGATGATAGCATAGATTATTTTTCTTGGAAACAAATGAAGGAGAAATGTGCTCATGAAGTAAACCAGGAATGGAAAAAGAACGTGCAGAAGATGTCCACATTGTAGGAGTTCTGACTTCCCACTTTATAAGAACACACTAAATAGGCTTATAGCCAACAGTTGGGAAGTGGGGTGAGTTCTAGGATAATCTTTAATTGTACCGCAAAGATTCTAAAGTAGTACAGCAAAACCCCAGGCTGGGCAGGTAAATTGGGAACTATCACCATTGGTGATTGGCTCTTGTTCCCCACCCACCCTCATTCTCAGACAGAAGTGGCCTTGCTCAAGTTCTTATCATGGATAAGAAGACCAGTTAAGAAATAATTTTCTTCTTGTCACTGGGGAACTTGCCAGTTACATGGTCATTTGTACACGGTATATATTTCACTATCTTTACCTTTGTGTTCTCTGTGACCTTAAAGAATGCCCGGAAACATTGGTTTTTATTAATCTTGCAATAGTGCAACCCTGAATTTTATGCAATTGATTTTTCAGACCCCGCTTTACATATCATGGCAGGTGTTTACTGGTACAATTACTTACTTTGGGCATGTGTTGAATTAGTCAAAGAGAGATACGTTAAGCCTTTCAGTTTCGAATTAGCTGTGAAGTCAGAGTAGAGGAACTTTCCCCCAATTCAGTTAAATAAATGTTAAGAAGCTAGAGATGTTGAATCAGGTTCTCATTCTGTGATTTACCTCTCTGGTACAATCCTTTGAGAGGTCAATTCATTCTTACAGGCCTTTAGGGTATAATTAGGAGTCAGTGAGAATTTCTAAATCCTCTTCTCAAGACTGAATGGTATGTACTCCGTCTTTAAAAGGACTAAAAGGACTAAAAGAACAGAAAACAAAACCCATAATGGAGTGAAATTCATCTCATTTTCATAAGACAACCCATTAGCTCCTATAATCAAGCCAAAATATAATCCTCCAAGGGTGGCAAGGAAGGGGCAGCTAGACTTGGTGAATCTGACCATTGATCCCAAGATTTATCTTGTTTGTGGGAACTTTTCCTCATAGATGTTGCTATCGCTCCCAAGTATCTCACCTTAACACTTTGGCCCAGGAGGGGGCTTACAAGCTTTCTCTTAATTTCTCCATCACAACCAAGAAAGACCAAGATAAACCTACAAGATGGTCTAAAGACTCAGGATAATAACAGAAATAGCAACGACGACAACAACAACAGCAATTAGTCGATACCATGAGGCAGGTATCGTTTACAGATAAGGAGACAGGCACAGAAACTCAAAAATCCTGCCCAAGCTTTGTTGTACAGCTACTAATGGTAAAGCCAAGACTGAAACTCAAGAAATAAACCAGGATGTGACTATGCGGGTAATATACAAGCAACCAAACAATCTGACACACAAAGTATGGGTGGTAGATTGTATTTCTAAAGATGGTTGTAACAACATCCATCTCACAGGTTTCTGTCTCTGCCATTCGATTGAACATAATTTCATTGTCTTCTCTGTGCTAGGCATGGAAATTGTCCTAGTTTGCTCTCTCACTCCCACTCAGAAGTAGACTTCTGAAACAAGGATTTACGTGCAAGTAGTTTATTTGGGAGATGATGCTAGAAAATACTACTAAAGGAATGAAACAGGCAGGAAAGGGAAGGTTGCCAGGGAAGGGAGTGTTATCAAGTAAGTGACCACTGTGGACAACCCAGGCTTAGTGCTACTGGGGCATGCTCGGAAACAGTGCAGAACCATCTCCATTATTTACTCACCAAATGTCTTACAGGCTGAGAAGTGCTCTCAGAAGGATTAACTCTGGCACCTCTGGCTCACGCTGGGAACTGGCAGAGCAGCCTTCAGCATACAGGATTGAGGGCAGGGGAGGGGCATTGACAACATCTTCTGGAGAGACCTTTTGAGTCTGTGTGCCTGGGTCAGTGTATGAACTCAGAGGAGAGTGAACCAGCAACAGTAGAGAAAATTAAGATGTGATTGAAGCTTACCTTATCCAACTCAAACAAAACATAAAATCCTCTTAGGCTGTGTGCAGGCATGCTCCCATGCTGGCCCCTGTCATTTTCTTCTCTTGATCTTTGCCCGCCCTAAATTGTTCTCTCAGTTGGTTCCCAACTGCCCCACCCCCCAAGCCTCTGGTGCTCATGGTGGAGGTGGGTGAACACCCATCTGCCTATGCAGATGTTACTCTAGAAGTAGTTACATCTCTATTTGAGAAACATCGACATGGAAGAAGTACCTGCATTGTCCAGAGAGGCTGTGTCATATACTTTTTGCAACATGGAGCTTGCAAGGGGTTTTTAACTCTAGCTGCTGATGAGTTTAGTTGAAAATTATTGAAAAAGCACACATCTAAAGCTCCATAAGAATGTGATTTTCCTTTATCTGACGAGAATCGTTCTTCTTGGTTACATCTAAAATAATTCAATTTGTTGACTCAGGGCCCAACCCAGATGATCAAATCTCTCCAAATTGGAAATTACCAAAAAGCTCTGAGAAAGATTTAAGCTCATAATCTGAGTGCCTTAATATATATGTATTTTCTTTTCAAAAAGAGGTGGATTTATCTATCATAGTGCATTTTCCAAAGTTTTTCATTTTTGAAACAAAAACACCAATAATTTTGTTCTATTTAAATTTTATGACACGATTCAGAGATCCTCAAGAGTCTGTGAAAAAAATCCCTCAATAAGATACATGATATTCTTTGGAGGCAAACTTCATTTGAGGTTTCTTACCTCCTTTCAATTATTTATGAGTTTAAGCTAAGGCAGCCTGTGTTTTTATAAAGTGACCCACAAATATTGAATTTTCCAAGGCTACAGTTTCATATTAATAATAATGAATTTCAGATTTCAGACTTAAATATTGAATAGCCAGAAAGTGAAATCTCTCAATTTACAAGCAGATCTTTTAACCATTATTTAAGGAAAGATAGGACAGTGGCTGAAATATGTGATATAGGCAGCACAGCTGATTGTATTGGAAAGCTGTTTCCCCACTATATGCTCACACTCATCTTGCAGTTTTTTAAGAGGCATGCAAAGAGCAATGTTGGTTTTGAAAGGAAGCTTCTTGTGGTAGGCACATGGTAAAAAGAGTTCAGATAAGTGTTACTAAAATATTATTTTAGGTTTTTCATGGAATTAGAGGTGGACACCTTACTCTGAAGAAGCCCTATCCTGAAGAGATGGTGTTATTTAAACTACTTTAACTTAAGGACCATTTTAGGCATCTGGAGAAGTAGCCAATCTCTGTAGTAAAAAAAATAATAATAAAAAATCAGGATTTTCAGGAGAGTGTGATTCATCCCCTTAAGAGCAATTAACTATAGTCTTTTGGTATAAATTTTTAGTCTTCTAGTGTAAAGTGTAAATAGAAAATCTATGTTTCTAACAGCTTTAATACTCTGATAATAGCTAGAATAAGAACAAGGACAGTTAATAAATTGAAAACGTCAATGAATTTTTTTATGGAAGAAACAACAATTGTCATTACTCAAATAGTAACTTTTCTGTAAGAAAGGTTATTGAATAAATATGTGTAAACATCTTAGTGTTTTATTTATTTCAGCAAAGCCCTTTTAAGGAGTAATTTGTATTTTTCCCTAAAAGTTTCATAAAACTAACCCCATCTTGGATATTATTTCTCCTCCGAGGTCTCTTATGTTGGACTTTCTTATTAAATATTTGATATTATGTTCTTCTCCCACTCTTTTCCCCAAAAGCTTTGAAGGCATCCAAATTTATTGTGATTAGTCACCCATCCTCTGGGATCTGCGGTAAAGAATTATACATATTCATGCACATGCACAAACACACACACACACAATTCATGCAAAGATTCATATATGCATTCTTCCAACTTGCTGAGGCTGCACTTTCTGGGGATAGAACCTAGAATTCCTCTGTACAGTAGCTACATGAGTGATAGAAAAAAATAGTTATGGCCATGTACAAAATCAAAATTTTCCTAAAGAAATGGAATAATCGGTAAATGCATCCAAGGTTCAAAGATTTATTTTCTATGACTTACTCCTGGGGTTTATCTGGTCAGCATTTTCCCAAGAGTGGGGCCTCAGAGCACTATCTCTTCTTAGTTACAATTCTGGGAACAGAATTTGCTTGCAGAACGCCCCTCCCACACACTCTATGCCCTTCTCACCTTTTTAGGTGATAACTTCAAGTTAAAATTAGGGAGTGAGGAGGAAATGGTACAGGTACATTTTTCTGGCTGAAATTATGGACTCACATGAATACTAAGCTGAGAATGATTCTTTATTCCTGGGAAAGAATTCTCAGACATATCTCTTTATTTATTATTACTAAGGTTCAGAGCAGTTTCTGTTGCTGTTGTTACTAAGGGAACATCACGCAAAGGTGGAAAAATCCATAGTTTTTACTCTAACTTTTTTGAGGAGTGGATTATTTAAAGAGGAGAATATTAATTAGCAATCAGAAGTATCATGGCATTATTTCCATCTTTCCAAGAGTGAAGCTTTTTCTATATTTGTGCTCAGAATCACAAATAATTTAAAAAAATCCTTCAAGTTTATCTAGTCCAACCTCTTTCCTTTTCATCTGAAGTAATAGAGGTACAGGAAGGGCAAGCAAAGTCACACAGCAGTTGGTGGCAGAGCCAAGCCCTAAACTACTGTTTCCCTGATCTCTTCTCTATGACCCGTTGTTTCTTACTCTGAGACCTGCTATGCTTTGAAATACATAACCCAAACCAGTTTTTCTTTCCTAGGTAATCTTCCTCTAAGTTTCCTATGATTGATTCCTTATGAGAAATTACTTAATTTCCCATAAACAAATTCATAGCCCATGAAGGTATAGATTTTACTATTTATTTTAAAGACCATGAGTCATAACTACTACGCTTCTAAGTTTTCACATATTTTGTCCAGAAATAGGCTACTTGAGAAGACTAATACACAAGGGAAACAATGAGATTCTTCTAAAAGAAACAATGGGTTCTCTTATTTCTTGGCTACCCAAGGAGGAATAGGTTCAATTTCTTTGACAAGTAAATGTGTCAGGCAGCTGGTACTTCTACCAAAGACTTGTGCCCTACCTTCCACAGTGTGACTTTTTACTGGGAATCTAAGAACCAAAATTTCTAGACTCCTTCACATCCATATATGGGCATGTGACTAGTTTTGGCTAATATAAATGCAAGTGAAGGTGATGGGTTATTTCCAGACTGAAGAGTTTAAGAAACAAATTTCCAACCGCACTTACTTTCTCCTTTACTTTTACTTCATAGAGTAACTGACTGCATAAGGGGAGGATGGAGTCAGAAGATGGAAGAAGCATGCATCTTTAAAGCCTCAAAATCACCATGTAGAAGTCTGCTTCCTAACCATAACATCAGTACTAGACTGCAAATGAGAAATAAACTTCTAACATGTTACACTCTATCAGTTATCTATTGCTGAGCAACAAGCCACTTTAAAACTTAGAGGCTTAAAATGACGACATTTATTTTGCTTACAAAACTTTAATATGGATAGGGCTTTCTAGGTCCAGTTGTTCCCTGCTTCACATGGTATCGGCTGGGACAGAACCACTGGAGGACCTACTTTCAAGATGGGTCAATCACATGGCTGGGTGTAAGCCAGGAACTCAGCTGGGGTTGAGGAATGGAGGCCCCCAGTTCCTCTCCATCTGTACTCTCCACTGGCTACTTGCCTTTCTCAAGGCACAGTAACTAGATTCCAAGAGCAAGCATCCCAAGAGACACATTATAGAAGCTGACTTTTTTGAAGTGTGGGCCCAGAAACTGACACAATATCATTTATGCCATCATTTATGGATCAAATAGTCATAGAGCCCAGAATCAAGGTCACAGGACATAGATCTCAAGTTTCAATGAGAAACATGTCAAAGAATTTTGTGGCCATATTTTCCTTAAACCACTGTGATTCCGAGGTTTTTATGGTAAGGCAGCTAATGGTACAACTACTGCAGTGAGAGAGAAGAAAAAATGCCAGTTCTTTAACAGTCTCAGATGTATTGATTATAAGTCAACAACTGACAAACAACAATAAAATCTGCAGAGGGAAGCCTTTAACTTTTATGAATTATAAAATCAAGAGATACTTAAGAGCTTCTGCAAAGCCCTACTGAGTTCAGCTTTAAAATGTACTTGTAGATTTCATGTAAGTCAGCAACAACAAAAAAAGCAAAACAAACAAAAAAAACACTGCAGGATGAAAATAGACAAAGAACATGAATGACAGTTCACAGAAGGAAAAATGTATAGCTGATACAGAAAAAAGTTATCATAGTCATTTGTTAGGTTGGCTGCCCAATATCTATTTCCCCTTCATAACAACACTCTGATTTCCGTTGAGAAGTTTTCACTTTCCCTCTAGCTTTGGTCCAGTGGTTATAATCAGGGCACTGCCCATTTCCAGCCTGAGGGCAGGCATGTGGCTCAAACTTTGTCAACTGGGACTTGAATCTTATGATAGGAATAGAGAGACCAAAACTGTTGGGGTTGCACTTTGTTCTTGTGATGGTGTCATGAGCAGACCTAATCCAATGATGCCCTTCTATACTGACTCCATTGCTGGGTTCCTGCTTACTTTACAGAAATGTCTGTGTCTTACCCATTCTAAGCCTCATTCTCCAGGTCCCATTAGCTCTGTGGGCTTCTGATGTCCTTCCTTTGCATTCCTCTTGATTTAACCCACCTAGAATGGTCTTTGTTGCTTGCAATAGAAGAACACTGATCTGTACAAATGTTCGCCTACAACAGTAATAAAATAAATATATATTAAAACAATGAGATACAATTTTGCTTTTTAAACTGGCAAAAATTTCTAAAAATGAATAATACTACCCAGTTTTTTTCAGGTTTGGGAAAAACGACTCTACTCATAATTGCTGGTGGGAGTGTAAATTGGTACAATCTTTCTGTAAGGCAAGGAAATATATATGAAAAAAACTTAAAATGCACAATATTCTTGCATAAAAATTCTATATAAAGACTTAGCTGCTAGGATATTAAAGTGTTGTTTATAATTGGAAAAAATTAGAAAGAATACTTTTGAGCGTGCAAAAGGGCATTATTAATAATCATGCCAAGACAAGAGGCATAAACCAAGACTGTTTCAGGCAAATGGCAATGATCACAATCACCCTATATATAACCAATGACCAGGGGAGGGTACTGTATATCCAAATAAGAGATTCAGTCAAGCTATTGAAAATGCTAGTATATTAAAATCCTATGTTTATTTGAGTCTGTTTCTGGAACTTTGTATCACTCCATTGATTCATCTATGTCTTTTTGTAACTACTTAAAACAATTATGGCTTCATGATAAGTTTTAATCTATGTTAAAGCAAATCACCCTATATCAATTTTTTTAAAAAGTTCTTCCAAATGATATTTATAACAATTTTCTCAAGTTCAATGCCCACCCTCCCCAACATGTTAAATTATAAAATTTAATGGAAATAATATATTAGTGAAAGTCAGTAATGTGTCGCCACTCTGTAAATGACTGGTAAATCAATTAGCTTTGCTGGGCTCTAGTTTTCTCTTCTCTGAAGATTATAATAGTACCTATTCATAAGGCTGTTATGAAGATTAAATTAATATATAAGGAGCTTAGGATAGTGCCTGGCTATTATTATTGCAAAGATCATGTACTAAAGAATCATGTTAAATGGATATTTCAGGAAATAACTACAGTTCTACACATGGATCTCTGCACAGTAGGCGAATTTATAAGAGTAGTCTTACATTTTGGTGTAAGATTCTTAATTTAGGAACCCTTTTGAGAGCATCCTTGATATTAGTCACCCAGTCTTGGTTTAAATATCTTCTCTGCAAGAAAGTTCACTGCTTCTCAAAACCTCCTTGGACAGTGAAAATTTAACATTAATATATCAATTGCTCACATAGTCTCCCCAGTCTATCATTTTTTTTATTTCTATAAAAACTTTATTAAATTTTGTGGAACTGAATATTATAAACTTCTTTCCCTTGTGATTTCTTCATTGCTTTTTACATAGAAAATATGGGCAAAAATAATTAATAGATAATTAACAGAATAAGAGGTATAAATGATTAATATATATGAGAGAATGTTTAACTTCATAGTGCTCAAAAGTATGTAAATTAAAATTATGGATTTTTTGGTATATAGATATGGAAAATATAGGAGAAAGATGATTACTTGTTAGGGTGTGATATGATGAACTCATATATTACAGAGGAGAATGTAAACTATTACAAATGATTTGGCAATATGTATTAAAAACCTAAAACTTAATATGATGGTTAATTTTATGCATTAACTTGGCTGGGCCACGGTACTTAGATACTTGGTCAAACATTATTCTAGATGCTTCTGTGAAGATTTTTTGATGAGATTAATATTTAAATAAGTAGACTTTGAGTAAAGCATATTCTTTTCTATAATGTGAGTGGGCCTCATGCAATCAGTTGAAGGCTTTAATGAAAAAAAAAAAAAACTGACCTCCTATGAAGAAGAGGACATTCTGCCATAAGATAGCCTTCAGACTCAAATTGCAGCATTGACTGTTCTCTGATCTACCTTGCAGATTTTGGACTTGCCAGCCTCCACTAATGCATGAGCCAATTCCTTAAAATAAATCTCTCTTTACATAAAAGTCCTATTAGCTCTGCTTCTATGGAGAACTCTGACAAATACATTTAGTAATACTTATACTTAGTAATACCATTTATAGGACTTTATATGAAGAAAACAATCATAAATACAGTACAAATTTATATAGCAAAAATAGAAAAAGGAGTAAAAAAGCAAATGTCTAAACCCAAAACCTTGTAATTAAATGGGTAGATTATGCCATATATACCCATAGAAGGAATGATACAATCTGAAATCACTGAAAGCCATGTGTTGGAATAGTATTTGTTGATATGAAGAAAGGCGAACTATCGTATCCCTATCCCTATATGTATATATCTATGTATCTGTATCTGTCTACCTATATCTGTGCTGTCCAATACAATATGTGGCTGTTGAGCACTTAAATATGGCTAGTCAGAATAAAGAACTGAATTTTTATTTTTACTTAATTTTAATTAAATCTAAATTAAGACTTCTGTGGAGTACATAAATGCTATGCTCACCTCCTCCTATGAACATATCAAAATTACAACTAAATTATAGAATGACCATCATTGAGAGCCACCTAAAGACTAGCTGAAAAGAAGTCCTGTAACTACGGATATAAAGAAGAGGCCACCACAAGACTGGTAGGAGGGATGGAGATGCAGAGCAGGCAGGTCCCACATCCATGGTGTGGCAATTAAGAATTGAGAGGTATATCTTGGTTATAAGGGGTTTCTCCTGAGAAGCAGGGTTCCCAGCCTTGTACCAGGTTCCCCAGTCCAGAGCACCAGTGCCAGGATGAGGAGTCTCCATAACATTTGGCTGTGAAAACAAGTGGGGATTGCTTCGAAGTGAAATGGAGGGCTGCTGGAGACTGAGGCACGTCACTTGAGAGGCCCATGCACAGATCTGCTCTCTCAAAAACTCACTTATTCTGGGCTCCAGTGCAGGGGCAGCAGCTTGAAAAGTGCCAGGGAGATACAAGGAGAAACTGAATTGACTAGCTTTAGGACAAAGGCTAGAGGGGCAGGGGTAAGGGTAGCTCTCTCTGGGGATGCAAGCACTGGCAGATGCCATTGCATCTTTGTTGAGCAGTCCTCCCACCCAGCTAGCAAACACAGGCAGGTGTCAAAGTTGAGCTCTCCATTTACCTGGCTAATACCATTCACCTAGCCCTGGTGATTCCGTGAGACTCTGACCCATTCAATTCATGCTTCCTGCCAGAGCCACTTCCAGAAGATTTTCACACAAGCAGCCTACCTTGGCTCAATTGCAGACTTTCCTAAGATCTTTCAAAGGTCCATAAACCCCAAACAAGCAGTAGCTGGCCTTATCATTCCCTGTACCTCTTACTAAACTACCCCAAGCCTGGCATCAGTGGCTACTGGTCTCAATTTGCATCGTAACTCTCATCAGGTGGCTTCAAGCCTGGCATAAGCTGCAGCTAGTGTTGGCTTGGGACATAACTTCAACTAAGCAGCCCACAAGCCTAGCACAAGTAACATCTCACCTCAGCTTACATTGTGGTGCCCACCAAAGGGTCCCAAACACAGCACTAGTGCAGCCAGCCTTGGTTCACAGCCTAGCCTCTTCCAGTTGCTTCCAAGCCCACCACAAGCAGCAACCAATCACAGATGACTTTGTAGCACTCACCAAGCAACCCCAAGCGGGGCACAACTGGCAGCTAAATTTGACTTGCACAAGAGCCCCTTCTAAGAGGCTCCAGAAACAATGCATCCTGCAACTGGCTTCAGACCACACCAGAATGCCACCCAACCGTCTCCACAAATGACATACCTGAAAGGTGGACTTAGCTGGCACCAGAGCTCCTCTAAAGCAACTCTTGTGCTGTAGGTTTAGCTCCCAGATTACAGCTTGTGTGCTGTAGTCACAGGCAGCCCTCATTGCCAGTCAGTCTGAGGGGCAACCCCACTCATTGATATGATAACAGAAACCAAGGCTCAACTATAACAGGAGGGCACACACAACCGACACAAGGGACCCCCAGAACACTTGGCTCAGGTGAATAGGGAGAAAGCACTGCTGTGCCTCATAGGACATCTGCTACACAAGGCCACCCTGCTGAGACAAGAGACATAGCAAATCTACTTAATACATAGAAACAAACACAGGGAGGCAGCCAAAGCTAAGAGTCAAAGAAACACTGTCCCAATTGAAAGACTAGGATAAAACTCCAGAAAAGAACCTAAATGAAACAGAGACAAGCAAAAAGATCAAAACCCTGGTTATAAGGATGCTCAATGAACTCAGGGGACGAATACATGAACTCAGTGAGAGCTTTGACAAAGAGATAGAAATCATAAAAAAGAACCAGTCAGAAATGAAGAATACGATAATCGCAATGAAGAATACTTTAGAGGGAATCAACAGCAGACTAGATGAAGCAGAGGACCGAATCAGCCATGTGGAAGACAAGGTAGCAGAAAACAATTAGTCTATGACAAAAGAGGCAAAAGTATACAATGAGGGTAAAGACAGTCTCTTTAATAAATAATGTTGAGAGAAATGGACAGATGCATGCAAAAAAATGAAACCGAATCAGTTTCTTACACCGTTTACAAGAATAAACTCAAAATGACAAGGGAAACAAAAGAAAAATTTTAAAATAGGAATACATCAAATTAAAGAGTTTTTGCACAGCAAAAGAAACCATCAACAAAATGAAAAGACATTCTATTGAACGAGAAAAGATATTCGCCAACGATACATTTGATAAAGGGTTAATATCCAAAATATATAAAGAACTAATATAACTTAACATCAAAAAAGAAAACAATATGATTAAAACAGGGGTAGAGGACCTAAACAGACATTTCTCTAAAGAGGACATACAGATGGCCAACAGACATGTGAAAAGTTGCTCAACGTCACTAATCATCAGAGAAATGCAAATTAAAACCACAATGAGATATCACCTCGCACCTGTCAGAATGACTGTCATCATTAAATCAACAAACAAGTGTTGGCGGGGATGTGGAGAAAAGGGAACAAAGGTGCACTGCTGGGATTGTAAATTGGTACAGACACCATAGAAAACAGTTTGAAAGGGTCCTCGAAAAATTAAAAATAAAACTACCATATGACCCAGCAATCCCACTTCTGGGTATTAATTCAAAGAAATCCAAAACACTAGAAATTAGAAAAGATATATGCACCCTATGCTTATTGCAGCATTATTTACAATAGCCACCATGTAGAAGCAACCTAAGTGTCCATCAATAAATGAATGGATAAAGAAGTGGTATACATACATACACACACATACAGTGGAATATCATGTAGCTATAAAAAAGAATGAAGTCTTCCCTTTTGCAACAACATAGATGGACCTAGAGGGTATTATGCTAAAGAAACAAGTCAGATAGAGAAATACAAATACCATATGATTTCCCTTATATGAGGAATCTAAAAACCAAAATAAACAAACAAAACAGAAATAGATTCACAGATACAGAGAACAAACTATTGGTTGCCTGATGGGAGGGGGCTGGGGAAATAGGAGAAAAATATGAAGGGATTAAGAAGTACAAATTGACAGGTATAAAATTGTCATGGGGATATAAAGTACAGCACGGGAATATAGTCAATAATATTGTATAACTATGTATGGTATCAGATGGGTACTAGACTTATCAAGGTGATTATTTCATAAATTATATAAATGTCTAATGAATATGTTGTACACCTGAAACTAATATGCTACTGTATGTCGAGTATAATTAAAAATAATATTTTTAAATTTAAATTTAAAAAGCTAATGCCCAACTTAGGTATTAAAAATCTTTTAAGTGAGTTTGAAACAACATGGGTATTTCAATCTATTCTATTTTATTAAGACTTTACTTTTGGGAGACTGGTCAAGATGGCATAGAATGTAGAGGCTGTGTACGCCTCCTCTCATGACCACACGAAAATTATAACAAAACTACAGAGTAACCAGCACACAGAGTCACCTGAGGTCTGCCTGAGCAGAAGTCCTACAACTGGGGACAAAAATAAGAGGTCACCTTAAACCGACAGAAGGGGTGGAGAT
>NW_011888782.1:3153349-3158575 GCF_000151845.1 Pteropus vampyrus
TGACAAAAGAGGCAACAGTATACAATGAGGGTAAAGACAGTCTCTTTAATAAATAATGTTGAGAGAAATGGACAGATGCATGCAAAAAAATGAAACCGAATCAGTTTCTTACACCGTTTACAAGAATAAACTCAAAATGACAAGGGAAACAAAAGAAAAATTTTAAAATAGGAATACATCAAATTAAAGAGTTTTTGCACAACAAAAGAAACCATCAACAAAATGAAAAGACATTCTATTGAACGAGAAAAGATATTCGCCAACGATACATTTGATAAAGGGTTAATATCCAAAATATATAAAGAACTAATATAACTTAACATCAAAAAAGAAAACAATATGATTAAAACAGGGGTAGAGGACCTAAACAGACATTTCTCTAAAGAGGACATACAGATGGCCAACAGACATGTGAAAAGTTGCTCAACGTCACTAATCATCAGAGAAATGCAAATTAAAACCACAATGAGATATCACCTCGCACCTGTCAGAATGACTGTCATCATTAAATCAACAAACAAGTGTTGGCGGGGATGTGGAGAAAAGGGAACAAAGGTGCACTGCTGGGATTGTAAATTGGTACAGACACCATAGAAAACAGTTTGAAAGGGTCCTCGAAAAATTAAAAATAAAACTACCATATGACCCAGCAATCCCACTTCTGGGTATTAATTCAAAGAAATCCAAAACACTAGAAATTAGAAAAGATATATGCACCCTATGCTTATTGCAGCATTATTTACAATAGCCACCATGTAGAAGCAACCTAAGTGTCCATCAATAAATGAATGGATAAAGAAGTGGTATACATACATACACACACATACAGTGGAATATCATGTAGCTATAAAAAAGAATGAAGTCTTCCCTTTTGCAACAACATAGATGGACCTAGAGGGTATTATGCTAAAGAAACAAGTCAGATAGAGAAATACAAATACCATATGATTTCCCTTATATGAGGAATCTAAAAACCAAAATAAACAAACAAAACAGAAATAGATTCACAGATACAGAGAACAAACTATTGGTTGCCTGATGGGAGGGGGCTGGGGAAATAGGAGAAAAATATGAAGGGATTAAGAAGTACAAATTGACAGGTATAAAATTGTCATGGGGATATAAAGTACAGCACGGGAATATAGTCAATAATATTGTATAACTATGTATGGTATCAGATGGGTACTAGACTTATCAAGGTGATTATTTCATAAATTATATAAATGTCTAATGAATATGTTGTACACCTGAAACTAATATGCTACTGTATGTCGAGTATAATTAAAAATAATATTTTTAAATTTAAATTTAAAAAGCTAATGCCCAACTTAGGTATTAAAAATCTTTTAAGTGAGTTTGAAACAACATGGGTATTTCAATCTATTCTATTTTATTAAGACTTTACTTTTGGGAGACTGGTCAAGATGGCATAGAATGTAGAGGCTGTGTACGCCTCCTCTCATGACCACACGAAAATTATAACAAAACTACAGAGTAACCAGCACACAGAGTCACCTGAGGTCTGCCTGAGCAGAAGTCCTACAACTGGGGACAAAAATAAGAGGTCACCTTAAACCGACAGAAGGGGTGGAGATACGAAATGGCCCAGTCTCACAACTTCTTGTGGCAATTGAGCATCAGGAGAATTATCTTGGCTGCAAAACCTCCGCTCCCCTGAGAAGTGAGGGGTGCCAGCACCACACTGGGTTTCCCAGCCTAGGGTTCCAGTTCCAGGAAGAGAAGTCCCCACAATCTCTGGCTGTGAAAACTAGAGAAAGTTGTGGCTAAGTGAGATAGAGGGCTGGGGGAAAAGCAGACATTCTTCTTAAACGGCCCACACCCAGCCTTACTAAATAGACTCACTTCCTCTGAGCTCACGTGCTAGGGCAGCTGTTCAAGGGGTGCCAGGGACACACGAGGAGACAATGAGCTGTCGGGCCTCAGGGCAAGGGCCGGAGAGGTGGCTTTCTCCTGGACAGAAGTGCTGGCAGTATCCATTGTTCTTCTGTTGAGCCTTTGCCCTTCCCAGCATGCTGACACAGGTGCTCCCATATCTGAGTCACCATCAACCTGGATCGCACAGGTCATTCTGCCCATGTGATTCCCTGAGACTCCGCCTCTCCCAACTTGTGGGCCCACCTAAGCTGCTTCCAGTGGTTTATTTCATATAGATGTTCACGACTCTTGCTGTAGACTTTCTTAAGATCTCTCAAAGGCTAACAAAACTCAAAGCAGCAGCATCTGGCCTCGGTGTGCCCTGTACCTCTTGCTGAGCAGCTCCAAGCCCCACACTAGTGGCAGCCAGCCTTGACCAACCTCAGTTTCTGGCTTGGCCTCTGGAGGCACCTATAAGTTCAGCACAGGTGGCAGCCATATGGGATTGCTTGACTCTTACCAGGTGGCCCCAGAGGTGCACAAGTTGCGGCTGAACTTGGCCTGCAGCTGGAAACCTCCCAGGACTGTGCCAATGGGCCCCACAGCAAACCTACTACATAAAGCCATTCTACTTAGACTGGAAGACTTAAAAAAAAAAAAGACTGGGATACTTAGGATCCCTTCCTAATACATAGGAACACAGGGAGGCAGCCCAAATGGGGAGACAAAGAAGCATGTCTCACATGAAAGAACAAAACAAAACTCCAGAAAAAGAACTCAACAAAATGGAGACAAGCAATCTACCAGATGCAGAGTTCAAAACACTGGTTATAAAGATCCTTAATGAGCTTAGGGAAGGAGTAGCTGAACTCAGTGAGAACTTTAACAGAGATAAAGTGTTTCAAATGAAAAAGAATTAAATGCTCCAATCAAAAGATAGAGTGGCTAAAATGGATAAGAAACCAAGACCCTTACATATGCTGCCTACAAGACACTCACTTCAGATTAAAAGACACACAGAGATGGAAAGTAAAGGTATGGAAAAAGATATTTCATGATGGACCTAGAGGATATTGTGTTGAGTAGAGTAAGTGAGAAAAAGACAACCTAAAGAACAAAATAAACAAAACAAAACAGAAACAGAAACAAACTCATAGATAGAGAGAACATTTTGAAGAATGTCGGATGAGGGTGGTAGGGGGATTCATGAAAAAGGGGGGAAAGATTCAGAAGTACAAACTGGTAGTTACAAAATAGTCATGGAGACATAAAGTATAGCATAAGGAATATAGTCGATAATATTGTAATAACTACGTATGGTGTCGGAGAGGAACTAAATTTATTGCGGTGATCACTTTGTGAGTTATATAGATGAATAATCATTATGTTGTAAACCTGAAACTAATATAATATAGTATACCAACTGTAATTGAAAAATGAAAAATATTATTTTTTTAAAAAAAGACTACTTCTTTTTAAGAACAATGTAGGTTCCCAGCAAAATTTAGAGGAAGGTGCAGAAATTTCCCATATACCTATTCCCACATAGGCATAGCCTCCCTCATTATCAACATCCCCTAGTAAAGTGGCGCATTCGTTATAAGCTATGAACTCACATCGACACATTATCATCACTCAAAGTCCAGAGTTTACATTATGGTTCATTATTGATATTGTACATTCCATAGGTTTAAACTAATGTATAATATGTATCCACTGTTATGGTATCATACGGAATATTTTCACTGCCCTAAAAAATCCTCTGTGCTCTACCTCTTCATGCCCCCCACAATCTACTTTTTTAACTTTGAATTTTATGAAATTTAAATACAGAATAAGTATTCTTGATGAAAATTGAGCATCCAAATTGGGATAAGCTTTCACTAATGTCAGATTTTAATGTGAATTATTTCTGAAATTTTCTGTGATGGATACATTATTTTTATATATTAGTTCAAAAATTTTTATATATATTAGTTCAAAAAGAAATATAAGGTCATCTTTAGCAGCAAGAAATAATAAAAATAGTTCCAAATGTGCCTTTCATAGTACAAATATTCAATTTTTCATGAATAAGAGTCTCTAGGCTATTGAAGAAATAATATTTCATTGAGCAGTACCACAAATTTGAGAAAATCAGGCAGTCTGGATCTATATGTAGGTATTTGAGAACATGCGTTAATGTTTCAAATACAACAATTTAACACATTTCGTGAGAGCCCTTTTCTTGAGCCATGAACATTTTGTTACTTCCTTATAAATTCTGGCTCTGAGTTAATGTTTTCTTATTCTCGAGGGAGTTTACAATTAGATTTTGAAAAAGAGAAACCGTCTTTGGAATCTATGTGAAAGACAACTTTTCGATCAGCCCTATTCTTGTGGAGAAGTCACGCTTTGACCAAAGAAGGAGAGAGTTTGCAATTGTCATCAACATTTTTCTCCCCTTTCTTTGCAATGTAACAATGTATGAGTTATCTTTGAGGATGATCCTCTAACAAAAAATTTCTGAAACGAAATGATTCTGTTAAGGTAGTTAAATGATCACTCCCCATTGTAACTGTTTTATTCTACACCATGGGGCAAAATGCTTAGGATCTAGAGAGATCGCAGAAATTAGCCTACATTATTTGTGACTTTCTTCCTACTTGTGATCCAGTTAACTCCAAGCAATCCCCAAAGAGGAGATCATGAACTCTATGCACCAGTCCTGATGCTTATAGGTGGGTATTCCCATATCTCTTTAAAAACAAGGAAACAGTTTCAGGATCATTAAGAATATGGTAAATATCAGAATTGGTGGCTACTCATCTCTCTCAAATTCCAATGCCAGTGTTCTTGTTTAACTGGAGGGTTTTCACTAAACAAAATGATATAATAGAAACATTTGCCGTGTAATTTTCTTTTACATTAGAAAATAAAGGAAACTCCTGGTTCTGGGAGGAGCACTTTGCATATAAGAAATGGAAATTAAAGTGGCATCAGACTCCTCAAACCAACACTGGAAACTAACACCATAGAGCGGTTCTGTCATTAATTTGGAGGCAAATTATGCTCAAGTCTATGGTCCATACAGAATTTTATACCCAGGTAAACCACGTGTTAGTTTCCTAGGGCTGCCATACCAAAGTACCACAAACTGGGTAGCTTTAAACAGCAGAAATTTATATTCCTTCATGGTTGTAGAGTACACATGTCCAAAATCAAGGTGTTAGAAAGAGTTGGGTTTTGTTTTTTTTAAAAGATTCTGAGAGAGAATCTGTTCCATGTTTCTCTCTTGGCCTCTGTGGCTGTCAGCAATTCTGAGCATTCCCTGGCTTGCAGATGCCACAGTCTCTGCCTCTGTCGTCACAT
>NW_011888782.1:3158625-3183061 GCF_000151845.1 Pteropus vampyrus
GCAGCATCTGGCCTCGGTGTGCCCTGTACCTCTTGCTGAGCAGCTCCAAGCCCCACACTAGTGGCAGCCAGCCTTGACCAACCTCAGTTTCTGGCTTGGCCTCTGGAGGCACCTATAAGTTCAGCACAGGTGGCAGCCATATGGGATTGCTTGACTCTTACCAGGTGGCCCCAGAGGTGCACAAGTTGCAGCTGAACTTGGCCTGCAGCTGGAAACCTCCCAGGACTGTGCCAATGGGCCCCACAGCAAACCTACCACATAAAGCCATTCTACTTAGACTGGAAGACTTAAAAAAAAAAAAAGACTGGGATACTTAGGATCCCTTCCTAATACATAGGAACACAGGGAGGCAGCCAAAATGGGGAGACAAAGAAGCATGTCTCACATGAAAGAACAAAACAAAACTCCAGAAAAAGAACTCAACAAAATGGAGACAAGCAATCTACCAGATGCAGAGTTCAAAACACTGGTTATAAAGATCCTTAATGAGCTTAGGGAAGGAGTAGCTGAACTCAGTGAGAACTTTAACAGAGATAAAGTGTTTCAAATGAAAAAGAATTAAATGCTCCAATCAAAAGATAGGGTGGCTAAAATGGATAAGAAATCAAGACCCTTACTTACATATGCTGCCTACAAGACACTCACTTCAGATTAAAAGACACACAGAGATGGAAAGTAAAGGTATGGAAAAAGATATTTCATGATGGACCTAGAGGATATTGTGTTGAGTAGAGTAAGTGAGAAAAAGACAACCTAAAGAACAAAATAAACAAAACAAAACAGAAACAGAAACAAACTCATAGATACAGAGAACATTTTGAAGAATGTCGGATGAGGGTGGTAGGGGGATTCATGAAAAAGGCGGGAAAGACTCAGAAGTACAAACTGGTAGTTACAAAATAGTCATGGAGACATAAAGTATAGCATAAGGAATATAGTCGATAATATTGTAATAACTACGTATGGTGTCGGAGAGGAACTAAATTTATTGCGGTGATCACTTTGTGAGTTATATAGATGAATAATCATTATGTTGTAAACCTGAAACTAATATAATATAGTATACCAACTGTAATTGAAAAATGAAAAATATTATTTTTTTAAAAAAAGACTACTTCTTTTTAAGAACAATGTAGGTTCCCAGCAAAATTTAGAGGAAGGTGCAGAAATTTCCCATATACCTATTCCCACATAGGCATAGCCTCCCTCATTATCAACATCCCCTAGTAAAGTGGCGCATTCGTTATAAGCTATGAACTCACATCGACACATTATCATCACTCAAAGTCCAGAGTTTACATTATGGTTCATTATTGATATTGTACATTCCATAGGTTTAAACTAATGTATAATATGTATCCACTGTTATGGTATCGTACGGAATATTTTCACTGCTCTAAAAAATCCTCTGTGCTCTACCTCTTCATGCCCCCCACAATCTACTTTTTTAACTTTGAATTTTATGAAATTTAAATACAGAATAAGTATTCTTGATGAAAATTGAGCATCCAAATTGGGATAAGCTTTCACTAATGTCAGATTTTAATGTGAATTATTTCTGAAATTTTCTGTGATGGATACATTATTTTTATATATTAGTTCAAAAATTTTTATATATATTAGTTCAAAAAGAAATATAAGGTCATCTTTAGCAGCAAGAAATAATAAAAATAGTTCCAAATGTGCCTTTCATAGTACAAATATTCAACTTTTCATGAATAAGAGTCTCTAGGCTATTGAAGAAATAATATTTCATTGAGCAGTACCACAAATTTGAGAAAATCAGGCAGTCTGGATCTATATGTAGGTATTTGCGAACATGCGTTAATGTTTCAAATACAACAATTTAACACATTTCGTGAGAGCCCTTTTCTTGAGCCATGAACATTTTGTTACTTCCTTATAATTCTGGCTCTGAGTTAATGTTTTCTTATTCTCGAGGGAGTTTACAATTAGATTTTGAAAAAGAGAAACCGTCTTTGGAATCTATGTGAAAGACAACTTTTCGATCAGCCCTATTCTTGTGGAGAAGTCACGCTTTGACCAAAGAAGGAGAGAGTTTGCAATTGTCATCAACATTTTTCTCCCCTTTCTTTGCAATGTAACAATGTATGAGTTATCTTTGAGGATGATCCTCCAACAAAAAATTTCTGAAACGAAATGATTCTGTTAAGGTAGTTAAATGATCACTCCCCATTGTAACTGTTTTATTCTACACCATGGGGCAAAATGCTTAGGATCTAGAGAGATCGCAGAAATTAGCCTACATTATTTGTGACTTTCTTCCTACTTGTGATCCAGTTAACTCCAAGCAATCCCCAAAGAGGAGATCATGAACTCTATGCACCAGTCCTGATGCTTATAGGTGGGTATTCCCATATCTCTTTAAAAACAAGGAAACAGTTTCAGGATCATTAAGAATATGGTAAATATCAGAATTGGTGGCTACTCATCTCTCTCAAATTCCAATGCCAGTGTTCTTGTTTAACTGGAGGGTTTTCACTAAACAAAATGATATAATAGAAACATTTGCCGTGTAATTTTCTTTTACATTAGAAAATAAAGGAAACTCCTGGTTCTGGGAGGAGCACTTTGCATATAAGAAATGGAAATTAAAGTGGCATCAGACTCCTCAAACCAACACTGGAAACTAACACCATAGAGCGGTTCTGTCATTAATTTGGAGGCAAATTATGCTCAAGTCTATGGTCCATACAGAATTTTATACCCAGGTAAACCACGTGTTAGTTTCCTAGGGCTGCCATACCAAAGTACCACAAACTGGGTAGCTTTAAACAGCAGAAATTTATATTCCTTCATGGTTGTAGAGTACACATGTCCAAAATCAAGGTGTTAGAAAGAGTTGGGTTTTGTTTTTTTTAAAAGATTCTGAGAGAGAATCTGTTCCATGTTTCTCTCTTGGCCTCTGTGGCTGTCAGCAATTCTGAGCATTCCCTGGCTTGCAGATGCCACAGTCTCTGCCTCTGTCGTCACATAGCCTTCTTTTCTCTGTGTGCCTCTGTGTCTTTACATGACTTTCTTATAAAGACATCAATAATTGGACTTAGAGCCCACTCTAATTTATAACCTTATTTTAACTAATTACATCTGTGAAGATTCTATTTCCAAATAAGCTCATATTTTGAGGTTCCACAGATTTGGGGGGAAGACTATTCAACCTAGTACAAAAACCAAGTATGAGGGCAGAAAAAAAGATATTTGAGGCATGTAGGGACTGAAAAATTATATCTGTGATGCGCTGGTTCTTAGGAAAGTTACTGGAGGTTGTGCTTTTTAAAAATAAGTAAATAAACTAAGAAAGAGGAAGCCATGGAACCAGATTAAAGGAAATCTAACAAAGAAAGCAGAATTAAGAGTCTTCAGGGAGCAGAAGAGTGGGGGGTACTCCGGGAGTGAAGTCTCCCAAAGCAAGGGAGAGAAACTGCCAAGTATCTGCTACATTTAAGTATTTAGAAAACAAAATTGACAGTTATTGGTAGAGCTGAAATTCCAAGATAAAATAGAAGTTGAATAAGAAAAAGATATGTATAGTCTTTTCTTGGCTCAATACTAACCAGTCTTTACAATCTTTACATCTTTAAATAGCAATCATGACTTTTGATTTAACAAAAACTTAAGGGACTATATTAAGAAGGTAAGGATGGATAATTATGTTAGACAAATTGCTAAATATTTATCAATCATTATAGGAAGGCAGTAGATAATGTCTAAAGTTAATATGACATAAAATTGCAGGATTCATACCTTATTTAGAAATAGAGAGGTAAAAACATGAAGAAGAAAATAGTAAAAGCTTATACGATAACTTCCAGGAAATAAATCTGGAGGGGGAGAGGAGATGATGGCTATCTTTTATTATGAGCTTTTTAGTGCTGATTATTAAAAAATTTTGAGCAATACTTTTATAGCAATTTAAATTAAAAGAGAAAAGTATAATACAATACGCATAAAAATCACCTACGGGGTGTGTTAAAATGCAGCATCTGTGTTTACACCCAGAGATTCTAATATAGTAGGATTGGGAGGAGGGCTGGAACCTTGCATGTTAATAAGGCTGATGAAATTTTGATGGGAGTGGTCCCTGAACCATACTTTGAGAAACACTTGTCTGGAACACTGTCACAACATTGCTGGGACATCAGTTCCAGCTGGTTTCTGATAAAAACTAAGCAAATTTGATTCTATGCTAGTCATGTCCATTCCGTGTTGGCACTGAAGTAAAACAATGTTGCATGTTAAAATGCTACTTAATTGAAAGTTATTGTAACTCAGAATAAGGGAAGAAATAAGAGATCTATATTCTGAGGTTTGGAAAGGTTTTCAGGCAGTTGGAGCAAACCTTCCAACCAGGCAGGTTGCGAACATTGGCAGAAACCCTGAGGTCAGTCACTCCTGTGTTCACAGGAGGCTGACTTGGGTCCTGGAAGCACACGCAAGAGGGAATGCCATTGATTCTACCCTGCAATGCAGTCAGCCCATTGTTATGGAATAGCTGTGGGTGTGAAGGTATCTGATGTTGTAGCTCAGCTTATTTCAAGGAGAATCTTAGAAATGTATCCAGTGAAAATGCTAAAGTGAAAGCTACTGTGAAATCTGCTACTTAAACAGTGACAGAAGAGTCACAGTGACAGCGAATCTACTGTAAAATGCTTATAGAGTCATGATCAGCCCTTTCCACACAACCCTGTTCCTTGGTCTACCTTGAGAGTTACCACCAGCATCCCACAAAGAGTCATTAGGGATGGATCCTAACTTTTATTGAATAATGGAGCAAACCATACACTGTATAGTGCACTTTATACATGCCAAGTCTCACCAACCAATTTCACAGCTGAGAAAAACAGAAGTTCCAGAAGTTAGGCCAACGTTACATAACCAGTATGTGGTAGAACAAGTCTTACTCTTGCCGTGATTCTAAATTGCATCTAAATTGTAGACCATCAAACAGCTTATAGGATATCAGATAAAGAATAAGATCACTAGTGTCTAAGCTGTGGAGGGTGATCCGTTTATCACTGCAGATGTGTTCACTGGACAGAATCCTGTTGGTTGGCAGGAAGACTCTCATGCAGGTGCTGCAGAGGGAGCTGAGCGCAGCAACACAGCATGAGAGGCCCGGTGCCGCTCCTGCAAGAGTCACCAGAACACCGACACAGCTCTCTGTCACAGCTATGAATGAAACCCACAGCAAACTGGACATCCAGGGATAAAGAGGAGCAGGTGGGTGGGTTATAGGAAGGGAGTGGCTGATTTTAGGCAAAGACCAAATTTTAAGATGAGATCACTGGTTGAAGGGTTTCAGGAAAAAAAAAAAAGCTACAGATACTAAAGAAAGTAGCAAATTCCTAATCACAGAATTTATAAACAGGGAATTTTAGGGAAGATCATCCCATTCCTTCTTCCCCATTTTACATGATAATGAAAAGAAGGAATATAATAGGATTTAACATTATCTTCCATATGTGAGGCGTGGTGCTAAGTATGCCATTTAATTCAATGAGCTAGCTACAATTTTTATTCCCATTTTATTCATGAGGAAATCAAGACCCAGAGATGTGGCGATTCACTCAAGGTGGCACAACTAGTTAGCGGTAGAGTTAGGACTAGAATTCAAGCACCTGATGCCTAATCCTGGCTATTTTTTTCTATATATTATAGCCAATTTCTCTTCCCATGACAATATGTGTAAAGAATATGGTCTTCGGAAGAACCAGACAAATCCAGATCTAAATCCCTTTGTTTCTTGGACTGTATGACCTTCTCTTTCTGAGTCCTGGATTACCTATTTATAAAATGGAGATAATGATATCTTACTCTTCTTTTGCTGTCAGCATTAAGTGAAATGATGTATATAAAATACTTATTACAGCATCTGGTACACAGTAAGAACTCATCGCTTTTTTTTTTTTTTCCTTTTCATTCTATCTCCTGCCTTAGGTATAGAAATAGTGTCTATTTGTTTTTTTTTAATATCTACCCTTTTAGATAGTAATCGCCATATATCATATTGATCCAAACAGATCAACTATATATTTGCACACATATGAGGACACATAATGAAATATTTGGAGGGGACAAGAAAAGAATATTGAGAAATAATTTTAATAAATTTAAGAAACACCAAAATGTCTCCTTTTCCTGTGTTCCTAATATAAGGAAGTGGTATTTAGCTGATATTCAGCTACATAATAGAATCATCCAGAACTTTAAAAATGCCCGCTGTCCTGGCTGCACCCCATAGCAATTCAATCAGCATCCCTGGGTAGTAGGGACAGCCATCAGTAGTTTAAAAAGCTCTTCAGTTCTCCCAATGAGCTGTCAAAAGTGAGAACCATTGAGCTATACGAGAGCAGGGGTTCTCAAAGTGTGGTCTCAGCACCAGCAGCAGCAGCAGCAGCATCAACTGGAAATCTGTTAGAAATGCACATTCCCAGGCCTCTCCCAGATCTGCTGGATCAGAAACTCTGCAGCTGGGGTCCTCTAGAGCATTCAAATGCACACTCTAGAGCATTCTTAAGCACATTCTTAAGCACCACTAGTCTAGATATTGAGTCCTCTCCCTTATCCTTTGTCCAAACTAATTATCACGTCCTACTCATTTTACTTTTTTAGATATTTCCCTTATATGTTCATTCATCTCCAACCTGAGCCCCGCTGTCCATTCTTGCCTGGATAACTGATTACCCTGTGACCAGTTCTTCTCCCCTCCAATTCCCTCTTCTCTCAACAGCAAATACCAGTTACAATAAAACCACATTCCTTCTCTGGTGCCTCCAGGATAGATTCTTTGACATGGCATAGGAGGTTCTCTATGGCTGGCTTGTACTAACCTCTCTATCCTTATCTCTCAATCACTCCTAGACTCGGTTTAGCAATACAAAATTCATATAGTCATTTCCCCTTCTCCATGAATACAGTGGAGTTTATGGTTTAAACAAAAACCCATTTGAAGAACAAAGAGCCAGGAGAGACAATATTTTCTGCTAAATTACTCACCCAATTTTCACCTGGCTAAATTGAATCCAGTCATTTTCATTTCTGGGTCAGTCATCCCAGCTGGACCATAAGCTCCAGGCATATGTCTCCTTTTACTTATCTGTATATTCCCTTCTCTGGCATAATGTGTGCTACACAGTAGATGCTCAATATATGATGCCAAGCTAAACTTAAAAATCGATAAAATGCACCTACTCATCTGTAGAGCTTCAAGCGAGTGAATTCTAGGCCAGCTCCCAGGTGACTGTGATATTGCTGGTGCATGAGCCATCAGCTACGCTTTAGGTAGCTAGGCTTGTGACCCTCCACAGCCATGCAATACTGGGCACGTACAGATCAATTTTATTCTACTAGAAAAAACTTATTTACTTTGCAGAAGTGCTAGTAACTGAGAGGATAAAAGATGATTCATGCTGCTTATTAGACTATTCTCATAATATCCATCATCTTGGAGTCTAATATATTCTTTTGTAAGAGATTTGCAAACAGCCATCTGGTGAGCCAGACCACACAGCTGTTGTCCTCATCACAGGAGGTGAGAACTTGTATAGAGGACAACTTCTACTTGTTACAGAACTTTTTCTCAACTCAGAATCCAAATTCAGTTTGGGAGAGGGAGGCCAACAGGATAGTAGCCAGGCTCCGCATGATAGGCCTTATTCATTCTGCACAACGAAAAATAATTATTGAGCACCTATTAATTTCCTAGCTAACTCTAAGGTGAGAGGCACTGGGGCTGTCAAGGTGGACAGTGGGGAGCTAGAGAAGAAGTTTAGTCAAAGGAATATGTAAGAGTTCTGGGTCAGAGACAGAAAGGTTCCAATTTAGGGTGTCCACTAGGGACTGCACATATTACCAACTATGACTATTTAAATTCTCAACCCCACTGCTCATACTCAGATAAAAGATTTAGGGATTATGGATGCATCTTGAGATAATCATGCTAAACAAAATAAGCCAGGCAGAAAAAGTTGAAAATCACATGACATCACTTATATGTGGGATATAAACCTAAAAGCAATAGAGACTCGAACATGGACAGTGGGGTGGGGGGAGGTAGATGGGGTAAAAGAGGTCAAATATATGGTGACAGAAGGAAATCTAACTATGAGTGGTAAACACACAATGCATATCTATCTATCTATCTATCTATCTATCTATCTATCTATCATCTATCTATCTATCTATCTATCTATCTATCTATCTATCTATGACTTACTGTTGAATTGTACACTTGAAACTTAATGGATTTCATTAGCCAATGTCACCATAATAAATAAATAAATAAATAAAGTGTTAGATGAAGTGTTCCAGAGATATCACAGGATTCTTAGTCATCTGTAATTCTGACCAGCTGTTCTGCGGTGCATTGTCCATGTCACATGAGACTGCAGCACCTCAGCTATGGATCATTCAGCCCAGAACCCCTGGGAAAAATGTATGATTAGTGCCTATTCCATGGCTCCTTTTGAGGACATGTGATTTTGCCTGCAGATCACTCCATATTCAAAAAGATTGGCTATTTTAAAATGGTTCAAGATTTCTTTTTAAGTTTACTGTTTTTTCTAAGCTTTACAAAAGGGATTTTTCAGCAACTCACCACACTTGCCATGGCCTCAGCTTCCACTAATCCCCAGATTTCCAATCCAGTTACACTGGCCACTTACAAGCCCTGCTCATACACTCCCGAGTTCCCCACTCACATCAGTGCAGAAATACACACACGAGTTTTGCTGGCTTTTGTTTCCTTGTCGTTGCTCATGCTAGTTCCTCTCCTCTCCATCAAATGAAACTATATTTATCTTTCACGATGAGTCTGTTTCTTCATTCATCAAATCTTTATTGGGTGCCTTGTAAGTGCCAAGAACCATCCTGGGCACTGGGGGTACAGTGATGAACAAATAGGGATGCTCACTTCGGTACCTCTTGGAGTCACTTTGGGAAGTTTATGAATGGAGTTTCCAAGCAGAAGAGAGCCAGTTCAGAAGGATGAATAGGAGGTAGGGTAGGAACTTCTGGGAAGAAGTTCCTTGCAGTGGGAAGAGTTTAGGCTGGTAAGATGAACACAGGTCAGATTTTGCGGGGTCTGTCAAGGCATAAACGGAGTTTGTACTGTAATCTCGGAGGAACCGAAAGGAGAGCATTAACGATCTGTAAGTAAGGACCTGGTGTGAGTCCCATTTATTCCTTGAAGACTTCTCCAGGCATTTAAATTCCAAGTGATTTTCTTTTCTTTCTTTAGTTTCCAAAGCAATTACTGACTCTACTTAACAGCCTTATTCTGAATTCATGCACAGTATTTTTATCATCCTATGGTCAACAACCCTCTGCTGTCAGTTCTTAACATTCTTGTGCCCACGGCACACAATCAAGCATCGTATTTTTGGCTTGAATGTACAAGATACATAATACATGTATTAAAAGTTCCCTATATTTACAGTGTAATTGTTCCTCCAGTGAAACGGTGTCACTTAATATCACCCTCCTTACCCGTTATATGCTCGAACTGCTATACAATCTCAAGTGACCACTGAGACATAAAATTCACATCAAAAGTGAATGTACACTCAGTGGTAGGTAACATCAACTAATTTTATACATTGATTAAAATTATGTATCTCACGCTAAAGGGGATAAGTTCCCCTGGTGCTTGGTGTTCAAGGAGAACCATTGTTCTAGAATGTCACCTAACTCTAGGTGCAATTTGAGGACATACAAAAAAAAGCTTAGAAAAAACAGTAAACTTGACAATGCAAACTCCTCAAGAGCAAAGATACTTATATAAATATTTTTTAATTCCTCACAATTCTCAACATGGTTCTAGATGTAGCATAAGGATTTACTTGAATTTTGTATTTATTTCATGACTTGGTTTACTCTTTTTTAATTATGAAATATGTCAGACATCTAAAATGTATAAAAATTTTAAATCAAAAATAAGAAATACCTATTTTTCATCATCTATCATGAGATAAAACATTATCGGACCGCTACTTTATCCCTCCCTACTGTTTTGAATTTGACGTTTATCATCTCCATATATGGTTTTACTACAGTTGTGGGTATTCATAAACAATATATGATACTGCTTCTCAGGTTTTAAAATGTCATTTAAGTGCAATCATAATGTATCCTTCTGCAATCCTTTTTAATTCAGTGTTATCTTTGAGATTTGTCCATGTTTATAGAGACAGCTCTCACTTATCAATTTGACTGCTGTATCGTATTTCATTGTATAGATATACTGTATTTAGGACATTTTAGTTGGTTTCAAGTTTTCACTAAAATACACAATGCTGTGGAGAATGTGTTTACATTTGGTTCCTTATGTACATGTGTGAGTGCTTCTATAGGCATATAGATCTACAGTGGGATTGCTGGGTTGCAGAATATGTGAACCATCAACCTAACTGGATATTGCTAAAATGCTATTCAAGGGCGGAACAATTTATACCCCAATGAGCAGAGTGTGAGTTCCTCTAGCTTCACATTCTTGATAACCCATGTTACTTTCAGATTTGCAGATCTGATGTATTCTTTATGCACACATTTACACACACACAAACACAACACCAGGATCTTTGGGGAAAAATAAAACTGTAATTTATTAAATGAGTAGCATTTGCTTTAGAACTTCTCAGAGAGCAATAAATGGCTACTTTAAAATTTTTGATGGCCTAGAATTAATTGATTAGATTATTTTAAAATTATACAAACAAGAGTAAAGTTAAGGGAAAAAAAACATTAAAAAAAGTACAAAATTGCCTATAGTATTATCTTACTAACATAGTTGCTTTGAAAATATATAGTGCATACTCATTGACTTGGTAATTACTTGTTGCCTTAACCAGATTGAATGATTTTTAAAATGAATTCACTATTGGCTTATTTTACATTTATGTATATTTTCCAAATATGTTAAATCCTGTACTGGTGTTCCAATGGGTCTGAGTTAGACTAGTTAAATAAAAGTGAAGAAAATTTAACGTTGGGTGGTGAATTCACAATGCAACATACATATGACATATTGAATTGTACACTTGAAATCTATATAATTTTACTAACCAATGTCACCCCAACAAATTTAATTTAAAAAAAATAAAATTTAAAGAAAAAGAAGAAGAATAAAATGAGAACAAGCTTCCAGGTCAGATTTATTTTCATTGTTGAACTTGTCTCTTGCTACGTTATAATTTCCAAGAACAATAGCTGTGGTCATATAGAGTATTTATGCTTTTCCATAATGTTTTGTTTTATTTTGTTGCAGCAAAATTAAGTACACACAAAGCAAAGCATGCTGAAATGTAAAACAAATAATCAGAGCACAAAATAGTAGTTTATCATATTAGCCTGGTCTCATTTTTTTCTCAAAAATTCCATTCTTTTGCAAAGACCCTGGTAAAGAGCAAGCATTAACTATGGTGGCAGCAACCTGCCAGGTGGGTTTCACGGGGCCACCTGTGAGAGATGCGACATTAGGGTTGTAGCAGAACTGAAGATCTGGACACGGGTTTCTAATTCCGTGAATAAATAGAAGACATTTTTTAGGATATTCTAAGTCTAACCGCTTTTTACTCGAGTCCAATTTGAGATACAGATGTGATGAAAATGATGACAAAAGTCTTCTTTAGGCAGATACATCATCAGAATTAATGCCTGAACTGTACAGAGTTGTCAAAGAAAAGATTCAGTTAACTCTTCAAGGTCAGTTGTCCCAGTTCTCAGGAGAAATAAGATCATTCCTAGTTTCTCAGTTCTGCTCACTGATGTCTTCACTCAGAAAAGTCTTTCCCGCAGATTTGAAACAGAACAAATTTAGCATGTTATTAGCCAATTGTTTCATGAAAAAGTTCTGCCACTTATCCCTCCACCTTTAATTGATGATATATACTTTCTGGTTAGAACCACATGAAATTACACACGCCAATGGAGAGGTCTACCTTCTTTCCTGCTATGATCATCTTGTGTCCTCACCATCTGTAAAACATAAAAAATACGATTGTTCTTAATGTCACTGGGTTTCTTTAGAATGTTATCTCTGGAGTCTATTCCTTTATATGCCACATATGAAACAAATCTATATGGTTTTTGCCATTTTCAATAGTCAAAATAAAAGTCCAATTCAAGGTGATGTGATAATACGTATAAATGAGTAACATGAATAGAACCAGTATAGATATACTTCTTCCTGGGAAAACACTAGTATATTCATGATCTGAAATTCCATGCTCAGCACATTCAGTGGCTGGTGTCATTGAATTGAAGCTAGAAGGAATGTGCAGTAGACAGCATGAGGACTCTGCCCAGAACCCCTCTGATCTTACATTTAGAATTCATTTCTAGACACCTTCACTTCTCCTCCTAACCCTCTTCCCTCTTGTCCCTTACATCCCCATGTAAGCTTTTGCCTTCACTATCAGCACCTACTATTATTCTTTGGAGGGCTGCCATCCAGCCACTGAAGCGGCTTTAACCACGAGCAGTATGAGTACCTGAGATTGTACAGCCCTCTCTAGGGCAGCCTTTGAGCAATCAGTGATCTACAAATGAGAAAGCCCAACTTCTTACAAATGTACATTATAATGACCAAACAGAAAATCTGTACATTAAGTAGATGAATAAAGCGAAAATATCAGAAAAATGAGAGACAAAAAGAAAAGCCTACTCTCTTTGGGAAAACAAAAGATAAGCAAGTGATATAAAGGCTGATCATTCATCACAATGGATGTTTAGTTTTAACTGTCAAATATATTAGAGATTTGATTTAGATAATTCATACAGGGACTTAGATAATTCATATAGAGATAGTAATATCCCTATACGAATCTCATAAACAACCCCAGCACCACTGTCTTCTGGCCTCCATGGTTTCTGATGAGAAATCTATAATCATTTGAATAGTTGTTCCCTTCTTTTGTCACATGTAGTTTTTCTCTAGATGCTTCAACCTTTTTATCTTTTGCTTTAAGCAGTTTATGATGTGCCTGAGTGGGGTCTTCTTTAAACTTTAAAATCTGTACAGTTATAGCTTTACCAATTTGGTAAGGTTTTGGTCATCATTTCTTCGAATTTTTTTTTTTCTGAATAAATCTAACTTTCTACTTTCCTTCTAGAATGCCAATGCAACCGACGTTAAACCTTTTGATATTGTTTCACAAGTCTCTGAGGCTCTGTTCATTTTTTTAAATCTCTTCTCTCTTCAGATTATATAATTAGTCTATCTTTAAGTCAACTAACTCTTTGCCATCTTCACTTGGCTCTTGAACCTATCTAGTGAATTTTTAAATTTCAGATATCACATTTTTTTTAATTCTAAAATTTCCTTTGGTTTCTTTTTGCTATCTTGATTCACTGCTGAGAATACCTAGCTTTCTGTCCATTTCAGGTTGTTCACGTTTATGTCATGGAGCAAAGGCTTTAACGCCTTTGATGATGGTGACACCTGAGTCAGCTCAAGGCTGGCATCTGTTGATTGTCTTTTCCTTTGAGAATAGTTCACATTTCCTGGTTCACTCTGTTGCATAATTTTGGATTTTATCCTGAATATTTTGAACATTATGTTGTATAGACTCTAAGTCTTACTAGAATTTTGAGTTTTTTAAAGCAGGCAATGAACATGTGCTGTCTCATCTTTTGCAAGCAGTGGTTTCCAACTCAGTTTAGTGTCCAAAGCCTTCACTATTCTGTTTTGGGACTTTCTCATCCATGTACAACTTAAGGGAGAGCCTGGGACTTATACAGTTCCCACAATTAGAATTAGAGGATCCCCTTCTCCAATTCTCCTCTCGCTGAGGTTATCCCTATACACTGACTAACAGGGCCTCTCTTCCCAGTTCCTCTGACCAGAAAGACAGGGTTTCTTTTTAATTTTAGACATCTAGCCTTCCACTCAGCTCCAAACTGTAGCCGCCTTTAGAGCAAAACCATGAGAGAAAAGAAAAGAGAAATGGGGATTTCTTCTACCACCTTTGACAAACTTTTTCTAGTTCTTCCACCTAGAAATATGGGGTTCCCACCAAGCTTTCACCAGGTGCTCCACCCCTACCATGCAGCCCCAGGACTGGGGCCTGCCCTCAGCATCAATCCACAAATGAAAGAGAAAGGAAAGTGGGGAACTCATGCCCCTTCATAATGCATCTATTTTTGTTTACTTTTCAGAGTTCTCAAGTAGTTGCTTTTTGCATTTTGTCCAGAGTTTTCAGTTGTAATTAATCAGTGGGAGAAACAGGCAGTAGGGGCTTACTCTATCTTGATGCTAAAGCAGGATTCGTTCACTTTGACCAGAGCCAGATACTTTATCATATCTATATTTTATTTACCTTTTCTTACATCTTATCTTCTCTCCCCTGTCTATATTTTTCATATTTCCTCTATCTTTATCTCTCATATTTTTCATTTTGCTGATTTTGTTCCATATCTATAATTATACCCATATCTAACATATATTATATGTGTAATACATACTACATAGTATATATATTGAAGTATATATATATAGTATTTTATATACATACTGCATACGTATACAGTGTTTTATTATTATATAACTACACCACAATTTATTTATCATATCTACTGTTGGGCATTTTTGTTCTCACTTTGGGGCTACCACAAATAGTGCTGGTGTGAACATTCTAGTACCTGAATTTTGGTGAATATATATTTTTATATTGGATATATACATTGGAGTACAATCGCTGGATCATAGGATCTGCGTATTTTCAGCTTTAGTAGACACCCAGGAACATTTATTCTAATATAATTTTGGTATAGGTAAAGATTGTGAATAGCTGCCCCCGAGCCTACTATAGCTTCCTGTTCTCCATCTCCTATTTTTTCTTTAGCTGTAGGTCCATAACCACTTCCTCAAGCAGTCTAAGAAGCTGCCTTCAGCCTCCACAGAGATCTCAGAACCACAGCAACTTTGCTCTCTCCAGGTACCACTGAGGCTGGAGCTCAGCTAGGAGCCCACATCTCAGACCAGGAAAACCCTAGTTGCTAAGGTCGAAAGAAGACCCTGAGTGTTCAAATGTGGAAGGCTTGTTGTATAGTTCCTTCTCACCCCCATTTTGCACAAGGGTGCAGGGCTCCTCCTGCTTACTCACAACCCATGGTCCTTGCTCTTGTCCCTCTCCTGTTTCCATTCCCTGACCCCACACCAAACATTTATACCTACTTCTAATTCTGGTTTTGTAGATACCACCGATTCTCTCTTTTGCCTTATGGAGTTTTAGCTTCCTTGACCCCTTATCTTGAGAACCCCTTGTATCCTTAGATGGTAAAGCCCCTCTATCCTATCATCTCTACCTGTCTCAGTGAGTTCTTGTTGCTCATCTTTGACCAGGGGAAAATCCAAACAAAGTACTTCAGCATTTTCAATTCTACTGTACTCAAGGTTACCTTTTTTATCTTGTTGTTTATCATTTGCTGGAGCCGTAATTTTTTCTGAATGTGCTTCTTCCTTGTCTTTCATCATCAGTTCCTTGGTTGAAAAGAGCTTGTATAACTTCTGGATCAAATCGGTCACGGTCTCAGAGCCATTACTGTGATCGTTCCCTAATACAAAGACGTGCTGCTCCTGGGAATCAAATTCACCAAACAGTTCACTGCTTTCTGCCTCTATTTCATACACCTCAGGAATAAGGCTGATGTGACAGAGAAAAATACATTAGCCGAGTCCCTTACAGGATTAAATGTAAATACAGCCAGATAATATGACACGAATCAATTTTGGCATGTGATTAGAATAATCCAAATGCAGTTTGAGGATAAAGTTTGACTGAGAGGTGATTTTTTTTTAATATTCCAAAGGGAAATTAAACATTTGTGTCAGTGTTTAGGACTCCAAATCAATATTATTTTCATTACTGAATTTTTATTGAGTACTTAGAGTTGTACTTCGCAAAATCAAATTTAAAAGAATCTTTCCAGCCAGTCGTCATATGGTTTCTGTTTACTAAATAGTAAAAGTTTTTGCTGCTTTTGTAACTTTTTCTTTTTCATGTTTTCTGCTGCTCTAAAATTGTTACATCTAACCTTTGATATTGTAAGTTTTATGTTTTGGCAGTACCCAATATTAGAGCGGTGTTATAGAGTTACTAATAAGGTACTTTAAGGGCCTTGTTTTTATAAAAGCAACAGAAATTGAAACATGGTTCTTTCTAATATGGGTCATAGCTGATCTTTTATCAACACTAGATGTGCACTGTCATCACAAAGCAAGGGCATTTAAAACACACACGCATATGCACGCACGTACACACACACACACACACACACACACACACACACACACACACACACACCTTGCATCTTGAAAACTAAAACACCATTCATTTCAAATTCTTTTCTTAAGAGCTGTTTCCAGCTGTACTATTATCTACTGTGAATTTGTCAACTCACAATGCAGTGTTTTCTGTGCTAACATTCTTTGGGTTGGGGGCGGTGATGTTAACACACTTGGGTCTCAGCTCTGTGGGAGGATAGTTATTGATGGCGCCTGGAAAGAGAGTGGGCTGGTTAATCTAAATTTTACTCTTCTGTATCCTGAGTATCACCCAAAGTCAGTTCATGTTTTCCTGTGGTTGGAGTGTTTTCAAGAGCAAATTAATTTTATACAGGCACTCTCTGACACTGTAATACCTCGATGGCAAAGTCAAAACTTCTGAAGTTTTGATTGAGTCAAAACTTCTCATGCGTTGCTATGTCACAGCCTTGTGATATAATTCAAGGACATCTCTTAATTCCTTGTATCATCGTTTCTCTCCCTATAAAAAAAAGATCTTTCTAGAAGACATGATTAACTATTGAAATTATCTGGCCTATTTATCTTGGAGTTAGAAGAAGGCACCAACGTTTTGCAAGTGATAACCCTGTTACTAACTATAAATCCAGAGTCTAAGATTCCTGAGGGTTATTTGAGCCCTGGGGCTTTATCAGGGCCAGAAAATCTGCATCCCTGAGATTCCCTGGTAAACACGTAGGAGTTACAGATAACCAGTCAACGTGGCCTATGACCCACCCCTAAACCCTAGCACAGGCCAGGACTTGCTTGATGCTGCAAGCTCTTAGGTATGCTACTATACCCATGTCTAAAATTACAACACATGGAGAGAGGCTGAGGCAGCCACTTTCAAAGCCTCACTGTAAAAAGATACCCTTAACTCTCCTACCTGGCTGTGCCCAAGCCAGCTGTCTGAGACAGGCTCTACAAGAGATTTGTGCCCATGGCTCATAAGAATTCAATTCATAACCAGAGGTCGTTTATAATGGCAAGATAAAATACAAGTCCTTGGAGTAAACGGAAGGTGGTGGGACTGCAATAGTATTTATTATAGGAGCATACCTTGTTAAGAGTTTAGAAATTGAAGTTTAGTTTAATGAACAAGAGCAGAGCTCTGGGGTCAGAATGCAAGGAGTCGAGTCTAGAAATTGCCAACTCTTAACTGTGAGCTTTTGAACAATTTATTTAATGTCTCTAAACCTGTTTTCTCACTTGTAAAATGAGGATACTAATACTTTCCTTTGAGGGCTATACTAAGGATACAATCCATTGAAAGAACTTAGTACATAGCAAACACACACAGGTTAGGGTTAAAAGACACCTTTACCCATATTGGGAGTTTTCTAGCAAAAACTTTAACAATACAGCAGTAAAGTTCAAGGCTAATAAGACCTGAGATTTTTCTCTGTGGTTTTCTCACTGCCTCTTACTCACGTCTTAAACTCCACCACTCTTGATTGAAGTGAGGATCGTGTTACTAAGTCAATTGGTGGATTGTATACAGAGACATTAAATCTATTTATTGCAAAAACAATAGAAGAGAAAAGGTTTAATGACTTACGCCTGATCAAGTGGACAAATGGCTTGACAAACTTGATGATATAATTCAGATCTGGCTTGTGGGTTCGGCCAAGCTGGACTAAGTGATGATCCAGGGGGTGGCTGGCTAATTCTTCTAATTCCTTGTCACTGTGTATAGGACCAAAGGAAAACACAAATATGGAGTAGCCCTGACACTTGGCTCTCAGAGATACATTTCTTAAGACTTCCTTGTCTAATGGGTTGGTTTCTCCAGCAGATATAACAAAGATAACTTTGTTTTTCCTCAGGTTGGGGGTTCCTGCAAAGACATTGTCAATTGTCCACTGCAGAGCATGGCCAGTAAAAACATCTCCATTAAGCTGTTGAAGAGAGTCCCGGAGATGATGTTTCATTTGATATATACTGTCATAAGTAATCAAATCAAATTCCAGGAAGACAGGGCATTCTTCACCGTTGGGCACATAGCCTGGAGGAGAATAGCTCAGGACGGCCACTCTATCTCCTAAAGTGGAGGTCAGTGGATTTGGGGCAATATGAAAGTAATCAAGCACTGAGGTTATAAAAGCTTTCACTTCCTGAAATTCATCATTTCCTACTCTTTGGGAAGCATCAATGAGGAAAGCCACATCCATGAAATATTCATGAAGAGAGACATCTCCAGGTTCATCATTGAGACCTGGTTCTTTTCTGCCATGGTTTTCATATCCTGTAACAGAATAATTCAAGTTACTCGTTTTAGTAGAAGGATAAATTCAGAACTCCTAGCCAAGGACCACAAATACACAGCATGGGTGTTGCCATGCTTCACTCCCACACCCATGGTAGACATCACTAACCAATTATAGCACTCATTCCCAGATTCATTCTCCAATTATGTCTCCACACAGTACATGGAGAGCTATTACCATTCAACAGGGGTTGTCACATGAAAAAAAATTTATTTGCTACCTCAACTCAGACTTTGTCAAAGGACTGATTGATCCTCCAGCTATTTGCATATGCAAGATAAGAAACATACAGCTATTTTTAGTGTACTCCATGTGGTTACAAAATTCGGAGTATACATTTGCATGAGATCTAGTTATATGTAATGATTCCAAGAGAAAAGTAGATATGTCAAAGTCACATTTATTGATGTCACAAACATATATACCTTCATACACATATTCAAAAAATGCACCATAGTGTGATGTCATGAAAGTTATACAAATGCTGACTTTAGAATTCTATAATCATTATAAATGCTGACTTTAGAATCCAAACTCTGTGCAAGCCATAATATACTCAAAGACTTTGGTATTCAAAGTGCCAAGCTACAACCAGTTTATCGACCCACAGCAAGATAAGAAGCTTGCACCATGATATAAGTTGACTATATTACAAAACACATTGATTAGTTCAGCTAACTTCATTTTTTTTGTGCAGCAAGACTTTCTCAATGAAAGGAACAGTGCTTTGATTTAGATTCTGATGCTAACTTTCTATCTTGTTATAGATCAGCACTTCAAGTAGCACTGCTCTAAGGCTAAGGGATCATGAAACCATGTCCACAATCATGGGGATGATGGCTGGTTGGTAAGGCCACAACAGGAAATACCAGCTCAGAAAGACAAGAAGCAGGTGGCCAATGTTCTTTTTTTCATGAAAGAAGTATGTTTGTGAACCTAATCAAGGAAGAAGTAGATTTCTAACTGGCAAAATTTATTAGTCCCTTTTTGTGTTCAACCCATTATTAATGCTTCACATTTATTACTTTATTTAATCCTCATAATAAAATCCTCACAATTCTTTCTTTTATCAAATCTAATTTATCATTGAACCCATCCAATGTATTTATTGTTCATTCTAGACACTGCAGTTTTCATCTCTACAAATTCTATTGAATCTTTATTTTCTATGTCTCTATTTTTTAACATATGAAATATAATTATAAAAACTGTGTTAATATATTTGTCTACTAATTTTAACATTTGAGTCTGTTCTGGTTTAGTTTTGAGTGCTTACGCTCTAAATTATGGATTATGTCTTTCTGCTTCTTAAGCCACACATTGTGAAATTTTCATTTTCAGATATGGGATACTTTTGAATTTCTATAAATATTCATGCACTTTGTTTGGAGAGGCAGTCAAGTTACATGGAAACGATTTTATCTTTTTGGGTCTTGCTGTTATCATTTGTTAGGCAAGTCTGGAGCTGTGCTTAATTTAAGGCTAATTATTCCCCATTACTGAGGTAAGACCTTCCTGCGTTCTCTCCCCAGTAATCTATGAATCATGAGTTTTTCCAGTCTTCCTGGTGAGAAAAGGCACTATTCTGGCCCTGTGTGAGTCACTGGCATTATTCTCTAATCCTTTCAGAAGATTATTCCTCCAGGCTCAGATCATCTCCTCACAGGTATGTTATCAGTACTCTGCTCAATAATTAAGGAGGACCCTTTGCAGATCTCCAGGGCTCACTCTTTGTGCATCCCTCTTCTCTCTGGTATTCTGTCCTGTGAACTCTTACTGTCTTGGTCTCCCTGGACACTCAGCTCTATCTCTTCACTATAAGGACTATATTGGGCCCCACCTGAATTCTCCCTTCCTGCACCATGGCAGGAAAACTTCCTCATGGCAGTAAGCTGGTGTAACATAAATTCACCTCATTTGTATCCTGTATCTACAGGATCAATGTCTTTCATTTCCTGTTGCTTTGTGCTTGCGTGCATGCGTGCTTGCGTGTGTGTGTGTGTGTGTGTGTGTTCCTCTGGTTATTTCAGTTGGGAGGTAAATCCAGTCTCTATTACCCCATCTTGGTAATTTCAAATAGATAATAACTGACCATATTGTTTGGGATGTTCCTATGTTCTCTTCCTTCTCATGAGGGGCTAAGAACTGGTCATTTATCTAGCAGATTTTTCTTTTATCATTACATTTGTCGTAACTGAACAGGATTTGAATTTCATAAGTATGTTTGAAATGAATAGGCCTCCAATTCTACACCAGAAACCTAGTTTTAAATTCTTCTTAGAATTTTTGATAAAGATAGAGGTTTCTGATTAAATTACTAAATATGAAACTGAAAGTGCAGACAAAAGAATATATTTTATATTCTTCTTTGCTGTGGATGCTATATAATATACTTTAGGCCTAAAACATCACCACAAAAAACAATTCTAGACTTTTTGGCTATAGTATGTTAGGAACTGTGAAGATTATTTAAATGGACATTTCTGTCATTTTGCAGTTTACAGTTCTGGAGTTAACTAATTATTACCTGTTCTGCCACTAGGACCTCCGTTTTCCAACGATAGCATTTTGGCTTCTTTAAAGAGGATGAGCAGATCAACACATTTAGTTAAAACACAAGGAAGAATATTTCATAAATATTCTGGTAGAAGATGAAAGGTTGACTTGCCATGTTAGTGAAATATTTTTTCAGGTATGCATATCAGAAATATTACCGTTTTTTCCAGTTTTATCTTTATAAATGAGCAAAATCTCAATCCTTTCTCAAAGTACCCAACAGAACTATTTTCTAATGAGGTGTATTTTATCTACAAAAATCTCCAAAAATAGAGATTTTTTTTTACCTACTTACAGGATTAGCATAAGATTCACAGAAGCTAAATGTAGATGATTATGCCTTGAAAACTCTAAAATTTAATTAAACTGTAAGGTGTGATTATTTAACTTTGATTCTAAATTCATCTTATTTAGAAAGGTTGGGCCTTCTAAAACATTTCCTTCAAAAAAATTTCGCAGAGTGTGGATAAAATATACTCATAGTTCATAGCAATGCATATATTTTCTGGAAATACCACCAAGCCAAATTTCTGTCTTTAAGCTTAGGTAAAAATTTCCTAAGAATGGCAGAGGAGGAAGGACTGACTCACTTTATCATGAACAAGACTTGGAAAGAATGAGAAATCCAGCTGAATTTCCAAGGAAGCACCCCTAGAGATTAGCCTAACTTTGGCCAAGATTTAAGCCACAATGCCAAGTACACTTCAGTAACTGTAGAGAGAAGTGTGGGTGGAAAGGGAATTTAGAGAGAAGGGAGAATCTACAAGACTTGAGCCATTTGGACTGGGATTAAGTATGCTGCTAAGTAGCTATGCTGCCTTTCATGGTATTTGTGGGAAATCTCAAGATATGCATAAGTTATCCAGTGGTTTGCCTTGGATTTAGTCCATGGGTGAAAATTATCCATGTGGTCTCCATTGGTAAGCCACATGTACAACTGAAGCTATGTTATGTGTATATTTCTGTTCACATTAACTGTAGCAGGTGTTTTTCAAGTTAACCTTTTTTATAAGTCTTCTCATGAGGCTGGCAATGCTTTCTTTTTCACTTTCCACTTTCTGAGTACTTAATTGAGCACCTAGGACACTTCAGGTCTTGTGCTCAACCTATGCATGTTTTCTTTCATTTAATCTTCCATGTAGCACTATGAGGGTGAAATTATCATCATTATCATTTTACAAATGAGCAAGCTGAAGCTTGGAGAAGATAAATGACTTGGCCAAGAAATGACAACCTGTAAGTGGTAGAGGCAGGATTTGAACCCCACTCCGTGTAACACCTTCAGAAGAATTGGTCATCAGCTATGAGGGTAAAGCAGACACATTAAGGGGCATATTAACCACCTCACCAAAGGCCCTGAAATCTGGTTCGAAGAATGAGGGTCTTAGTCAATTGCTGTTATATGTGAAGCCACTAGAGAAAGTTTTTTTTCCAAGAGTAGGCAATTATAGGAATTAAATAAAATTTGTAATTTTGTCTTCTGTAGGCATTGTAGAGCAGTGGTTATGAGCAGAACTTTTGAGTTTGAGTCTCAACTGCATTGGTTAGCTCTGGGATCCTGAGTCTCCTCCTTACTTCAGTTTCATTATCTAAAAAACAGTAGTAACAAAATACTGTTTATAAAGTTTTTGAGAGAATCAAATAAAGATTGCACAGTGCCTAGCATATCCAGTATACTCTACAAATATAATCTTTAGAGGGAAACAAATAGTAAAGTCTCAGACATCTGAAAATCTTGCCCATGATACTATATTCTGCAAACCAAAATTTCCCAGGAAAAAATACAGTCAACTGGTATTAGTATAACACAATTTACACATGCATGCACCTGCTTTTGCATGCATGCTCTCAGAAATGGGAAAATGTTCTATTGTGTTCGTGCATACTTAACTGCAGAGGAGTTGGCAATAATTTATACACCTCTCCATTTAACAGTGCCATCCCAGGCCTGTCCTCCCTCCTGTCTGGTGAGGTCACCGGTCATGCTCTAAGCTGAAGCAGCACAGGAGGCAGGTACATGAGTGCGTATCTGACTATGTGTCATTGATTTTATGCCAAAGGAAAGTAAAGACACATTTAAAACTCACTTGTTTTGTTGTAAAATTCTCTTCTATGAGGTCCTCTTTCTCCCATTTGTCTCAAAATAGATTTCATCCTTTTCCCAAAAGATTTAAAATAAACGTCTTTCTTGGCCTAGATTTTTCTAGGTGACACTTAAGTCTGCAAGACTCATCCTTGCCATCTACTTGATACTCTAAAAAAACAATCTGCAGAAGCTACCAGCATACTGAGAAAAAGTGATATACGTCTTGGGAGTTATTTACACCCAAACACCTGGATCTGGCACTTCGGTTTTTATGGCATTAATGTGTGCTTTAGTCTCTGGATCACTTTCTAAGCAGGGTTTTTTCTTAATAAAATAAAATTTTAAAACAAGAATTACACTACCATAATTATTTTTAAATAACTCTCTTAAATTATTCTCAAATTTGGCAATTGGACATATTTTCTTATTTGTAAATGCAGCCAATGTCATTACTAGACAACATGGCATACATAGTTAAAAGTTAGTATTTTTGTGTGGATGGGCACAAGCTTGAATCCTGGCTCTGCCACTTACAAGTTGTGTGACTTTGCTTGAGGTTCTTAACCTTTGCATCAGTATCCTCATCTATAAAATATAAAACGTTATACTAATATAGTTTGGGATAAAGATTAAATGATATCAGGTATATAAAGTGCTTATCATTGTGTCTGGCACATAGTTGCACTGAATAGCAGTAGCTTCTGTAGTTACCATTACTCCTCATGCATTGCTCAATCATCAAGTGAGACAGTGTATGTAATGCTTTAAGAATTGCACTGCATGGAATAAAGCATTCCATCTGTACTTTTCATTAAACTGAACATTTTCTGACTTGTATCGGGCATTATTTTATACACACAGAATATACTCTTGTCAGACTACAAGTTCCTTGATGACAGGGCTTCCGAGTCTTTTTTAAAAACAGGAACAACAAAAAAACACCAAACCTTTCCAAGCCCTCCCACCCCCACCTCTCCATCCCCCACTAAAGAGACTAGATCAAGGTTTAATTCAAAACAGGAGTCAAATACATACTTGCTACATAAAAGGATGTCTAAATATTCATGGGAAAATCCATGTAAATGCTTAAGAGAATCCTTTTATGTAATAACACTCCCCGAAGCCTGCCACTGCTACCTCCACCAACACTGCTATCGACACTATTCCATCCTCATACCTTTACTTTTACCACCACTCCCACCCCTATTACTACTTCTTCCACCA
>NW_011888782.1:3183936-3209205 GCF_000151845.1 Pteropus vampyrus
AAATACCAAAAGAAGCTAACCTACGCAATAAGACTATTAAGATGATAAAATATGGCTATGTTTTGATTTAATAATAAAACTAGTAAACCATAGTCATAATATTTTCAGAACGTTATGTCAAATATGAAGCCGATAAAATCTGAACATCGTGGCAGGACTACTACGGGTTGGAGAGAAAGAAAGGAAGACATGGGAGTGTTTGGAGGAGAGGAAACTACAAAATAATGAATTTTTTAGAACATAAATTGAATTGTATCTTTGTGACAGCTATTTAGGACATTCCAAGTTTTTCATGGGTTCCCTAAGTATAGAGTCTGAGAACAAAAAATAACCTGGCATATATTTTACCACAAGGAATTCAGGAATTCAGGCAGCCACTGAAGCCCACATCAATCTAATTTTCCTGATTCCTATGATTTTAATAGCCACCTGCAGCATGAAAATTGTGTTTGCTATTAAATTATAGCTATAAATACCATATAATCAGTACACTATCAATATGTAATAATTCTGGAATGACCATGTGACTCCGATTGTTACAAATAAAATCAGGGCTATGCATTCTCACTATATTGAGGAATCAATTATGTCAGAGGCTCGCAGTCAAGTGATTTCTTTGTACCCTTCTCCCCGAACTAATTTGCATGTTTTTTAAAGTAAGGTAGAAAAACATATGAATGTGACAAAATGTCACTTTCATTAAAACCTTTAGGTTATTTTTATATTAGCAGACAGAGAAGTGTTCCTGAAGTGGAAAAGTAGAGCAAAAATCCTAAGATCCACTGCCTTCCCAAGAAAACCCAATATAATAAATTCTCAAGCAGAAATAAATGCAATAACCTCTATATACAGTTTAAATTGAGTAGGGGACTCATCTTATTCTCTAAGGAGCATCAAGATAGTTGAGATTGCCTAAAGAGTTCATGAAACATGTCATTAAAATTTAGACTTGACCATAATTCAGTTATGATCTCTTTAGAATATGCAGTGATATGAAAGCAGAACATTCAGCTGATGTTTCATGGGTGACTCAGAAGCTGCATTTAATTCCAGTGCGGATTGAAAATTAGCTGAAGTAAAGATATATATTCAAGTTTGCTACATGATAGCCAAATTAGAAGCAAGCTAAGTGTACAAGAGGTAGTTAAGTACAATCACTCATTGAAAGTATCATTATGAAGACTCAAAAAAATCAGTAGGAAGCTTGCAGCAATATGTAAAATCTATGACATAATATTATGTGAAAAGCAGGATACGCAATTGACTAAAACTATTTAAAACTATATGTCTATGGAAAAAACAAAGAATATATTCCACACTATAAGTAGTTCAACTTGCTAAATTGTTTGATTTGAGACCCTTTGTATTAAAAGTTTATATGGTAGCACAGTACCTTTATAGCTTTTGAAAAATTAGCAGAATCCTGAGGGTAACAATAGACAAGATACAGGAACCATGTGTACCTCTACTGAATCTTCTAGCTCCATGACTGCAGGGGCATGAAGTTTTTTCTAACACAGGGTTTCTCTAACTACGGACAGTTTAACTGGATCATTCTTTGTTGTGAGGAGGATGGCTTGTGCACTGTGGAATGTTTAGCAGCATCCTCGGTCTCTATCCACTAGATGCCAGTAGCATCTTCTAGCTGTGACAATAAAAAAAAAAAATGTCTCCAGACATTGCAATGTGTCTCATAGAAAAGTGTAGAGTGGAATTGCCTCCAGGTCGGTTTGTAAGAAGTGATCACTAAATACCTTTCCAGCTTTAATACTTTATGATTGATTCATAATCAAATGACATATTTGCTTTAAAAAAAGAGACCTAATTTGTAGATCAGAAATTGATTAAAATAAATACATTTAGAAAAAATACTAAATATAAAACAAAGACTGTGCATACTCCCTTGAGCTCAATTACAGTTTCATTGAAAAGGAGAGTGTTGCTTCTCATTTTCAATGAAATTCATTTGAAAGAATATCAGTTGACATTATCCTAAGGCCTGGAACTGCTTAAAGTTTTGAGTGAGCCTGAGGCTGATTTCGGGTTAATATTTAACATTCATTACAAATTATCCTGTCCTTCTTTAATCTTGAAAGTAGACTAAATATATTTTAAACACTGAGTCAACAGTTGCAATCTAATTAGAATCAAATCACCCATTTTCCAAAGAATTATGTGTATTTTAATGGTAAGTAATTAGGAGGGATCGAATTTCTAAGGAATTCTTATGTTGCAGATGTTGCAGTGAAAATACATGATAGTATCTCTAAATAATCTCTATACATTGTATTTGGATCTTAAAAAGTGTTTTCTTAGATATTGGCTGGCTGGCTGGCTGGATGGACGGATGGCTGGCTGGCTGGATGGATGGATGGATGGATGCTCAGTGGTCTTGGATGAGTAAAATAAAATTATAGCCCAGTTTACTTGGAACTCTTTGGAAACAGGCTTTTGATATAGATTATCCTTGAGCTGCTGTAAGAAGTGGAGGGGGCCAGGAAAGGTGATGACATTGAAGATGAACTTGAAAGTCAGAGCAGGTAAGAAGCAGAGAGAAAGGCACAGGTAGAGAAATAGTAGTTGTGTTTCTTGTGACAGAAGGTGATATATACAACTCATCACCAGCCCACAGGATTCTGAGAACTTCTTAAATTTCTTAAATGGTTCAGATTCCTGACTTTCCCCCAAGTCTCTCAGTTCAAGGGCAGAAAGATCAGCTATAAGAATCATATTATGAACCAGTAACAAGCATAGCATATGGAGGTACTTATGAATATTATCAACCTTTTATTTGTGCAATACATCTGGAACTTATCAAAGCTCATCTCTTAGCACCTGAATAAAACATCTGAAACACAATTTACTCTCCATGAGGATGACACTTGATATGGAAAGTTCTCAGCAGGTTTTGGCAATTGGATAAAGAAAAAAAAAAAGGAATAGCACAAAGTCTCTAGACAATACTTATGATCTGAGAATCAGATTTATTTTAAAGGATAAAAAGTACATATTATCCCTAGGTCTGAGACTCACTGTTTCCAGGTTATCATAACCTGACATAATCCTCCACAGAACTCTCGGCACACTTCAGCCCACTCCAGGAGAAATTGGGTGGGGTAGGGGTAACTAACGAGTTACGTTTTTTTCTATTAAAAAGTAAATTGTACAGCCATGTACAAATAATTGTACAGCCATGTACAATTATTTCTTCAGCCAGATTGGACCTTTCACTAGTTATTAGCATCTTAATTCTAAGACATCTGAAAAACCAAATGAAAAGTCTATTATCACTGAAAAATGGTCATTAAAGATGGTTGCAAAGATGAGTTTTTTTCTTTCTTAAATATTCAGTCATATCTGTGTTTCCTAAAAAGATTCACACTTTTAAATTATTAGACTTTAAAATGTTTACCTCTAACAAAATATCACAAATGACAGTTTGCTATTCTAACACTGCCCAAACAACTCTTTTTCTTCTTTGTAAACCAAAACATAATAAATTCTTGTTCCTTGAGGACTGTTGTTACTCCCATATGATTAAAAACTCAAAAAAATTAACTACATCTATTAAAAAGAACAAATATTGTATTCTCCTCTTTAAGCTATGTATATCTGACAATAAAAAACTTGTTTTAACTAAAAATATACACATTTGGGGTAAATACCCAGCAGAGGGATTGCTGGATCATATGGTCAGCCATAAGAAGAAATGAAATACTGCCATTTGCAACAACATGGATGAACCTTGAAATAATCATACTAAGCGAAATAAACCAGACAGAAAAAGTTGAAAATCACATGACAGCACTTATATGTGGGATTTAAACCTAAAAGCAATAAATGAACAGGACAAACAAACAAAGACTCATGGACATGGACTATAGACTAGTGGTTACCAAAGGGTAGGGATTGGGGAAGGAGAGGGGAGGTAGGCGGGGTAAAAGGGGTCAAATATAGGGGGGTAGGGAGAGGGTGAAGTGGGTAAAGGAGATCAAATATATGGTAGCTGAAGGAAACTGGACTTTGGGTGGTAAATACACAATAGAATATACAGATGTCAAATTATAATGTACACCTGAAAATTATATAATTGTATTAACCAACATTATCCCAATACACAATAAAAAAAAAATACATACATACACATTTGAATGCCTTGATGCCATGGTACTACATATACTCAATTTTACTGCATTATCTCTTTTTAAGCCTTATTTTCAACTAATGATTGACTTTTTTATTCTTAATTCTAGTTTCTTTTATGGAAATTTATTCCTTTATGGAAAGTTCAGCTGTTTTAAAGTTCAAATATTTATGTTATAGAAATAAAGGATTCAATGTAGGAACATGAATGTTGAATCTAAGGAAAAAAATTATTTATCTAAGGAAGCTACTAAGAATAACTATTATTCATTTTAATGAATAATAGGCATGAAATTGGCCCCTTTTTCTTTTAAACATGTAAATTCTAACAACACACATGATACTTATGACATAACACTTTAGATGCTGGCTTTCTGGCCAAGTGAGCATTTTGGGAGACTCTAGAAGCATAGATGGAATGTCTGAGTAGTCTGTTCAGAATGTCATTTTTTTAAATGAAAATACGGACAAAAGTCCTATGTATCTGATTTGTTTGAAACTACTAAATCCTGACAAAAGTTATTACTGCTTTGCCATTTGCATGTATAGAGTAGGCAGTGGGGGAGTTTATGCTTTATCATTTCTAGGTATCTCAAAAATAACATATCTTCTCATATAATTACAAATTCTGGACCTCTAGCAAGGCCAACTTTTAAAGTCATTTTAATCTCTCCTTTGCTCTGATGTTCTCTATCCTACCTCGTTCTATATCATACTAACCTAAGATGTGGAATCTAGAGAAATCTCAAATTTGATAAGAATATCAGGGACATTTCTTAGAGCTTATATGAGTGATTTCTTTAGTGGTATTTGTCACCATTTAAATCTTCACTTTCTATTTAAAAAGTAGTTGCAGCTACCATCTTGAACTTGAAAAAAGTTGCTTTAGATACCAGCCTTAATGTATTTAAGTCTCTATTAAGTGTTAGGACAAGGACCCAGTGATCTAAAAATTTCTATTGTAACTTTTCATTTCCTTACCAGAAATGAGACTTGCAATTTCTTCAGAATTCTGATCTTTTTCATATTTAGTCATTAATAATGGTGGCATGAACATTTGGCTTGGAATGTAAACCAAATGGTCACTTCCATTGTCCTCAAAAACGAAAGATGAGTCTCTCCCAGCATTTAATTCCTGGCTAACAAAGCTGTTCTCTCCTGAAGAGATCTCATGTGGTTCATTAGTAAACCTAGAAGATAAAAAGGAAAGTTTTAGGTGAATCTAGATAGCTTTGGGAAATGTAAAGAAAGGATTTCAAGAACTTAATATAATTATTTCTTATAAGAAAAATGAGTGGTAAAAAAACTTCATTTCAAACAAATAATTCATGAAGATTCGTTATACTTATTATTTAAAAAGTATAAGCTGATAAATTAAATTTATCCTCTCCCTTTCCCCATTTACTTATAGCCTATGAATAAACTAAGTCTGGAATAAACTAAGTCTGATTTGCCACAGAGTTTTAGATAAATGAGAAAATAGATAAATGAGTATTCATAGGTTATTTGGAACAACCAAATAATATATCTCAGACTGATATCAATCATCATAGAAATTATAGAAAATAGTCATTTAACTTACCAAGATTGCTCTAAGAAAAATAAGACCGTACAAAATACATCTCATTGACAACATACCTCTTAAAATTGTGTCTACATTTACATTCTTAGGCACTTGAGAGTTCTCTATGATAATTTGAGAATATTGTGTTTTTATTTAGATGATGACAGAAAACATATTCAATAGAAGTTTATTCTTATTTTTATTCTACTCAAGCAATTTTATGCAATTTCAATGTTCATGTTTACATTTGTATTTGATACTGGTATTTGGCACCCACTGGTACTACTTTAACTGTTGAGAGTTAATGAAGAAAGGAAAAAAAGTCAAACATAATACATAATACATTCACACCAAGTAAAAGTAAAACAATATCATGACACACAGCATGAATGATCTCTGTGCAGTAGTGCAGGTGAAGATAAGTGATGAGGAATCAAGTCACCATGTAACAAAGCAGGCAAGCTGAAAGCAGATGCACCTCTGCAGCGTGCATCGTATTTTACATATTTTAACATTATGCACCATATTTTTCCAGTTTTCAGGAATTTTATTTTGGTAGAGCAGAATATCCATTACATTAAATTAGTGTTTTAAATTTGTGTCTTACTGAGCTTGCTTGGATTTGATGCACGCATTTGTTTGGGTCTGAGAGTTGCATAAGAACTATAAGCATATGGTATTTACAGCTAGATTTATGTTTGCACACGTTTAAATAACATTATACTATGTTGTCTGCAGTTCCATAAGAATTGATTTTCCTTTAAGTGAGTTAATAGCATTCAATGTTGAGAAAGGCTGCTGCATACGACATTAGTGTCATAATGTCTTCAGAAGGTATTGGCTGTTTGACACTTCCTTGCTAACTACCCAGTAAATGAAATCTGACATTAGAGGAACATGTACTTGCATGAATTTTGAGGAACATCGATCTTGCCATTTTGCTTCTCGATATATGTAAGAGGACTTTATCTGTTCTGAGAAGCTCTTTGTTTAATTGCAATCTGAGAGGATAGAATAATTATGGCCCTAAATTTGGGCTTTCACAGGGCTACAGTCAGGGATTCATGCTAAGGGAAGTATAGAGAGAAGCACAGAGCGGTCAAATGGGCCGTTCTCATTCTGTTTGAAGTTCAAGATTCATTTAGATTAATTATTTATATTTGTATTTAGGACACAAGGTTTAGGAAAATTATTTATATGGCAATTATATTGAGGGGTCTTTTATGCTACATGTTGGGGATGAAACAATGAATCGTGCAGCCCAGACTTCAGTGACACAAGACACTGGAATAAATTGTAATAAGTGCCTCAGCAGAGGTATAAAAAAAAGTACCAAAAAAAAAAAAAAAAAAAAAAGGAAGAACTGTAGATTTTGACTGAGAATAAAGATGGGCTTTGAAAAGGAGACAATTTCAATCAGAGCCATGAAAGATGGGTAGGCTTTCACTGGAAAGAACAGGGTCCCAGGCAGCAAGACCAGAGGCCCAGGAGGGTGAATCAACAGTTCACACAAGGCAGACAAGAGTCCGGTATAGCCAAAACTCAGCATTTACGGTGGGGAAAAATGTGAAATGAAGTTGAGGTCAGTTGAGTTAAATTGTGGATTCTATTCTGGGAACTACTGAGGAAACCATGAATTTCAAGGCAAATTGTAATAAAGCTTATGTAGATGTTTTAAAAACATCAATCCAGAAAGCATTCTCGATGTGTAACTTCTATTACAGAAAATGGAATACATGAAGAGCCATTACTTCAGAGACCTTATTAGCTTCCTCAGCCTAATAACCTGCCATTGGCCAGTTATACACCCATCAGTCCATTCACAGTCATTTGTAAATATAAGAGCTTTCCAACTCACAGGAGATCGTAATTTTGATGATCCTCTATTTCTGAATTGATGAGTCTACAGGCATTCTCCAGCATCGGTGGTGGATACTGATTGAATCCTCCTATTGAGAGAGCAAAGTTATAGTTAGGTTTTTAAACTAGAAATTGCATTTGCTAGGTAAAGAGAATTCCGACAGGAATCTTCTTGAAACAATAAATGTGACTAAAATATTTCAGCAAAATTTGGTTGGGGTTAAAAAAGAAAATAGTAGCAATTCGAAATAGCATTCAAAACTTGATTTTAGAGTGTTTTGTGGCCAAAGAATTTCCAGCGTCAGGCAAACAGACCTCCTCAAATTGTTCATTTAAGGGTTAATTATGAGGCGAAGAGACTCATGATTTCCATATGCTCAGGCTAACAAAATCTAAGGGAAATTTTATTGACTCTTATAAAGCTTTCTTACTCACACTTATGCTAACGAATTAAATATAGAAAAGGTAATATTTTATTGCATGATGCTATTTCTCTGCTTCTGCACCAATTAACACTGATTTTCTAGGAGGAAAAGAATCACTGAAAGGGTTTTAGCTTACTGACCTGAGTAAATCTCTCCACCTCCTTCCCACTGCTGTTCTATAAGCTTTGAAATATTGAGATGTATATCATTTTACCTCTCATGCAGGAAAACAAATAGTTTGTAGTTAAAGGAAACTGTTGACCATTGAATAATCCAAGACTCCATGAAAATATTTCAGAAAATATTAATAGTTTTATAATAATCATATTTCTCTGGTTCTAAGATGAGCATTTTCTTCCATTGCTCTAAAATGAGACTATGCTTTCTAATTAATTACACTTGACAGTTGCTATTAGTGAGGCAAGAACTGCGATACAGTTGTTATTGTCTGTGCTTGTGGGAACAGCAAACAGGCCAGCATCAAAACTTGTAGAAGTGGTGTCACTAGTTTGGAAAATATCCCAGAAGTATTAGGAGTTTTTTAACTCCTAAACAAGTGGTTAGGGGAAAGCAGTGAATTGGATGTATTGAATAACATTGCTCAGGTGAAAATCAAAAGTAAGCAAGATCTATGTGAAAAGATACTTAACATTACTAATCACCAGAGAAATGCAAAAACCACAATGAGCTATCACTTCACACCTGTCACAATGGCTATTCTCAATAAATCGATAAACAACAATTGTTGGTGAGAGTGTGGAGAAAAGGGAACCCTTGTGCATTGTTGGTGGAATCGTAAATTGATGCAACCACTGGAAAACAGAGGTTCCTTAAAAAAATTAAAACTAGAACTATCTTATAACCCAGCAATTGCACTTTTGGGCATTTATCCAAAGAAATTCAAAACACTAATTTGAAAAGACATATGCATCCATAATGTTCATTGCAGCATTTTTTACAATAGCCAAGATACGAAAGCCACCTAAGTGTCCATCAATAGATCATTGGACAAAGAAGAGGTAATATAAATATAGATATTTAAATATTTATATATTTATATAATGGAATATTATTACTTGGCCATAAAAAGAATGAAATCTTACCATTTGCAATGACATGGATGGACCTAGAGGGACTATGCTAAGTGAAGTAAGTCAGACAGACAAAGACAAATACCATATGATTTCACTTATATGTAGAATCTAAAGAACAAAATAAATGAACAAACAAAACAAAAATAGACTCATAGATACAGAGAACAAATTGACAATTGCTGGATGAGATGGAGTTTGGGGGGTGTGGCTGGGTGAACAAGGTGAAGGGACTAAGAAGTACAAATTGGTAGTAACAAAATAGTCATGGGGTGTAAAGTACAACATAGAGAATATAGTCAATAACATTGTAATAACTATGTATGGTGCCAGGTAGGCACTAGACTTATCGGGAGGATCATTTTGTAAGTTATTAACACTATTAACAAACACTAATTTATTAAAACAAAGAGGAAAAACAAAATTATGACTTACGTCTGATTGAGTACACAAATGGCTTTAAAAACTTCACAATATAATCCAAATCTGGTTTATGAATTCTCCCAAGTTGTATCAGATGGTGATCAAGTGGGTAGCTGGCTAACTCTTCCATGTCGTCCTTATGTGTAGAACCCAGGGAAATCACAAATATGACATAGCCTTGGCACTTGGCCCTCAGAGCCATCTTCTTTAAGAATTCCTGTCTCTCACGATTTTCTCCAGCTGAGACCACAAAGATGACCTTGTGTTTTCTCAGGTTGGCTGTTCCTGGGAAGAGATTCTCCATGATCCACAGTAGGGCATGGCCAATGGTGGCTTCTCCATTTAGCTGTTGAAGGGAATTCTGAATGTGGCTCTTCATTACAGCTAGATTGTCATAAGTTGTAAATGCAAACTCTGTTTTAACCACATCTATCTTTCTCCTGGAACTATCCCAAGGAGAATAGCTCAACAAGGCAATTCTATCACCAGAGTCTGAGATTAAAGGGTCTGAAGCAATGTTGAAGTTGTCCAGCATTGAGCTCACCAAGTCTTTCACAGCCTTAAACTCATCATTTGCTATATTCCGAGAATTGTCTAAAAGGAAGGCTATATCCATGTGTGAATTTTCAGGTACAAGAACCTCTTTGATGCAAACATTTGGAAAACATTTATCTGAAAATATAGAGAGAGATTCATCATTGATTCAATGTTGGCACAACCAGACAGTTTTTGGAGATCTTCTTCAAGAGATTTAGTGACTGATTACCAAGAATGAATAATCTGATCAATATCTCTACAACCTCACATCATTTAAATTAATGAGGAATTTTCAATGTCCCAACATTTCTGGGGCCACTAGCAGGCAATATAGGAAGGTCTTTTAAAAGCAAATGTAGGTAGCATACATACTTGAAGTCTACAAGTCATGTCCAAAGTCATTTAGAAAATATTTTCCGTATTAATGCAAGCTACCAAATTGTTCCCAAGAAAAACCACAATTGGGATAATCTTCTAAATCAATTTTCACATTCTATGGATGTTCCATACATTACAAACAGAGATTGAAACCCCGATATATAGTGTTGGAAAACTAGAAACCTTAAAATAGAATCTATAATTGAGAATATAAATCTCTGATAAAGCCAGATTTAGTAACTCACCCAGAAGGCATTTAATTGTTTCAGCACAATAAATTCTTCTCATTGGTCTTACCATAGCAAAGGGTACAGCGTTGAAGTCTTTCTAACGGTTCATAGTCTCCATCTGAAGGCACTGGAATCACTTGAAATGTGCCAGTGTCGTCAAACTGTATTGAAAAAGAAAAACATGCTCATTTGCTCATCTTTAGTCATTATCAGGAAGCCACTGTGCACCCACTTTAAGGACTAGTTGAAAAAACACCTAATGATTATTACCTTGTATTATAGCCCTTTGTTCTATTCAGTGCATCTTTATACACACACACACACACACACACACACACACACTATCCCCCTTTTATCCTAAACATCATGCAAAGAAGGATATAAAACAGGTATCAGCATCCCTATTTTATAATGAGAAAACCGTCACAAGATGCCTACCAGATTCATCCAATGGGGCAAGTATTAAAACCTCACTTTTTTCCAATCTTGCATTTCTGTATTGAATTTTTACATGCTTATGACTATGCACCAGCTACGTACCACACATCAGCTTCTGAAGTTGGGTTCTATAGGAATTTTACATTCACAAGTTTTTTTGGCCTCTTTAAGTAGTGACTCCAGTTATTTCCACCCCGATCACTGTATCTAGAAGAAGGCATGCCTTTCAGATGTCCAGTGGACTTCCCAATCACAAATTCCAAATAAAAGTCTATTTCAAAAGGCAGTAGACAGAGTAGTACATCTATTCAAAATTCTTGGTAGTTCACTGCCTGATTTTGTCTGTTTCATTTTTGCTTTAATATTCACTGAAATGGGCAATATAAAGCAATAATTCATTCATTCAATCATTCAGTGGGTCAATAACTGTTTATTGGGCACTACTGTGTGAGGCACTATACAAGACGGAAGCTTTTGTTACAATGAAAGAAGTCTACCATTCCCGGGTAGTGATGAAGATATCTCTCAGTCCACAAAGATGCTCATGCTTTTCCTCCTTCTCCCATGGGAAATTAAAGGATTAGGAAAACCACACCTGTTTTTCTGTAAAGTACTGAGTGAGCATTTGGAAATATTTATAATCATTCCAGCCTTATGCTTAGAAAGTATTTACTATATTCCTATTCGCTACTTTTTATGAAATTGGATGCTTTGGGTGTTATTTTGTATTTGACCTTATTGGTCAAAATGATGCTTTGATAAATCAAGGAAGTTTGTTCACAGGATTAAACCACACGTTCTTCATTCATTCATTCAAAAAATATTTACTGAATGCCCACAATGTTATAGGTACTGTTCTGTGTGCTAGGGATACAGAAATGAACAAAGCAGATAAAATCTGTACCTTACATTCAGAAAGGGGACATATAATATAACAAATAAATAATCTAGTATGTTGGGAGGTAATATTTTTAGAAGGAAAAACAGTTGACTTCCTATAGTCCTTTCTATCAGGATTGATTATGACTCTCCCTGTGGCTCCTATTTCTAAAAAAAAAAAAATTCTTGGATATGTTAGAATGCTGATTCTTTTCATTATTTTCCTTTTTATAGTAGAAATGTATTTATATGAAAATAAACCTTTATAATCTCTTGGATGACATGATGGCTTCATACAGCTCCAGAAACATGTATTTCATGGATAAACTTAATATATTTAAAAATAGTAGAACAGCAGATGGAGAGGTTCTTCAGTTTTAGGGGAGGGAGAGGGAAGCATAGATCCCATAAAAATCTGTGGATCCAACAGGAAAGGAACTACTCTTGGGGAAAATGTTCATACTCATCAAACATTTTACACATTAGGAGTTCGAAGATCCCCTAAACTTCATCCCTCAAAGGTTAAGACCAGTTGTTCAATGAGATGCAGTGAGCAGGTGATAGATTTGAGAAACAGATCTGCAGAAATCTGGTAGAGCACCATATTCATAAGCCCTAACAGACAGAACAGAGTTTGAAACTTGATTTAGCCATTTAGTAGCTGTACAAAACTGGAGAATCACTCAAGCTCTCTGGGCCTCAGTTACCTCATTTTCAAAGGGAGATAACTGCATTGACTTCAGAGGGTTGTGATAATGTATGAGTACGTAGGAACAGTGCTGGCACAGAGCAGAAGCTGAGCGAATGTGGCTGCTATTATTATTGCCTACTGTTATTATTAGATATTAGATTTCATGGACCCTGGCAACAACACAGCAGCAAAAACTGCAAAAGCGCTCAAGAGGCCCCATATCTCTCCCTACTCCTTACTATTGCCACCCTGTCAGTATCACTATCTTAAAAATGAAGAAGTTGCCAAGGGATCTTACCCCAAAAGTCTCATCAAGGAAAGCCCTTTCATTAAAAGCAAAGACTGCTGGGCTGATATCCAGGGCACTAAGCTCCATGGTGGCTGCGATGATGGATGACCTACTGGTTGCTTGTCCATTGCTAAAAAACACAGCAACTCTCTTCACATTGGCTCCTGCATATGTCCGCTTGAAAATGTTCCGGGCTACAAACCTCATCACGTTACCAATGTCTTGGGCTTTTGTAGGGATTTGATATTTTATTTGAGAAAGAAGCTGGAGGAGTTTTTTCTTGCTATGGTAGTCAGACCAACGGATGAGGTAGCTGGTGTCTGAGTCATAGGAAGCAACAAGAACTCTTGCTCCCACAGGGCAATTATTTTCCCTGATGTTAAGGTCTTTGACAACAGAAATGATGATGTCCCTCATTTCATTAAATCTCTGCTCTGTGGTACCGTAGGACTGGTCCAACGCAAATACCAGCTCTGTCGGATACACTGGACACTTTTCTACAAAAATGAAAAGCAGAAGTATTAAGTTATTCACTGCATTGAAAACCTTTCCCACATCCCTTACTCCAATGAGGTTGGTTCACACCAAGGTCTAGGAAAATGCAAGTGTTACATACAGCTCTAGAACTAGAGGTACTCACATGTAAAGGAAGGAAAGGAATCTGCTTTGTTGAAGGTGCTGCATAAAGATGGAGCATTAATATTTGGCTATGTAAAGTACAGACTTCACAGCCTCGCTTCCCTAGTGCCCAGCAGAGTCCCTGGTAGATTCAATTCAAATCCATCAAGTTTTATAGGGCACTTACATGGACAAAGTTTTTTTGTTTCGTTTTGTTTTGTTTGTTTCAGAATTAAAGTGAAAGGCTCCATCCTTTGGGATAAGCTCAAAGATCCTGTGGGTCTACTTCAGCAAGCCTCTAGGAGACCAGGAGCCCCTAGAGTTGATATGACCAGCTGCAACGAAAATGTCATCCAAAGGATCTAACACACCGCGCAACGCCAATTACAGTCTAGGCCTTGGGGTGACTATCTCAGAGTCAGGCGGATGAGTGGCAGGCACTTGATGAGATGAAAGGTATGAATGTGGGTCAGAACAGGGAAAGGAAACATTGCCCGTCCAAGAAGCTGGTGTCCATGGGGTCAAACAGCAGACAAACAGAATGTGGTCAGTCAGAGAGCCCTGTCACTGAATCCCCCAGCAACACAGGATCTACACTGTGAAGAATTTGAGCTGTAAACTGACAAGACTTAGAAAGAACAGTGTGAAGGGGCTGGGGCTGGGAGTCACCAGTTTATAGTCAGGTTGAAACATGAAATTGACAGTTGTAGTTAAAATCAAAAGACAGAAGTGTCTACGTAGAAGGAAGAAGTCCTTTTTTTCCATGGAGGGTGAGGCTTTCTTTCAAATTGGTTTAGTCAGAACACAGTATTTATTTTGGCAAAAAACACAGCATGGTAAGAATACTCACCTTTCCAACAAGCTTTAAAAAAGAGAGAGAGAGAGAGAGAAAAAAAGAGACAGAAGAGTCAGTTACATTTTTGGAACACACACTAAAAATAATCCAAAACAAAAAATTTCAACAAAGCCTAATATTTTGTTTGATTCTAAGTGCACGTGAATGTAACTGACTAATGCCTAAGTTACAGGGAGCTAAGGCTCAAGGATTAAGGAAGATACACACAGAATTTTATTAATCTGTGAACCTTCCTGACCCTTTCTCCCTGCGAGTCATGGGCAGTAAATTAGCAGAATTTTGGTTGAGATCTGAAACACTGATCTCTTGTCTTAGAAGCAGAATAGATGAGCCTCTGATCCAAAGGCAAGATAACTAAAATTCAATTTGTTTTGTCTCTCCTCTTGTAGCCTTCTGAGAGTCCTTCAGCAAGGCGAGGCTAAAATATGGGGTTTTATTTTCTTCCCTGATGAATATCTTGGGAACCTCTATTTTCCTACAGAACTGTGAGGATTTCCAAATAAACTGTCTTTGCTAAAGAGTAAACACAGCTCCTGCGTTTGAGTGATCTCCATATCTAGAGAGAGGAGGAAATCTCGCCAAAGATTTCTCTTGAGCAAAATAGCATCTGGTTTCTCTAAGGGATTTACTCTGTCAGATGAAGTAGGGGAAATGTCAGCAAATCTTTAAAAAAGCACAGGCCTGACAATTTCTATGCTCATTTTACTAAATTCCTAGGAAGCAAATGAGTCACTTCAATATAATGAAAGATTTATTAGCGCCGACAACAAATTGGCTTCCATCCTGCTGTCCCACAGCACATGCTCCCCTCACATCGACCCTATTAACATCTTTTGTCATTAGCCTGTGCATCTCAAGGCCTGAAATAGATCCCTTTTTTTCTGACAGAGAACTTTGTTAACCTCCGACCCAACTTTGAGGCTAGAAGCGCAGGCTCTGGAAATAGATACACATGTCTGGGTTTGAATCTAATAAAGCTGGGTGACTTTGAGGAAACTAGTTGACCTCTTTCAGTATGTTTCTTCTTAAACTTATTTTTCCTAAGAATCTTCTTTACTTATACCTGTCCCTCCAAAACTCTAATCATTTGGGTCCTCCTGTTTTATTCTCGACCACCCTCCTCTCTCCCCACTCCCCCTGCAGCCTCCTAGATCTTTTATTTTATTTCGGGCGTAAGGTCCGAGCCACCAGCTCAGGACCCGGGCCCTGAACTCTGTGTGGCAGGGAACTTCTGCAGGACTACAGAGCAAAAATGTTAGACCAGGTCCAACCTGACAGGGCCTTGGTGATGTCATCTATGAAGTGAGGCCATTTGAATTAGCTCTAAAGGCCCGTCACCCAACTCCTCATCTAAGGTCTGAATTCCAGAATTCCATGCTCACTGATCAGCACTCCTTCTGGTTATAGAACCTGCCCACTCTCCCCCATCCTTTTCATTTCCTGGCTACCTCCTTTCATTCAGTGTTGGAAAACTGCTTTCAAATCCCAAACTCTACACAGGGCAGGACATTACCTCCCCGGCCCCTTCACCTCCTTTGGTCTCCTTTGATGTCCCTGAGAAGACCAGCACCACTTTGAGCGCGTCTGACCGCACATTCGTCTCCCCTCCAATAGCTCTCCCTTTGCCCTCTCCCTGTGGCCCCAGGCCTGGTCCTCACCTCCTCCATGCTGGAGAGCGCTTATGCCTCTCGAGCAATGTCTTTCATAAGGTTCACTCCCTTTGAATTCTCTCGTCACTGTTTTCTTCTTGCTTCTTTTCAAGTTGCCCACATTTGGCAGGACTTCCTCATCTCTGCAATGCCATTTCCTATACGTTGGCCACACTCTTTTTTGCTAAAGTGTCTCCCTGGGTTCAACCCGTGGGGTTCGGTTTCTGTCTCTCTGGTTTCATTCTTTGGAATTTCATCCATCCATGTGGCTCTAAGGACTAAAGCACTTGAGTGATTTCAACAGCTGAGTCTCCTACCCTGGTCTTCACCTTGATTTCAGTCCCATTTCATCAGCTGCCTGTATTTTATTTTAATTTAGGGCCTACCTCTAAAATGTTTAAAGTCACCATGTTTTCCTACCAATTGATTTCCCTTCGCAAATCCTCCGCCTCCTGATCCGTGGTGATACTAAGCTATTAAGCTACGCCTCTCCCCATCTGCCACATGCTTGCAATGACTACATTCTCATCCAGTCCCCTTCAGTAAAGTCTTTCCAATTTTCCTATTTCGCATTCTTCTAATCGTGATTGTATAAGCATTATTATAAACCACATGTAAATGAAGAAAGACTAATCACCTAAAATTCTACCACCCAAATACAATAAGTTGTTACATTTTTCTACCTTTGTCTCCAGTATATTTCTATGTATATATATGCACATATATATATTTACATGTAAAAATAACGAGGATTCAATTTAATTTTCTGCTTTTTAATGGCAATATTTTTCATATTCTGACTTCATAAAAACTATATCTGCCTAATATTTTATCAGATGATATACCATAACCTAATTATTCTATAAGTGTAAAGAGTCTGAATGTATAGTTATTTTGTTTTAATGAATATTTCAAAGATCATCTATAATTTTTTCCTTGTTTTGTTTTATTTCCTTAGAATAAATTTTCAGAAGTGAGTCACTGGGAGTTTTCTACCTCATTCTCCCCTTCTTCATAATTAAAGACAATGTTTATTGACTCCTGTTTTATTCTTTTGCTGAAACTCTTGTTTTGTCACTCCCAATTACTTCTTTATAGCCAGATTCAATTAGCTCCATCCAAGGAGCCTTCATTAAGTAAGTAAGTAATCGACTAACCAGAAACTCCCTGCTCACCCCTTTAACCTCATGCTCTCTCAGGCCTTTGTACATAACTGGTGTAAGTGTCAGCTTATTCACCCACCATGTGAGTTGGTCTCTAATTGTTTCCCATAGGCATGTTTTCTCTTGCTGTAGGAATCGCACCTTATACATTTAAGATGAGTTAAGGTGTGCCTCACTTACTTACACCCCTTTTCCTCCCACCTTTGATGCGAGCTGTTCCTACAGAAGGCACATCTGCCTTCTTCATCAGCGAAGTCCACCTCCTCATTCACACACCCACACTGCCTTCGTCCCAAGTGCCCTCACCAATCACTGATGCACTTGTCCTATGACACATAGATACTCACGACTATGGTTCCGCATGAACTGGATCAGATCACATTGCTGTCAATAAAAACAGAGAGAGGGAACAGAAACATGAGCACAGTGACCTGTGACTGGCTATATTTATTGGCCGGTGGGCGGGCTGGGTATTCTTTCATGAATAAGGAGATACTTACAGAATATACAGGCTTCCCAGGCATGCCTTTAGGGCCCTAGGAAAATAAAATCAGAGCAAGTTATTGGTATGCGAATTGAAGTCTTTAATGTCAAAACAAAAGCAAAGGAAAAGACCTTCTTTCTTAAAGGCACAGCTGGCAGAGAGCAGTGAATTGGTGGATTGTAACGCTCTTTCTCCACTTAAATCAAGAGGACAGACTTTTTTCAGTGTTAGATCAATTAAACTAAAATCTACCCAGAGTGAACTGAATCATTTACCTAAGGTAAGAAGTAAAGAAAGAAGAGTATTTCTTAAAGACATTTGTACTAAAGATATAACACTTAGAAGGCATTTCTCATTAGAAAAGTTAAAATTGTAAACAGCAGATTTCCCAAAGCATGGCACCAAGGAGAGGATTTACAGAGAATCCAGAGTTAAAGGTACCTTACAAATCAAGGTGTTTAAAATGCAAGTAGCAGCATACAACCTCTACATACGCGAAATAACCAAAGACAATTATGTAGCTAAATGAGCATTACACAAAAGAAAAGCATACACATTAAGCTCATAAATGCTGAGAGATTACAGAACAAAGGAGTAATTGAGTGAGATTAATCAGGAAAGGTTCCTGAAAAAAGGCAGTCCTTCCTGGACATCTTAAGCTTTGCTCTTTTCTCCTTCCTTTTATCAGGAACCAGCTTCTCCTTGGCAGCCGTTCTTGCAGTGTTTGTGCATGTGGATCCCTCTGGGCAACTGATGAATGCTAGGATGCTGGCTTCAAAAAATGCTATTACGTGTTCATATTAGTACAGTATCACTGGCTCCCCAGCTGCTCAACTGTGGATAGCAGTACAAGAATCTTTTTTCTAAATGACAACAGGGTATCTGTCCATCCATTCATCTAATACTCAGTTAAATGTCTGCTGAGTGCTGAGGTGCCCCACTGTGTGCTGCTGGTATTAACCAGAACTATTGTAGCCAAATCTCTCTAGAGTCTAAATTTTGTGGTATTCATGATTCTACCTATGGGGGAATATTTTCTTCCTGACCCAAATCAGGAAAGTATGCATCTCACTAAATGATGCTGAGTCATAACCTTCCCTTTACAAGTTATGGCAGAAAACAGAAAAAAAAAAGAAAATGCGCAGCCACAAATACAGAGAGAGAAACAGTTTCTGGCCAATAAATAAAATAGGCAGCCCACATTTTAACAGAGAATCAGAACTGTAGAGTAGGTCCTAAAAGATTTAAGAGTAACTTTGTTTTTAAGCAGAGGCGGAGGATCGAGGGCCTGAGACAAAGAAGCCACATTCTACTGTATTGGCAAGGGCTGAACACAAGACCAGGAAGATCTGGGACCCTCCAAATGAGAGCTCCAGAATCTGGACAGGACATAAATCCAGACTGGACCAAACTGGCTCACAGAGTAGATTTTTACCCACACGACTAAGAATATTTGCCAGTTCTTTGATGTGAAAGAAAGAAAAGATTGTATCAGAATACTCGTTATAAGTAGGTAATTCTCATCTTACTATGGATTCAGTCGTTCACAAAACACCCACTTTTTTTGTTTTCTTTATGAAGTCCCAAGTTAAAGAATCCATCCAGGTAGTGAGAAAATATTCACAATCCACAGACAAGATTAGCAGTTTCTCCACTTCTTACACAATGCTGCCTGTGCCTCCTACACAAAACACAGGTGCTGGCAACATTTAGTTCTTACCTGACTGTGCTCATTAGGGGAGAGAGACATGTAAATAAATCATCACAATAACATGAGAGGAACTAAAATAGAGATGCAAATATTTCATCAGAGGAAGATGTGCTCGACTGCCAGGAAATGCTTTCAGAGCTAACATTTCTCTTATAATGGAATCATAGTGGAAAGTTGCAGGTATATGTCCAAATCTCTCTACAGTCTAAATTTTGAGGATAGGTAGGCAACAATAATGGCTTCGGGAAACTCTAGCAGCTTGTCTAGTGTGATAGAACTTTGTCGGGACACCTTTACGAAGCTTATGCAACCGATCCCTGTTTTAAAACTTCGGTAAAAAAATAACAGTAACAGCTAATATTTGCATTTGACAGTATAGTTTACAAAGAGTATTCACTTTGGATTATCTGATCCTCATGGCTACCTTTTGTGAGGTGGTTAGCACGGGATATGTCATTCCCATTTTAGAGGTAAACTGAGAGACTCAGGAACTGGCCCAAGGCCACATAGCTAGTAAGAAACAGAATCTGGTCTTGAACCCAGTGTTTCTGACTTTAAACTCTGTGTCTTTTCCATTAAACCTAGAAACCTAGGAATCGGCATACTGTATGTGACTTAGTACATGTGGGAATACTTACTCTTCGTCCAGGAGGGCCTTGGAGTCCTTGAGATCCCTCCATACCTTTCAAGCCCCCAGGGAGCTGCAGACAGAAATATGCATTACCTTCCACCTCCTCTTCCATGGGACTACCTCAGTTTTAATGTGACTTTATAATTAAAAATATACTTTTAAAGAAAGCAACTATTAATTCAAGTCAAATAAATTCATTACTTGTAATATAAACAGCCATTCTTAATCATTGATAAACATGCGTTTCCCTCTTAGCCTCTTCATTCAGTGACATACTTTGCTCTGGCACTGGCAGTACATTTAAATTTAAATTAGTCATAAGCTAGGTTGGTGCTAAAAAAAAATAAAAAGCAAATATAATAGACACACAGAGATCTAATAAAAAATTTCCCATCTGCAAAGGATCAAATACAAAAAATAATAGCCCACGTACATAAGAGGATATGGGTGGGCTGTGTCATTCCCATACCTCAAGGTGATGGGTCTGGGTGCTAATGAAATTTACCAGCCAGATGGAAAGTATCTGTTGAATTGAATCTCTTCCACAGATAATGACTACTGACATTACATTCAAACTTTAAAATGAAAGAACGCTTGTCTCAGCATTTTGCTTTTAAATAAGTATAGCATTCCATTCTGTACTTTGCTAATTAGATCTCAACAGCCTTCTTTAAAATGAATACCCCAGATGACCTTGGTTATAGATAGTAGAATTGTCAGAAAATCCTCAGAGACACAGCAGAAAAATGTCAACTTCATTTCCACTCATAGGATTAATATTCTGGGCTTTCATATGTGCCTAAGAAAAGAGCGGAAGGCACTGACAATCCTTGGAACAGCCAGTTATCAATTTGTAAATCTTTATAATAGTTCAGAGTCATGGAACCTTAGACTTTTAGAGTTGAAAATGACCTTTGGTGTCATTAAGTTCAACTTTCGTATTATAGAAATAGAGATTCTGAAAAGGTGTGTTGAAGATCATACATCTAGGAAGTGACATTTCAGAAGCCCTTGGTTTGGACTGATAATCTCCACTTATTATTACAACATAAAAGCCAGAGTCTTCCATAAAAGCATATATTATTTCTGGAATTACTTACTCTTAGTCCCCTAAATCCTTTGGGTCCGGGCCCCCCAGGAATTCCAGGATTGCCAACTTCACCCTGAAAATTCAAATATAAGAAATCAATGTGTAATCAAATGTTAAAATATTTGCTATAAAAAAATAAAAATAATTATCTCCAATCCAAAACCCAATTGATCTTATAACGATACTATATAATAAACACTGAAAGTCATCTATCATTTGGTACTAAGTCACTGATACAATTAGATATTCTAAAAACTATTTTTAATTTTCTAAGAATACAAATATTTATGTATAAATAGCAATGTATGGCTATCCACTCAGTCACTAAAAATATCTAAAGAAAAATGCTTGTAAATCAGGGAAAACATATGGAGCATTGATTATATAAAATACTAAATAATGAATTACTTCCTAAATTTATGAATTATTTCTGAAAAAAATTGAAGGTAAAAAATATTTTCTGTGACTTCGGTGGGAAACTAATTTTAACACTTATTTATCAATATGCTAATTTTACATTTATTCCTAAATTGAAATGTGCTAATTTTCTCCCTTTATCAGTAAATTAGGAAATCAGTCCTCTTCAATGAGAATTTTTGTCCTAACGGTCACTTATATAGTCCTTTCTTGCACACTTCTCTACCTAAGAAAAGAATCTCTTTTGGTAATTCATCAATTAATAGCACTTTTTTAAAAATGCACTTTTAAAAGAGTTCAAATATTGACTATTTTCCTGTAGTCGATTTGATTTGCCTAATTAGACACTATTTTTTTAACTCATATTTTGAATTTTATTTTGAGCATCAAATATGTTGACCACGCTCTTCTAGACAGGACAATTTTTAAATAAAGGTAATCTTATTAAATAACTCCAGTGTATAAAACAGATAATAATGAGAACTACTTTGATTGAAATGGAAGGTCTGTCTGGTTCTAGAGCATGAAGATGGATTTCAGTCTGGTAGGTGATGAGTAATTCTGGAAGATGTTTGGTCAGGAGAGTAACGTAATTAGGCTATGCTTTGGAAGTGACGGTGCTGTCTGGGATGAACTGAAGCAGAAAGAAGTTGTAAGTAGGAGATCAATAAGAAGAATATTGTCATCTTTCAAGTGAAAGGAAATAAAGGCTGCAAAATATGAATGACAAATAGCAATAGCTGAAGCCAAAAGTTTTGAATGAGATCACCGAGGAAGAGAAATCAAGAAGAAGACAAAGGACTAAACTTGAGAGGATACCTAGAGTTAGGGTTTCAAGATAAGGCACATCAGGCAATGAAGGACAGGACCATCTTTTCCAATTTAAATGTTCATGGGAGTTAAGGATGGTCCTCTCTTCACGAAGCCCAGGCAAAACAACTGCCCTGCTATGTTTTTTATTTGTTTATTTGTTTGCTTCATTGAGATCTACAAGCTTATCTCAGTTCTCAAGTAGAAGGTTAAGATCATGGTAATGTCAACAGAAGGTCACATGCACAATACCTTTTGCCCCATATCTCCAGGAAATCCTCTTGGACCCTATAATTTTCAGCAAAGAACATAAACAAATCGACATATCACTTCTGCAGTATGACCATTTTTACTTCTATTATTTAGGTTCATCAAGTAACGAAATAATTGCTTTCCATATTTACCTTTACTCCTTTTCGTCCCATGTGACCATAGCCTGGGATGCCGTAATCTCCCTGTGAACATATCAGTTTATTTCAATATCTTAAAATTGAAAATCAATTGTAATTTATACTGGGGAAATTATAATGCCAGGAGAGAAGCACTGGGGTCTTCCAGGTGGAGAAGGCCTCATTAGTGACCTTGAACTCTGGAAATATGCTTGTTGTTGTGTTTCCTCACTTTCTGGTATGTGCCCTGGTACTTTTTTAGCCAGCTCTACTCTTCAAACATTGCATAAGTCATTCAGAACTTATGGAGTCAGTGGCTATTATTTGTCTGAGAAATTAGGAGCTGGTCCAGAGGTCATGAGTGAGGAATTCCCCTCTAAAAAATTACAAATGGCCAATAGACATATGGAAAAACGTTATCCTCACTAGGAACCAAAGAAATACAATTTGAAACAGTAATGTGATACCTTTTTTTTTTTTTTTTGGTAAATAAAATTGGTAAAGATAAAAATAGGAAAGTGACAATACCCACTGTTGGTAGGGATGCCCAGAAGGAAGCTCTCTCCTGCATAACACATGGGCGCATATATTGTTTGAATTTTCCTAAAGGCATTTTGCAATAGAGTTCAAGCCTTAATTGTATACATAATCTTTGACCTAGTTGTGCTACTTCTAGAAATTGTTGTGTAGAAATGAATTATGGTTTTGTTCAAAAAAATTTAGGTAGGTACAAGAATGTTCACTTCTGCACTGTCTATGACAGTGAAAAATTTAAAAAATCCAATAATAAGAGATCAGTCAAATGAAATAAAGTACATACATTCAGTAGAATATTTCGAAGTTATTAAAAATGATGTTGAGGGAAAAATATAATGACATGGGAATATGCTCTGGTACATTGTTAACAGGGAAAAATAGAGTGAAATTTTTTTTTTTTGGTATCTCTAGAATGTTAATGATAAGTATCTCAAAATGGTGGGATTGCGGAAAATTTTTTTTATTTCTCATTTTCCATCTTTTATGCTTGGTAAGTTTTCCATAATACCCATGCACAACAATTATGATAAACATTATTTTTTAAAATGAATAAAAAAATTGTTCCTATATTAGCTGCTCCATGGACCAAGAACCTGGTACAGCCAGAGCCACTGGAACAGATGCCCCCTTTCTTGGCCCTACTCCTCTCTTCTTGTGGCTCTAGAGTTTTCCAAGAAGGGAAGAGAAATAGGTGAAGCCATTTTTCAACTGACATGCATCTATATGGCCACATTGGTTGTCGGTATATTGAAAAGTCCTCTATAGCCTCTTTGCATGCCCCGCTTCTCTCTCACTGTTCTCCCTAACTTTAACAGACTAGCTACAGAACGAGAGCTGCAGGGGGTGAAAGAGATGTCCCAGAAGGTTCCCAGAAGGTTCTGAAACACTACCCCAGCATCTTCCCAGAAGATGAAACACTACCCCAGGTGCTTTGACTGATGGAACTCAGCACTTGGAGCTGGGGAAGGGTAAGAGTCCTAAAACCTCACACCTGTTTTCCTCGCTGTCCAGCTTGCCCCACTGGTCCAGGATCTCCAGGGATTCCAAGTTCTCCCTAGTAAATGAGATGAGAAGAGCTTTAGCTTGGTAAAACCAAACCTAGTTCCCACCATAGGAAGTTCTGTCCACCAGTTGGGTAGACTTAGGGTTCTCGGTGAGGGTTCAATGCCCAATAAGGAGATAGGGTATTGGAAACTAATAATGATTTCCCCAAAGGTGAGCAGAAAACATCAGCACAACTCAGGGCTGGACTCAGTGTTACAGAAGAACTGAAGGAGTAGGCAAAGAGTGGAAAATGTGCTCCAGGGAAAGTTGTTAATTTGCCCATCCAACAATTATTTACTGTCGTGGAAAATAAACTGTTGAACATGACAGGTATCGTCCTGGTTGGAAAGACAGACAATTAGACAGGCAAACCTGGGTGATAAAATTCAGGGTACTATGGCAGCAAAGAGAAGGAGAATTTCAATTAGATTTGGTGGGGCTACAAAGCTGGCTACCTGACAAAAAGGATCATGGATGCTGAGGCTTGAAAGATGAGTTGTGTGAGCTGGAAAATGGATCAAAGGAGGAGTGAGAATGATCCAGGGGGAGGGAAAGCACTAGTTCGAAGCCTGGGGTCAAGCATGCAGGAGAAAGAGGAGCTACAAAACCTCAGAATTAAACAGAGTCTAACAGCAAAGGGCCTTCTAAGCTACTTTAAAGTCTGGAGATTTTCCTAAAGGCCATGGGGAAATTAAGACTAGCTACATAACTTGTGGGGTTCAGTGTAAAATGAAAGCACAGGTCTCTTGCTCAAATCTTAAGCCTTTCAAGATGGTGACAGGAGAGTATTAAATCAAGCATGAGGCCTTTCTAAGCGAGGCCTCCTGTGTGACCGCACCGGTCCCAGGCCCCCGAAGCTGGCTTTGGGACAGGGAGTTGCTGAAAAATTTTAAGCAAGGGGGTGGGATTCCAAATAGGCCAA
>NW_011888782.1:3209255-3244806 GCF_000151845.1 Pteropus vampyrus
CTTGGTAAAACCAAACCTAGTTCCCACCATAGGAAGTTCTGTCCACCAGTTGGGTAGACTTAGGGTTCTCGGTGAGGGTTCAATGCCCAATAAGGAGATAGGGTATTGGAAACTAATAATGATTTCCCCAAAGGTGAGCAGAAAACATCAGCACAACTCAGGGCTGGACTCAGTTGTTACAGAAGAACTGAAGGAGTAGGCAAAGAGTGGAAAATGTGCTCCAGGGAAAGTTGTTAATTTGCCCATCCAACAATTATTTACTGTCGTGGAAAATAAACTGTTGAACATGACAGGTATCGTCCTGGTTGGAAAGACAGACAATTAGACAGGCAAACCTGGGTGATAAAATTCAGGGTACTATGGCAGCAAAGAGAAGGAGAATTTCAATTAGATTTGGTGGGGCTACAAAGCTGGCTACCTGACAAAAAGGATCATGGATGCTGAGGCTTGAAAGATGAGTTGTGTGAGCTGGAAAATGGATCAAAGGAGGAGTGAGAATGATCCAGGGGGAGGGAAAGCACTAGTTCGAAGCCTGGGGTCAAGCATGCAGGAGAAAGAGGAGCTACAAAACCTCAGAATTAAACAGAGTCTAACAGCAAAGGGCCTTCTAAGCTACTTTAAAGTCTGGAGATTTTCCTAAAGGCCATGGGGAAATTAAGACTAGCTACATAACTTGTGGGGTTCAGTGTAAAATGAAAGCACAGGTCTCTTGCTCAAATCTTAAGCCTTTCAAGATGGTGACAGGAGAGTATTAAATCAAGCATGAGGCCTTTCTAAGCGAGGCCTCCTGTGTGACCGCACCGGTCCCAGGCCCCCGAAGCTGGCTTTGGGACAGGGAGTTGCTGAAAAATTTTAAGCAAGGGGGTGGGATTCCAAATAGGCCAAGAGTTTGTTCTCCGATAATCTCTAACAGAGCCACTGCCGAGAAGGTAGGATGAGTTACACAGGGAACTACACGCACAAATAGATTTGGGTTCTGACACCTCCCACTCTTGGCCCAACTCTGCCACGGTGTGCGTTCGTGCATTCAGGAAATCAGGATGTTGAAGAGGTTTTTCAGTGTCGTTTCATGATGAGTGAGATCACTATGTCTCTCCTAGTGAAATGGGGCGGTTTCATGAAGAGGTAAGCAGTTACCACCCAATGGAAGGAAAAGAATATATTAGCAGAAAGTTGGTGGGTGGGTGATGGAATCATGTGAGGAATTAACATGGAAATCAAGAAAAGAATGGAAATAGTTTTTCTCTCAGTATTTGAAACCTATACGAAATCTATTACTTTTTTTCCCAAAGGTCCAGGTCTTCCAACGCTCCCTTTCGCTCCCATTGGCCCAGGAGAACCCTGCAAGGAAACAGGAAACAGAAATGTTTGTGCTACAGCAATTCTTAGAACACTCATTAGATAAGTTCCGCTTTCCTTCATGCCGTTTCCAACAACTCCTTGATGCCTCCTTAACAAGAAACCCAGCAACCCAAGGGAGATATCTGGGCTGAAGCCAGATGATTCAGGCTACAGTCCTGGTCAGAGGACCACAAGCCTTCATCCACAGGGATGCTACTGTCCATATGGGACCTTAGTGAGAAACAGAAAAGGTGCCTTTGACTCGACACACAATATTTCTGAATATGGCAAATTTGTTGTAATGCACAGATTTTGTTAGAACATAGTATTTTGCTGTCACTGGCACTTTTGTGCACTGCACCATGCACACATACAAAGCGGTATGCAGAATGTATTTCAGTTTCCCAATCTGAAATGGGTGAACACGTCTTTCACAAACATGCTAGGAAGATTACTGAGCAAACACAGGCATCCCTCGCCTTCTGAACTCTCACCGGCTGAGCTGAAGAACTGAATAGATTCAGAACATTTTTCATATGAATCCCTCACTATCCAAACTCTCATTCCTCACTGTTAGAAATTTGGGAACCAAATAGATTCAGAGGGTGAATTCAAAGTTGGATTTGGGAGTTAAATAAATTTGAGTAGTGAGGGATCTTTGTAAAAGCAATTTTAAATATCTGCAGTCAATGTAGATATGCACGGCACAGATACTTTTTAAAGGTTAGAAAAACCAGCCTAATGTATCAGGTTTCAAAATGTTCATGAGTCAGCAAGATTTGTATTCGTCCAAATGCTTTCTTCAGGCTGATGAAATGGGTCTGCACTTTCCAAATAAAACTCCAGTAAAGGAGAAAGAGGAGGGCTTATGCTATATACAAGGAATCTGAGCTGTGCTAAAAATTTGTCCCAAATTTTTTGTTCCAAGACAATCCAAAAGTGAAATACTTCCTATGCAGGTAATATAAAATAAACTACATATGAAGTTGTTTTTGAAGCAGGAGGGAAATAAAGGTTGGAGACAACTGACTGTAACATTTCTGAGTCACTCACCTGAGGTCCTTTGTGCCCCTCTCTTCCCATCTCTCCTTTCCTGCCAGGAATTCCGTTTAACCCCTTTTGTGGCAACAAAAGAAACATAACATAATGAATTCAATGAGAACTTACTTTCCTCATTAGTGCTTTTGAAACAGCCCCACAGAAAAGCAATGGTCCAACCCTTCGAGCAGCCTTCTAACTCTGAGATTAAGCGTGTGTTAAAAGAGGAATTGAGGGGAGACCCAGATGCAGGGGTGCAGATCTTATTATGGAATTCTCAGGCTGGATATAAGACCTTCATCTCTTTCTGAGAGGGAGGAATGAAAAAGAGACTAAAGGGAGAAATAAAACCCATAGGAGAAGGAAGGACTATAAAACCAACTGTCAGATGGATTCTTTTGATGGGGCGGGTTCCCTGGGCCAAAGTATTTTCAATGTGTAAAATACAGAGCAAAGTTGTTTCAAGTTAGCAGAAAGGGACATTTTAGCAGCAGACCTCATTAGGTATATTAAAGAACGTTTTCTGCCATATTTACCATCAAATGTATGGTTCTTATATGGTTCTCTTACATAGAAAGAAAAAAATAGAGCTGCTGGTAATGTTTCTCATTACCAAAGCACCAAAGCACCAGTTGGAAAATGGCCCTGGCTGCTCCCTACAAATGGTGGTTGGAGCCACTGGGCTAGCCTTGGTTCACTGCCTAAGTATTAAAGAGACCCTGGAGTAGTGGAGGTCACGTCAGCCCTCTCTCCGCAAAGCCTGGGAATGGATATCAGTTGATCCCACGACTAGTCATTCTAGAAGACCTGCTACCTTGTGGCTTGGGTAAGGGACTCCAGAACCACTCAAGAGAATCCCAAATTCCAGTTTAGTATTACTAATCTGAAACTTCCTAAAAGAAAAATGAATTCCTGGGAAGGTCTTAGAATGGACACATCTACACAGGTCTTTCCAGACCAGTTCAAGTTTAAAGTGGACTCCATATGGTGACTAAATATCCATGTGTTATGAAGCCATTCTCCAGGAATGACTAGCATCTTTCTGACACGGAAGAAAGACAGATATGTCCTGACTCTATCGCCCACATCACTAATGATATGACCAAGAAAAAATGCAAATGGCTCACATAAAGCCCTATTGGTGATATACCAGAAGCACTATCATCCTCTGTGGAGTTAGCTTTAGGTAAATTGAATAACAGTTTCTGATTCCTAACTTTCCTTCACGGCAGTCTGTGGGCAAGACCTCAGCTAAGGAAGGAAAACCAATTTGTTATTGATTACTAAGAAAATATTAAGGTCTTAATAATTCATTATTACTAACATGCAGACAAAATACCAGGTGAGCACAAGAGCATGCCTTTTTTCTATCAGTGAGCTGCAAATGTAAGAGCAAATTTGATGGAGCAAAATTACCCAGCTGCGATGGGAAATGAGGGATTCCAGGGACAGGTGCCATGGAGGTGGGAGAGGTAGATTACAAATTCTTTCTTTCTTTCTTTTTATATAGAACAGCCTGCCATCTTCCCATCGGAATAACTCAGCATTATTTATCAATATTTATGAAATATCCCAACATACCTGTGGGCCTTGTAATCCTTCAGCTCCCTGTGCACCTTTAGGTCCAGGATTTCCCGGCTCCCCCTGATGAATGAGAGTTTTCCGTGTTAAGGTTTTCTCCACATAGTTTCCATATAGATTTTCTCTTTAGAGTATCTAGTACTGCAGCACATAGTATACAGGTATTGTTTTGTTTTTCTTGGCTTATACCCTACTTTGCCCAGGATTTTACTCTTCCATATTGTCTAAGAAATGAAAACAAGGTTTTTGATTCTAGTAAAGAAGTTCGCATTATTGTAATCAATTCTCAAGGCATGCGAAAAGCATTCAAGTGCAAACATTTGGGATTACACGGATCCTCTTGTCTATGAAGTGTCTGTGGAGGAGGCTTTGCCTTAATCAGCCCTGTCTTCTTCCTGGCACCTGAACTTGAGGACACTTATGTTCCCCTCCCCCTTCCCCATCAGTGAGAATCACCTCCAGTGCCTTGCAATTCCTACAACATCTTTGTCAAATGCTCATTCATTACCAGTGCCATTTCAAGTGAGAATCTCCTTGGCCTCATCTACCAAAGAAAACAGGAAGTAAAGGGCACTCACCGGGGCACCATAGTGTCCCCTTTGGCCTTCTCTTCCCTGGAAGAGAAAAGGCAAAGTGTTAGTACATGGGCATTCTTTATAGGCAAACCAGCCTGTCTCATTCCCTAACAGACATAAGTAACAAGCAGCTCAAAGGAATGGCTTCCTCAAAGTACTTTCCAAAAATGAGTTTTCATACTAGGCACTTAATTATAGATTAACATTTGGGGGATTGACTGAAAACCAATCTAAAAGTCATTGTAGACCCAGCTCCAGCCTGACTAACACTTACAATTATCTAGGAGGCTGTTTGGAGAATCAAACCACTCTGAAGAACCTGCCTCTACCTTTCCTCTTTGACAAATCCCATAAAGCACTGTCTGCTCATCAGAGCCTTCCTGCATGAGACGGCCACATTCATCTCTCTCTGTCCTGAGCCCCTGATTGTATCTTGGGAGAGAGCAAAATATTGTTAGATACAGTGCTTCCTATAGGCTCACTGGGGGTTGTTTCCATGGAATTCTACAAGGAAGAAATGACTGATAGGGTCTGTTCGACTTTGTGTGGTCCAAATGGCACCTCCAGGTTCATCAGAGAAAATCTGGGCTGAGCTCTGAAGCCAAAATCTGCACCTATTCAGAAGTGATTTCAGGTTGCTAGCTCAGGTGCTCCACCCAGTGGCTATTTTTGCCACACGCTCTTCTTTCCAGAAGGTTAACCAACGGGAAGATAATTCAGGCCCCAGATCCTAACTTCTTTTTCCCTAAACAGCAATGATAAAGTCCGTGCTCTCGCTTCCCAGGCTAACACACCTGCCTCTTCGAGAGAGCCGTGGCACGTTTCAACCATCAATTTACTTTGTGTTGTGATGAACAACTATGATTACTTTAGGTACAAAACAAACACTTTTTAAAATTCTATTCATTCATTCATTGAGTCACTCATTGATTCATTCAGAAAGGTAGCCATGGAAATCATTTCAGAAACACTGCTTTTTTCAACTGCTCACTTTCTGAAGCTTTTTAGAATAAACTACCTGACCAAATATTAGCTCCACCAGGTTGGCTGATGATTAGAATTTCTCCATTGAGGTTGAGGTTGTGCCCCTTGATTCAGGCACTCTTTGCTTTTAAAATGCAAATACCCTTTGGGAGAAGTCACCCATTGTAACTTGTCAGCTGTTTGTACTTTGATATAACTAATAGAACTCTTGACATATGAAAGCAGAGAAGAAACAGTAAAGAAAGGTTGAAGTCACTGTTTCCACAATGTCATAATTCTATCCATTAAAAAACAAGGATAAAATAGCATTTATTCTGTGACAAACAGTATGCACAATGTTTAGGGGCGTGTCCTTAGAAGTCAGGCAATCTCTAGCTCGACCATTCCCTTTAAAGCCTGTGTGGCAAAGAGCATTTGTACAATAAACTTTAGCCAGGGTGATTAGGAGCACAGACTCTGGAGTGCAACCGTCTGGGTTCAAACCCCAGCTCTACTATTTATTACCTATCTTGATCCTGGACAAGCTGTCCAAGATTCTTTGTTTTCTCATTCGTAATCTGTATATAATAATAGTATCTACCCCATAGGTTTATCATGAGGATTAAATAAATTAATATTTGAAAGTAATCTGATCAGCACCTGGCATAATATAGATGCTATAAAACAGCGGTCCCAAGCTCTATGGTATCAGGGACCAGTGCTTCTGTGAGAATCTAGTGCCTGATGATCTGAGGTGGTGCTGAGGCGGTGATGCTAGTGCTGGGGAGTGGATGCAAATACAGATGAAGCTTCACTCAACTGTTGTGCAGCCTGGTTCCTCACAGGCCACAGACCGGTACGTACCCGTCTGTGGCCCGGAGGTTGAGGACTCCCGCTATAGAAGTATAAATGCTATTATTTATAAGTATTCTTTATGTGTGACAGGAAAAAAGCAGTAGGCCTGGAATGTGATTTCAAGTTCACTGATCCATTTTGGGGGGGCAACAGCTAGTACAATTATTAATTTATATAAATTGAAATTCTGTCAAACAAGAGGCAGTGTCTTAGGTTTGCTTGTGTTCTTAGAATTTATTGATCTCTTAAGATCCTCTGCCCCTCATTAAGAATTCTGGCCTTCACTGGAAAGGTGGCGGTGAGAGTAGAAAAGTTTACTTTTCTAGAAAAACTTACAGTGTTGTTTTATATCTACACTGCCTTACTTAATTCAGGAGAAAAGAGGTTACAGAGGAGGAGATGGGCAGGAAATTGTGTGAAGATGGGGGAGGGAGCGTGAGAGTTTCCTGTCCTTGGAGTGACTTAGAGTAATGGGTTGGTTTGTCCAAGCAGTAATCCCCTGCCGCAGCCCTAAAAGTTCTTTTTAAAAAGTGCATAATTGATGGTGACAGTTATAAAGCTATTCCAAACTAAAAGAATTTTCCCTTGAACAAAAATACACATTTATCTTTAAAATTTATAGCATGTGTTTCATCTTGCTACTCTCTTAATTCTTCTGATTCATTTTAATTCTCTTGTGTGGAAAAGAGGGCAAAGTCCCAAAGAATTTTACCAGAAGCCCTGGGAAGTCTAAGCCATCCTATCGTAGATTCTTTTCCTTAAAACTATGATTCGAGATAAAGAAAAAGAGGAGGAAATAAAACACATTTATCCACTATCTATCCCAGAGAGAAAGGCAATCAACCATAGCTTTCTAAGTGATAAGAAGATTCCAAATGGGTAAGAGAAAAGAAAGCCAAGTATTTTCCATTCTCTCTTGAACAAAATTTAGGGCCAGATCTAAGATGTTGTACATAATTCTCATTCTATGATCTCCATGCTAAGCGCATGATAAGGAGTTTCTAACATGTTATAAATATCATCTCTAACTTTAGTAGTCCACAGAGAGAAAGCGATTTCTTGGTTGTTCCTTAAAAAGAAGAGGAAATCCAATGTTACTGTTTTAGGCTTGATGTCACACGAGATGCTATAAAGTTACCCTAAGATCTCAAGGTTGCCACTGGCTTGGGCCTAACTGCCAGTGTTTTGGTTCATTCAGGAAGAATTTATCTATGATTCTTTTTTCCCAATGGTGATATATGAAGAGTATTTACCCAGTTCGTAATAATCTTATTTAAGCTCAAAGATGCTAAGCTACTCGAGGAGGGCTTTTGTGTTATTGACTCTCTTCAAAAGACATTCAAAGTTTCTGGAAGGTAGAAAGAGACAAGCAAACTATGTCACAGAGGTCCTCAAACAGGGGCAATTCTGCCCCCCCCCACACACACACAACACACCCACAGACACATGGCAAAATATACACACACATTTGCGCGTCACAAAACGAGAGAGAAAACGCGACACGGATATAGAGAGAAGAGACACCGGAGACGCTGAAAAACACCCTCTAATGCACAGGATAGCCCCTCACAACAAATTATCCGGCCCAAAATGTCAATAGTGCCCATGTATCAGCCCTGGATCAGCCAACTCTGCAGCAAAAAATATTCTGAATGTCTCTATGGCATCTCCAAGTGATAAGGAGGGAAAATAAATGTCCACGGAAATACTTACCCTGCTTCCTCTGGGACTAGGACTGCCTTGTGCCCCTTTCTGTCCGGTACTACCCTAGAAATACAACAGTTCCCCAAGATCATAAGGCAAAATATTCTGAATAAATTACAAAGGCAACAGCATCTAAACCTCAAGCATCTAAAACAGCAGAACGAGAATGTCATGCTAAAATCTTTCTGGATATTAACACTATTGGGTATATATCCATATCTAGAGAAAAAAGGTATTGTAACACGCACTACTACTATCAGTTTTCCCATATAATACCACCTCGTAGAAACTTAATAATATTGTCCATGTTATAACCTACTACAGATATAAGGCTCTTTTAAACGTGAATTTAAGGGTGTTTGTTCAATTACAGAAGACTTACATATTTTACTAAATAATTAATTTAGATTTTATGAAAGCTTCAGCTCAATAACAGAATTAATCAACTCTCATGTAAAACAGATCCAATTACTTGTCTTCCTTGTTCTCCTTTGGAGCCCTTCTGTCCTTTGATGTTATTGTTTTGTCCTGGATTACCCTAGAGAAAGATTTTAAAAGTATTTCAGAATCAAGAAACAGCATCTTTATTTCTTTCTTTTTGCAAAATGGTACAATGTTCAAGTAAGTACTAAAGTTATTTGGATTAAGTGACCAGGGGTGTTAGAAAATCTTCCATGTTTGAAACTCAGAGTTTTTCCTGTTTAGAAAAGTATAGCTCACTGCCAGTGTTAACACCACACGTAGGAATGCTATGTTTTCTAGGATTTGACATTTCAGCGATCGAGAATTACTATAGTTTGTAAATGAAAATACCACTACTAAAAACAGAATGCTATAAATAGAATGCTGTCATTTGTTTTCAAAGACTATCAATATACTAGAGTGATGTGAAAATAATAATAAAAGTGAGATTTTTTGTGGCAAACTTCGGGGGTAGGTTAGGACTGTAATCCATGAGTTACCTCGGGGTAAATGCTGCAGAGACAAGTGCTGCCGGCAAGTATTCTCGGGTCAAACAGGAAAAGTGTTAAAAAATGAAAGTAATATTTCCCCAAGTTTGAAGGGGACTTGGTGATAAATGACGAATTATAAGAGTGCATGCTAAAGCCATGATGAATTTCCTCTTTGTATTAGCAGTTCACTGATGCACTAGTCCAAATTTGCTTGTGCCACTCCCTCAAAGATGCATCAAGAACCCCCTGTAATCAAGTCTGTAAATAGGAAATCTGCAAGATCAGAAGGCCAAACAGCAAACCTATGGGAATTCAACCCCTTCCCCGACAAAGGAACTTGAAAGTCTCAACACACCATAAGGATGAGTAAGATGGAACTTTAGTTCCCAGTTCTGAATTTTTAATCAGCCTAGATCAGATGCAGACAGATTTTTCCCAAACAAATATAAGCCTTGGTCAACCTAACTCCCTCACTCTCAAGACAAGTCTTTGCCTACAGGTTAGCAGGAGACATTAGGGAAAGGAAATAGAAACTGTGGAGCAACTAGAAATTCAGAGCTAACTGGGCCCTAATAACTTACAGGATCCCCTGGGAAGCCCTTCTCCCCATATCCCCCAGGGGGGCCTCTGGAACCTGGGCTGCCCTGCAAAAAAGAAAATGAACTTCTAAGTTAGCTTGTAGGAGGGTTTTACAATGATATTAAAATGTCAAGAGTTGTCTGTTGGGTTTTTTTAAATTAATTAATTAATTGATTGATTATTTTATGGTGACATTGGTTAATGAAATCCAGTAAGTGTCAGCTGTATACTTTAACAGTAAGGCATATATATATTTACACTGTGTGTTTATCTCCCATAGTTAGATTTCTTTCTGTCACCACATATTTGACCCTCCTTACCCCATCTACCTGCCCTGTCCCCCCACCTCCTACCCTCTGGTAACTACTCGCCTATAGTCCTTGTCCATGAGTAAGAGTCGTGTGTTTTAGGAGGCGAGGAAATTAATCAGACAAAATGATTCACATTCTCCTACTTCAGCCAGGTTCCCTCAGACTTCTCAAGCAGGACTAAGTCTAGTTTTAAGCCTATGGTCAGGATCTTCTGTAGTGAGGCTGAGAAATGGGAAACCATCTCATGGTCTAGCATAGTGCTGTCTAATAGAACTTTTGACAGTGATAGAAATATTCTGTATCTGCACTGTCCAATACGGTAGCCACTAGCCATATATGGCTATTGAGCACATGAAATGTGGCTACTACAACTGAAGAGCAGAATTTTTCACTTTAATTAATTTGAATTTAATAGTCACATATTGCTTGTGAGTACTGTCTTGGACATCCCAGCCAGTCTAGCACCTTGTGACATCTATAATTAAATTGTTCACTGGAAACCTCCACAGGAATGTTCCATTGTCACCTCAAACTCGACTGTTTCCAACTAAACTTGCCCAGGCCAGGATGCTTACAGGCCTCTGGACTGACTCCTCATTTCATGCTCCTCTGGTCACTTAGATCTAGATAGAGGTCTTATGTCCTGGATCCAGGACTAGGGTGAAATAAGCAAGTCACCTAGTGTGCAAAATTTAGGGAAGTGCTCGCTCTGTGCACCACTTCCTGGATGAGTGCTTCTTTAAATTTTACACCCTAGGAGCTCACTCTAGTCTGGGCCCTGCCGTGTGCTTAATATGTCCTGTTTCTGTTCTCCCTGTCTTTGCTTAATTTGAAAGCTTCATCACTTCTCACTTTGACTGTTACAGATCCACCCCTCATCTTTGTCTTGTCTCTATGTCATCTCCAATACAGCTGCCACACTATCACCAAGTAATATTTCTAAAACTCAAGTTAAATTGCGATCTCCTGATTAAAATCTTTCAAAACCTCCCCACGGCCTAATGGTTAAAAGCGCAACCCCTCCTCATGGCTCACCAGCGAACTTCCTGATCTCTTCACCCCCACCTCTTGAACCTCACCTTCCTCTACCTCTACTCTAATGCTCACAACAAGCAGAACAACTTGCAGTGCCCTGAAGCCTCTGTCTTTGCTTATGCTATTCCCTCTGTCTGGAATGCCCTTCCTCCATGCCTTGCTAATTCCTATTCATCTTCAGCTCAGGGACCATTTCCTCCCAGAAGAATTCCTGAACTCCCTCCCCATCCTACTGAGTTGGGTGTCCTTCTCTGGGTTCCCATGTAGATGCTTGCAACATGGTCCCAGTCACATTTGCTACTGATATGTCTGTCTCCCCAACTATACTGTGGAATCCTTGAGGACAAGGACAGTGTGGTTCATCTCTGATTCTTTAGGGTACAAAAAAACATAAAGGCAGAGCTGCTTGAAACCATGTTAATGAGTGTTGAAATGTATTGAAAATTTTAAGTTTCACTGTGACTTGCTATCTCAAGGCCACCAAAATAATTTTGTCTCTTTCTTTTGTTTTTTTATTTTTTCTGGTACAATCAAGAGAACATGGAAGCTGCTGACAGGCAAAAGCATTCATTTTCAAGCTTCTGAAAAACATACCCATAGAGGATCCTTGCATGCCTTGCATTTTTCCAGCGGGAAATTCCTGAAAATGACCTAGTCGCCCCCTTGCCCCACCTTTGGAAGGCAGCATCTATTCAGTGGTAACAGGCCTTCATTATATGGTTATGTCAACTGTCAGTTTTATGCCTCATAACCACTGACACGCAGCAACTAAGACTGTCTCTGTCACCAAGTTCTCCTGCTCTGATGTATTGAAAAGTGTTACCTGGGATCCTGGATCACCTTTTTCTCCCTTTTTCCCAGGAAATCCATGAAAGCCCTAAAAGAAGACAAAGAAAACAAAATTCCCATTTCAAAAATATATATATATATCAGCCTTACGCTGATCTTATGGTACCTAAAGAAAAAAATGGCTTGCCTCTTCCCCGTCGACTCCATCAATCCCATCGTCTCCCTGTGCTCCCTGGGAGACAACAGCGGGCAGCAATCAGTTCAAAGGGGATCTCGGTTACACGCTTACAGGGAAAGTAATCCCATGAGAAAATTCAGTTTGAGGAGAAACTATAATACCTTATATCCAGAAAATCCTTTGGCTCCCTGTAAAAGAGTGAACATTTCACTGACATAGCAAAGACAGAACGTGGATCCTGTTGGAGCAGGAAGGGGCTGCCTTCCTACAGGGAGTGACTGTGTATTTCTTTAGTGGCTTTTGGACTTACAATCACAAAGAGGTTACATGGGGAATTTGATTTAATGCTCAAAACTCCTTGAGATTACTAAGAAGAGAATTAATCTGCATATGAGGAACCTTACATGTAATTGGAGAAAGGGAAAGAGGGAGGGGGAAATGGAAATGAATAAAATGATGGAGGGAAGAAGCGAAGGACAGAGGGAGAGAATGTCGTAAGGAATTTAAAATAACATCTCCAACAGAACCTTACCTTTTGACCCTCCTGCCCAGGACATCCTGCAATCCCTTTATCTCCTGGGGGTCCAATTTCTCCTCGGCTTCCCTGAGAAAAGATACCCAAACAGGTATCCAAAGTGATTCTTCTACCGGAAGCTGCCAGCAGTTTACTTTTCAAGAGTGAAGCTAGCTACAGCACATGGGTACTGGGAGCTTTAGATAAAATCTCCCACAAACTAGTTCGTTTAACTCTGTTTTTCCACTCTAGTCAAACATTTTCCCCGTTAACCTCCAGGACTTCCTTTTCGATCCGCGATCACACAAAGGTGCAGGATGAGCTCAGCTGCTTCACTGCCTCAGACAGCATTGCCAAAAGTTCGGAAGTCACCTCGCTTTCTAGCCACATTTCGAACACTCCGGAAATACACACTGGCCCTGACATCTTGCCCAGGGCTTTAATGCTGCCCTGGAAAAGACAGCATGGCTGATGATACAGAAGCAAGTCAGTGCCAGAGGACTGGAGCTGCATAGAAACAGTTGATGGGGAGTGACAGTATTCCAAGCCAGAGCTCACTGGGAGGCCCACCAAGTTAATGATCTCCAAACTCAGACCATCCATACGAGGAAGAGAACTCAATGACGTGTGTGCATCTCCCATAAATTCTGCTTCTCCCAGGAAACACTTAAATACAGGTAAATGATAGAATAAAATGAATCTCGAGAGAAGGACAATGTTGTGTTCCTTGAGGGCAGGAACCCCTACCTGTCTCTTTCCCCATCGTGTCCCTTGTGCCTGGCTCAGAGCTGAATGCACAGCAGGTGCTAATGGTTTGCTGTATGGATAAGTAAATTTTTAGCAATTAGCTTAATTCTCTCCTTCCTGGTAGGTGAAGGGAGAAGAGATTTTCCTTTCTTCTGCTCTGCTTTTTTTATTCTGAGGATTATTCCCAGGAGAGCAGGAGGCCTCGCCCATGGCCGCAGGCTGCTGAGAGGTACAGGAATGCTGAGGATTCCCACTGACTGCACTCCCAGCCAGCTGTGGGCTCACAGCAAAACAGTAGCTTGACACTAGTCCCCACACTTAAAGCTCTCACCTTGCTGGCTTAGTGGGCTCCAAGACCCTTCTACAGGTACAGGGTGAGTGACTTAAAGCACTTTCCTTAGTGGTCATTTTGTAAACTACAGTCTTAGAGGAATTTATAAATATTTACGGATGAGGAGACCAAGGGTCAAGAAATTGAGTATCTCGTTCGGGTTTCACATCTAGGTCCGCCTTTGAGTGCCTGTCCAAAGTCTGTGCTTATAACCACAACTTGCCGCCTAGATACTTCTTTAACTTTTCCCACCCCCAATGAAGCCACCCATGTGGTTTCAGTACTTCTAAATCCATTTTCAAAATCTGATTGATGAACGGAGTGAGAATTCTGATTTTAGGGTCAAAGACTGAGATTAAAAAACCTCTGCATACCGTGTAACCATGACGCCACACTTTAGAGAGTGCTCTGCCTGCTTCCTTTTCCATGTACGCAGCACTGGGCTTCACGTCCAAAGAGAGCCCCTCGCAGATAATCCTGATTTGCCCTTCATGGGGCAGACAGGAGCATGCCCACTTCCCTGCCACTGATAAAAATGTGCCAGAAAACATGTAGGTGAGCTTGCTCCTTCCTTCCTCCAGAAAACAGGTTTAGCAAATGCCTTGTGATTCAGACAAGGAAAAAGGAAAAGAAAAGCAACTCATTTCCCCCCCAAAACTGCAAAAAACCCCACCTACCTCTTCTGTAGGAAAATAAAGCTTTCTATGAAAAAGGAAATCAACAAGTGTAGGGGGAGTGGGTCACAAAACTTACAGGGCTTCCATCCTCTCCCCTGTGTCCTCTGCTGCCTTTCAGACCTAGAGAACCCTGGGAAGAAAGAGAGAAAATTAAATTTTAGCTATCTTCCATCAATTCAAACTTGTGAAATCACTGGGCAAGATGAAGCCCCTCCCTTCATCTTGGTGGTAGTTTTGGCAGGTGTGGCTGTGGGTTTGGGGAGAGTCTCACAACCTCTGGAGCTGGCTTATGATCTTGCGCTCACCTCTGAAGCCCGCTGCAGAAGGTGGTCCTCCTGATGCCTACAGGAGGCTGACTTTTAGAACTCACCCTGTAGCTTTGGGTGGCAGAGCCAGTGCTGTGCCTTGGGGATTTGCAAAAAGACAGCAGTGGCCACCACAACTCTTTCAGCAGGCAAATTCAATAACATTTCCAAACAGATCATTTTATTTTCTTCTGCTTTTTTGAGAGCTCAAAGAATAAGGACTTCTCCCAACGAGTTTACATGTTTTTGTTATGATCATCTCTCCTTCTGCCATGTGTGGTTTAACTGCCTCATGGCTTATTTGTGGCAAGGATTTCATTTGAGGTTTGCTTTCTTCTTCCTCCAAGATGGTCCTAGCTGTCTGCTCAGCGATGGGGTAGGGGGAGGAGGGTGATCTTGGAATATAACTCTAAAACTGACCTAAGCAAAGTAATGAGAGAGGAAACTGTGCTAAACAAAACATCATAACTCAGTAAAAAAGTCCAAGATTAAATTATCCTTCCACAAACATGAACAACACAGGACTCAAGAGCAAGCATTGCACTTGATCTCTTGAAATAAAACAAACCAGACTCCTTTTAATTGTGATATCTAAAACTCATTTGAAAAAGTACATAAAAGTAAATAAAATATAAAGATACAGCTAAATTATTATAAAATGACTGTCTGTGTGGCCACCACCCAGGCCAAGAAATAGGACATGGCTGGTACCCAGACACAGTTGCCCATGCCAATCACAGACCACTCCCCGCCCCCACCCCAGGGAGCATACTACTGACTTTTAGGAGAATAATTCCTTGCCTTTTTTAATACTTCACTACTTAATCATTCATCCTTAGATGAATGATTAATTTTGCCTAGTTTCAAATTTTTTATAAATGGAATCATATCTCATGTACTTTTCTGTGTTTTGCCTTTTTTGGCCATTACCGTGTTTGTAAAATTTATTCATGTTGTTATTGGTAGCTGCAGTTCATTCATTTTCATCACTTTAGATCATTCCATTGAATAAAAATACCACAACATACTTATCTATGCTATTGTTGTATACTGATCTTTTATAATTTGTTTTTTTTTTTTTAAAAGGACTACTAATCTGAAATGCTATGCCCTTTTTGCAGTTCAATCACGGTCCATTGCTGGTGAAGTACAACTTTCTCTACTATTTCTAACACCTCTTGCCACCTTTTTTAAAAAAATGTTATTAAATTTATTCAGGTGACATTGCTTAATAATATTATATAAGTGTCAAGTGTACAATTCTATAATACATTATCATCTATAGATTGCATTGTGTGGTCACCATCCAAAGTCAAGTCTCCTTCCATCACCGTATATTTGACCCAGTTTACCCTCTTCACCATCCGCCCCACCCCCTTTCCCCTCTGGTAACCACCATACTATTGTTTGTGTTTCTGAGTTTCTCGTTTGTTTGCTTGTTCATTTGTTGCTTTCTGTTTTATATCCCACATATGATGAAATCATATGGTTCTTGTAATTGAATTGGAGAAGATATTTGCAAACAATATCTCTGATGAGGGGCTAATGTCCAAAATATATAAAGAACTCATACAACTCAAAAACAACAACAAAGAAAACCAATTAAAAAATGGACAGAAGACCTAAATAGACACTTCTCCCAACAAGACATACAAATGATCTCCTTTCGAACTGTCTAAAGCAGGTACAAAAATATAAATTGCAAAACCAAGAAGCAACATCACAAAGAAAAAGGAGTAATTCTTAATAGCAGTCTCAAAATTGCACCCTTCTGAAAGAAAACCAATAAAATGCAACTAAACCATTAAAAAAACTAAACTGGCTGCTATACTGCAGAAGTCACGCGAAATGTCAAAGGCAGTTATATCAGCATTAAATGACCAAGGCAAATTCAACTACTCAGTCTCAGTCCCACCCCCACCAAACTGAGGCCCATTGAGTAAACCATTTGCAACTGAATGACACCTTTGAGCCTTGTAGTCCTTGGGTCCCATGAGGTCCTGGATTCCCTGGACACTTGCAAAGTGTACAGCAGCACTTTCTCTCTGCAATGTTTCCCTGGAAAAAAAGCAGACTTGAGTGAGCAACAATTATCAAGAACTTCATTACATAAGAACCGTATTCACACAAATTATAATCTACCACCTCTAAGCCCATGCTCTCCCATCAGGTGAGTGGATGCAGAGAATAAGAGGTGCTTTTTAACTTAACACTTTAGAGAGGATGCCAGTTAGCAACTGTGTTGGCAACATACCTTCTCCAAGGAAATGACCTCTATTTTTAGGAAGGACACAGGCCACATAGATGGCCACAGGCCAAGTGTGCACGAGACAGTCTCTTGTTTCCTGGAATTTCTGCAGCATAAGCAGGTGGGGGCTTTTTATTTAATTAGGGGTTGGTTGGTTTTTAGTTTCCTATGCACTCATTTGGTGAGATATCGAAGGATAGAAGGGCATGCAAAAACCAAATTAGATGCTCTGCTCTTCCACACATTTTTATATACTAAAGACCACGTGCTGAATTTAGGGCGAACAAAGCAGTCTTTGGAAATACTCATCAAGATTCCAGTTTTGTTCCCATGACATTTTGAATAACTGGATTTTTTGTTCAAAAACTCACCAGATACTGTGACAGCATTGTGCCCAGGTCTCTATTTCCAATGTTCAGGTGAGTCCTGTAATCAAATCCTTTTCCAAATTCAAAGCTGGAAAATTCGTCATGAGAAGTTGTGTTTAGGGACACTACCAGCAGAGCATCAAGTCCTAGGCAACAAAACAACACATATGAAACCAAAGGAATTGTACATGGAGAAGAAGAAAAGCTACTCAGTGAACAAGATTCAAAGAATCAGAAAGGGCAAAAACAGGAAAGAAAAAATATAAGAGGAAGCAGCACTCATGACGTATGAAGAACCCAACAGCAGGTTTGCCTAAATTTTCAACATACACACTAGGCAGTGATCCCTGACTTTAGCATGAAATCTCCCAAGAAAAAGTATGCAAGAGAAACTACTTGCATACTTTTTCTTTTTTAGCATGAAATCTCCCAAGAAAAAGTATGCAAGAGAAACTACTTGCATACTTTTTCTTGATATTAAACACTAACAAAATTGTTTAATATCTCACCGCCTATTTTAATGCAATTCTTAGGCATCTGAAAGCAATTTTTAAGAAAGGGCATTGTTCTTGTTCAACCTCAGAGTTTTTCTAAATTTTACTGAATGAAAATTAATGATAGTTCTCAAGTCATCTCTACTGCCAAACACCCCTGGGAGCCCAGGCCTGAGAGCCTGAGGAAAGCCCAGGGTGATTTCGGTCTCAGCTGAACTCCTGGCCATAACCAGTTCATTTACTAATTTATTCACTCATTTATTAATTACTATATTCATCTTTTCATTAAACGAATACTTGTTTATTAGGAGCCTATCATGTACTAATCATTGCACCAGGGATACAGATGAATAGGACAGGTATGCTCCTTCCCTTCACAAAGGTGTAGTCTACTGGGGTGGACGAGAATCAGAGAGTTGCTCTGACATGTGGTGAGTACCCTCAGAGGAAACGTCAGGGTGCTATGAAACTTAAAGGAGAAGCTCCTAACTCAGCTTTGGGAGATCATGGAAGGTCCTGCAAAGAACTGATGTCTAAGCTGATACTAAAGCATGAATGGAAGCTGGTCAAGAGAAAGAACCAGAGAGGTAGGAGGTGGAAAGAAGAACTGGGGAGTAGCTGAGAGTGGGAAGAATTCTAGGCAAAAGAAAAGAGTATGTGCAAGGACTGGGAGGATGGTGCTGTGGAGTTCATTGGAGGAAGAATGGAAAAGGCTCTGTATGCCTAGAACACAGAGTGAAGAGTAAGGCTGGCGTGGGGAGCAGGGCCAGATTCTGCAAAGCCTCACAATGGGCCATACAGTGGGAAGTGTCGAAGGGAACTGAGAAAGGAAATTGACACAATTCAGCAATAAAGCAGGACATTTTGTTGCCCCTAGGGAGGTCGCCCATGAAAGCTGAGTTCCAGAAGCCAGTGTGGGCCTACACCCGGGAAGTCTCAAACAATGTACCCCATCTGAAAATCAGTAGAGCTTCCTACCTCTGCATGTTACTCTCAACTTCTACATTTAGCTTCCGGCTCAGCCTGAAACTATAACATGGACAGGGACTATATATTGAGAAGTGCTTCTCGAAGTCCATGTAGCTATCTTTCACATGGAAAATCAGAAATAATAGTAAGTGTTTTAAGTTCTCCAGAAGCAGAATCTGAGAGGAGTTTGTGCGTATGTGCTTAACTGAGGGAGGGAGAGGAGGAGGAAAGGGAAGGGGAAGTTGTAAGCAAGGATGTGTCTCAATAACGTCTTCACCTTGGCCTGATTCATGAGGGACTCTAGGGTGTAAACTATCAGAGTTGACCCTGGATTTTTCTATCTCTATATCATTGATTTCCCCACTTCTACCCCAAGATGGGATATGGCACAGCCCCACACCCACTCCAAGCATCAGGTCATCATCAGTCAAGGCACACGTCTGTAGAAGGTCACAGGTATAAGCACTCGACCATACCAAGGACAGCATTTGGGGCATAAGTGTGCAGGCTGGTCAAGGGGGGTTGCACAGGGTATCAACAGCATCTGCCACAAGTAGCCAGACAGATCCCAAGATCTAGAGCACCTGAATAGAGTAGAGCTTTGTTCAGCACATTCCATGCTTCATTATTTAAATTTCCAACTCAGTACATACCTGCTTCTCTGAGCCTATCCGACTGATTTTCAAGCATTGTGATGCTTTCACCCCCAAGGCCATCTGAAAAGATGAGTAGCACCTAGACAAAGAGGAAAGCAGAGAGTGGGATGTTGTGAGAATGAAATATATAATTGGGAGGGAGAAACACGTGAAAGAATGTGAAGATGGGAGATAGAATGGGACGTGGATACCTGTCCTCGGGATGCAGATTTATCTTCAAACGTGTCCCACAGTGACTGCAAGAACTGTGCGTTCAGATGAGTTGGCCCATTGACGGTGACTTGCAGCAGGCTGTCAAATATTGTTTCCTGGTAGATTTGGAACTTGGCAGGGAATTCTTGGTCATTATTCACCTTAAAGGCCACACTCACGTGCGTCTGTGCGCCTGCTGCACAGCTCACACCCCTGATGGAGGTGATGTCCTCTATGATGCCTGGGAGGTATGATTTTAGCCGGGGGTGACCATGGAACAACTGCTGCCCCAGCAAGTGAGTGGAAATGTCAAACCCGACCACTATGTCCACAAAGCAATCTGGAGACCAAGGGAAATAAGGCCAGATTAATGAGTAGATTAATGAGGTACAAGGAAGGGCAGACCAGGCAGAAAAAAGAAAGGAGTCATGACCCAGGGCTAAAGGGTCTCAAGTACCCAAAAAGTGTCCATGAAGGAAGACTTAAGCTGCTCAAGCAACATATGATGTAGATGTTTCTCTAATACAAGTTCTAATTGCAATTTGAAGTTCCAATCATGATTTAGTCTCATTCTCGGTGGCTGGCTTTCTCTTTCTCTCTCTCTTTCTCTGTGTGTGTATGTCGGGGGGGATGGGGGGAAGGTTGTGCATGCACGCATATTTTCTTCTTGTAATGATGACATATTATGATTCGTTAACTCATATTAAATATTTGAATTGTCCTTAGGGATTATTTAATACAGAGGTCAGAAACTCTCAAATGGCTGCAAAGGCCAGGTGGGTAATGTAAATAGTCAAGGGGGCAGGGAGTGAAGAAAATAAATGGAGAGCAATGGCCCATCTGTTCACTGTTCAGTTCTAGCTGAGAGGAGCCATGTGGGAAAGGGGACCCAGTATTGTCAGATCATCTGATTTTTTCAAAGAAAAGCCTAAAATCTACATTTCAAATGTAAACATCTCCCATTTGTAAAAGCTGTCAACTAACTTAACAAGTTGTCCATTCTGGATAGGACAAACACAATTCAGCCACAAGTTGCCATTTGGTCACCTCTACCCTGTCTACTTGCTCGTTTTACACATGAGGAGACAGCGGTTCATAGAAGTTGCTGCTGCTGACCAGAATTAGACCCCTGGCTTTCTGAGTCCAGCCCCAGGGCTCTCTTTACCACTGTAATCTGCCTCCAGGGTGAAAGATCTGGAGAGCTTAGAAAGACAACACATTATGTGAAAGAAGTGGCTTCAATCATAACAACTCCAGAAATAGAAGCACTCTGAGGAATGTCTACGTGTGTTATGCAAATTCCACAAAATGTCATCATTTACTGCTGCTTCCTGTTGCGCTGTCCTCCCAACTCCCAGCTCTAATTCACAGAACCTGAGTCCCAGATGGCTGCTCTCAGCTGGAGCTGAACAGTGCCATCTGCACCAGACGTCTGCTCTCCGTGTATTTTATTCATTCCCTGCCCTTTTGACTCATTTACATTACCTACCTGGCCTTCACAGCCATTTGTGTTTGTGTTCTCTGGAAATTAAATAATCCCTAAGAACAATTCAAATCTTTACTATGTCATGATTATATGAATGCCATCATTGAAAGAAACACATGGCCGCGCGCACACACACATGCTCACACAGACACACACATACACCGAGTCCCTTAAGAAATGGTTTAACAAAGCTAAAACAGAAAAACTTCTCATCAGCAAATGTATATTTTACTTACTTCCTACTAGATACAAGGCATTGTTCTAAGACTTCCAGACATGGAGAGGTAGAAATAGGAGACTGAGTTCCAGGTGCTAAGAGGGGCATAAATACTGTATTGCAGTGAGGGGACAAGGTTGACCAGAAAACACAACCTAGGGCCTCCTCCAGTCTTTGCACCCTTTTCCTTATCTCTGAGGGAGCCTGACTGATCCAAAACCTCCTGGAAAGAGAAAAGAGGTCTATTCTTACTGCACACTATGTTAAAAATATGTTTTGCTAGAGCAAGCCCATAAGACATCTTGGGAAATGGAGAACTAGGAAGATGCAATTAAATAAAAACAAAGAGCAAGGGAACACTTACTTGTCTTCCCGCATCTCTGGCAGATATCCCGGACAATCCTTTTTTTCACCTCCACATTCTTTAATTTATTAAAGTCTTGAAAAGTGATGATTTTTTCAGAATTGCCTGCTATCGGCAGAAGCTGTTCCTTATGAACAGGTCCTATGCCCAAAACCAGGATACAAATTCCAAGGTCTCTCAGGATTTTTACTGCATCTGCCACATTAGCCTGGGGACCCCCAGATGTGATAACAACCAAAGTTTGAGGGACACCAGCATTTCTTCTCCCACCAGCGGATGGATGGAACATAACGCTCACTTGTTTAAGGGCCAAGTCGATTCGTGGAGGCCCTTTGCTCTTAGCGACAGTTTGAATTCGAGTCTTCCACTGGATTTTACTCAGAGAGTTGTCCAACTCAATAATTTCTTGGTAGCGGCTCCCAAACTGAGCCATCCCAATTTTCATTCTTTGAGATTGAATGTCAAAATTATCAATTAAGTCTGATAAGAAAGTTGTCATGGTTACAAATTCTGAATCAGATACCATGTCAGAGCCATCACAAAAGAAAATCACATCAGCTTCTTGAATGTTACAGGCTGCAATTGGAAAAAAAATAATTTTCCTTATGAATCATTCTAAATTTTCCCTTTACTCAAAGACTTAAATTGCTTTACTAAATACCTGCATTGGTAGCAAATTGAGATAAGTTAACAGAAGAGAGAATCACCGATTGGCCCTCAAAGAGAAGGAAAAACAGCGAGAAGGAGAAAGGTAATAGATTTTGTTTCTAATTTTAATTATTTATATGATTCATTTGAAAAGACAACAAAAGCTACTCAGAGAAAAAGTTTAAAATGTTTTGGTGTACAACAGAAGTTAATATTCACGACCGCCTTATGAGGAATTATTCTAATTTCAGATACAGAAATAGAATTCAGAGGCTAAGTGACTTGCCTAAGAATACATAATTACTGTGCAGTGAAGCTAGTATCTGGACCTCTCAATCTTTTTTATTCTAAACCCAACATTGTTTTCTATTACAAATTTAAAAAAATAATATCATCAGCCAAGTATTAAAACTTCATGGGGCAAGCGCTACTGGCTAGTAAAGAGGGGCTGGGGGTCATCTCCCTGAAGTTCAATGTGAAAAGTATTAAAACTTCATGGGGCAAGCGCTACTGGCTAGTAAAAAAGGGCTGGGGGTCATCTCCTTGAAGTTCAATGTGAAATGTCCCATAACCAAGGGGGATGATCTACGCTCAGTTCCAATCAAACACAATGGCTGTGGTCGGGGCAGCACTAAAGTGATTTAAAAGGTAATTGAGACAACAGAATGCCCACTATCTCACAGTTCCTTGTAAGACATAGAGATGGGTTACCCAGATAGACCTTCAAGGGAGGACTTGCTGCCTGGCTATGGAAGCGTGGTTAGCAGACAGCCTCCAGCTGCCAGCTCCTTCAGGGTCAGTTTCACTGCAGAGGGATGCCTTGCCAAAGGCCATGACCTTCCTAAGGCATCTCATATCTGAGAATTAAGTGAGAAGGGGGTAAAAAGACCCAGTCCCAGTCATTTTAGCCTGATGCTGGACAACTCGAATGGGCAACACTCACTCCAGAGCTCCCTGCTGGGATTGAAGCTTTGTCAAGCAAGCATCATTGTTTTGAGTTCTACTCCTGCCTGTCCTGCTTTCCCCTATTCTTCTACAGGTGTGGATCGCTAATAAAATTCTGGTATCCCAAATTCCATCTTAGCATCTACCTCCAAAAGGTAGGCATGGGAGGTAAGAATAAAACAGTCTCCACATTCCTAGGAGAAGACCATAGTCCTTGCAGTTTACTAGACTTGTGGGGACCCAATGGTAAACAAGAGGCCAAGCCTTCCCAAGGAGCTCATAATCTTCTGACAGATACAGATAAGAAAACAGCAAATATATGTTAAGTCCTACCGCCAGAGAAACAGAAGATACAGGAGTCGGGGAAAACAGTGGAGACACTATCAGGTATTGAGTCAGGAAACTGGCAAACGAAGGCTGAAGTGTGACAAACAAGCTAGATGTAACCAGGGGAAGTGGTGGGCTGGTGTGTTTGTGGTGGGTAGAATGGTGCATGCAAAGATGTGGAGGAATTTTTAAGTGACAGGAGAGATTTTAAAGAGGGGAAGGGCAATAAAATGAAATTAGAGAGGTGGGCAGGGTCTAGATAGAACTCAGAAGTTTAAAAATTGTAAACTGCAAGCAGAGCAGCGACATAGTCCAGTGTGTACCAATGTCGAGAATGTTGGACTGTGACAAGATGCATGGAAGGGAGACCAGGTTTCAGGGTAGGAATCCAGGGGAAGGTCAAAACATGCAGAAGAAATGAGATGGTCCCACTCCCTTGGGAAAAGTCAAATTTTTTTCTTAGTTAGAGATTATACCATCATTCAGTATCTGAAACTAAGAAGATGAATTTATTCCTCACTTAAAAGGTAAGGGTATGGCAGTCAGACATAGTCTCACTCAGCGCAGCAAATGCTGATCTGACACGGGACTGGGGAGAAGGTTTTGTTTGGGGTTGGACTGCTTAAAGAGATGGGATTGGGTTAATGTCAGTCTTAGAACTATGATTGGTGTTGGATTCAAAAGTAGACTTCAAATTGGCAGAGAGTAAGGAAGAAAGGAGGAAAGGAAGAAGAGAAGGAAGTTTGTAGGAAGAGAGTGAAGAAAAGAAGAAAGGCAGTTAGTCGATTGATTCATTTGCCAGGTTAGAAGAACTAGGCCAATATACTGCAAGGATTCTGACCTTCCAAGGAGGCACAGTGACTCTCCCTAGATGCCTCGTCAATCTCCGCTGCTTTGAGCTCAAGTGGCAAATCTCCCCCTTTCCTCACTCAGCTATGATATCTTCAGCCTACCCTAACCCAATGGTATCTAATGAAATCGGCTTAGGCCCCTTCCCTCCCTGTTCCTAGCAGCCAGTCTCCATTACCCTACTTTGAATTCCCATATACTTCCTTCTGCACTGGTGGCCCTTATCTAGAAAAGCACACTAAACAACTTGAACTTCCTATGGCCCTACAGAATGCCTATAATCCCATTTAGAGGGCCCTGGATCTTTGAAGACAAAAGTTTATCTGTTTAAACCATAAAACAATCCACTTGAGTTTGGCTTGAAACTGATGCCCAATGGTTGCTCTGAGACCATTGAGCAGATGCAGCAGCACACATAGCCATGAAATGGTGTAAGGTGAATATGATCTTAAAAAGAGCTCCCTTCCGCCAAGAAAAGGCAACAAGATGGCAAGACAGCAAGGAATGCTTCTGAAACCTTCCATAATCTCAAGGCATGCGTGGCAGGGAGGGACCTTAGGATCTTGCTCAATCAACACATTTCTTTTAGAGATGAGAAAACATGCAGCCTGAGCAGAGAAGCGTTCAGCCCATGACAGCCAAGTAACTGGCAGCCATGACATAATTTATTTTTTGCTTAAACTTTTATTGCTACCCCCATAGAAAGTTTTAAAATCACAGCTTACCCTCTTGCGCATTGGTACACATACTTTCTTGTACAGGCAGGTAAATATCTTTCAGTTTGTCGAAATTATCTACGTGGATAGTGTTGTCTTTATTTCCTGCCATAGCCTCAAGTTCATCTTGGTTGGCCTTTCCTACACCCACTGCGTAGATGATGATGCCTTTGTCTCTTAATTTCAATGCTGTGTCATTAAGCGCATTTCGGTCATTGGATTCCCCATCGGTAATGATGATCAGCATCTGCTTCACATTTTGCTTGATGCGGCTGCCGTGTTCCTCCGTGAACAGGCTGTGTGTGCTCTCAAGAGCCTTAGCAGTGTAGGTCGACCCTCCAGTGTCCCTGCGCCTCCTCAGATTCTCAATGACTGCTGAGCTGCTTGAGTGTGTATTGAGGTAGAAAAGGACCTCAGGTTGGTCAGAGTATCTGAGCGCTCCAAACTGGACTCGATTCCTGCCAACATCCGCTTTCTTCACCAAATGGATAGTTAGGTTAATCATACTTTCTTGCTGTTCCAGATTTATGCTGCCTGAATGGTCCAGCACAAACACGATATCTAACAGTTTAATACTTTTACAATCTGAAAGAAGAAGAAAGCAGGCATCACAAACTTCCACAGAGCATTCTACACAGACAGCTGAGAAGGGAAGAGAACTACCACTTGCCGTGAGCCTACTGTGTGCCAGACACTGCATCTTGTTTAGTTCTTAGAGGCGGCTGTTGCCATGTGACAGAGAAAGAAACTGAAGCTCAGAGATGTACAATTCTCTCAGCTCATTCCAAGGATATTGGTGCCTTTACATATGTGACTCCCCAAGCAGTGGTTCTTATGTTCTGCTATGTCTCATTAGGATGTGTAATGCCTTTTGCAGGCTTTTCACTGAAAGGAAATGTCAGAAGGTAGCTCGATGTCAACATAACGGTGAGACATGACTGGCATTTGCCAAACTGGCCTGCTGTTCTAAACAGCTCAAGGTTCATTGTATAGGCTGGGATTTTCATTCTGCTCCCTCTGGTTCCAGCTTCCTTCTCAGCTTCTGATAGGCAGACTTTCCCATGTGTACCATGCCTCCGCACATTTATTTGTGCTCTTTTCCCTGATCTCCTGAATTACAACTCAGAAAAAGGAGTGGCTCCAAGTTAGGAGACAGCTAAGGCTCCTAGAACCTCATCCCTAGCCCCGAGCCCTCCTTCCTGCACATTAGAAGCCAAAGGACCATTCAAGCTGGGTCGCCACACTGTGGACTTTCACTCCTCCCTCTCCCCTCCCTCAGTGACGTAAGCGCATGCCTTCCCAAGGTTGGCTTTCCCCGCCTCCTACCTGCCTACCATACCTCCAATCCTTATTCCCGACATTGAGGTCTCAAATTTTCAAGTCTAAGATACTGCAGATGAGCCCAGGCTATCTCTGTAAAAACCTGGGGCAATAACCCAGGTTCCTACAAATATGGGTACCTGATTAGACTCATAAATATTTATGAAGTCATGACTAGTCAACAATGAGATTGGTGACTACTCATGAAAATAATATTTTATGAGTATATCTAATATGTGAGCCAGCTGAAATTTTACCTCATGCTATAGATGAGACCTCCACAAACATTACATTTATTAAAATGAAGAAATGCCAGGAAGAGTGAGTGCTGTGGATTTCAAAGGTGGGGCTGTGGTCTTAAGGTAAGCCTGTCTTAGAATGTCTCAACATTACCAAGAGTTTTGAAATCATTGCCGTCCTTAGAGGAAAAAAAAACAAACAAACAAACTCCAATTAAGCTGTTATGAGAGACATCTTAGCACCACTGCCAAAACTCAGAGTTTACACTGAGACATTTTATTTGCTACCTTCCTGAAATTTTCACACACATAATTCTGAAGAATGAAGCCCAGAGGTAGTCTCTATGTTGCCAGGGAACAACATACAGCACACTTACTAATGCTTTGGTTCATTCTCTAAGTTGTATCCAAAACACAGATAACACCACATAATAGATTTAAAGACATAGGTGTTTTTAGCCTTACATGTGGATTTATAGCAAATTCTCATTCAAGAGCCATTAAAGTTGATGGGCTCAAACTGAAAGTTGCTCAATACAATTAGAAAAAGACTATAATTTGTGAGGTAAAAATGATGACCCCTCAAGCAATCATAAAAGTAACAAAATTTTCCAAAGGGATAGATACATGAATAAGCAAATGTAAAATTCCTACCTAATCGAGGTTAAGAATAATGTGCAGTAATGAAAATGCATACTATATCTTTAAAATACAGTGAGTTTTTTGGGGGAGCGGTGCTTAGGGTACTTAATTTAACCAAGAGGAAGATAAATTGGTATTTCTAATTATTTACTGCTTAACAATGGTTATAATTAGCCAAGAAACAATTCTGGGAATTAAAAACATCGGGGGTTAAAAATTTAGGCGTACAGGTACGAAGGAGTTGGAAGTTTAATGTAAAATTCTGAGACCTTCTTGCAATGTATTTAAAGTCATCGAAGCCAGATTATTTTGTTGCCAAATTACCTGACAAAATTATTAATCTGGAATATCCTTGGAGATCAAGGGTGTTTTACCATAACATAGATGCGACCGAAACTTAACACCAAAGTCCAGCTAGAGGCCAAGCCCAGAGTACAATCCCACTGCTCACCCCTCTACAAAGTCAACAGCTCCCGTCCTTGAGACTAACAGATAAGAGAGTCACTTACCATGGAGAGTACACACACGGAAGATGAGTTTACTTTCTATTGCTTTTAGATGATCAAATTTCTCAACTTGGAAGACCAGGCTGCCATCCCCACTGATCTCCTCTAGCTGAGTCCTATTGGCGCCATACACCCCCACAGAGAAGATAATCACACCCTTGTCCCGAAGAGCTCTGGCAGGGTCTCTTACACTGTCCTGGGCTTCTCCATCCGTGATGAGGATAAGAAACTTTTTGACTCCAAAACGGGACCCCTTGGGGTGAGTGAAGTATTGATCTACAAAGGTTAGTGCACTTCCAGTCAAAGTGTTTTGGTTAATGAGAGACATTCTGTCTATTGCATCTGAAATTTCTTTTTGTGTAAAGTATTTATTAAGCTGGAACTCTTCCTTATTATAATCGCTAAACTGAACGACACCAATTTGAGTTTTGTCTGGACCAATCTGAACCTTAGCTAATAGATTTTTTATGAAGGTCTTCATTTTCTCAAAATTTTCAAGTCCTATACTTCCAGAACTGTCCACCAGAAACATGATGTCGGCCTTCATGTCTTCACATCCTGCATATTATCAAGAAGATCAGAAATTAACCAGGTTGGCATGGTTCTTAGAACATGCAGAAACAGTAAAGCAGAAATAAATGCATTAAATCAGAAAACATCAATAATTAACTCAAGGAACTGCTATTGTATCTGAAAATTATATTGACTTCTTTAGTAAAAGCCTGCTGACTGGAATCCTAAATCAGAAATCCATTGAAGATTATCCAAGAAGTTTTAAAGAGGAAATGCAACTCCTAAAATTTGTATTAATTAATTCATTCATTCATTCATGTGTGCATACATCATTTATTCATCATTCATTCATTCATAATTCTTGAAATGTATAAAATGTCAAACATCAGGCTATGTGTGTTAAAGATGTAATGGTGATCAAAAAAAAAGAAAAAAGAAAAAAGAAATCAGAGAAGGAGTAATCAATTCCCTGCACTCATAGGACTAATATTCCAGTGTTTTATATATATTCTTGAAAAACAAAATTCTAAGTAATCTTTACATAGAACAATTTCCTGGGGTAATTTAAAGTGATTCGATAAATACTATAAATCAATACTAGAAGCTGTAGTGAAGAGCTTTTACTAGAGATAATAAGTGTGTTAGTAAGCAGTATCCATTCAAGATGAACTGTCCCTTTACTTATATGTAAAATTTGTAGATGCCCTACTGTTTGGAAATGGACATAATATATGCACATGTATATATGTATGTGTACATATATACATGCATAGGAAACCAATTTCTGTAAGTTATAGGGAAAAAACATGATTAATTTGCAATAGAGATTTTGTGTGTATATATACGTAAGAATATATATATAAAATATGCAAATATATTACCTTTATCATGAGTCCTTTTAGTCTTATCACTTTTGTCTATCTGTTATCACTGTATTCTCTTACCAGCCCCTCCCTCAATACTCGAAGAGTACATCCCATACTATTTAAAAATGAACAATTAGCATCAGCCATAGAAGAATAAAAAGACGCTAATTATTTTTTAATTACTTGTGTTGTGTAAGACCCACCAGAGGGGACTAAACCCATCATTTGAGACTCAAACCTCTCTGGAGCCATCTGAAAGAAATAGGGAGGTCACCGAAGATAACTTTGGCCTTGGCAAAGACCTCCTGCTATGAAGTACAAAAGACTTCTCTCGCTTTCACTACTCCTACTTTCTAAGTAGACTTTTAAATACAGTTTAGCAGGCTCTACCTCCTTGTATCTATTTGTGACAAACTGCCTCTTGTCCTCTAATATTTGTTTCCCGGCTCTTCTGTGTCAATAAAGTTTCAGCTATATAGATGGTTGCCCAGGTAAAGACTATATTTTCCAGTCTTTCTTAAAGCTAGACGTGGCCCTGTGGCTAAGTTTTGGCCAACAGACATAAGCAGGAGTGATTTGAATGCCTCTGGATTTTCATATTAAAACAACTGAGCATGGAATGCTCCCCTAGCCCTTTCTTCCTTTCCACAAATGCAAGGTGAGAATTGGAGTTTTGCTTTTGACATAAAGATGGAAGCGATGTATTGAGCATGGAAGAGTCTCTACTAGAGCTGGGCTGCTTACCCTGGACTATTATGCAAGAGAGAAATAACACTCTGTACTGTATAGTTTGGGGTCTTTTTGTTATAGCCACTCCACCTGCTCTCTAACCAATATACTGTGTCTCACTCTATCCACATTTGCTCTGAGACTAGTCAGTGTTTCTCTAGACTCTGGAGCTTTGGTTCATTGTTTCCTGCCTCTCTGTTGACCGTCTAATGGCTCATTTTCTCGTCCACAGATTTTTCTCCTTCTTCAGATGTGCCAGTGTTCAGACACCTGAGCTGCAACTACCTGACCTGTAAGAGATGTACTGCAGCTCCTCAAATTGGTGTAAGACCTTCTCCCTTGAGAGGACCTGAGATGCAATCTACTTTCCATTTCCTGGGCATCAAGCCCAGGAAACATTAGGGAACCTTTCTTCTTGTACTCTTTCTAAGACCCAACCCTGTCCATAACACTACTATCCATAACAGAGAGAACAATGAACAAAATGGTGACTTAAGATTTTGCTTAAGTAGCAACTTATTTGCTTGTTTATTGGTTATTTTTTTTTTTTTTATTTGAGTGGCTCGGAGAAAATTCCAACACATTTTTAACTTTTGTTAAGTTCAAATAAGTGAGAATTCTTTTCCTTTCCTCATCACTGAACAACTTAATCAACTTCTGCGATAGCTAATTTTAAGTAGCACTTACTATGTGCCAGGCATTCCTCCACACAATAAGGCTGCACACAAGGGACCAAGGCAGATAGACAGTAAGTAACCTATACAAGGTCCACAGCTAGTAAGTGATAAAGCTAGGGTTTGAACTTTGACTCTCACTCCAGCATCTTTCCTCTTAACCGGTAGGCTAACATGTGTCTCAGCAGACAATATTTTCATCTGCTAATACTAGCAATCGACACATACCATCTTCAGTTAGTAAATGGCTATTATTAATAAGATAAATAACAATCAGATACAGGCATTTGCAAATGTATTTTTCCTAAGAATTGTTACTTAATTTTTAATCAGGACAAAAATGCAAATATGTGTTTCTGTTATAAATAAAAGCAAACAACAGTTGCATATGTTCTAGACATGCATTAATAATAGAGGAATAAGGATTGGTGTTTGTTATGCTAACCTTGTAAGGATTCTCTGATGTAGGTGTTGACCTCATTTTATAGATAAGGAAGTTTGAAGCTCAAGTAGAAAAGTCAGTGGAACTCTAATCTACCTAAAGCTAGAGCCCATTTTGTTTCCACTATACTCACTTGCCTCAATTAGTGCATGCTCGTGCATATTCACATGCACAATTCACACACAGAATAGAGTCTCTTACCGCTACAGCAGCGAGCTTTGTCAAGGACACAACATTTTTAGCAACCTTCCTACTTTTGACTTACAAGATGATCTCAGGGCAGCTGTCTATAGAGGAATTCTCCAATCTTGGCAATTGGTTTAAAGTAAGAGGCTGAATCCCTCCATGGTGATAAGGAAAGTGAGGAAAATGTTAGCCAGACAACGGGGTTACATCACTCCTTGTCTCAGCCTGGCTATAAGACTGCCTGAAGCAACAAATTATGAGCAGAGAATGAAGCTTTTTCTTGTTTTGCTTACCTTTTTCAGTGCAGATGCTGTGAACAACTTCATTTTTGATACTTTTTAAAGCATCAAAGTTCTGCCCAAAGTTAACCCTTTCTTCTTTCCCAGCGATTTGTTGCAGTTGTGTTTTGTTAGCCTCCCCAATGCCAACTGCATGGATGGTGATTTGTTCAGCCCTTAGTCTCTCAGCCGGTCCGAGGACGTCATCCGCAGATTTCCCATCAGTCAGCACAATGAGGTGACATGGAACCTCGCTGGATCTACTCTTCCTTCCCTCTCTTATGATTGGCAGCATGAAATCCAGGGCTGCCCCAGTATAAGTGTTGCCTTCGAGTTGCTTAAGGTTAGAAACAGCCTTTCTTAAGTCCACATCATTAGTATAAATATGAATATCAAATTCCACTTTCTTCTTATGTGAATACTGTGCAGCTCCAACTCGGACTTTGTCTGGGCCAATGCTAAACATGTCTATCACCTCCAACATAAAGTCCTTGATTTGCTCAAAATGCTTTTTCTGGATGCTGGTTGAGCCATCGATGAGGAAATAGAGATCGGCCTCTTTTGTATCCACACAGCCTGGAATAAAGACAGAAAATGGAAAGTGCATTCTTGGTTAATTAGAGAGACTATGGAAAGAACTTGGCAAGAAGGGCTTGTAGAGGAACATGAGGCTGTGAAGGTTCTAAAGAATGAGGATCCTTCAGGTTTGCATAGACCCCGTACACTTCGAGTACATCCATGCCCATTTTCTCCTTCAAAATTTGCAACAACCTTGTGAGGAAATTGAAACAGAGCCAAGCCTAGTGGTTTGCCTAAAGTCAACACAGCCAGTAGATAAAAGAGTAAGGACCAGATTCCTGAGTCTCCAGGCTCTAAGTCAAATTGTTTTTGCAATATTGACACCTTCCTTTTTAGACAATTATGCCTTATTATTTCTTGAGAATTGGGGCGGGATAGATGACTTTCTGTTCTTACTTCTCCAATAACCTCTTCTTCCCAGAACAACTAGAATGATATTTTTAAAGCTAGAACCAGACCATATTATGCTTCTATTTTAATGATTTATCACTGCATTTAGAAGTTAAAAAAAATTTGGCCTGATCTTTCCCCCTGCTTTTCTCTCTGACTCTATTTTCAGAAATTCTTCATCTTACTCACTGTGCTCCAACCACACTGGGCTTCTTTCAGTACTTTGAAAGTGCCTCAGGGCTTCTGCACTGGCCCTCCTCTCTTCCTGAGATATTCTTCCCCCGCTACCCAAAATTCACATGGCTGGTTCCATCTCATCTCATCATGGATGTGCCAACTCAAGTGTCTGTTTTGCAAAAAGGCCTTCTCTTCCCTTTCCATGAAAGCACATCAGTCACTGTCTACCCTATCAGCCTGTCTGTTTTCTTTATGATTCCATTCAGAAATTACTTTCTGAAATTTTCTTATCCATTTGTTCACGCGCACAACCTGTTTCCTGCCACAGAATGCCAGCTACACCAAAGCAGAGACTTTGTCTAGTTCTCTGCCCAGTAGGCCTGGTACATCACAAAATTTCAACAATTTTTTTTTTTAAGTAAAAGAGCTCTCCACATTCCTTCCTTTATTGAGCAGATTCTAAGAAAAAGTGCTTTAATTTTCCTAATGGTCTGTTTACAAGTCTATCTAGTCATTTGTTACAATTGGGTAGGAGAAAGAGCATACTTCTAAACTTTAGGTTATTTATGCAATTATCTCATTGAGTATATGAAAGATCTTTAAAATACTAGATAATTTAGTCATTTCAGAAATATTTTCTTTCTTGACAACCTTTTGGCAATTTATAGCTATTTACAGTTATGTCAAGCTAGGGAAGTTGGTCCTTAAGAAATCAGAAATCCTGCAAATAAGTTTGACTCTGAGAATTAGACTATGAAATCAACACATAAAGTATTAGGGCAAAGATAAGCAGTTCACTGTAAAAAAAAAAAAAAAGGTTGATCCCAGGCCAGCAACCCTCCCTAGAGCTGTGCTGTCCAACACACTAGCTACTAGTCACATGTTGTTATTAAAATGTAAATTTAAACTACTTAATTTTAAACTATTTTAAAATTAAATAAAACTTAAAAATCGGCTCTTCAGTTCCATATCGGACAGTGTAACCATAGAACATTTTCATCATTGCAAAAAAGTTTGGTTGGACAGTGTTGAAGAAAAATGTGTTCTTTGGCCCAAGGCCTCACCTGTATTTATACAGAGAGTGATAGAGCTATATATATTTTAAATACAGTCATCCACCCAGTTGAATGCCACTAGATATTTCAGTCATAAAACTAACTCCTTTGCTCTGATTTCACAATCTCCAGTAGTCTTTTGGTTACAATTTAGCTTCTCACTTGGCATGAGTACAGGGACAGAATGAACTTCTCAGAGAAGAGGAATGTCCAGACCTCTGGGCATTGACAGTCTTCATTACGAAGATAATTGTTATTCTTTTTTTTATACATCAATCTCTTGGTTTGGCTACTGTGAGTCTCACCTTGATTTAATGAAGTATTGTTTAATAAATTGAATACCTACTTTGTGCCAGATGTGGTGGATATAGCAGTGACTAAGTCAACATAGATTAGTTCTCTGTGTTTGACCATTCTGAAACTACCAAGCTGGCTACCACCTCTAGACCATGGCAAATTCACTAAGGTGTGGTTCTAGCATGAGTTCTTTGGGGAGTTTACTAAAATGCAGGTGCCCAGGCCTTACCCTCAGAGACTGATTCATTAGTTTAGGGGAGGGCTTGGGCCACTGAATTAGTTACAAGATCCTTGGAAAACTGATAAATTTACAATAGATATGGTTGGCATTCTGCTTGTAATCCCTCAAATTCTTTACCATTTTTGTGCACATTGACTCCCAGTGTTTTCATTCCAACAACTAGTACCTATGTCAGTTTGCGGGTTATTAGAACCCTTTTTACTTGGCACTTGAGCTATAAGTGTATGGAAATGTACATTTTCTTCATCTGTGCTGGCACATAAATTCTCTAACTACACTGTTCCTGACTGAGACAACTCTAAGGTATAACCCACACTGTCTCTAGAATGGTCTTGTGGAATTGACCTTCCATGGGGCTTTATCATCCACTTCCTGGTACCACTTCTCCTACCAATCTCCAGTTTTTCCTGGGTGTATTTCCTAATATATCAATTTCACATAAATCCTTGTTTGGCATCTGCTTCTGAGGAACCCAACCTAAGTCAGATACCAATATTTGAGAGCCACTGAATTACTAAGAAGCCATCTACTGAGGCTTTATGGAAGATAGCCATTTTCCTTGGATGGCCCTTGCCCTAACCTTGGTCCGATATCTTCCCATTCAGATATTCTATAATGACATTAATAGGGGTTTTTTTTTTTTTGGTCACATAATTGTAAACTCCGTGAGACCACATTATACATCCCTCCTCTGCCCTAATAGTTGGTATTAGACCAAGGTGACTACCACTTTGAAGGAGTCCCCTATTTATCTCTCAGGAGGCAATACAGGTCTTGTTTCTTCCTGCTGCCTTGTAATGTATATATGCCAGAGGAAATCCAGGGCTGGCCCAGGATGCATCCTTAAACCTTCAGTTGAACTGGTCTGAGTTTAAAATTAGCTTTTAATATAATTGAAAGATTACAGTTCTTTCCCATACGAGTGCTACCAACTTCTAGTTCCAATTATTTGAAAGCATATATCTGCAAAGGAAATATGTGAAGACAGCACATATCCCAGAATGAGATAAACTCAGTCACATCAAGTATCTCTTGGCATGTACCTTTGAAAGAGCTCAGTAAAACTATTGCAGATTCACAAAGCATCTTAAATAGAATATCCTTCATTAGAATGATGGAAGCAAAAAATAATAATAAAGACTAAAAAGTGAGAAAATAATCATGGTTGTGCATAAAGATGATCCCTGCAAGACTTTTATAAGAGCAAAGCATTGGCAAGGACTTATATATCCAACAATTTAGGATATATTAAACATATTATGTTATATCTATATGATGGAATACTTTTCCCAACATAAAAAGTGTTGCAAAATAATATTTAAGCAAATGGACAAAAGCGTATGATACTGATTGATAGGAAAGTGGGAAAGGTAGATAATAGTGATTATACCCAATATACATTCTCTCTTTCTTCTAAACTAATTGAACACCCAATTTTTACCTAGGTAAAAATTTTACCTTG
>NW_011888782.1:3245886-3248931 GCF_000151845.1 Pteropus vampyrus
TTTATGTAATTGAAGTCAGTCCTCACTCCTGCCCTAGCCCAAGCAATTACTCAAATTACTTTTATAATAAGAAAAATATATTTTTTTAACATACCAGTTTTGTCAAGATCCATTTGTTCAGCACGAGTAGAAATTCGGGACCATATTTCATTCTGGAGCTTTTTCAGGAAGTTCTTACTATAAGTTTCCAATTCTGCATAGGACTTTAGCGTGGTAATTGTCTGTCCTGGAGGGTAGGATACTATTTCTTCTAACTGGGTTTTGTTAGCCCCTTGGATGCTCATGGCAAACACAGTTATGTCCTCCAGACGAAGTTTCATTGCAGCCTCACGTACCTCATCATCTGAGGGTCTGTGAGTAACCAGGACTGCTATCTGAGGCACTCCCTGTGCCCTTCTGCTGCCACTTGACTCTGAGAAGCCTTCTCTTCTCATCTTCTCAATGGCAGCCCCAGCATTGGACTTCCCAGCCTGGAGAGAAAGCTTCTGGATTTGCTCCTGAAATGCAGACTGATTTGTGCTTGATTTGAGAAAAGAAATAGTCTTGGCTGTATTGCTGTAACTCATAAGTCCAAGCCGTATGCAGTTGTCCCTCACATCTAGGGAGATGGTAATGTTCTTCAGGAAGCTCTGCAGGTTCCTTAAATTTTGTCTGGTCCCAAATGACTCGTCCACTAGGAACACAAGGTCAGCCAGCGAGTCTTTCTGACAGGTCACTGGGAAGGGAACTATGGAGAGAGAAAAAGTATGAGGATCAGTACGAACCATTAGCCCACAGTGAGAAAGACACTTTACAGATTATGAAAAGGCATTAGTGAAAACAGAGGTAGTTTATTAAACCAAAGATAAAAATTCTGAACAAGACTTACAAGGTCACTGACTTCAGAGGCTTTGCAAAGCTGTTCCCTTTATCTAAAGAATGCTTCTTACCAATATTAAAAATATGACACCCCCACCACCACCATGACCGTCATGACCACCACCACCATCGCCTCCACTACCACCAATAACCAGCATCACCAATAACAACCAAGCAACCACCATCTCCTGCACCACCACCTCCAGATCTCGCCACCACCAGGACCACTGCCACCACTGTCAAGCACTGTGATACACTGTGATGGGTTAGCAGAAACATTTCTGACCTCAGGTAGCTCACTTCTATGGGGAGTACAGATAACTATATTATATTATTTCGGACAGTAATACGTGCTAGCAAGGAAATAAAACAGGTAACTCAACTGAGTTACTATGCTGGGGATATAGGGTGGGGACTAATCTCTCTGAGACATAAAAAAGGCTTTGAAAGGCCTTTCTGAGAGGATCACATCTGGGTGGAGATATGAATGAAGAGAAGGAATCAGCCACACACTGTTCTGGGGGAAGAAGAATTCTGGCAAAAGAAGAGTGGAAGTTGGGAACAAGCAGAAGCCCAGAGTGGTTGGAGCCAGTGAGTGAAGGGAACAGTGATGAATGAGGTCAGAGGGAGGGGGCTCAAGTTATATGGGTATCACGTGATCTTATTTAAATCTTTTAAATGTCATCCCAGTGGCTGAGGGGAAATAATGAATTTCGGGATCTCAATAAGAAATAGTTGCTCTAGTCCAGGGAAAAGATAATGGTTCTTGGACAAAGAAAACATCGGCTAAGATGAAACAGAAAAGATAGTTTTGATACATGAATTAGAGATAGAACAGAGAGGCCTCAATGATAAATCGAATGCTAGTGCTGAGAGACAAAGAGGAAATGGTGAAAACTCCTGGGTTTTTTTTTTTTTAGCATGAACAACTGAGCGGATATTCGTGGTGTCTTTTTCCAAAATAGAGAAGATGGTGGGAAGAATAAGTTGCAGGGGGAATTCAGATATGCTAAGTTGGGGATACTATTGGAGATGCCAGGTAAGCAGCTGGTTACATGAATCTAGAATTCAGGGGAGAGTACACCATATGCGTATAAACTTCCTTCTCCAGGCGCAAGTGGAGGAATCACAACTGAGGAAAGTGTAGCCAAGAGATAGCTCAACCTTGCCAAGAGCTGCCCATTAGGACTGTGAGCTCTAGAAGTCAGATGATATGTCATACTTATCTCAATCCCTATAGTACCTGGTGCCTGGTGGGAGCCTGGAATTACTTGTGGAATTAAAAATAATTCTCATAAATCTACCAATGTACTTTGAACACCACACAGTTGGCAAAAACAACCCCCCGACATTACCCATTCTGTGTGTATCTGCAAAGAGCTATTACTATTAATAACAGGAAACTCTGTGCCAAATGCCAAACAAGCCATCTCACCCATATTAAAATGTAGGTACTATTATCTGCACTTTACCTATAAAGTAAAACTGAAGCTCAAAGGTTAAAAAATTTACTCAAAGCCCTTAGCAGCCAAGCCAGGATTTGAACCCAGACCTTCTGACTCTAAAGCCCTTCTCCTAACCTTGAAAGGCAAGAATGGGTCCTGTCAAGTAAGACTTGGTTGTTCTCTAGTGCTATAAAGCAAATTAGGAGGAGTAAGAGATGCACGGTAACACACAGAACCCTCTAAGAAGGTGGTAAAGTCCCATTGTACTGGAAAGCTCGGACTAAGCAGCCACCTACAAGGCTGAAAAATCTCCAAGATCTCCAGAGTAGAGGGTCACAGGAGGGTTTCTTCTCCAGGAGAAGGGCATAAGCCATAAGAACTTGCTATTTTCCCCAAGGCAGCTGTGAAGGATGAGGAGAGTGGAGGGAAAGGGACTCACTGGTGTCTCAGGGACAATACCAACTGTGTAGAGCCTTCTAGACACTCACAAATCTATTTACTCTTCTTGGACTTAGAGCTAGACCTGATTTCCTAGCCTCACTTGAAGTTAGGTATGGCCATGGGACTAAGATCTGGCCAATAAAATGTGAGCAGAAGTAGTGTGCATCTCTTCCAAGCTTAGCCCATAAAAGCCTCCCATGAGTGATCTTCCATCTTTTTTCCCTTCCATCAGCTGCATACCAATTCCCAGGGCACCTTGGAAGTTATATTTGAATACAGAAGAGCCTGCACCAACCTAAGT
>NW_011888782.1:3248981-3253015 GCF_000151845.1 Pteropus vampyrus
GTTGTTCTCTAGTGCTATAAAGCAAATTAGGAGGAGTAAGAGATGCACGGTAACACACAGAACCCTCTAAGAAGGTGGTAAAGTCCCATTGTACTGGAAAGCTCGGACTAAGCAGCCACCTACAAGGCTGAAAAATCTCCAAGATCTCCAGAGTAGAGGGTCACAGGAGGGTTTCTTCTCCAGGAGAAGGGCATAAGCCATAAGAACTTGCTATTTTCCCCAAGGCAGCTGTGAAGGATGAGGAGAGTGGAGGGAAAGGGACTCACTGGTGTCTCAGGGACAATACCAACTGTGTAGAGCCTTCTAGACACTCACAAATCTATTTACTCTTCTTGGACTTAGAGCTAGACCTGATTTCCTAGCCTCACTTGAAGTTAGGTATGGCCATGGGACTAAGATCTGGCCAATAAAATGTGAGCAGAAGTAGTGTGCATCTCTTCCAAGCTTAGCCCATAAAAGCCTCCCATGAGTGATCTTCCATCTTTTTTCCCTTCCATCAGCTGCATACCAATTCCCAGGGCACCTTGGAAGTTATATTTGAATACAGAAGAGCCTGCACCAACCTAAGTATCTTAATAGAAGAAAACAACTGGTCTTGAGCACTGGCTCTATAATGTCACAAAGGAAATAAATAAGCTTTTTATTATTCAGGAAGTCTATTTGTTATTAAGGTCTATCCTGGTCTGACTACAAAATCAGCCCATTGCTATAGCCATGGAATTGGTGAATGGTAGAGCAGGAAGGAAGTTTCAAGACCATCTCAACTCCCATGTCTTAGAAATGAGGATGCTGATGCAAGGCTCAAAGAGGTGACATCTGGCAAGTTCACATAGCCAGCTAATGACACTGTCTGGATCTTCAGACCTTGTGTTCATGGCTTTTAGTACTACATAAGGTGGCTTCCTTGTCAGAGAAAATGGCACAAGAAAGGCAGAAGTGAGTAAGAGTAGAGTGTGCTGTGTAGAAATTTCTAAGACTTCTGCATGGCTAGTCATGAAAACGAGGATGGAAGTAGGAAGAGATAAGGGTGGAGAGATGGAGATCTGATCATGTGGAGATTGGGCGCCCTCAACCAAAGTCTTTCTTACCTTTTATGTCAGCATCAGCTGTGCCTTCCTTGTACCGAGTCGCATCCTTGATGATCTGCGTCATGTTCTGGGAGAACGCACTGAGGTCTCTGACCGTCCGAAGCTTGTAATGGAACTGAGCTGTGGCCATGGCCTTCAGGTTCTCCTCAGCAGCCTGCTGCAGCCCCACGGAGACGATTCTTACCCCATCTTCCCGCAGGGCCCGGGAAGCCTCTTCCACGTCATCCTCGGACTCCGCGGAAGCCAGCACCACCAAGATCGGCGGAAACAGTTTCTTGTCTCTCCCGTTTGCCGGTCCAGAGAAGTAGGTCCTGTGAGCTTCCCTGAGAGCGTTTCCTACCTTCAGGGAGCCGCCCAGGAACACAAAGTTCCTCTTGAGGTGGTTCAGCATGAGATTCCTGTTCTTGAAGGTGCTCAGCTGGAATTCACTGTGGAGCTTGTCACTGTACTGGGCCAAGGCCACGCGGTATTTGTTGGCCTCTATGGGGAGACTGTTGATCATTTTGTTGATGAACGTTTTCACCAGAGGGAAGGACTTAATTCCCAGGTGATCAGAGCTGTCCACCAGAAACACAACATCTGCATACTCAGGGCCTGGTTCTATCAAAATAAAATGACAACAAACCAAAACAAGGTGATGTTTTGCTCAGCCTTTACATTTCAGGCCACAGCACTCATTGGAGACTATGTCCTAGTGTTCAGGGTAACTCAGGACCCCAGAGAAAGTGTTGTCTGGATGTCACACAGAAGAAACTGTACTTGTTCTTGCTAAAATGTTAACCAAAAGGACTTTAGTAAAGTTAGCCAATAAATTTTTCTTTCTCAGCTCTATACTGGAGGCAATTGACACTTTTTTTCCTTTGTTGTTGTGGAACCCCAAACTCTGATATTGTACTAAAGAATAAACAACATGATACCAGAAAGTCCCAAAGAGGTCTGTCCCTTCCCTATTTCATATTTGTAAAAGAAAAGGAAGGCAATGGCTTAGCCACAAAAACACATAAAATTTATTTCCTATGTGGTATTCCTTTTTTATCTTTTCTTCAATTTATTATGGCCAAGATGCAAACTGACCTACAAAACAAATGGTTTGACTCTGTTCACAGAGACAGGGAACATTGGGACATAACCAAATCAATAAAAAATTAAATTCTTTCTAGCCAGGTGTAGTATAATTCATGACTTTTGCCCCTGGCTTTCTGTTATCTTTGAGAGATTAAATTAGTTTGATATTGTATACCTCCAACTCCAACTAAGTGCTATTTTGATTTTTTTAGTAAATAAATTAATTCTTTGCTTCTCTGTATTTATTAAAATAAAAGTTTGTTGAGGCATAAAAGTTTTTATTTTCCCAAATAATAAAAATAAACATAAAATATACTGATACCTGGGCTCTGATCTGCCAATGTTTCAGTCCAAAGGATTAAGACAAATATAATTAGCAGGATCTTCATTTTGCTAGTGAAGTCTTCTTGCTTTTATTCTGTAAAAAATGTTATTTACCTTATGAAAAATCTCATTGTGTAACAAAAAATAACTACTGGGAGAGTTGGATTAGAAGACAATACACTATAAACAAGTATCGTCATGCACTGCCACATGCATTAAAACATTCGTAGTGTTTGGAGTATTTGTTGAAAACAGATAATACTGTTTGCTAAGCCCTTACCATGGTTCAGATACTTTTCCCAGTGCTTCACGAGTATTATCTAATTTAATCCTCACGACAGTCTTACAGAGAGGTACAACAATTACTACAGACAGATAAAGAAATAGTTGTAGTGTCATGATGAGTGGTGAATCCAGGATCCCAACCCCAACAAGGTGACTGCAGAGCCCAAGCTCTTAACAACTGCTCAGTAAGCCTTATACAAAATCTGCGTCCTCACAAAATTTATGTGGTCACTATTCTTTACCCTCTATTTTTATGCCACCATTGACTATTGTACACGTTCATAAGTTGGCCTCCCCCAAAAAACAGCTATCCATGTTTCTTTTCTTCCTTAAACCCTTGTGAAAACTGTTTTCTCATTTATGGTTATAATGAGTTTTACAAATTGCTTTAATTTCAGCATTTCCACATAGCTCATAATCAATTAGAAATCTCCATGGGAAATTATAATCTCACAGAATTTCCATCAAATGAGAGTTTTTCTTTAAAAAAAGGGAAATAGACCAAATGACCCATCCTCAAAAATACAGCTGCCTTAAATGAGATACCGAAGGTATAAGATTTTTACTGGTGTTTACTCTAGAGTTGACTCTTCTAGTAGTTCTTTTGAAGTTGCTGATCACGTAGGAAGATTGAGAGAATTACTGGAAGCTAGATTTGAAGACACCGATAGATCATTTAGACTAAATGCTTATTTTGCTAAGGAGGACCCACTAACTAGGCTCCCTGAATCATGTCAACAATGACTTTCAAATCTATACTCATCGTATTTTAATATACCTTGTATTTTACTTATTCATTAATTTTATTATTGAGATATAATTCATATGCTATAAAATTTACCCTTTTAAAGTGTATAATTCAATGTGTTTTAGTATAGTCACAAGATTTGCATCCATTAGCACTAATTCCAGAACATTTTCATGACCCTAAAAAGAAATCCCATACCAATTAGCAATTACTTCTCATTCTCCCTTCCCACAGGCTCTGGCAACCACTGATCTACTTTCTTCTCTATGCATTTGCCAATTCTAGACATTAATATAAAGAAAATCATATAATACGTGGCCTTCTGTGTTTGGAATCTTTCCTTTAACATAATATTTATCCGTGTTGTGACATATACTAGTATTTCAATCCTTTTTATAGCTGAGTAACATTCTATTGTATGGATATACACATTTTAAAAATCTATTTGTCAGTTGATGGATATTTGTTTCATTTCTACTTTTTAGCTATTATGAATAATGTTGCTATGAGCATTCAGGTAAAAT
>NW_011888782.1:3253065-3266194 GCF_000151845.1 Pteropus vampyrus
CACTAATTCCAGAACATTTTCATGACCCTAAAAAGAAATCCCATACCAATTAGCAATTACTTCTCATTCTCCCTTCCCACAGGCTCTGGCAACCACTGATCTACTTTCCTCTCTATGCATTTGCCAATTCTAGACATTAATATAAAGAAAATCATATAATATGTGGCCTTCTGTGTTTGGAATCTTTCCTTTAACATAATATTTATCCGTGTTGTGACATATACTAGTATTTCAATCCTTTTTATAGCTGAGTAACATTCTATTGTATGGATATACACATTTTAAAAATCTATTTGTCAGTTGATGGATATTTGTTTCATTTCTACTTTTTAGCTATTATGAATAATGTTGCTATGAGCATTCAGGTAAAATTTTTTTGTAGATATGTTTTTCATTTCTCTTGAGCAGATGCCAAGGAGTGGAATTTGGGGCCTTACGATAACTTAAAAACTTTGAGAAACTGCCGAATTGTTTTCCAAAGTGGCTGTATCCTTTTACATTTCCACCAGCAATGTATAAAGGTTTCAATTTCTCCACATCCTCATCAACGCTTGTTATTGTTGTTGCTGTTGTTGTTGTTGTTGTTGTTGTTGTTGTTGTTATTATTATTATTATTATTATTGCCATTCTACTGGATGTAAATGGGTGTCTTGCTGTGGTTTTGATTTGCATTTCCCTAATGATGAATATGTTGAACATCTTTTCATTCACTTATAGGTCATTCGTATGTTTTCTTTGGAGAAATATCCATTCAAATACTTTACCCCTTTTTAACTGGGTTATTTGTCCTTTTACCGGTGTGTCATAAGAGTTCTTCATATACCCTAAATACTAGACTTATCAAATATGATTTGTAAATATATTTCTCTCACTCTGTGGATTGCATTTTCATTTTCTTAATGGTGTCTTTGAGACACGAGTGATTTTAAATTTGATGAAGTCCAATTTTATCTTTTTCTTTTGTTGCTAGTGCTTTTAGTGTCACAGTGAAATCACCATTACATACTTCACAGTCATGAAGCCTTACTCTGATGTTTTCTTCTAAGAGTTTTACAGTTTTAACTTTTACATTTCACTCTTTGATCCACTTGGAGTTAATTTGCATATGTGGTATGAGGTAGGGATACAATTTCATTTTTCTTTATGTGGATGTTTTGTTGTCCCAGCATCATTTGTTGAATGGATCTTTCTTTCACCACTGAATTGGCACCCGTATCATGTGCTGTTGAATTTGATTTGCTGGTATTTTGTTGAGAATTTTGCATACATGTTCTTCAGCCACATTGGCCTGTAGTTTTTGTTCTTTTTTCTAACGGTGCACTTATCTGGTTTTGGTATCAGGTCAGAGTAATGCCAACCTTGTAAATGAGTTTGGGAGTGTTCCCTCCTCTTCAATTATTTGAAAGAGTTTAAATGTTTCATAGAATTTACCAAAAAAACTATCTCATCCTAGGCTTTTCTGTGTTGGGAGGTTTTTGATTACTGATTCAATAGCCTTCCTCATTATTGGTCCGTTCGGGTCCTCTATTTCTTCCTGATTCAGTCTTGGTAGGTTATTTGTTTCTAGAAATTTATCCATTTATTCTAGGTTATCCAATTCGTTGGCATAATTGTTCACAGTAATCTCCTGATCCTTGTACTTCTTTGGTATTAGTTACGATGTCTTCTCTTTCATTTACAACTTTACTTATTTGAGTCCTCTCTTTTTCATTATGGATTTAGCTAAAGCTTTGTCAATTTTGTCTTTTCAAAGAACCAACTCTTATTTTTGGTATTCACTTCTATTGTTTTCCTTGTCTCTGTTTCATTTAATTATGCTCTAGTCTTTATTATTTCCTTCCTTCTGCTAACTTTGGGCTAAGTTTGTTCTTTCTAGTTCCTTGAGATGTAAAGTTAGGTTGTTTATTTGAGATCTTTCTTCTTTCTTAATGCATGCATTTATAACATTTAACTTTCCTCTTAGAACTATTTTTGCTATATCCTAGAAGTTTGGGTATGTTTGTGTTTCCCTTTTTCTGGAGCCACTAACTGGGCTCTGTAATCACCTCTGGTCTGGCAAGATCATAGGCTGTGTTCCCTGGCAGGGCAGTGCCAATGGCTGGACTCCGCAACTGGGCAGGACTATGGGCTAGGCTCTGCAATCGCTCTTGGTCTGGTGAAATCTCAGGCTGTATTCCCCCAACTGGATGGTGCCACTGGCTAAATTCCATTTTTAGGCAGGACCAGTCTGGGCTTCACAGTAGGTCAGGGCTACGCTCCACAATTAGGCAGGATCACAGGCTGTGCCTTGAAGTTGTGAGGCCGCAGGCCGAGCTCCACAACCAGGTCATCTGCTGTCTGTGCTCCACCGTTGGGTTATACTGCTGCATAGGTCCTCGAGTTGACCAAGACCTCCACTGTATCCTGCAGTTGGGTGGGGCTGGAGACTGTGCTCTGAGGTTGGACAGGGTCAGTGTTCAGGCTCCCTGATTATGTGCGACCAGAGGCTATGCTCAACAATTGAACAGGGCTGCTGGCTTAGTTCCCTGCCAGAGCAGAGCTATAGAATGGATTCTACAGCTGCTCAGGTTCTCTGGTCATGCTTCTGGTCAGGTAGGATAGGAGGCTATGCTCAGCAGTTGGGTGGAGCTTCCTTGCTGGGGTGAGGCCCCAGAATGGTCTCCACGGCTGATGTGGCCCATTGGTTAGGGACTCAAATCAGACAAAAATGCCAACTGAGCTGCCTGGCCAGGCAGGCCATGGAGCTGGATGTTCAGATGGGCAGAGCCACTGGCTGGGAACTCTGCCCAGATGCTGGCCACCAAATGTGGCCACCAAGATAGGAGCGCTGGTTGCTATAAGCCACGTTCCTCTTCTCCATCTTTATCTGATCCCCAGAGGTCAAGCTCTAAAGATTCCCCAATGATCCCCTGAGGCAATGCCCAAGTGAGCCTCCTGGGAAGTGTCCCACGATCCTGGAGGAGCTGGGTGATCACCTTGAGTTCTGTTTTCCCACTGGAGAAACCAAATGTCCAGGGGGTGCCTCTCTGTGATGGCACTGTGCTCCTCTTACCCTTCCAATGTGGTCCTTTTCAGTTCCTGTGGTTCCAGCGGTTGTTTTTCAGCCTCACCCTGGGTTCTGGGATTTTCACAGGGATGTCTTGTCTAAGGACAGCTACTATGATGGTTGTCTTCCTGTGAGGACAGTTGAAGTCGGGAACAACCTATGGCATCACCTTGATGATGTCACCTCTAAAGACTCCTGGACCATGGCTGAGAGGGGCTAGGGTTCGTTCAAAGACCGCTTTAGGGCTGTGAGGTAAGGGTGACTGTTTCCAGGTCCTTTAGTATATGGTGCTGGTGACAGAACCAAAGCCAAAAGGGGCTGTAACTGAGCTCTCAGGGATACAGAGCTGTTTCGAGGTCTGCTACCAAGACCACAGTCACCAAGTTAATGTCTTGGATGTGAGCCTGCTTTCACAAAATGGCTTGCCTCAGTCTTGAACTGCACAAGGGTTTTCCAGTCTCCTACCTGGATCCCAAAGCTCCCACAAATACATTATTGTTCAGAGAGGGAAGCCAAATTATTGCTGAGGTGGGGAGATGAGTGAAGGACATCTTATTCGGTCATCTTGTTGATGTCTCTCACTTCACTTCCTTATTTGATTTTTCCATTACTTCTGCTTCCTTTCACATAAATTGTTCCAATTTGTCTATCTTTCATATTACTTGCGCCTTTGAGAGAAATCTAATTTTTGAGTATGTATAAGGTCATTTTTCATTCCCTTGGCTAGTAATGTATTCCTGAGGAGAAGGTGAAAGCTCGTGTTCTCCAGATGAGATGGGGATAGAAGAGGATAGCCCCCTACAACAGAAACCTTGCAATGCTATAATCTAGGCCCACCACTCCCAATCCTCTCTTCTAAGTCCCATCTCTTATACAAGTACTTCTGTTCAGGGCCCTGTGGTTATTCTTGGGCAGCCATCTTTATTAATTATTTATAGCTCTTGGTTCTTTGATGGCTCATCCTCCTTATCTCCCCTGTGGCAACTTGAAGTTTGGTAAAGGAAACCAGCAGCTAGTACTAAGTTGCCAGCTTGTCCAAAAGGAATGGGGGAAAACTAAAGGAAAGACTGGGGTACAGAGGTCCCAAGACATCAAAGTGAGGGGCTCAGTACTTCGGAGAGGTTGAATCACATCTCTAAGGCTCCTAAAGTCTCTGATTCCTTTACACTATTTATGAAGATCTTGAAGAAGAGAGTGGCATGAACAAGTAATACTTTGGGGAAGTTAATAGGCCATTTTGGAGGATCTGTACCCCAAACTAGACTTAGGGGACACAGAAACTCCAAGGTCGAGTGCTTGTTAGGTGAACCAACCAGCCCACTTGCACGCTTTCAAATGCTCAGACTGTCAGAGGCTGAATAGGAATTCAAAGCTAGCATCATATCTGAGGGGAGAGCACCCTGGGCCCACTTCAGAGGGAATCAATAGCCAAACTGCACATCTGGAGTGAAGACTCCACACACTGAATACTGGGAAGCAAACAGCTGGCCTTGCTATTTCCTGTTCAGCACATGCAGGCCAGCCACAAAGAGATGGGAAACAAAACTCCCCAGTTGTTGCCAAAAGACAAAATAGAGAGTAATAATGAAATAATGATTAATTTTCTGCTTTCTTTTGATTACATTCCTTTGGTCATAAATGACTGTGAAGACAAATCTCACATTTGTGAGACAAATCGCATTCTAAATGGTAAACTGCACTTTCTGTGGGGTGGGCCATTTTATAAAATAAGGCATGAGTCCTAAAAGTGACTTGGTAAAGCAGGAAAACAAAATAGCTTAATTTATGGAAATAAAAGGGTATATTACAAAGCTTGTAACCTTCTGACAGGTTCAGACACTAAAAGAAAACTGTTATTTAGTAAGTTACAACACATCAAAGGCACTCGTGTAAGTCTTGAGCCTGCTAGATTGTAAATAAATACGTAAACAGTTTGTTGGAGGTTTACACTGCTAAATTCGAAATCGAACACAGCACAAGTAGCATTCTAAAATGCTAATTTCTCTCTTTCTCTCCTTTTGTAGCCAAAGGAACAAGAGGTCTTGGAAAACAGTAAGAAATAAAGGGCAGATCATTGCGCTGTCTGTACTCTACAGCAGTCTGCAGCTTCTAGGGTCATTGCCACTTGAAGAAGAACCCCAAGATCAAGAGAGACATGTTTGTGATTACATCAACACTTGAATCAGCCTGACCGACCCCTAGACTTTTTTAGGTATCTCAGCCAGTAAGTCCTATTTTGTGCTTGAGCTAGTTTGATAATTCACACGCAGAAGAATCCTGCTCAATATATACTTGGTAATCTTTGACACTGCTTGGATATCAGACCTGCTGGGAAATCCAAGATTGGGGCCTCTATGATGGTTCCTTCCTACTGCAACTTTCCAGAACCAAACTCACTGGAGAGCTCTCAAATTCCAGGGAGTTTGAGGGTTGAGTGAAAAACGTGAAGGGATGAAGAAGTACAAATTAGTAGTTACCGAATAGTCACAGGAACGTAGAGTACAGCATAGGGAATATAGTCAATAGTATTGTAATGGCTATGTGGTGCCAGATGGGTGATAGAATAATTGGGAGGATCACTTCATAAACTATATAAATGTTTAATCAATGTACTGTATACTTAAAACTAACATCAAATAAAATTTTTTAAAAAATTCCCAATCACTCCGGAGCTGACCAAACACCATGGTATCCACACTGTTTTTTCTCTGCCCCAAGCATGAACAGTCCTATCTTATGCACAAATTCAAAATCCAACTACACATCAAGATCCACCCAGCCTGCTGCTCCCTGATTATTGCAGCCACAACCACCTTCCATGTTCCCCACATCTGCTCCAAACACTCAGTTTACACCATTATTTTTTAATAGCTGAGGTGTACATTTCATTCAGCCGTATTATTTATTTCTGTGTACATGTTTGGTTATCCTATGTTTAGCATATTTAATAATTAACCATGTTTTCTTCTACTTTGGAGTTCTCCTAATACAATGCAAAGCAAGTAAATCTCGCTAAATTTAATTAAATGGATACAGTAACTTAGGGGGTAAACGCATAGTTGAATACGTAAGAGCATGATCCCATTTCTTTTAAATGTCAAATGCATTTATTTCTAAGATTTAGGGTTGAGGATATTTTTAGTTTGTTTTTGAATTAAAACTTATATTTACCTGAGTAAAGCAAGATAAAATTGAGGGTAAAAAAATCTCAAATATATGATGCAGTTTCCCAGAACAGTGCCAATTTATGACTTTTGTCCCAATGTAAGTATTAACAGTACCTCTTAAGAGGGTCCTAGGACTTCCAGTTTCTCATCTGGCACGTAAGGAGCTTAGGAGTCAACTCTCTATCCTAACATCAAGTAAAAAAGCTGAACGAACTAAAAATCATCAACTCTTCTTAGATTCATCAGAGAAATGAAGTCAGAGGCAAACCATTGCCCAAAAATTGGAGACAGACAGGCAGATACAGAAAATCACAACTTAAAGCAGCAGAAACCAACATGCAGAAACCTCTGTGGGAAGCAGTGTCCAGGTAGGGAAATTTAAACTATAATTGAAAATTGCTGGTGGCCTAATGTGGAAAAATCTGAGTGTTAAAAACTCCTGGCAATGGCCCAGTGTTAAGGGTGGAAACTCCAGTAGCTCAACCAAGTTCTCACAGGAGAGATCTGAGAAAAATCCTCTTGTGTTTCCGGCAGGAGATGGTGAAAGTAACAATTTTGAAATATTCCAAAGAGTTCTATTCTTTTTAACAAGACCAGCCCTCAGGAGAAACTATTTTACCAGAACCTAACCTCTCAGAATTTTACTGGAACCTAACCAACCTGGGGAAAGGGAACACCCAACTCCAGCCCCCTTTAGCTAATCTGAACCACCTAAGAAGGTGGAAAAAATAAAACTGAGCACCTGTGAAGTTCACGGCCCAAAAGCACAGGCTCACTAAAAGACTAAGACCTAATCATAGGACTATAGAATGCTTCCCTCTCTCCACAGCTCACCACTACACTACATCACTACATATTTATTTACTGCAGTTCCTTTTACTCACTACATCATGTCTGGCTTCTGACAAAAAATTATGAAACATGTAAAAGGCAAACCACAGTTTGAAGAGACAGATAAAGCATCAGAACCAGACTCAGATATGGCAAGAATGCTGAAATTATCAGACCAGGAATTTAAAATAACCATGATTAATATGCTAATGCTTTCAATGGAAAAAGTAAACAACCTGTAAGAACAGATGGGTAATGTAAGCAACTAATGCAAGACATCAAAAAACACTGTAATAGAAATGAAGAATGCTTTTAATGGGCTCGTTAGTAGACCAGACATGGCTGAGGAAAGAATCTCTGAGCTTGAGTATATGTCAATAAAAACTTCCAAAACTGAAAAGCAAAGAAAAAACATGAAACACGAGAACTGTGGGACAACTACAGAAATTGTAATATATGTGCAATGGGAATACCGGAAGGAGAAGAAAAAAAGAAACAGAAGAAATATTTGAAATGCTGACTGAGAATTAATGTCAAACACCAAATCGCAGATCCAAGAAGCTCAGAGAATACCAAGAAAAATAAATACAAAAAATAATAATAATACCCTATTTATAGTGGGTCAAGGATAAGAATTACATCTGACTTCTCAGAGACCATGCAAGCAAGAAGAGAGTAAAGTTTGGAATATTTAAAGTGTTGAAAGAAAAAAAGCTCACCAGTCTGGAATTCTGCACCCTGTGAAACTATCCTTTAAGACTGAAGTAAAAATAAAATTGAGAGAATCTTTTGCCAATATACCTGTCTTGCAAGAAATGTTCAAAGAAGTTCTCCAGACAGAAGAAAATAATATAGGCCAGAAACTCAGATCTACATAAAGATTCAAGTTTTAGCAGTACCCAGAATTTACTGTAATCAGGTATATTAAAATACATCAGACACAAAAATGATTGTTATGAAGGAAGAAGTTTTTACTTTATTCACAGTCTTCTAGAAACTGGAGCCATGGCACACCATGCAGGGCCACACAGGGAAGAACTTAGGTAGGGAGAGAGAGGAACTATGGGAGGAAGACTTTATTGTGGTTTTCTTGGAAGAAATGGGTGAAGCAAAGTAAGCAAGTTAAGCAGACTTAGAATTATTTGAGTAATATCAGTGGAACTCGGACTAAAGGAGTGATCTCTAGTTGTCTAGAACCTGGTCCTAAGACAATTGTAAAAGAGAGGCAGTGTCCCAGAGTTCAAGAGCCCAATAAGATGAGGCAGGTGAAGGTATGGACTCAGAACTCATTGGTTTGTATAGCAAAGGAGCGCATGCAAGCAAACCCTTTACTATCTCTAGGAATTATCTAATCCTGGGGAATGGCAGGCCCTTCCTGGTCAGCAAGGCTCCGATGCCAGAGCATCAAGAATATAGAAAATAAAAATATATAGTTAAGGCCATAGCATTAGAGTAGGAACAAGTGAAATTAAAATGAAAACTTTCATTTTTCTTATTCTTGATTGATCTAACAGATAATAGTTTGTTCGAAATAATAATAATGTATTTAATGATTATAGTAATATATGTGAAATGAATGACAACAATGATACAAAGGACAGGAAGGAGAAATTAAGGGTATTTGGTTATTATAGGGTACTTGCAGTAGCCATGAAATGATCAAGTGTTATTTGAAAGTGGACTTGGATTAATTGTAAATGTACATTGCAAATTTTAGGGCAACCCCTAAAAAAGTTTTTTTTTTTTCAAAAAAAAGGATAATTGATATGCTAAGAAAGGAGATAAAATAGAATCTTAAATAAATTCTCAATTAAAACACAAAAAGGCAGAAAAAGGAAAAGATAAAAATACAAACAACAAATAGAAAACTAATAAATATTGTAGATATATTAATCCAACTATATCAATAATCATTTTAAATGTCAATAGTCTAACTATACCCATTAAAAGATAGAGATTATTAGCTTATTAAAAAAGACTCTACTATATGTTGTCGAAACACACTTTAAAAATAAGGACATATATATATTTAAACAGTGAATAGAAAAAGATATACCATGCTAACATTAATCAAAACAAAATTATAGTAGCTACGTTAATCTCAGAAGAGCTGACTTCAGAGCAAGGAAAATTTATCAGTGATAAAGATAAAGGGGTATTATGTAATGATAAAGGGTGAATTCTCCAAGATGACACAGTAATCCTTAATATGTATGCCCCAATAACAGAGCATCAAAATACATGAGGCGAAAACCAATAGAACTGCAAGGAGAAATAGATGAATCCACCAATACAGTTGGAGACTTCAACATCCTTCTATCAGAAATGGGCAGATCCAGCAGACAGAAGATCAGTAAGGACATATTCGAATTCAACAACATCTGTCAACTGACTATAACTGACATCTATAGAATACTTTATCAAAAAATAGGAAACTACACATTCTTCCCAAGCTTACTTGGAACGTTCACCAAAATACACCATATTCTGGGCCATAAACATACGTTAATAAATTTAAAGGAATAGGAATCATACGGTCTGCTTTCATACTGCAATGTGTTAAATATCGATAACAGAACGATGGGTGGAAAATCCCCAAATACTTAGAGATTAAACAACACACTTCTAAATAACACATGGGTCAAAGAAGAAGTCTCAAGAGAAATTTTTAAATATTTCTAACTAAATGGGGAAAAAAAACCAACTTACCAAAATTTGTGGAATTTTGTTCTAAGAGGGAACTCTATATTATTGAATGCATGTATCAGAAAAGAAGAAAGTCCTAAAATCAATTATCTAAGCATCATATAAGCATCCACCTTAGGGGAGAAAAAAAGGAAAATTAAATCCAGAGTGAGCGGAATAAAAGAAATAATTAAAAATGAAGCAGAAATCAATGACATTGAAAATAGGAAATCAATAGAGAAAATTAACAAAACCAAAAGCTGATTCTTTGAAAAGAGCAACAAAATTTCTAAGCCTCTAGCCAGGCTAACTAAGAGAAAAAGAGAGAGAACACAAATCACTAATATCAGAAATTAAAGAAAAGACATCACTATAGATCTCATGGACATTAAAATAATAATTAAGGAATAGTAAGAACAATTCTATGATCATAAATTTGATAACCTAGATTAAATGGACCAATTTTTTGAAAAATACAATCTGCAAAACCTCACACAAGAAGATATAGATAATCTGACTACATTTATATCTATTAAAGAAATTGCATTAATAATTAATAACCTTGCAGAACAGAATGCACCAGACCCAGATAGGTTCACTGGTGATTATACCAAACACTTGAAATTATACCAATTCTCTACATTCTCTTCCAGAAGATGGAAGCAGAGGGAATACTTTTTAAATCATCTATGAGGCCAAAATTACCCTAATATCAAATCCAGATAAAGACATTACAGAAAATAAAATTACAGATCAGTATCTTTCATGAATATAGATTTTTTAAATCCTCAAAAAATGTAAGCAAACTGAATCCAAGAATGTATGAAAAGAATTATACACCACGATGACGTGGGATTTATTCCAAGTATGTAGGGTTGATTCAATATTCAAAATTCAATTTATGTAATCCATTACATTAACAGTCTGAAGAAAAAAAGTTACATGATCATATGAACAGAGGCAGAAAAAACATATGTCAAAATCCAACACTCATTTATAAAAATACTAAGCAAACTAAGAGTAGAGGGGAACTTCCTCAACATGCTAAAGAACATCTATAAAAAAAAAACACCTACTGCTAAAATCAGTAATGCTGAGAACTAGAAACTTTCTCACTAAGATCAGGAACAATGCAAGGATGTTGCCTCTCATCACTCCTTTTCAACAGTGTACTGGAAGTCCTAGTTAATGCAATATGACAAGAACACAAAATAATCATGTTAACAAGACATGTTTGTAAACCTACTTTGTTAAAGAAGGATGCTAAGTATATGTTCTTTTAATACTTATGAACGAGCTCTGTGTACATCCATGATTCAGGATGGTAATATTTACAGTGGCAAACTTTATTTTCACAGGTTCATGACATTCCTTGAAATGGCTTGCAATTTTACCAACATTTCCAAAGTTGTTTTCATCAGTAGTTCGTCTTTGAAATCTGTGAACAAGCCTTTTAAATGTTTTAACTTAAAACATGTACACATAATTAAATATCTGATTATTGTATTAAATATTTTCTCTCCAACATATTAATAAAGATTCAACATTGTAACCATGCAGCATAGAAACTGTAGAATAATGTGGGCAAGTGCCACCTCAAAACCATACATCCTGCATCGACTGCATCCACTGAGAGGGGAAAACTGAGAAGTATTTGCAGAGATTTGCTCCAGTCTCAGAACAAGACTTAATATTTAGACTTATTACTTAAGTTAAGCCACTGAAAGAGAAGAATAATAGTGAATAAAACCACACAACTTATAGCAAACCATTCATAGCAACCTCATCATCAAATATTTCATGTGTAAGGTTCTCAGCAGTGATAAAGAACCTGCCTCATCTGCAGGAATGGTTCAGAACCTGGGAGAACAGGGAAAAGCATAATTTGCGTATACCTGGTATCCATATTTGTTTCTAAGGGGCATTCCCATAGCAACTCTTCTCAGAGCTTGTATGAGGTAGCTAGTTCTGGCACTGGACTCCTCAGAAAAGGTGACAAATTGTCTTTCTCACTCTAATTCGTAAGAAATTTCAGGATCCCTATTTACTCTACTTGTAAAATGTATCATGTAAGCTTTAATATAAATATCCAAAAAAAAAAATGTTTACCAATGTGAAGTTCTCTTAAGGATTTTTGTTCAGAATTCACAAAGTAACTATATCTTTTCTAAAATATCTAATCCTGCATTCTGGATGAACAACAACAAAAATTAACTTCAGAAAGAGCACTTAAATATAAAAAAAAAATAATAATAATAATAAATGTAAGGTATGAAGCACTATACCAAATTACAAAACTCCTGGTTAAAGAAAAAGCATGCCACCAGTATGGAAGTTTAAGAGTACTTAACTCCCTCCTTCACTTTGAAGGAACCTTGCGTGGAGCCTTGCACATTCTAGAAACTCTGGCAATGTCTGTGAAAGCCATGAGTGCTGTTTTGAGGAAATCTCCAAGGTCACAGTTCACACTTTGAAATAGAATAGCAATTCTCACAAACCACGAGTGTTTCAAAGTTCATATTATATCTGAATAGACCAGTGTCTAATGCCTTATGGTTCATCGTCTGTGCACTTATTGTCTGTATCTTTTATTTGAGGATTCCTGCCTGGGTTGAGGGGCCCAAGTGTTAGACTCAATGACCTATAAGTCATTGGTTATCAAACTTCAGCTGCAGAAGAATCTCCTGAAACGCTTGTTAAAATACACATTCCAGGGCCCCAAACCCAGAGATTCTGTTTCAGCAGTTCTGCTGTGGGGCCCATGAATTTGCATTTCTAACAAGGTTCCAGGAGAGGAGATGCTGTTAGTCCTGTACCACACTTCGAATATCCTAACCCTAACCCTTTAAGGTCCTTTCCAACTCTGAGTCTAGCCGTTAAGTACCTAGTCTCAACCATTTACAAAATTCTTTAGAGTCTGGGATTTTAGGACAGCCTATCGGCGCAAAATCACCAGAAAAGGTAATTTTTATACACACCTACATATAGGTCCTCTGACGGCCTCAGGCTGCAAGCCTCCGCTCCCCTATACTCACCGAACTTCCCCGGGGGCTGGGGCCACTCAGAGCCCTAGAGCTGGCCCGCAGCTCCCCAGAGAGTTGCAGGGCGCGCCTACGCACTGTAACCTTTCCGCGCCCCGGGCGCCGCAGGAAGGAGCGCGCGGGAAGCCCTGGTCCACACAGCGCAGCGAAGCGGCAGGTGGGTACCGAGTGAACGAACACTGCGTGCGCTGGGAGGCTCTTTTAAGCCAGCGCTGACCCTTGACCTTGGCCTGGCTCTCTCCCCGCGGGCTGTGACCTTAAACTCTTTGCGTTTTTCCTGTGAGTGTCCAGAGACGCTCCAGCTGCCTGTTGGCTTTGTCCACCGCGGCGGGCGGTGGTTGGCGGTTCGGGAGAAGCCG
>NW_011888782.1:3266990-3273270 GCF_000151845.1 Pteropus vampyrus
GACCTGTTCTGACTGTCAAACATGGCACCCCTCAACATTCCCCCAAGAGAGGGAATGAGAACCACCAACATAACCCAATAAAAGCACGAGGTGGGGAAGGGATGGACACCATGTTCTTTGTATACCACCACCCAGCGTTGTTTCTAGAACATAATCAAAAAAATAGAAAGAAGGAAAGGAAAGGAAAGGAAAGGAAAGGAAAGGGAAGGGAAGGAAGGAAGGAAGGAAGGAAGGAAGGAAGGAAGGAAGGAAGGAAGGAAGGAAGGAAGGAAGGAAGGAAGGAAGGAAAACTCAAGATGCCAAAGAATGATTTCTCTGGTTGAGATGCACCCCCACCACCACCCCAAGACTCATCTTTTAGTATCAATGAGTCTCAGATCCTGTTCAGGCTTTAACGGAGAAAGTGCCTTTAGCTACCAGAGTGAATCACGGAAAGTGACAGTTGTGGACTGGATGGTTAGGAAGTTGGAGTCTCAGGGACAAAACATACTTCTAGTTCACATTCGTGCCGGGCCCCAGCAGAAGCTTTGCTCATGCTGTGTCCATATACCTCAATATGCAAAGATTTATTAATTGAGACATTCTTCCCCAACCAAGAGTAAAATCCCAAGGGAAGAAAGGAGGCCTATTTTACTTCAGGAGAAGGGTGGGGTTCTTCATAATTAGTGAAGTAGTATTCAAATAGCATTGGAGTTGACAGAAGCTGGTTTTTTGAGTAACTTTTCCAGAAAATTTTATTGTAGGAATGTTTTCACTTGCAACACAATTACAATTTAGGTTTTACAATTGCAATTTCACAATTGTTGGAGATCTACAATAATATTTTCCACAGAATTCAACATTTTCTTTTCCTTTCTTCTGTTTGTAAAATTGAAATGGTTGTTTTTTTTTTCCGTAAAGAAATTATAATGCAAAATTTGTTCTCTATTGAAAATTACATTTATTCTACTAAGGATCCATTAATCTAATTTGTTTCAGTAGGAGTTTTAAGCTAGACATTTGAAAGAATTCAAGCACTGAAATCACCACGTTTTCAATTTCCTAACACAGAAAATAGCCTAACTGGACTAACATTACATTTATCTGCTTCGGTTTCACTTACCATTTTTTCTTGAAAAAGAAAAGATATTAAATAAAAGAAATGAAATCCAGAATTCCAAAATTGTGGATTTTGTTCTCTCAGAATTCATTATTAGTTATATTTGCTTTTCATTAATGCAACCTCTACAATCTGGGTTTTCTGCTACTGTATTAGAGTGAGTGATATCAAATCGTGTTCTACTCTGCATTCCTTAATTCCCACTGAGAAATCTTTTTTTGCCACACAACAATGTCATAAAGATTAAATGAAATACTGTATTTGTGTGTCTTAACATTGTGGTGAAAGCTTAATCTTTGGAACATGAGCAACCTAGCTCTGTTTTATGGGCTATGTGATTTGGGCAAGTTAATCTCTCTCTAAGTCTCAGATTCCCCATCTACTAATCATGGATAATATTTATGCTACAGATTCTTGTGAAAGAAGATAATGCTGGGGAAAATAGAAAGCAGCAAGAAAAAAGATTAAAATATGAGATGGATTGACTCTATAAAGAAGCCATAGGCATGAGCCTACAGGAGCTGAGCAGGGCTATTGAGGACCGAACATTGTGGAACATCATTCATTCATAGGGTTGCCAGGAGTTGGAGCCAACTCAATGGCAAATACACACAAATTCCATTCAAATTTCAAAAATCGTGCAATCTCCAAACTTAATGCTATAGGAATATTAAAACTGGTAATGTTAGAAATAGATAATGTTAATTTACTGGTACAGGTTAAATCTTAGAAGAGCTGTTGTATCTTGATGAGTTCTAGACCTCAGTTTTCCGACTATTATTTTATCAGGTTATTGGAGAGATCAAGCTCTAGATCATATTTTCTCAAATCAATTGTATATAAATATCAATAGAAAGCATTAAAAATACATGTGCACAGGCCTCATCAAAGGCCTGTTGAATTAGAATCCCTGGGTTTGGTGCCAGAAATTTGGGTATTTTAAGGCTCAAAAATTGGTTCTTTTGACCAGGTGGGTTTGAGCACTGCTAGCCCAAAGAATTGATTCACACACTCGAATGCATAATATGCTGATTTATGAATTCTGATGTCCATTCAATTTGCCCTTGCTATTTGTAGGACTTAAGAAAGGCCTAAATTTGCATGACCTCCATCCACCCTTCCTAACAAGTCGGTTTTGGAAAAGCCAAATTATAAAATATGGTTGTTGAAGGAATAAAACAAGAGCAAATAAAACTGTTGTATAGTCTATGTAGTAACAACTAAGCCTTAGGCAACTCCTGCCCAGAAGGAGGTCATAATTTAGTGGGGTGAGGAACAGAGAAGAAAAGTATCTAGACAAACAACAGTAATATATAACTATACAGGTTGATAGAGTAAATATCAAAATTCTACAAGATTACAGTGGAAGTAGCTGTTTATATCACTTGTGGAGGTCAAGAAAGGCTAAAGTGGAGAGATAACCAAGGTCAGGGCTTTAGAGAATATGCAGAAGTTCACCAATGAAGGAAGAAATAATCTATAAGGAGGCTAATAAAGCACTCCAGTTTCACTGTGGTAACTTAGAATTGGCAAATGACTTCATTCTTTTAGATCTCAGTATCATCATCTAAAAGGTGAGGTAATTCCAGCAATAGGATTCATTAATCTAAGCTTATGACTATTCAATGTAGTCTCTTTCTCATGAATGAAGGTGGATATAAAAATTGCCAAAGCCCACTGGCAAGATCTGTGTTGTCTACTCCCCAATAACGTTCTCCCTTCTATTTTCTATTTGCCCTTATTAATATCCTTCTTCATTTCAGCATATGCTCATAATAAATTCAATTTCTTAAGTTTGCAGAATGTTTGTCAATAATGAAATCTGAGGTCAATTAGTTCCATTTTTAGAAAATGCTTTATTCTCAGTAGATATGTCCATCTACTCTGGTAGGACACATCTGGTAGACATTTAGAGGCTTGCAAGAAACAGCCCATATTTCAAACTGTTATAAAGAAATGGAATTGTAGCATCTCTTAATTTAAAATGAGAAGTTACATATCCAAGGCTTCATTTGGGGAGTTTTTTTGTTTGTTCCTTTTATATACATAGGAAGTTAAATATTGAATACTATTTAGTTCAGTGTCAGATCTTCACCAGACTGCAAGTTTATAAAGTCAAGGGCCATGTTTATCTTGTTTACTATTGTATCTCCAGAAACCCAGATGATTACCCAGGTCAGGCAGTACTGGATAAATATTTTTTAATGTAAAATTATAATGAAATGATTTAGAGAAACTTAAAGATTCCCCATGTACAAAGGCAGCTATGTAATTACCCATCCACATTTTACTTCATCTATCTTTCACATCTGGGTTAATTCTTATTTGAGAATTTGATTTGACACTTCTATCCAGCTTACAGGTTAATTTCCCACTTTTATGGCTCATGACTTATACATCTATCACTGTAATAATTATACATAAAAAAACCACTACAAGACCAGAGCCTCTTAACATTAAGCCTTTATTTTTCTCACGCATGGGTCCCTGGGCTATCTAAAGTGTCTCTTGAATAAGGTGGGTTTGACTCCAAGCTTTGGGTTGGTATTAGGTCTTCTTTACATGTCTCCATATTCTTCTTGGACCAATGGTCATGTTACATGGACCAACCCATTAATGGAGTGGAGAAATATATCCTTCCCACTGTAGTGAAAGGACTCAGTGAGTCACATGGCAAAGGGCATGGATAGAAAGAGAGAGAGAAAAGAACACTAGTCCAAATCTGCTATTGCCCATTCAGATGACTAAACTGAAGATTACCCTTTAACCCATTTTCTGTTTGTCCTGCGACTAATAGCCAGCGGCACTTGTGGCTTCAGTGTTTACCCCAAGAAATCTCACAGATTACAGTCCTAACCTTACCCCCAAAGTTTGCCGCAAAATATCTCACTTTTATTATTATTTTCGCATCACTCTAGTATATAGATAGTCTTTGGAAACAAATGCCATCATTCTATTTACAGCATTCTGTTTTTAGTTTTTAGAAGTGGTATTTTCATCTACAAAATATAATAATTCTAAATCGCTGAAAATATCTAATCCTTGAAAATGTAGCATTCCTATGTGTGATGTTAACATCGTTCTTGAATAGTTATTAGCTGAAGATTCATTTGATGAATCCGATTTATGTTTACATTTCTGTTACATTAGGATTAGAGACAAGTTCTGTTTAGAAATAATTCCAAGAACAGTTTTTTTATATTTTATTTTCACATTGAAAACCAGTCAGATTTGCTTCAGCCTCAAAGAATATGTTTACATAAAATTAAAATAATGCTGGCAGTGAGCTGCACTTTTTTTTCTAAACAAGAACTGGATCAAGTAGAAGAGGCATATATCATGAACTGCTGGCTTCATGATTAGAGTTGACACGACAACAAATAGGAAGCCTGTTTCTTTATGCCCTTGGCTACAACTGATACCAGGAAAGTTTGTTTGTTTTTACTTTGGTTTTTTGACAGTCTTATAGATGAAAAATAGTATCAGTTGTTTAATTGCACTTCCTTAAATAATAGTGAGGTTTAACATATTTTTTGTTTTATGGCCACTTATACTTCCTCTTGTTTGAATTGTCTGTTCCTACTTATTGCTTATTTTTTTAATTAGATATTTTTCTAATTTATTTGTAAGAACTATTTATATATTCTAGATGTGAATTTATTGTGATATGTAGGTATCTATTATATATTGCAAATATCTGCTTTCGTTTTATCAGTTATCATTTTCTTTGCAAATTTAACTTTTTTCATATAGAAATTTCACATTTTCATTTGGTTAAATGCATTCAGAACATTTACCAAGATAAACCATATAGTAGGCCATTAAACAGATCTTGATATGTTTAAAGGAGTCCAAATTTTACGAAATTTGTTCTCTGAACACATTGAAGCTAAGTTAGAACTCAACAACAGAATACTATTATTTTTCTCTTTTAATTAGTTAAAGTACCTCTGTTTTCTAACATCGAACTATCCTTGCATTCCTGGGTAAACATTATGAGGCCATATTACATTATTCTATTTTTTTAAATTCTTTTTTGTTCTATTCTTATTTTTGGAAGCAGTGTTCTCTTAGCTGAGTAAAATGTGTTGCATAGTTTATAATCTTTTCTATGTTCTACAATATTTGATATTAGATAGGAATAACTGATTCCTTGAAAATTTGGCAAAATTTTCCTATAAAATTATTTGAACATGGGCAGGTTTTATTTAGGAGTGTTGGTGGTTAGATCTTTAACTTCTGTTTAAATTTTCTTACTTTTCAGGCAATTTTAATGTTTTGTATTTTTCTACAAATTTTTAACTTTAGTCTAATTTTTAGAATAATTGGCATAAGGTTTTACATAACGTTCTCATTAATGTCCTCTATATCTACATAACACCAAAAACAATAATAATAGCTATTGTTTATATGGTCACTGCCCTAAGCAGTTTTGTACATATTCTTCTTGTAAGTTATACGTGCCTTCTCATGTTTTCCTTCTATAGACTTTTCAAAGTATTGTCTATTCACTAGTGTTTTTAAAGAAATAGATATGATTTATTGATCAGATATCATTTTAATATTTTAGTATTTTCTGCATTAGCTTTGTTATTTCTACTTTACTGGTTTTAGTTTTTTTATATAAATACATATTTTCTCATATCTTAAAAATGAATCTAAAGCTACAAATACTTCCTCCAACTGCTGCACCAGTTGCAACAACAAAGTTTTTTGTGTAGTCTTCTCATTTTTATTCATTTCTAAATACTTATTAACTTCCATTTACATTTTCTTTTTAACTTGTATTATTCTAAAGTATTGTTCCCATTTTTCCATGTATATTTTCTAGTTTTATAACATGAAATCATTGAGCATGTCCTGTTTGGTAAGAACGCTTTAGTATTCATCAAGATTTGTCACTGTAATGACATTGTCTCTCAAATATCTACTCCACTTCTTCCTCACTGTGTAGCAGTCAGGAGGTTTGGGTGAAACTGACCTCACCTCCACATCCAGAAATAAGCCTTGATTGGTCTATAACAATCAGGGTAATCTCTCCTTTGTCACTATATTGGTTCAGGTAATCCTAGGCTACTCCAGTCAGTGTCTGATATTCCTCTGAACACAAAAATTGGATCAAGAGTGGTCCAGGCAGTTGGCCTCTCTATAATGTTTTATGGAAATTTTTGGATACAGATA
>NW_011888782.1:3274074-3281059 GCF_000151845.1 Pteropus vampyrus
GTTCATTTGTTTTTTGGCTTTCCGTACATATGAGTGAAATCATAGGGTTCTTGACTTTTTTCATCTGACTTATTTTGCTTAGCATGATAGTCTCGAGATCTATTCATGTTGTTGCAAATTGCAGTATTTAATCTTTTCTGATGGCTGACCCTTGATCCTTCTGTCTTTCACAAAATATTGTAATATTTTCCCATAAATGGGCTGGGCTGTGGTTTTCCTCCTTAACTTGAGAATATCTAACTTCCATCTTTAGGAAAATTTTCACAGTTTCTAGTCCTTTGATAGTTTCCACCTCTATTTGCAAGTGTACATACTTATTGATTGGTTTATTTATTTATTTAGTGTTCTATAATTTTTAGGGCTTTTGTGTAAAAGATACTGCAGCATGAGCTCATTCTACCATCTCAAAATGGCTTCCATTATGTGAATCTTATAAATAATACTTCTACCTTTAAAAAATATAAAAATATCCTGAGTTTTTATTATTATTGCTACCTCACAAATAAACACTGGTCTGGATGGCAAGAATAAAAAAAACAGTAAAGACCTAAGGGAAATCAAGTGTAAGGCTTAAAAGAATGCCAGGTGCTCTGGGTCCTTTACTGCTCATTTTACTTGGTTCTCATTATGAACTTATTTCCTGTTTGAGTTAACTCTGTGTTTACATATCTGAATTCTTAATTATTTATTACTGGGCCACCAAACAGCTGAGAAGCTTAAGCATCATAATTCAGTAAACATGTCCCTGAAGAATAATGAGAAGTTTCAAAATCAATTACCAAGTCATATATTGGCAGGAGGAACTGAGTTGGTGCTCACTGTAATTATTCCAGCTAAAATTTCTGTCCTGTGTTGCCTTAGTTCCTAAAAGGAAAATAATGTAATTGATTGAGGCAAGAAACAATTAGAAGGGAACTTGTGTACACGTGAATGAATCTTGGTGTTCTGACCATCATATAAGTCTGCGGATGTCTTCAGTTCAATGATTAGGACTTCATCATTATTACTTTTGTTGTTAGAAAAGATTTTTCAGAAGGATTCCAAATGCTACCCAATTTTTGGTGTAAAAAATATAACAAATGAAACCTATGCTCACACCATCTGAAATTCCTGACATATTCCCAGTCAAAAAACTTGAGAAAGAATTTATAAATAGCAAGAAAATCTCTTTTCCTTAAAGTCAAGGTTCATATTTTACATTTCCAAACAAGTGAAGTCTTCCTGAGTTTAATGTAATTTCCAACAGTCCAGGAAGACAATTCTGAAACACCGTTTTACACTACTAATTAGAGAGCGCAATTCTCTGCTGGGCAGGTACATCTTGACCACCACCTTCACAAAACAAGGGAGTTTACTTAAAGTAAAGGATACCTGATTTTGCTTACACAGTAACCACACAGTGAAAAACTCAAGGACATCATGACTGCCGATAACATCTCTTCCGAGGAAAGCCACCTTTTAGAAAATGCTCATTCATCATGATTATGTGAGGTTCAATAATCCAGTCATTTATTTGTTTTTTTGCCACATTGTGCTTGCAGTATTCAGGCATCTTCTGATTTCTAATCAGTAAGATAACGAACTAAGTTAATTTGTGAATCAAGACAGATAGGGTTGTCTCCAAGCCCTCTTAACTGAACAAACAACATATAATTGTATGGGCACTAGGGAATTTTCCCCATACTAGTGTCAAAAACTTCAATGACTATGATTCTTATAAATATAAATGGCTTGAATATCATTCAATGTCTTAAAACTTTGCTGATTAGATCTTCTGAGTAATGCTAACTTCAATAGACCTTCATTGCCATGTGGCAAGCATTGTATTTATTCCATTTCGATTCCACTGAATTTACCACAAATCTATTTCAAACTTTTCCACTCCAATATCTTAACCCCCACATGCTCTTGGTGGTCAATTTCCCAGAGAAAATAGTAGCAGATGATATTGGTATCCTACTTGAAATCCATTATGCCACTCTTCATCAGCAGTGTCCAAGTTTTGTTCAGGTATTCCTTCTGTGTGACATTATACATAGGGAAATTGACCCTATTACCAACTCGGTTTAAGCCGATCATGTCCTATTCTTCTTGCCAGTTGGCATGTGACCTTCTTGCTGATGACACACAAGGGAAGGTCTAAATGTTTTCGTTCTTTTAAAAAGATACACTCTCTTTTCTTCTCTAACATTATTATGTTCAAATGAGATGGCTGGTGCTACAGCAGTCATCTTGTGACTAGTTTGAAGATAACAGAGCAGAGTAACAAAAATAACCTAGGACTTTGACAATGTTACTGAGCACCCATAGCTTGTAGCCTGTGGCTGCTGTTTCCAGAACCTCTTATTATCTGAGAGAATAAATTTCTTTATTGAATCAGCCAGCTAGTTCAGAGTTTTTCATGACTTGCTGCTGAGAACATCCTAACTAAAACAATTACTTTGCCACTTGCTTTACTCAAACTGCTAAATCTCGAGCTTCATTCTTCTGAATTTTTGCTGTCTTAAGTTCTGTTGACCTCACCATCGAAAGTTTTCTCATTTGTCTCATTTGCAGAAACCATACACTCTAGGTGTTCTTTCCACAGTTCGTGACATTTCTTTGACTCTGTGTCCTCCTCCAGCCTCCTACCTGTAGCCATATCAAATAAAGCTTAATCCTTGACCTTCTGCTCTGCTTCCCCTGCATGCTCATTCTCATAGAATGATCTCTTAACTCTGAGCATGGAAACACTAACACCACAATCCAGGATTCTTCTGCCCAGTTTTGGTCTACAACTCTCTGCTGGACAGTTCTCTCTGGATGTTCCAAGACCATTTCAATACTGACATTTTCACAAGCAAGCTTACAATCTTTTCCCAAAGACTGGCAATACTGCAAAATTCTGTATCTCTCTCAGTGCCACCATTTTTCTCCCAGAGTCAAACCTTAAAGTTATTTTCCATTATGCCATCCTCCATTCCCTATAAAGATAAGCAGTCACCAAACATGAAGAACCCACTCAGACTGTCTGTCCGTCATGCCTTTTTGGTTGCCCTCCTGCCTCCCCACACAGTGTTGCTACTAGAGTTGCAAAGTTTATTCAAGATCTGCCTCCTGTCCATTGTTCACTGGCCCAGAGGTGGGAACTTGACTCAAGCTATGTTCCCAATCATGGTTCAGCCATGGGAAATAGGAACTTAGATCACTCCCTTTCCGGGTGCCTAGACTGAAATTCAAGAGTTGTCAGTAACCAGGTTTTCTACCATATGAGTGAGAGAAGTTAAAGAATCCTGACTGAAGAAAGAAAAAAAAAAAAGGAATTAACAAATATAAAAAGAGGAGGAGAAATCCAAACTAGAAAAAACATGTGGTGGAGTTCAGAACTCAGTCCCAGTTGTTTCTGAGACCTGGCTCCAGTCCTATAAGATATCTTCAAATCCTCACAATGAAATCCTTTTTAAATAAGTTATTCTGAACCAGGTTTCAATACCCTCAATAAAAAAGGCATACTCTGTAGAATATTTTATTATTTTCTTGGAAATAATTGGTTCTTTTATTTCCATTCTCTAAACATCTGCTCCAGGCACTCATCCCCTAAACTTCTACAACAGTTGGTTCTTACAAGGTTCACTGCCTCCAATATCTTTCCTACTCAATATGTCTTCTGGTCCAATTCAAGATCAACCTTCTGGAATGTTACTTAGCATATGCTATCTTCTTTCTCAAAAATCTTCCATGGGTCCCTGTTGCCTATGTAATTCAATACAATTTGGTGTTACTAGTGCTTTGCATAACTAGCTATGCAAGGTCTTAGACAATGTAGCCCATACTACTTTTAAACTTCCATTTTTTATAAATGTGAATCTTCTGGTTCAGCTAATTTTGTCTTCTTTTTCCTGAACATGCTATGAAGAATTTGATAATTGTACATTTACTTACATTGCTTTCCCTACCAGAAAGGCTTTTGTCCCTCCATTCAGCTATTCTACGAGCATCTTTTCTTTAATGTAAAATTTAGAACGTACTTCTTTTGGGAGACCTTCTTTGGAATGGTAGAGCTCAATGTTGTTCATGATTTTTCCTTCTGTCCTTCCACAACTTTGTTAAGTTCACTGTAAAATAAGTATATTTCCCTATTCCATTTATTTTCGGCTTAGCCTTGTGACATAGGTTGGCCAATGGAATATGAGCAAACATGACAGTGTTTGTTCTTAGTTAAACTTTTAAGAGGATGGCATTTACACCAAAGTTTCAGATCTTTGCCATGAGAAGAACATAAATCAGGCGGCCAAATGAAAATCCAAATTGAAGCCTGAATTCCAGCCCAATCCAGTTGAGTCTAGCCAAAATCCTCTGGTCCATAGTTCAAGTTAAAATTCACGAACTAGAACTAAATATTTGTTGTTTTGAGTCACTGAGATTATGGGGGCTCCTTGTTACACAGCACTATCAGAGAAAATAATCTAACAAATATTTAGGCCAATTCCTTCTTTGAACTTTAGAATATTGTCTTTGTTACTGGTTTTTTACTTAGAAAATGTTGTCTCCTTTTTTTAGGGAATCTTTTAGTGTCCATAATAATAATATTTATCAAGCATATTCTTTTGTATGAGAGACTATACTAGATAATTTAAATATTTTACATCATTTAATTCTCCCCAAAAACCTAGGAAGCAGGCATGGATATCCCCCTAATTTGCTGTGGTTTAAAGATTAGGTAATTTCCACCAAACCACACAGAGGATTAATGACAGAAGAAGGGTTCAAATGCAGAACTGTCTAGATCCAAAATCCATGTTCTATGTGTCTTTTCAACTTGGGAGCTTTTATTGGTTTGTCAAAAGGGTAAAATCATAGCTTCTCAAATTCATGCAACCAAGAGAGACCACCAAAAGCATACTGAACTTGCAACCTTGTTAAATAAGTGAGGTTTTGTTTTTTGTTTTTTTTTTTCAATTTATAAATGAGAAAACTGGACCTCCTAAGGGCAGAATTTCTCTGTTAGTAAGTCCACTACTCCTTCTATAGCCCCTGTCATGGGGAGACTTTAAGCCAGTTAAACTCTGGCTCATTCAACTCAGCTCTTTGAAAGTGAAAGTGAAGTCTATTCACTCTTGTATTTTAAGCCTGCATTTCTACCCACAATGTATGCCCAATAGGAACTAGCAAAGAGCCTGGTCCATCAATATTGCCCAATATTTGTGTGTTCGATCAAGGGAAGGAAAAGGCAGAATTCTGCTCCCCGATGAGTACGAGGACCCTCAGGAGTCACATTGAGTGACATGCCAGCCATAGAGAATGTGATTTTAGTATTTCCAATTTTCCATTATCCTTCTTATCTTCCAACAGAGAGTGGGACCATGTTTATTTCCATTTCAGAAAGCATACATTTTGTATGAGAAAGAAGTTAAGTTCACTTATTTTTGAGCAAAAAATTCATGAACATTATTTCCCTCCAAAGGCTGGAAAAGTATTTTCTCTAACTGAAGGATCATCGAATTACATCATCAGAGAGGGACATGTACTGCCCATGACCCCCCATCATTCTTGGGAATTGTTTAGGGCCACCATGTTATTGACAGCTACCTTGCTGATGATAGATCCACAAGGAGACTCTAGCATTGCTTGACCTGGGCGGGATGGAGGTGGGTGAAATATTTTTAGCTTTTACCTCAACCCATGATCATCTATTATCTACTTCTTTCTAGAAGAAGGTGTCTTTGTTCAAAATACTAATAACACGAGCCATGGAGTATTAACTTGGGTGAACATCAAAGAGTGATCTCTCTCACTTAAGAAGATTCTCAATATAAAAAGCTTTATTTTTGAAGAAGTACCAAAAACCATTTTCTTCAAGATCTGAAGCACACAAAAGAGCTTATTCTCATGGCCTCTGCCTTCCATCAATAGAAGAACTGCAGATTTAAACAGTTTATTTTGTTGCAGAATTAAATTACTTATGAAGTAAAAGAGATTGCAATTTATGAGCCTCACTCTACCTCCACCTCTTCGCTTCCTCTCTCTCTTCCCCTACCCACCTCTTTCTCTAATCCCTACAGTAGTGACACAACTAGCAGGATAAATAACCAGTGTGGCTGCATGGGAATGGATAAATAAAAAGCTTCATCAACACATGCTTTAAAAAAACAAAATGATTTGATAAAATCCATTAGTTGTTTTTGATAAAACCTCTAGTTAAAATTGAAATATAAGTAAATTTGTTAACCAGAATAGAGTGTTTATCAAGAACAAGAAACAACCTTCTCAACAAATGATAAAAAATGGAAAAAAATTTTCTTGTAGTAAGAAAGAACACAAGGATGTCTTCTGCAATTTGAACACGTAAGTGATTTGTGAATATTTTCTCTCAGGCTGTTTCTTGTCTTCTCGTTCTCTAACAGTACCTTCCAAAGTTCTTGATTTTGATAAAGCCCAATTTATCGAATATTTTTTTGTATTGTGTTTATAGTATTCGGTTTAAATCTTTGCCTAACCCAAGGTCACTAAGATTTTCTTCTATTTTATTCTAGAAGTTATACAGTTTTAGATTTTACACTTATGCCTATGATCTATTTTACATTAATTATTGAATATGATCTGAAATATGGATCAATATTCACCTTTTGCATACAGATATACAAATAGTCCAGCACAATTTGTTAAAAAGACTATTCTTTCTCGAAAGAGTGAGTTGCCTTTTCTCCTTTGGTAAAATCAATTGACCATATATATGTTGGTTTATTTATGAACTTTTTATTCTATTCCATTGATTTATTTGTCTATCTTTATGCCAAAACCACGTCTTGATTTTTGGAGCTTTATGATAAGTCTTAAAGTCAGTTAGTATAAGTCTTTTAACTATCTTCTTTTCAAAGTTGTTTTGGCTATTCTAGATTCTTTGCATTTCCATGTAAATTTTAGAATCAGCTTGTCAATTTCCATTTAAAAATTACTGGTGTTTTTACTGGAATTCTGTTAAATCTATAGATTAATCTGGGGAGAC
>NW_011888782.1:3281109-3283156 GCF_000151845.1 Pteropus vampyrus
CATTAATTATTGAATATGATCTGAAATATGGATCAATATTCACCTTTTGCATACAGATATACAAATAGTCCAGCACAATTTGTTAAAAAGACTATTCTTTCTCGAAAGAGTGAGTTGCCTTTTCTCCTTTGGTAAAATCAATTGACCATATATATGTTGGTTTATTTATGAACTTTTTATTCTATTCCATTGATTTATTTGTCTATCTTTATGCCAAAACCACGTCTTGATTTTTGGAGCTTTATGATAAGTCTTAAAGTCAGTTAGTATAAGTCTTTTAACTATCTTCTTTTCAAAGTTGTTTTGGCTATTCTAGATTCTTTGCATTTCCATGTAAATTTTAGAATCAGCTTGTCAATTTCCATTTAAAAATTACTGGTGTTTTTACTGGAATTCTGTTAAATCTATAGATTAATCTGGGGAGACCTGCTATCTTAGTAATTTAGAAGTGGTCATGGGAATGAGGAGCGTGGCATAGGGAATGCAGTCAGCAGTAAGGTAATGGTTATGTGTAGAGCCAGAGGGAAGTTAGAGTAATCAGGGGGATTATTTCATAAACTATATAAATGTCTAACCATTTACTGTATACTTGAAACTAATAATAAAAAAATATTGAATCTTTCAATCTATAAACACAGTTATCTCATCTTTTAACTTATTTAGAGCTTTAAATTCTCTTAGCAATGTTTTGTAGCTTTTGGTGTCCAAGTCTTGCATAGCTCTGTGAGATTTACCCGAAACTAGTTCCTATTTTTGAAACTACTGTAAATTATATTTTTAATTTAATTTCTACTTGTTAGTCAAGTTATAATTTGTTTTTTGAGGTATAGTTTACATAAAATTCACAAAATTTACATATACAATTCAATTAGTTTTAAAATCGATAGTATAATTATCAACAATGTAAAATGTTACCATTACATCCACCAGTTCCTTCCTTCGTGTCCTTTTGTAATCCCCTACCCTTACCTCAGGTTTCTGGCAACCACTGATTTGTTTTCTATCATTATAGTTTTGTCTTTCTTAAGAGTATCATGTAAGTGGAATCAGATAGCATGAGTCTTCTATGTCTGGTCTATTTAATTGGCTTTTGGAATTCATTAATATTGTTGGTATATCAGGTATAATTTAATAATCATGTATTTTATTTCATTACACCTTAATAGTAGTCCATGAATGGATAGATAGATCACAATTATTCATTTCCTTGTTTATGAACTTTCAAGTTGTTTCCAGTTTGAGGTTATTATGAATAAAGCTGTAATGAACATTTGTGCACAAGTCTTTGTGTGGACATATGCTTCTGTTTCTCTTGGGTAAACACCTAAAAGTGGATGTGTAGAAGTGGAAATTCTCCAGTTACAAGGACGTGGTATCTCCAGGCGCCGGCCCCCAGAAAGAGCAGTAACTCAGTCACAGAGAGGTGGTATCTCCAGGTGCCAGCCCGCAGGAGAAGCAAACATTCCAAGGTGCAGGTAATAAAACTGTCTACTAGGCCCTGTTTGATCTGAGAGTCCCCTGGATACATTTATCTTTGTACAAGATGTCAACAGCTAACTTCTGCTTCTTGTAATCTGCTTGCTTGCTTATTCAAGAATGTAGTTGGAGGCTTTATAAGCTGCCTCCTCTGGAAGCTGGGGGCTGATCTCCTCTCCCTGCGTGGTAGAGAGTCAGTCGCCGGCTGGCTAATAAAGGCTCATAATTAATCTCAAATGGCTCCGTGGGTCTCAGAATCATTCACGCCATAACATTTGGAGGCCCCAGCGAGATCTCTCCAGTGGGGGAGATCTCCTAAGACCTGCGACTCCGGCTGCCTTGGGCAAGGACCTGCCCATCCAGGGGAAGGCCGCTGAGAGATGTTCCTCAGCCCCAGACACAAGGCAGACTCGCCCAAGAGGGCAGGTGGACAAAAAGGTTTAATTCTGTAACAACTGGGCCACAAACCATCTGGAGCAGCTTCACCAGTGAGTAAGGCTGTGCTTGGATCTGTCTGTCGGTGGGCCCTAAAGAGAACTGGTGGAAGGCTGGATGCAGCAATACTTCCCTA
>NW_011888782.1:3287941-3292958 GCF_000151845.1 Pteropus vampyrus
GTATTCAACAATAGAGATGAGGTAGATATAGCACAGACCAAGAAGATGACCAAGGTCCTGCTTGCAACCATGCAAGAAGCCAAGCCAAAGGGACCGACGGGAAAAGGCAGAGGCCAGGGACAGGCACCCAGAGTGAACAATGGACCTAGGAGTCGAGCTAGAGAAGGACCAATGCGCATATTGCAAGAAAAAGTGACATTGGAAGAATGAGTGCCCTGAAAAAGGACAAGCTTCTGAAAAGAAGGCCCCTCTCGTCCTCCTCGAGGACACAGAATGAGGAGGTCGTGGCTCTTACATTATGAGCCCCCGGGAGCCCGGGGTAACTTTACAAGTCGGGGGCAAGCCTATGAACTTCTTGGTAGACACAGGAGCTACCTACTCTGTCCTATAGAGTGCCCAGGGCCCACTCTCAAAGGAAAAGACACTTATACAAGGGGCCACTGGACAAGGGAAATCTTACCCTTGGACCCAAGCCAGGATAACAGATCTGAGAAAAGGAACAATTACCCATTCATTTCTAGTTACGCCAGAATGCCCATACCCACTGCTGGGTAGAGACTTACTACAGAAGTTACAAGCCACAATTTCCTTCAAGGAAGGGCATACTGAACTGACTGCCCACCGGCCATTCTACTCACCTGCCCATTGTCTGAGGAATATCTTTCGCTAGAGGAGCCCCTAATAAACTCACCGGGAGTCTTACCTACAAACATTCTATTAACTGAATTCCAACAAAAGGTTCCTGGTGTCTGGGCAGAAACAAATCCCCCCGGCTTGGCAGCACATCATCCTCCTATTATAGTAACTCTGTCCAGCTCAGCTACTCCAGCCCGGGTACGTCAATACCCTGTCAGTCACAAGGCCCAAGTGGGTATTGCTGTCCATATTCAAAGGTTGAGGGAGGCAGGAATCTTAGTTCCCTGCCACTCCCCCTGGAACACTCCCTTACTCCCGGTACAGAAGCCCGGCACCAATGACTACCGGCCTGTCCAGGATCTCAGGAAGGTTAATAAGCAAGTTGAGACCATCCACCCAACGGTCCCCAACCCTTACACTCTTCTCAGCCAGCTACCCCGGAGTCATCAAGTATATACTGTCCTAGATCGGAAGGATGCCTTCTTTACTTTGCCGCTGGCCAAGGCTAGCCAGTCCATCTTTGCTTTTGAATGGGAAGACCCAGACAAACTTTACTCAGGACAGTTGACTTGGACTCAACTGCCTCAGGGCTTCAAGAATTCCCCAACCCTGTTCAATGAAGCCCTAAGTCAGGACTTAGTCGAATTTCACCAGAGGCACCCAGAGATAGTACTTCTACAACATGTTGATGATCTTTTGCTAGCAGCTGAAACAGAAGTAGGGTGTAAACAGGCTACTGAGGACCTACTCCAGGAGTTGGACAAGAATGGGTATCGGGTGTCTGCTAAGAAGGCTCAACTTTGCACTTCCCAAGCAACGTACCTAGGATACAATCTACAGAAAGGAAAAAGGACCCTGTCCTGTAGTCAGATCGAGGTTATTCTGAGGGTACCCCAGCCGCGCACCAAGCGACAGGTTCAGGAGTTCCTGGGAGCAGTGGGTTACTGCAGGCTTTGGATTCTGGGGTTCACAGAAATAGCTAAGCCCCTGTACACTAGTACCGGAGGGAAAGGAGAGAACCTAGCCTGGGGAAAGGAAGAAAGGAAGGCATTTGAAGCCCTGAAGGCAGCCCTAACCACAGCCCCTGCATTAGCCCTGCCTAACCTGGAAAAGCCATTCCAGCTCTTTGTTACTGAGGTGTGGGGAGTCGCGAAGGGGGTCCTGACACAGACCCTAGAACCCTGGAAGCGACCAGTTGCATATCTCTCCAAAAGGTTGGACTACGGGGCAGCAGGATGGCCCAACTGTTTGAGGGCAATCGCTGCCACTGCAATCCTCACTAAGGAAGCCCTAAAATTGACACTAGGGCAGACCCTCCAAATCATCGCCCCACACGTAGTTGAGTCAATGCTTCGCAGTCCACCAGACAGGTGGATTTCCAATGCTCGAATCATCCAATATCAGGTCCTGCTTCTCAACCCACCTCACATACAGTTCCTGAAAACTGCCACACTCAACCCAGCCACCCTACTTTCTGACGAGGACCCTCGCCAACCCCTGCATGACTGTCTTGAGGTCCTAGAGAAGGTCACCTGCATCAGACCAGATCTGACAGACAGCCCTTGGCTGAACCCCGACGCGACTCTATTTACGGATGGGAGTACCTTCGTCTCAGGAGGAGTCAGATATGCCGGGGCTGCAGTGGTTACCACCGAGACCGTCATCTGGGCACAAGCCCTAAGGCGTGGAACTTCAGCTCAGCGGGCTGAACTAGTAGCAGTGACTCAAGATCTGCGGTGGGGTAAAAACAAAACTGTTAATATCCATACAGACAGCAGATATGCCTTTGCCATGGCACATGTACATGGGGCATTATATAAGGAAAGGGAGATACTGACCTCGGGAGGAAAAGAAATTAAGAATAAAGAAGAAATACTAGCCCTTCTTGAGGCAATTTGGCTTCCAAAGGAAGTAGCAATCATCTATTGCCCAGGGCACCAGAACTCAGGCTCTGAGGTAGCACAAGGCAACTCCTTTGCTGATCAGACAGCAAAAGAGGCCGCCCAAAAGCCAGTGGGGCCAATTGACATTCTGCTGGCCCTGCCACCCAGAGTGCTAACAGACACCCCTACCTACACTTCAGGGGAAGTTGAACTATGCAACAAGCTGGGAGGAAAAGAGGAATCTACTGGGTGGGTTAGGATTCTGGACGGCCGCATTGTAGTACCTGAGGCCTTGAGCCGAGACCTTATAATCCAGATTCACCAGAGCACTCACTTGGGAGGGACCAAGTTAATTGAACTGATGAAAAGAGACTATTACATCCTGGGGCTGCAACGAATGGCTAAGCAGGTATCAACCCAGTGCCACATCTGCGCACAAGTGAATCCAGGGCCCTCCAAGGAAATACAACAAGGGACGAGGCTTCATGGACAGGCACCAGGGGAACACTGGGAGTTGGATTTCACTGAGGTCAGCCCAGGAACCTTCGGATTCAAGTACTTGCTTGTGTTCACTGACACTTTTTCAGGATGGACTGAAGCCTTCCCCACAAAGCAGGAGACAGCTCAGGTAGTAGCAAAGAAATTAATCTCAGAAATGGTGCCTCGATTTGGCCTGCCCATAACACTGGGGTCCAACAACAGCCCGGCATTCATCGCCCAGACCAGCTAATCTCTAGCAAAGGTGTTAGGGATCAATTGGAAATTGCATTGCATTTAAGGCCACAGAGTTCAGGACAAGTAGAAAGAATGAATAGAACCTTGAAAGAAACTCTAAGTTCAAGCTGGAAAGTGGTGAAAACTGGATGAGTCTCCTCCCCTTTGCCCTGTTAATGGCACAGTGCACACCCTATTGTAAGGGCATCACGCCTTATGAAATAATGTTTGGAAGGCCCCCTCCTCTCCTCCCCAAGTTAGGGAAGAAAAGCTAATGGAAGTTCATAATTTTTTTCACTGCTTAAGTCTTTGCAGGCCCTCCATCTGGCACGGCAGGAGACCCACCAGTTGATCTCTGCCACCAGAGCAACTGATCAGCATCCAGTACAGCCACACAGCCACGCTCCAGGCACTTGGATTTGGATAAAGAAAGTACAGCCCGCCTCTCTTGAGCCCCGCTGGGTCAGACCTTTCCCTGTCATCCTCACAACACCTACCGAGTCCAAGGTGGCTAGACGCCATCATTGGATTCACCATACCAGAATCAAGGCTACACATCCGCCACAGACATTAGAGCAATGGATCCTGGGTCAGACAGAGGACCCACTAAAGATAAGACTCTCAAGGGTTCAGTCTGGACCATCTTAGTTGTCTCTGTCTTTCTACATGTTGCTCACTGTCACTCTGGCAATCCTCACCAGCCCCAAGTGTAGAACTGAGACAGGCGTTCCCATTTCCACAGTGAATACTTCTGGCCAACCTGTCTTTAATGTGGACCTCTGCTCTCTCTTAGATCCTCGGTACAACTACAAAACCGGGCCAGAAAACAGCCCCAGCTATGTAGCTAGCTGTTGGAACTTGGTCTCTGATTCCTGGAGTTGTGGATACTGGGACGGAAAAAGGGCCTTCAAGGGAAACAACTGTATATGTGCCCCAGGACAGGAGTCCCTCACGTACTAAGCCAGATGAATATTATTGTGCCTCTTGGGGCTGCGAAACAGTTGCAGCATGGGAGAGTGAACCAGGGGGAAGGGATCATTACCTATCTCTTAATCGCCCTGCTCAATCTACATGTATTAACCTAGGAAGCTGTAACCCTGTAACCCTCACTGTAAAACAATGGAATGCACAGGCCTGGACTACAGGGAAAACATGGGGCCATCGGTTATATGTATCGGGAGTTGATCCGGGTATACTCATCATTGTACAGCGGCAGGTCAACCGCCGCTTCTCACCTGTACCGATAAGACCCGATCACCTACTAAACCTCTTGATCCCTTCGCCCCTGCCATCTCTACTTCTGCCCATGCCCCCAAAGAGATTACTGTAAAAGTGGAAATTCTCCAGTTTCAGGGAGGTAGTATCTCCAGGTGCCAGCCCCCAGGGAGAGCAGTAACTCAGTTACAGGGAGGTGATATCTCCAGGCACCAGCCCCAGGAGAAGTGCAACATTCCAAGGTGAAGATGATAAAACTGTCTACTAGACCCTGTTTGATCTGAGAGTTCCCCGGATACATTTATCTTTGTACAAAACATTAATGGCTAACTTCTGCTTCTTGTAATCTGCTTATTCAAGGATGTAGTAGGAGGCTTTATAAGCTGCCTCCTCTAGAAGCTCGGGGCTGATCTCCTCTAACCCTGCGTGGTAGAGAGTCAGTCGCCGGCCGGCTAATAAAGGCTCATAATCTCAATTGGCTCCGTGGGTCTCAGAATCATTCGTGCCACAACATTTGGAGGCCCCAGCGAGATCCTCCCCAGAGGGAGAAGGGAAGTTTTCCCTAAGAC
>NW_011888782.1:3293008-3295243 GCF_000151845.1 Pteropus vampyrus
ATTGGCTCCGTGGGTCTCAGAATCATTCGTGCCACAACATTTGGAGGCCCCAGCGAGATCCTCCCCAGAGGGAGAAGGGAAGTTTTCCCTAAGACTCACGGCCCCATTTGCTCCGGGCAAGGCATGACCGCGTTCAGGGGACGGCCGCTGAGAGACGTTCCTCAGCCCTGGACACTTGAGCGGCCCTAGATCGGAGAGACCGGTGGACAAATATTCCCGAAAATTGGACGTGAGCCTTCTGTTCCTGTCTTCCCGGTGAGTTAGTTTAAGAGTAATCTTAGACCTGTGTCTGTCTGTGGGCCCTGAGAACTAGTGGAAGGCTGGACGCGGCACAACTTCCCTAGTATGGTCAGGTCTGAGACGTCAGATCCTAACCCTGTACCTGTTTCAGTTTCGGTTTCTGATACGCTAGCGTTTTTGTGTTGCCTGTAGTCTGTTTTGTCTGTCTGTATTGTGTATGTTAGTCCGGACCGGTCAAATGTACTGTTACCCTCCTATTGCCTTGGTCTTCCGTCAAGTTTGTCTGATTGTCTGATCGCTCTGGTCTCTGAATATCTCTTGTGATTTTTGTGATTTTCAGTTTATTAACTCTTCTTTTTACAGGATTTCTTGCTGCTACAGCACCGCCCGAGTGGCCACCTAGTCACTGAGCGGACCTTGTCTAACATTCTCATCTTTCCCAGGACTTTTATTCTTATTCACATCCATCCCCACTGCCATGGGACAAGCTTCTTCTACGCCCACTCCCTTGCAGTGTCTTGTGGACAATTTTAAGGATTTCAGGAGACGGGCCCGAAGTTACGGGTCGTCAGTCACTCCGTTCGATCTCCAGGCTTTGCCAGGTAGACTGGCCAGCCTTCGGAGTCGGATGGCCATCTGAGGGTTCCTTTGATTTGCAGACTGCCTTCAGAATCAGGAGTGTTGTTTATGGGAATCCTGGTCACACTGATCAGGCCCCATACATAAATGTTTGGATAGATGTTGTGTCTGATGCTCCTAAGTATCTAAAAGATTGTCAGAGTAAGTCAGACTCTCTGCCGGCGCCTGCCTCTCATACGGTTCTTCTGGCAGGGCCAGGGAGCACTCCCGCACCTCAGAAATCCCCTGAACCTGTTCTACAGGACTCTCCGGAAGATCCGGAGATCTTCAATCCCCCTCCCTATTGTTCTCCCGGTAACCACGTTAAGCCCCCTGAGTCTTGGGAGGCAGCCCCTCTTCGGAGCCCACCACACACTCGGACGGGGGCTGTCTACTACCCTCCACAGGATCCAAACCCCATCCCCGATTCGTAGCAACCTGCAGCTGTCCTGGCGCCTCTCCGACAGATAGCCCCACCTGGGGGAGACACCCAGATCTCTTTCATGGTTCCTTACAGGCACTATACTCGGCAAGGGAAGAGATTCAACACTTAATCTCCACCAACCGGGAGAGTCCTGGACAGTCACTTAAACCTCATAGCCACTCCCCTGGTGACTGGATTTGGGTAAAGAAGACGCAGCCAGCCGCCCTTGAGCCCCGCTGGGACGGACCCTTTCCTGTCATCCTCACCACTCCCACCGCAGTCAAGGTTGCTGGGAGACATCATTGGATTCATCATACTCACATCAAGGCTGCTCAACCACCACCAGAGACTGAGAAATGGTGTGTCCGCCCAACAGGAGACCCTCTCAAGATAAGACTCTCGCGGGTTTAATGATAGTTGGATTAATTGCTATTAATAGTGTAAGAGGGAATCCTCATCAACCTTTGCAGGCCAGATGGGAACTAATTAGATCAGAAACAGGGGCTTTTTTTATCAGTTAATCAGACTATGCATCAACCTACATTCAATGTAGATCTATGTGCCATCCTCGGGCGGCCTGAAAAAGCTTTCTATAAGAAAAGAGGCCAACTCCGGCCATCCCCATATGACTACTGCACATACCCCGCTATGGAAAGAAGCCTTCAAGAAACACAGATTTATATGTGTCCTCAGGGAGGAAACCCCACATGTGCCAAGATAAATGAATATTATTGTGCCAATTGGGGTTGTGAGACCATAGCTCCCTGGAAAAATACTGACCCTTTCCTGATTCTTACCCATCCTAGTCGATCCTCTTGTACCAGCTCAGGAAAATGTAATCCTATTATTCTCACTGTGAAACGATAGACACACTCATCCTGGCTTACAGGGAAAACATGGGGTCTGAAGTTGTATGTTTTTGGACCAGATCCAGGGTTACTCATAACAATTCA
>NW_011888782.1:3295293-3296975 GCF_000151845.1 Pteropus vampyrus
TCTATAAGAAAAGAGGCCAACTCCGGCCATCCCCATATGACTACTGCACATACCCCGCTATGGAAAGAAGCCTTCAAGAAACACAGATTTATATGTGTCCTCAGGGAGGAAACCCCACATGTGCCAAGATAAATGAATATTATTGTGCCAATTGGGGTTGTGAGACCATAGCTCCCTGGAAAAATACTGACCCTTTCCTGATTCTTACCCATCCTAGTCGATCCTCTTGTACCAGCTCAGGAAAATGTAATCCTATTATTCTCACTGCAAAACGATAGACACACTCATCCTGGCTTACAGGGAAAACATGGGGTCTGAAGTTGTATGTTTTTGGACCAGATCCAGGGTTACTCATAACAATTCAGAAGAAACCAGTTACGGCCCCCATACATCCGATTGGGACAAACTCATTTCTATTTCTAGATCCAAGCCCATACAGGCCAAGACCTAAGCATAAGATTATGACCCCTGCTCCAAGCCAAGGGCCGACCCAACAAGCCCCCAGGATAGAAGCAACTCCTTGTACTCCACAAGATTCTATATTGAAAATGTTAACAGCTGTATACAAGTTTGTTAATATTAGTAATCCAAATATCACAGGTGATTGTTGGTTTTGCCTTAATCCGGCACCCCCATATTATGTGGGATTGGGAGCTGTTGCTGTTTTGGGAAGTAATGAGAGTACTATAAGGAATCTGTCTGCTCCTAATAATACTGTTTGTCTCTGGAGAAAGCACCCAAAGCTGACTCTTGGAGATCTCCAGGGACAAGGAACTTGTATACACACCTCTTCTTATCGTATTAATGATTCTACTTATAGAGAAAATTGCAATACAACTATACAAGTGAAATCAACATCTAACAACTACTTAGCTGCTCCTAAGGGAACTTAGTTTGCCTGTAATACTGGATTAACCCCTTGTATCAACCTTAACTACTGGGGAGAAAATGTTGGATTTTGCATCTTAGTTCATGTCATTCCTCAGGTCTACTTTTACTCTGGTGAAGGGGGGGCGTGGCGAGAGCACTTCCAATATCTAGAGGCCAGAGTGAAAAGGGTTCCTATTTTAGTTCCCCTTTTAGTAGGAATAGGGGTAGCAGGATCTGCTGCAGTAGGAACAGCAACCCTTGTTACTGGAAGTTCCAACTATAAGGCCCTAAACCAACAAATAAATGAAGACCTATCAACTCTCGAAAATTCTATCAATCACCTTGAGACCTCTCTCAACTCCTTAGCCGAAGTAGTCCTGCAGAACAGAAGAGGACTAGACCTTCTGTTTCTAAAACAAGGCGGTCTCTGCATAGCACTAGGTGAAACTTGCTGTTTTTATGCCAACCATTCTGGAATTATACGAGACAGCCTAGCGCTAGTAAGACAGAGGATTAAAGACAGAGAAGAACGACTTAGGCGCGCAGAATCTTGGTATGAAGGACTTTTTGATAATAACCCTTGGTTAACAACTCTCCTTATGGCCATCACAGGCCCCCTTATTCTAGTCTTCCTGGGCCTTTTGTTCGGGCCCTGTGTAATTAATTGGATAACTGCCTATGTTAAGAAGTGGGTACAGGTAGTAAAACTCTTGGTTCTCAGAATTCATTACCAGCCACTCCAGGTTGAAGATTCAATGGTTTGAATTCCTACGAAAACCAGTGAGGAATGTAAAAGTTGAAATTCTCCAGTT
>NW_011888782.1:3298314-3299518 GCF_000151845.1 Pteropus vampyrus
TGGTCAGACAGAGACTCCGTGACAGAGAACAATGTCAGTAGACAGAGTCTTGGTATGAGAACCTGTTCAACGGATCCCCTTGGTTAACTACACTGCTTACCTCCATCACAGGACCCCTAATGCTGGTATTTCTGGGGTTGCTTTTTGGCCCCTGTGTAATTAATTGGATAACTACCTATGTCAGAAAGCAGGTCCAGGCAGTAAAACTCATGGTCCTCACAACAAACTACCAACCACTCCAGGTCGGAGAATCAATGATTTGAATTCCCTTTGAAAACCAGTGGGGAATGGAAAAGTGGAAATTCTCCAGTTACAGGGAGGTGGTATCTCCAGGCGCCAGCCCCCAGGAAGAGCAGTAACTCAGTCACAGGGAGGTGATATCTCCAGGCACCAGCCCCCAGGGAAAGCACAACATTCCAAGGTGCAGGTAATAAAACTGTCTACTAGGCCCTGTTTGATCTGAGAGTCCCCTGGATACATTTATCTTTGTACAAGACGTCAACAGCTAACTCCTGCTTCTTGTAATCTGCTTGCTTGCTTATTCAAGAATGTAGTTGGAGGCTTTATAAGCTGCCTCCTCTGGAAGCTGGGGGCTGATCTCCTCTCCCTGCGTGGTAGAGAGTCAGTCGCAGGCTGGCTAATAAAGGCTCATAATTAATCTCAAATGGCTCCGTGGGTCTTAGAATCGTTCGCGCCATAACAGATGCTAGGTCTCCACCAATTATTTTATCAGAGAGAAGTTAGGGTAAAAATTATTAACTAGTAATGAAAAAGGTAAAAATTGAGCACTGTGAGACTTCCCTTTCAAGATCTACATGTAAGTCTCCACTCTATCTTAACAACAAGTACAAAGCTTTTAAGCTGAAGAATAACTCCTCTAATATTCTGAAAGGTGAGGACACAAGGCAAACTGCTGCCCCGAGATTGGAGAGACAGATAGATGAATACAGAGAGTCACAACTCGCCAGAGCAAGACTCACAAGTGGAAACCACAGAAAGGAACAGGTGCCAGGGTAGAAAAACCTGAACTGTATTGAGGAACTGCTGGAGTCTCAGTGTGGGCAACTCTGAAAGTTAAAAACTCCAGGGGGACTCGTCAATAGTGTGAGATTTACCTACAGGAGCTTGAATATATTCTCACAGGAAATATCAGAGAAAAATTCCCTCAGCTTCTGGCAGGGGAAAGAGAAAAGGAATTGTTATT
>NW_011888782.1:3299568-3303504 GCF_000151845.1 Pteropus vampyrus
ATTTACCTACAGGAGCTTGAATATATTCTCACAGGAAATATCAGAGAAAAATTCCCTCAGCTTCTGGCAGGGGAAAGAGAAAAGGAATTGTTATTTTTTTTAATGCTAAACCACTCGGTGCTTAACAAGATCTGCCCTTAGGCAAATGTAAACAGCCTAACCTGCTGGGGTATTATCAGAGCCTAACTGACCTGGGGGAAGGGAAACATTGAATTCCAGTCCTCCAGAGCCAACCTATCCCACCTAAGAGAGGAGAAAAAAAAAAAAAACTGAAAAGCACTTGTGAAGTTCAAAGTCCAGAGGCACAGGTTCACTGAAAAACAGAGACCTAATCACAGGACTGTAGATTGCTTTTCCTCCACCCACACCTCATCGCCACATTACCAAAAGCCTTTTACACGCTATATCATGTCTGGCTACTGAGAAAAAATTACAAGGCATATTAAAAGGCAAAAAAACACAATTTTAAGAGACAGAGTGAGCATCAGAACCAGACATGTCAGGGATGTTGGAATTATCAGACTAGGAATTTAAAATAACCACAATTAATATGCTAAGGGCATACTCCAATGCTGTAATATGGCAGCGTGTTAGTCACTTAACTCTAGTATAAAGATTATAGGACAGAAGTATTAAAATTAACTGTAGCTACAATAATTTTTGATGGATATACAATATAAAAAGATGTAAATCGTGATATCAAAAACAAAATGTGGTTTTGTTTGTTGAAGCAAAGGGGGAGAGTTTGTATATGCAATCGAAAGCTAAGGCGTTAGCATAAAGAACACAGTATACATCTCCCAGAGGATAATGTAAAATAAATGTAAAATTCTTAGAACAGAAACCTATATAGAGTAAGTACTTAAAATGTTACTAAGAATTATATTTAAAAAATTAACAATTTTTATTTGCTTGTTTACACATATTTCTGAAAGATTCACAATTTGCTAATGAAAGTGGTTGCATGCAAGGAATAGGGGGAGAGACACATTAATATGGTGTACACCTTCTGTTCCTTTCAATTTTTGATCCATGTACATTTATTATCTAGTTAATGTGGAAATATATAAAAATTATACACATTTTAAAAATTTGTTTTTTAAGAATGCTAAATTAATTTTATTATATACTTATAATTCATTTCTCTATGACTTACATACAATGCGATATAATAAAGTTAAAAACCATTTCATAGTTTTATTTTTACATTTAAAAATATTTTATTTTTATTTATTATTTTATTTTATTTTTATTATGGTGACATTGGTTAACGAAATCCAGTAAGTTTCAGGTGTACAATTCAACAGTAAGGCATACATATGTATGTATTGCGTATTCACTGCCCATAGTTAGATTTCTTTCTGTCACCACATATTTGACCCCTTTTACCCCACTTACTCCCCCCCACTCCCCTCCCCACTACTCTTTGGTAACCACTAGTCTGTTGTCCATGTCCTTGAGTCTCCGTTTGTTTGTCCAGTTTGTTTGTTAAAATACATTTTAAATAAATTATAGAATTTAAAAGATCACTTATGTCTTAGAATAGGCTAACTGTTATAACAAATAGACCCAAACTCAACAGAAATGTCTATATCATTCAAAGGCCCTTAAAGTACCATACCATTCCTTTCTGCTTTTTTTTCGGCCCCACCTATACAGTCTTTTTATTAAACTCTCTTGAGCTTACCTAGTTTGAGTCTGCCATTTAAGACTAAGAAAAGCAAAAACCGTTGACTTGAGGGGTGATCGATGTGCCCAATCAGATGTCCTTTTTAACCATTTCTTTCACACACATTCCAAACTGATTACCGCATCCTCTGGGGTCTCTGGTGGTTAAAAGGACACACATCAGGTTTTTTGGCATAGTTACGACTGACAGCTTTTCCCAGTTGTTTTTCCCTTCAAACCGTAACATTAAACAATAATTCAGAAAATTTTAAGATTAAGATTGAAGAAGATCAATATTTATTTATATATCTGACACACTTCCATGGTGATTAAGGCAGAAATAAGACATTTTGTATGATATGTTTACATATGATATATGCTCTGCCTGTGTGATACTTTTCATAGTCTTATAGATGCAGCACAAAAATGCAGAAAAAATATGTGCGTGAATCTTCAAAAAACTAAACGTAGTTGACACTTTGGAAGAGGTAGGGAATAGTTTCAAGTTGAATTGGGAAAGACATCTCTTCAGTAGTTAAACTAATGTTTCATGTTTACATAAGGTAAAATGCTTTAGTGAGGAAACTTCAAAATGCCGATACAGTATAGTTAAGTATAAACTATTAGAAAATTCTACAAGCTAAGGCTAGCTTTGGTAAGTCTGCAAATGCTATTTATCCCAATACAACTGAATGAGGTAAGCGATTTAGTAAACAAAATCATTGGGGGAAAATAGCATAAAATGTGCTTAGAGAGATAAGCAGAGTTGTTTTGTAAGCATGTTCTAGAGTTTGGATTTTATCAAATTGAGAAATCATTGGGCAGGAAAGTGATGATTCTATTTATATTTTAAGTAGAACACTGTTCCTGTCTTGTGAAAATTAATGGAGAGAATGGAAACAGAGAAACCAGTCTGGAGCTTATTGCAGTGGTCCAGGTAAGAGATGATGGTGACTTGGACTAGAGTGGTGAAATGAAAGGGAGGAAAGAGGCCAGAAACAAGCCATAGTTTGAAAATAAAATTACTTTGCTTTGGCAATAGATCTAATGTGGGATGTGAAAGAAAGAGCAGTGTTAGAGCTGGCCCCTAGATTTCTGGCTTGAGTGCCTGGGTGGATGACAAACTTTTAGTGAGATGGATGGGATGAGAAAAAAGTTGTTTATTGATCGCAATCTTAATAACCTAAGAAAGTGGATGCTCATAATTGGAAGATGTTTCTGTTTTCTTAAACCAAACAAAATCATCATCTTCAATATAAAAGTTCTCACGTACTTGGAAAAGAGTATTAAGTGCAGATATGAACATACTAGATCAAGATAGCCGAGTCCAAGCTAAATGGCTCTATTTAAAATTATGAGAAATGGAGAAAAAACAAGCTCTGCACTTGGGGAAATTGAGAGACCCTTCGTCTTTGTGAAAGCAGTAGCTGAAGACCACTTTATAGCCCCTCTGGCTAGGGAAAGTACTCAGGTTTTAGGGGGAACTCAGAGAAATGGAGCACCCTGCAGGAGAAAGGCTAAGAACTTCAGAGGGGATGGCAAGGGATGAAGGGACTTAGGAAAATATGTCTAATGAGAATTTTTATTAGTTTGCTTTGTGGTGTGTGATATAAGTCCAATTCTACTGCCCATGCAAAAATCTTCAACAAAATCTGCATTGCTCATTAATGTTTTTCATATGAGTAAGTTCTCTTTGAGGAATAAATGCAATTCCTGTTAAGTTTTGGGTGGTCAAGCATATTAAAGGGCAAAAACAGAGACTTCATCTGGAAACATCTGATCTCTGGGCTTCACAAATCTTAAAAACTGTTTATCTAAAATTATTTCCACAGAGATGATGACTACAGGCTATCTTCCAGCTTTCTTAAGGCCAAAATAGAGACAATTGTTTAATTAGAAAGTAATTCGGAGATTAATTGAGTTAAGAATTTCCCAACAATGGTACTGTTGAACATTGGTATTATTTCTAGAAAGATTTTCAAGAATCAAACAGGGTTGGAAAAATTCTCATTTCTTTCTCTAGATTAAGTCTCCTTTTCACGACCCATTTTCATTTGACAAGGGGATTGGAATTATGGCCTCTTAGTCCTGGACAAGGCCTGCATCCTGGCCTTTTTTCCTCATCCTCAGCATTTTAATGGAACTAACCAAAAAGGCTATGTGAGTTTATAAGGGAAAATGCAAATTAAAAAAATAAGCAAAAACAAATTCAAAATTTTCCCTAGTACAAGAAAGAAAGAAAGGAAGGAAGGAGGGAGGGAGGAAGAA
>NW_011888782.1:3303954-3309321 GCF_000151845.1 Pteropus vampyrus
GAAGGAAAAGAGACTCCCCACCTCTCTTTTCTTGAAGCATTTATTTTAGAGCATTTGTATTTGTAAAGTTTTTTTCTACCTCTTCAAGATGTATATAAAATTTTTTAAAAGCTAAGGAAGACTTTTGCCAGTTTTACAACCCAGGAAAGTTTTTCTCAAGAATCTGGAAGCCATCATTTTGAAATGTTATCATCAAGCAAGGACAGCACCCCTACCTCCCAGTATTCATGGAAGGGAAGGATCCTAACTTTGGCAGGGCGCTTGGCTCCAAGCTGCAAATCTTTCACGGTAAAGACACGAAAAAAATTTCCTTTGGATAAAAGCAACTAGCAAACAGATGGCCACCTCAATTACCAGTAAATTTAGGAGGACCTGTGTGTGACAAATGATGCTGTCGCATCTTCTTATTTGAAGACTAGTTATCATTTATCTTCAGAACACGTATGTTATGGGTGATATCCGCTTGGCTGCACAAAAGGGTAAGATTTCTTTCTGTCTCTGCAATGTCTATATCAGATTGCCTGTGATGCACCATCGCAGTCTGGTTTGATGTTTATACGACAATAAAACTGTTTTCTTTCTTTTCTATACTGTGTGGAGAGCAATTTCTGTATTGGCAGGAGATTTTACTCTTAATTATATTTCCCCTATATTTCAGGGTAGGGAAATAACATTTCTGACAAGATAAATGTCAGATGAGAGGTCTCCTAAAGGGAAGGCCTTGCAAATGAGGTGGGATGTTGATTGAAAAGAGAGAAGGAGGCATTTCAGGAATAAAAGATGACTCAAGCGAAAACTAACATGGTATATTCAGGGAAAAGCAGGGGAAATCAACTTAGCTAGAGTGGAGGACTGCTCAATTGACTAGCAAAAGACTTAGGAGAGGGAATCCTGAGTTCAATGCCAATGCATTTGTCTTGTCTTTGAGCTTGTAATCAAAGCACACATGCTTAACAGGACTCTCCAAAAGCAGCCAAGTGTCAAGTGAAGATAAATGATTCAATACAAACTTCATCTAAAAAAAAAATTTTTTTTTAAGCTACTTTTCAGTAAGAATGGCTCAGTTTCGGGATTTCATTTGAAAAAACTAAATCTTTAAGATCCCTTTTATCAATGTTTTAATCCCAATAATTAGTCAGCAAATTTTTTCCACACTACCCGCTATGTGCTAAGAACCAAACTAAGCACCAAAGATATAGAAGTACACAAAAGAGAAATAATTTCTGCATTCAGAGAGCTTAGTCTATTGGGTAGGTACAAATATAATACTGATGTCGTTAATTAAGCCTCTTCTCTATGTAAAGCATTGTGCCAGGCATTTATCCAAGTCCCAAAGTAAGCATTATTACAATCATTTCATAGATATAGAAACTGAGACTCAAAGAGTCTCATAACTCTTTAAGTCTGTAAACTGCTCAAGCTTATTTAGTTGAAGTTGCAATGTGAGATTACAAATGCAGTTCTGTAGAGATCTGACCACCATGCTCTTTGTATTGCAAAAAGTGGTAAAAGTACACATTCTTGAAAAAAACAGATAAATTCAACGCTATGTGGTCACTTCAAGTTTTAACCACTGCTCTAAAACCGGCCTCCTTTTGTTTAACTTTCAGATTTCAAGTTGTTTTTTTGTATTTTGTAGTTTGTCCAGATTGTGTTCATTGTAAACACTAGAGAAATGAGTTATGAAAGGTTTATACCACCAGAGCAAGATCAGAATTCTTTCTTTAGTTTTTGATTTATTGAATTAACTGAAATATACATTGAGAAATTTTCTTAAGGAAGAAAGAGTAATTATTACTTTTCCGAGTTCTTGCATATTTCAGGATGTCTCTGACCTTTGAGTATCCGTAACATTTAATAAAGTATAGAATTGTTGAGTCATTTTCTTTCCCCTTTAAAACACTGTTAGTATTATTCCATTTTCTTCTGGTATTAAATATTGTGAGGAGAATAATCTGAGGACTGCCCAATGTTTTAATTTTTACAAATAACTTCTTTCTCATACTGAATACTTACGAAATATTTTTCTCCCTCTTTTGACTAAGAGGTACAAACTTCTAGTTATAAAAATAAATAAGTCATGGGGATTTAGTGTACAACACAGGGAATAGAGTCAGTAATAACATAATAACTGTACAGTGACAGATGGTTGCTAGAGTTATCATGGTGATCATATCATAAGATATATAAATGTCAAATCACAATGTTATACACCAAAAATTAATATAATATTGTATGTCAACTATACTTTAATAAAACAAAAATTTTACCATAAGAATATTCTTATGTGTTGAGTCTATTTTGTTAATTTTGCCAAGAACAAAATAGAGATTCTTCAAATTTTAAATTCAAAGTTTTATTTTAATTCTGGGTGTTTTTTCCTCATGACCAGTGTTAGGCCCTTATTTTTCTCATTTAATTTATTGAAACAAAATCTCTACTACCTTTTTCCCATACCTATAATCTTCCTGATCATTTTCTTCTCTTTATATTTCCTCTCTGTATTGCGGAAGTGTTCCGCATTTGTCCTCTATATTGCAACAGAGTTTTCTGCCGTAGACCGTCACCGCTGTACTCTATCGTATTTTGGGTTTTCTTGCATTATTTCCTTATATGAGCCAGCACACCTTGCATTTCTACTTTCACCTTAACTTCTTTCCTCATACACCCACCTTTGTGTTATAGAGGCTTTATTTTTTTCATCTTTTAGGGGGGAAAAAAAAACCCAAAAACAACGCCCTCCAAAAAGGTCCTTTTTGGGAAAAAAAAAAAAAGTTATTTTCAGATAGTTACTCTTCTCAGTCTTCAGGAAATGCCTCCCTGTCTTGTTATCTTATCAGAGTCCCCATGAAGTTTTTCGTTTACTTAACTTTGAATAGAGAGAGAAAGAGATAACCCGGTATTTGGCAACAATGTGAAATGTCCTTAGCTTCTTTCGCTGTCCTCTTGAGTGCTGACCGCCTCCTCATCTCAGTTCTACCTATGACTGTTCAATAAAGTATATTACAACAGCCACTGATTTAATTAGTAAAGCCTAACAGCATTCATTTAGCATGAGTCTGCTGGCCTGGGACTAGGTGTCCTCTTGATCTAACAGCTGGAGATCTCTAATTCGAAGTCAGGTGTTTGTTTACAGCTTTTGTTTTAATGAACTATGTTACATGGAATATTAAACCCTACATGGGCACTGCTCCAGAACTCTTCCTGTCTCTGCAACTGTTTAGTGGTGTTTTTTTAATGTTAAAGAATGGTAGGACCCACTGAACTTCTTCCCATCTGCTACTCCTGCCATGTTTGTTGCTAGGAGTATTAATCTCTGAATGAATATAAAAAGAAAGATACTAGTGGGGCAAGGGGAGGACAGAAGTCTGCTTTGGGAGTGAGGTTCACTGTTTTTCAGTCAGTGTTCTAACCCCTGTATCCCGTGTTTAGGAATGCATCACTCAGATCCTTTGAGGGGCTCTGAATTGTCTCTTTGCAAAAGGCGGACAGGAGGTGAATGATCTAAGATGATGCTCCTTGATCATTCTAAAATATTGTATTCAGAAGAAATTCCACTCTAACTCTGACATCTCATATCTTCATTTTCCATATTCTTGTCAGTTTTTAGCTATTCTGTTTTTTTCTTTTTCTTTTTCTTTTTTTTTTTTCTTTTTTTTTTTTGGTTGTTGTTGTTGTTCTGTTTCTTTTGAATAAGAAGTTGGAAGGAGAAATATAGGAGCTGGTTGGCCAGTCTGTCACCATAACAACCCAAAGCCCTCTATGATTGTCTTCTGAACACACTGCTTATTTGGTATGATTATGTTGATGACTATCTATGTCATTGGTAAAAATAAAGCTGTCCGTGTGACAATCTTCCTAACTCAAAGAATCTTCCACCTCAAAGCTGGATAAAAGCTCTGTTTTCCTGGGGAAGCTGACACCCAAAGTGTTTTCTGTGGGCACCACGGTGCTCATAAAGAGCTCCCATCTCTAGAATTTCTATGTCTCCTCTTCCCTTATAGCTCTATTGCCTCTTCCTGGAAAGAGAGGCAGACTTATCACTTTGGATTTGGATCGTATTTGAGAAAGAACACTGAAAAATTACACTCTAAGGTTAGGGAGCTAAGTCTACCTTTTAACACACTATTTTTCATTTATTCTTCCTTAGCTCCTCACCAACACTGCTGCAGTTGATAAATTTATTGAGTTCATGTTTAGAGCACTTAACGCAGACTGATTAACTCATTTTACTATCTCCATTTTTTTTCCCTCCAACATTTCATTATTAAAATGTTCCAAAATACAGCAAAGTTGAAACAATTTCACAGTAAATTTTACAGTACACCCTCTGCAAATTAGTAGTTACAAAATAGTTATGGAGATGTAAAGTACTGCATAATAAATATAGTCAATAATATTGTAATGACTATGTATGGTATCAGATATGTACTAGATTTATTGGTATGATCACTTTGTAGGTTAAATAAATGTCTAATCACTATGTCGTACACCTGAAACTAAGGTAATATCATATGCCAACTGTAATTGAAAAATAAAAATAAAATTTAAAAAAAAATCCTCTTTGGAGAGACACATACTTGAACCAGGGCTCACAAGATTCTGACAGATTAACTCTACTTACCATAAAGCCAAACACAAAATTAGAAATTAATTAAAAAGCAGCAAAAAAACACAAAAATCAAGCCACCATGAACAAGAGTCTTCAGAAACAACATACACCAAATTTTTTTAATCTGTTCATATTTTACCATGATGGATTTTGATGCCATCCTTGAATTCCACAGATAAATCCTATTTGAAGATGCTATATCTTTTTTTATACAACAAAAGTCAATGTTAATAATTTAGCATTTTTACAATAATTTTTTTGTTGTACAGTTTTTCATCTTCTATATAAATTTTATACTAGCCTTATGAAATAGTTGATTAATGCTTTTCCCTCCCTATCCTTAGAATTAGTTTGGGTAAGATAGAGATTATCTATTCCTAAAAGTTTGAGAAAACTTATCTATAAAATTCTTGCTCAGTGTCTTTTGAAGGGAAAGACTTTTAATTTCACATTCAATTTATTTAATGGTTATTGATTTACTCTATTTTTCTTATTTCTTTTTAAGCCAATTTCACTAAATTATATTCTAAAAAATTATTTTCATCTAAATGACATTGCATTTTAGCATTTTTTTAGGTTTCCTACATCTCTGCTTTATCTATAGTTGTGCCTCATATTTTATTTTCATTACAAATTGTTTTCCAAAACTGGCCATGGCATTATTTTCAGTCTCAAATGCTTTTCCAAACTTTTGCCATTCCTCATTCCCCTCAAGTGGTTAAGTATATTTCCCTTCTCTTTAAATCTGGGCAAGA
>NW_011888782.1:3310436-3323907 GCF_000151845.1 Pteropus vampyrus
TTTTGTGCTTCCTTCTCTTTAAGTGACCTTGCCTCCAATATTTCTTCTCTATACTGACACGCAATAGTTTCCATCTCATGAGATGGCATGTCTGCTATTCTTCTTTAAGACTGAACTTTCTTACTACTTTTTAGCATCAAAGGGGGCTCAAAGGGATTCTGGCAAATCATCTACTCCAAGATCAGGGATTGCCAATTGATAATCTCATGATACCACCTATTTGTGGTGAATTCTATGTACTTCTAGAGTCTGCAGAAGCATCTTCATTCATTCAACAAATATTAGTTAGTGGTCACCATTTCCAGACACTATTCTAAGCCCTTTGAAATATATCAATGAATACAAGAAGCAAAAATCCCTGCCCTTGTAGAATTTATGTTTTTAAGGGGAAGGGGGAAAGGGCAGCAGACAATAAAATATAAACGTAATAATTGGTATAATTTATATAGTATAAGAGGTAATAAATGCTTGAGAGGCAGAAAGGGGAATCAGGAGTGGTAGTGGATAAGCAGGTTGCAATTTAAAATAGAATTATCTCGATTTCTTAGTGAAATCTTGTGGATCTTACTGCATATTCTTTATAGATCATGGCTTGCTGTTTTTGTTATTTCATAGAGGAAAATAAGATTGGTTTATCTAGATTCTGCTAATCTTCACTGGAAGTCTTTTACCATTTTCTTTTGCATAAATCTACTTATTTCATAAATTATGATGCATTCTTTTCAGTGGCGAAGCATTCCTTTCTTTCTACTTTTGCCTCATTCTGTATATATCAATGGTGGAGAAATTCTTGAAATCTAACCATTCTTTTGTTATCCTGAATCCAACCACAGTCTATTTGGTATTTGCCACATTGTGACTCACATAACTCTTGTCAATCCCCTTGAGACTTAGTTAGTTTATGGCAAATGGTTTGAGTTTTCTTTTATGACTTTCCTAGGAAAAGTACTCACATGATTTGGAGTGGGAGTGGGGGAGACCTACGAGAAAACAACATGATTTCTCCTTTTCTTCTACCTAGATATGTAGTTATAGTTACAGGGATGCTTAATTTTATTAAAATATGCTCATAATATTTCAAAATAAAAGCTATCCTCTTATACATGTCAGCCAGAGAGTGAAAGTCCTTCTGATTGAAAATTCAGACTGAGAAGGGACTACCAACGTAGCATGTAGAAAGGCTATAATTTTAATTTTTAGAGTCAGAGTGTCAATGAAGAGGTTTCCTAGTGATAGATTATGGATGACACCTACGAGGTGAAGGAGATCTAGGAGTGAGGAAGTCCCCAGCACACTGTGATATGTGCCAATCACCTAAAACAAGAGGAAGTTCCTTATTTCTGGTGGTTTAGCTGGTAAGATGTGATCAAGAAACTGTTGAGATAATGGTTCAAGACTCCCAGAAAGAACTGGTGTGAAAAACTGGAACTGATCCGCAGAAAGAAATAAACTTAAAGATAGAAATATAGAGGTCAGTCAGTGTTTGAGTCTCTGGTTTCAGGAACCCGACTGTATCCACTCCTTCAAAGGGATAGATGAGCCAATGAATTCTTCTTATTGCCTTAACTAATTGTTTTGAGTTTTACTTCTGTCACTCATATCCAAGTGTCTTGACTAAAGCACAAGAGATGAGGGACTTACCTACACTTGAACTAGAGATTTAACGGAAGAACTTTGAATGCCTACATATCAGTTAGGTCTTGTTTGGTTGCTGGTTCCAGAAAGCTTGATAAACAATAACTCAGACAAACAAGGAATTTGCCTTACATGACAAGTAGTCCAAGATATGCAGTTCAGGGCAGGTAGGTCTAAGGTCTACACCATCAAGAATCCAGACTTTTCCAATTTTCTACCATTTTTAGCTAAGGCTTCTGCATCTCCAGCCTCATTTCCACATTCTAGGTGAAAAGAAAGAGGAGGCTGAAAAGGCACCAGCGGGTGCTTTAATATATATATTTAAAGTATACATTTAAATATATATTTAAAACAAATATATATATTTAAAAATTATTGACAAACTGAAAAATTATGTACATAACAGATAATTTTCTTTCTTTGCAAAGAGATCCCAGAATCAGTAAGAAAAAGATAATCAACTCAATAAAAAATTTGATTTAAAGTGTATAAATAGGCAGTTTCCAGAAAAAAAGAAACCAAAATAGCCCTCCAGAAAAGGTGATCGTCATATTTATAATTAAAAATTACAAAAAGGTTATCATTCTTAATATATCAAATCTGTCAAAATTTTGAAATTTGATAAAATCAGTTCTGATGAATGCATGAGGAAGTGGACATTCTCGTAGTACAGGTGGAAATTTAAATTAACCATTTGGAGGGCTAATTAGCAAGATCTATCAAAATTCGAAATGCATGCCTCTTTTGCTACAGCAATACCATTGCTAGTGAACTTATTTACCAACATTTGCCAAAACATAATGTAATCAAAGCTGATATTTAACCACTGTACACTGGTATGGCCCTCTGCTGGTGTCCACCTGCTTGACAAGTGCCCATGTAATAGCATCTTTAATATTAGTCTTAATCTTTTTTGTACTGACTAAAAACAGGAAATTACCAATTAATCTGTCCACAGGAGACTAGTTAAATAGATTAAAGTCTTACAATCCAAGGATATGTGATATCTTTCTATTTATTTGTGTTATCTTCAATTTTTTTCATCAGTGTCATGATTTTCACTACACTGGTCTTTCACATCCTTGGTTAAATTTATTCCTAAGTATTTGGTTCTTTTTGATGATATTGTAAATGTGATTGCTTTCTAAATTTCTCTTTCAAAGTTTATTCTTAGTGCATAAAACGCAATTGATTTTTGTATGTTGACTTTGCATCCTGCAACTTCTTTACTGAATTTGTTTATTAGTTCTAGTTTTTTTTGGTGGAGTCATCAGAGTTTTCTATATATAAGATCATGTTATTTATAGACAGAGGCAATTTTACTTCTTCCTTTCTGAATTGGATACCTTTTTTATTTTTTTATTTTTGCTTAATTTCTCTGGCTAAGATTTCCAGTATTATGTTGAACAGAGGTGGAAAGAGTGGACACTCTGGTCTTGTTCCTGATCTTGGCAGAAAAGCTCTTAATCTTTTACCATTGAGTATCATGTTATCTGTCAAATATGGCCTTATAACGTAGAGGTACATTCCTTCCCTACCCTATTTGTTAAGAGTTTTTATCATGAAAGGATGCTGAATTTTGTCAGAGGCTTTTTCTCCATCTATTGAGATGGTCATAAGATTTTTATCCTTCATTCTGTTAATGTAGTATATCATATCGATTGATTTGTTTATGTTGAATCATTCTTGCATCCCAGGGATAAATCCCATTGATCATGGTATATGATCCTTTTAATGTGCTATTGAATTTGGTTTGCTAGCATTTTGCTGGAATTTTTGCCTCAATATTTATCAAGGATATTGGCCTGTAGTTTCCTTTTCTTTAGTGTTCTTATCTGGCTTTGATAACAGGGTAATGCTGACTTCATAAAATGATGTGGTTGTATTTGGAAGTGTTCTCTCCTCAATTTTTTGGAACAATTTGAGAAGGATTGTGTTAATTCATTAAATCTTCAGTAGAATTCATCACTGAAGCCATCTGGTTCTGGGCTGTAGTGTAGATGCTGACAACTAGCTTTGTTGATTGTAATAAAGCCTGATTGTAAGCTTTTGATTTCTGAAGCATCCATATCAATGTCACTCATCTCAAATAAACAAATCTTCAGCTACACCGCTGGACAAAGAGCCAAGCTGCTGTGCCCATAAAGTTTCCTTTTTAGAAAACCCTGGGTGATCTAGATAACTGACCCTTTGAGTGACCCTGTGTTTCCCATCTTATGCTTTAAATCCTACTCTCATGTTTTAAATCCACCAATAAGAGGAAACTGTGAAACCCTAGGCACCCTATTTTCAACACCAATAAAGGCAGAACCCCAGGTTTTCATCCCATCCAGGTAACCTCACTGCGTAGCCACAGGCATACTGTGTACCTCCAGGACTTGTGAGTAAAACCTTGCTTTTTTTTTCAAAGTTCCTTGATAGTTGTTGCTGAGGTGTGTCTTGCAGTCACAATAGGGACCACAGGGTCAGTCCAGTCACAACATTGGTTCCAGTCAGAGAAATGTCTGTAGGTGCTCACCACAAGTAGTACCAGTCCAGGTGGATGCCCCAAGACATTGCTAGACAGATAGTATCACTATCGATAGGCTAAGACTGACACTAAATGTGGGCTTTTCTTTGTTTTGAGAGGTTTTTTATTACTAGTTCAACCTCTTTACTTGTTATTGGTCTGTTAATAGTTTCTATTTCTTCATGATTCAGAGCAACCATGGGGCTGGGGCTGGAATGCAGGTGCAAATGGAGCCAGGATCTGAAGTGTGGGCACATGTGGAGAAGCTTGAGCTCTGGGATCTGAGGTGTATATGGGATTAGGGAAGCTGGCAGTCCTAGACCACGGCAGCAATGGCAGTTGATACCGCAGTGGCAAAGTTGTTGATAACTTCTGTGGAGCAGGCTGCTGGGGTCTGTGCCTACGAACATTATGAGATACTTTGCTATGAAAGCTGTGAGGAATCTGCAGCTGTCACTGGGGCTGGGAGGTCTTCAGTGGCAAAGGCTTCCAGGGTCCTTTGCAGAGCAAGCCACTAAGAAGATGGCAGATGGCGCCTGCTGCATGGCTGACCCTGATAGCTCCTGCCCTTATTTGTTCCTAGTTTCCAGAAGTCTCAGCTAAAGCAGTCTCCCCCTGATCTTTCTGTATAGCTGTTTCTCCATTTTTCTTTCCACTGTGTTACTATAGGTTTTTAATTGGACTCTGTTGGTTCACAAACTGGCCCCTGTACATGAAGGGCATGGAGAGACTGAAGAAAGAGGCAGACTACTCCAGGTTGGTAGATGGTGGTTTTAATAAACAAGAGGACTGATTTACAAGGCTCGTCTTGGGCAGCCACAAGATTACTAAATCTCTGCATTGCCTGCCAAATCTTAAAACTTTATATATAGAGGCCTTAACTGGGTTCAGTCATGTGTAGTGTCCAGATGGTCTCAGCAACACATTGCTCTCTCAATGCTGTGTCATTGAAAATGGCTCCCACTGTGGAAACTATGGAGAGATCATACATTCCAAGCACAGAGTAGCGGGTAAGGGGCCTCTAATTGCTCAAGTCCAGTTCTTGAAGGGTCAACTGGTGGGCACATCCTCTGAATTACCTCCTCCAACATTCTTGAGCCCTCCCAGGGTTATTTTCATTCATGGACAGCTGTCTAGTATTTATTTTTTTGTGGGGAGATGAAGACTAGTATCTCCTACTCTGCCATCTTGCTGATTGGCACTGGTTTTTTGAATATGACACTAAAAAGTCATGCGACAGAAGCAAAGCAAAAATAAACAAGGAAAACTACATAAAACTAATAAACTTGCACACAACAAAGAAAACAATCAGCAAAATAAGAAGGCACCTACAGAATGGGAGAAAATATTTCAAACCACATATCCAATAAGGGATTAATGTCTAAAATATACAACTCAATGCCCAAAAAAACCAAACAACCAGACTGAAAAACAAGCAAAGGACCGAATAAGCATTTTTCCAAAGAAGACATACAAAGGCCAACAAGTACACGAAAAGGTATGCTGAATATCACTAATCATCAGGGAGATGCTAATCAAAACCACACTGAGATACCACTTCACATCTGTTAAGATGGCCATTGTCAAAAAGGCAAGAGATAACAAATGTTGGTGAGGATGTGGAGAAAAGGGAGCCCTTGTTCACTGTTGGTGGGAATGTAAATTAGTACAGTCATTATGGAAAATGGTATGAAGATTCCTCGAAAAATTAAAAACAGAACTACTAGATGATCCAGCAATCCCACTTCTGGGTCTAGAGCCAAAGGGATTGAAATCAGCATTTTAAGAGATATCTGTGCTCCCATGTTTACTGCAGCATTATTCACAATAGCCAAGATGTGATAACAATCTAAATCCACTGACAGATGAGTGGATAAAGAAATTATGAAGATAACATCAGCTTAATTCATTTATTTCCATTGTCGAACAACTTGCTTTAACATACCACAGCCTATTCATTCATTTCACTATTAATGGACATGTAGGTCGCTCAAGCCTTGGGGGGGTTTAAAAAATACTCCTTGAACATTGTTTGCTCATGAATGTGTTATGTGTCCTGGTGATCATGCACATGAGTTTCCAGGACATATACTTAGAAGTAAAATTGCTGGTTCAGGACATTTGTATTTTTAATTTTAATAGAAAATGCCAAAATGCTCATTTTCACTTCCAACGGCCACATTTGAGAGTCCCCATTGTTCTCCATCGGTGTCACTGGGGATAGACTTGATAATGCTGCAGTAATGACCCCCAAACCTCAGTGGCTTACAAGACAGGGTTATTTCTCAATCATATTTCATGTCCACCACAGTAAGCTATTTCTTCCTGATCACTGCAGGATCCAGGCTGATGGAGCAGGCTCTACCAGAAACATTGCTGTTCTCTTAGAACTTTTTGTTTTTCCAGATATATATTCATGTCACCTACAAATTGAAACTATAATACTTCTTCCTTTCTAATTCTTTTGCTTCTAAATGCTTTCTCTAACCTAACCACATTACTTTTTATATATTTTGAAGCTATATTATTACATGCATGCAAATATATAATTTTTTATCATTAGGAGGTGACCCTAGGCCAGCCAACTGACCAACAGACTGACAGCTGACTGAGGACACATGAGCCAGCCCAGTGCCAACTTCTGTCAAATATTAATCACCCCCAAACTTAGTGTATTTAAACAGCCATTTGTTTAGTTCATTATTCCTTTGGTCAGCAATTTGTTTTGGGCTGATCTGGGTGGTTCTATTGTCCTCATCTGGGCTGGCTTCTTTTAGCTAAGGTAAGAGATGAGCTAAAGAAAGATTTAGTTTGCATGCAGGATTTAGTTTGCATGCAGAATTTAGAACGAATATAAAGGGGCAAGAGATATTTCTCTCATTTCCAGTCTCCTCAGCCAGAAAAAAAACTGAGGCCCAGAAATGAAGAAACTTGCATAAGATCACCTGGGAAGTCCAGGAAGGTACCAGATACCGAATTCAGGTGCCCTAGGTTTAGTATTTCCCATAACACCATAATCCCAACAATGCATCCCTAGCTGTATTAAACAAAGGATAAACCCCGGGAAAGTGCCCAGGTAGCATGAGCACTCAGGAGAGCTCAGGACAAATCCTTGGATTCATTTATATACTTTGTTAGATGGCTAAAAGCCAGTTCTGAGCCTAGCAATCCTAAACCCTCCAATTTTCTAGAATCCATGAAATCCACTATATGCTTAAAAGTACAAAACAGTCAATTCATGTAATAGTTAAAAGACTTAAGCTTTGCAGAGTGAATCGAGCAGATGCCAAATCAGTTACAAACACATTTTAATTCTAATTTTAGGCTACCAACTGATTCATTGCATGAGATTTGATGTCACTTGACCTTTCTTCATCTTAATTACATCATCAGAAAAATTAATATCCCTGGAGCAGAGCATAGCAATAATTAATGAGATAACGGATCCAAGGGAGAAAGTGAAAACACATGGATCTTTTTCCTCTTGGGATGGAACACTGATGCCCTGGTGCCTGAAACAAATGCAGAACATCTACAAAGCAAAGTTTTTTATTGAGCAAGAGATAGAGAAGGAAAGAAAATGTCAACAATTGTTGAGGGACATTTCTAACAGTCTTTGAAAACAGGCAGAGAGCTAAAAACTCAGAACCAAAAGGAAACATGTTGGGTCCTGTGGAGACCAGGCAATTCCAAGGTGAAAAGGCTCAGAAGATAAGCATTCTAAATGGCAAATGATGTAAATATGATGGGAAAAGGGCAAAAAGAGAAGTGTGCACAAGGCAGCCCATAGGAAATAATAACCAACTTTTTTCTTGAAAAGGGATAATCAGAGAAGTTTTCACAGAGGCAATGAGAGCTAAGCTAGATTTTGACACAGATAATGGATCTGGTAGATAATAAATGCCTATTAAATATTTTTCAAATAAATGAATTTAAAAAGCATTACCCATAGAAGTCTCACCAAGGGCAAAAGCATGGATGGATGGACTATGGAATTTCCAGAAAACTACAAGTGATGTATGTAATATTGCTCCAGTGAAAATTTGGAAGGACAGAACAACTGCCATCACTGATGAGGCTAAGAGCTGAATGCAAAGAACAGATATCTGAGGCCTTGTATGTCATACTAATGCTTTTGAGTGTGTCCTGTTAAATTTGGAAAGCTATAAAAATTTGGAAACAGAATAATAAAGGACATTCCAGGTGGAGGCACTGAGATGAACAGGGAGTTTATCTCCCCAGATCTCCCTTCAATGAAGGAATTACTACCCCAGATGTTAGGAGCACTGTTGACAGACAGCCTTCAGCTGGACCCCCTCTTGGGCCTAGCACATCAGGAAAACTGCCTACTCCATGAGCAAACTCTTCTAGGGGCAGCCCACATCCAATGGCCAGTGGAGATGGGGATAAAGGCCCAGCCATTTTGACCCCACCCTGGGGCAACTCTGATAAACCCTAGTGGATTCAGAGCTCCTGTGGGGTTGGCCAAGGCCGTCATTAGAATCATCTTGCATTGCAGTTCAACTTCTCTTTCAGGCCATTCCTGCTTCTCGGACCGGAACCCCCAGGGGGTGAAGAGGGAGGTATCTGAGGCAGGTCAAGCTTCCTTCTGTCAGGCAGGAAATACCTTTGTTCCTTCTCAGCGCATCCTCCTCCCCCTGTGGCACAGAGCTTCGGAATCCTTTGGTGGGAGCTCATGTTTTGGAACCAATAGAGTAGAGTAAAAGGAACCCTAGTGTTGGGATCAAAAGGAGTTTGAGGCCAGGTTATGTTATATGTCTGGGTCAAGTCACTTCACTTCTTTGAGAATGAGGAAAACAATGGAAAAAATTGGGAAAAGCAATGCCGTCATCAGAGATTTGGTGGTGGGAGTGGACAGATACATGAGATGAGAAAGTGCTTTATAAACTGTGTATACAGGAATGCGATGAATGGCTATCTAAAACAATAGATAATTGTTTCTGCCCTTGGTAAGATTGTCTTTGTACTTCAGGGTTTTTCAGGTAAACACTCTGCAGGAGTCAGAATTGCTCCACGGAAGGGTTATACTGCCAACTTGTCTTTGCCTATGTGTTCCCAATTCCTGGAAAGGACAGGGTGGGAATAAGAAATAGAAAATAGATCACAGTTCAAATTACATACCATCCTCAGGGTAGAGAAGCTTGGCTCCTATATGCCCAGGAAGCTGAGGTTATGCCTAAAGGAAGATATGCATACATACATCTGCATGATGAGCAGCTCTGCCAAGCAAGATGGCATATCTGCCATTTCATTCTCATCATGAAAATGCTTTAGCCAAAATTAGTTACAATATAGTGTGTTAATGAAGGGGAAAAAAATAGTATTCCAGGCATTAGAAAAAAAACCTGGATTATAGCAAAATGGTTACTTTGAGGAGAAACAATTGTAGCTGACCTTTATTTCTTCCATGTGCAATTTGCTACCATGAACACATAGTTATCTTTTTGTGGTCAGACAAAAATAATTGTCATAAAATAGAATAAAATTTTAATGTTTCTATGATTTTACATAAAGCTGCAGTGTTGCTGGGCTTGAAAGGAGGAATAAAAGAGATTCTAGAAATCACAACTTTCATTATCAAACAGGAACTTGCCAGAGAGCAAGCTCTGCTCTGGGCCCCTGGGGGCAATCATCAGATGCTTGTGATCTGTTATAGACTGAATGTTTGTGTCTCCCAAGTTCATATGTGGAAGTCCTAACCCCAAATATGACTGAATTTGGAGATACGGCCTTCAGGAGGTTATTGAAGTTAAATAAGACCATGAGGATGGGGCCCTAAACCTTAGGATTAGTGTCCTGATAAAAAGAGACACCAGATAATCCTCTCTTTCTTCTTTCCCCCTCCCCTCTCCCCTCTTCTTTCGCTCTTGCTGTCGCTCACTCTCTCCTGTCCCCTCTTTCCCTCTCCCTCCCTCTCTTTTTCTCTCTCTCCCCAAAAGAAAAACTATTTGAAGACAACAAGAAGACAGCTGCCTGCAAGCCAGAAAAAAGCTCTCACCAGAAACAAAAGAAACCAGCTCCTTGATCTTGGACTTCCAGCCTCCAGAACTGTGAGAAATAAATTTCTGTTGTTTAAGCCCCCCAGACTGTGGCATTTTTTATAGCAGCCTGAGAAGACTAACACGTGATCCTCCACAGCCCCTGTGCCAGGTACTCTCAGTACCCAGCAGCTCCAGAAGTCCATTCAGTGCCCATTTCTTCCCTGAACCTGGGCCCAAGTTCAGAGGCCTAGAGAATCAAGCTGTGAGCCAGAATGTCTCACAAAATCACAATCATCCTCAATACTCATATTGTATTGCAAAATTTCTCATCCAGGGTAAACCTGGATATTTGCATTGACTGCTTCAGCCTTAATTATTGAGTCACTACGTTTTAAAGGGCAAGAGTCACTGTAATTGATGACAAAGGATCATCCCATGGCAAAGTCACTGCTGTTTTCCCCCCATCAACTGCCATGTCACAAACTATAGCATAAATTGCAGTGAGCAGGTATCGCACGCAGTCTCACATTAAATGATTTCACTGAAAATGACTTTATTTTCACAACAGGTGGTAAGAATGAAATTTCACTTTAAATGTCCCTTTTTCCAGACCCCTGCTTTGACTACTACTTCCAGGTTCTCGTGGTAAAGAAAGAAATCAAGTTTCGACTCACTTCCAAATTAGGTTTTATTCACTGGCTTTTTCTTTTGCTACATAGCCAAAAAAAAAAAAAAAAAATTAAAGTAATGTTATAGGTCAAGTTCAAGTTTCTTTTTCATTCAGTTCTAAATCCTTTAAGTAACTTTCAGGAAAGTTTTGGTTACTTTTTTAACTATTAGAATGCAGTCTTTCTCAAATCACAAATCATTTGGCCCCAAGCCCTCACTGGCAGGAAAATATTCAGGGGTTAGGTATCTAACCTCTGAGATTGTAGAGTGGGCTTCATCACTTACGAGCTGTGTGGCAGTGTCTCAGGAAAGGTAACCTCATTTTCATCAGCTATTAAAGCAGAAGCAGCAGTAATAAGGCTCTGCCTGACTCTACAGGGGTGCTGGGACACACCGAACCTCACATTCTTCCTTGGTTTCAAACCAGTTGGTGTCGTCCCCACAGGTGCCATACCAGAACTGCTGGCAAACCCGCTCCTCCTTGTTATAGTACCATTTCAGGATGTAATCCTGGCAGTCGCCTTCCAGTGGGTCCATAAGACAAGGACCTGCCACAAAACAAATGCAGAGATAGCTGAATTTCCTGCATAAGCATGACAGGAAAGGAATGATGATTAGGTGCCATAGACCTAAAAATGAATCATAGCCTCACCACCAGCTGGCTGTGTGACCTTGAGCAAGTAACTTAACCTCTCTGAGACTCGGTTTCCTCAACCATAAAAGCAATATTTTTTTTTAAAAGAAATCTACATCACAAGTTTGTTGTAAGGTGTCACATAACACATGTGAAAGGTACAATCCTGTTATAGCTATTACTTTGCACAGTACTTAACATATGGCAGATACCAGACAATATTTAAGTGAATGAATGAGTGAATAAATGAATAAATAAATGAATATATCTTTCTAACACTGAGAACTCCTTGTTTGCTTATTATACTTATTTCTCTCTTTTTTCAAACTCTCTCAATCCCTTGCCTAATCCCAAACCTGGCCAGCTTTCAAAGGCCTAAGCAAATCCAGCTTATTTATGATTTACTGCATGCACCCTGACACTTGCCCAAGAAGTTAAGATATCTATTAAAAGAAAAACATTATGTTCCTGGAAAATAAAAAGTAGCATTGAAAATCAGCAAGTTACAACAGAGCAAAATCTTAGATGCCTTAAATTTTAAATCAGACATTTATTTTCCCAGGTGTGTAACCTCTGCCTTCTAGGAAGAACAGATTTCCTTGGGCACATTTTATATCATAGAAAAATATTCTTGTTTCAGGTCAACCTTGCAGCATAGAATAGTAGTATCTTCCAAATAGTCCCCCCTCCCCGCCCCCGGCCTTCCAAGCACTCCCAAATAAAGACGACATTGTCTTCAAAATGCATGAGTCAAAATTTGTGGTCTGTTCTTGAGAAGCTGCCTACTCATCTCTCATTAATTTAATCAAAAACAGGCTAGTTTTCCTGAAGGAGTGACCAGATGTGCTGAGCACAAGAGGGTGAGATATACTCTTAGTGGAGTAAAGAACTGATTGTGAAAACTGTCTTATGCCTTGACCAGGCACATGTGAATTGGCCTGCGGCTTGAGTACGATACGGGGGCGGGGGGAGGAGAGGGAAGGGTGGAAGAGAGCAAGCAGTGAGGGCCCAGGAGAAGGAACCAGAGAAATGCTTCTCCAAAAACTTATTAGAGTCAACAGAAAAACACTATAGTGATGAACTTTTGACTGTACTCTGTATCTACAAATAGTTTTCAGGCTCAGCAATTCACTAACACCAGTCTCTGCTGTTACAAACTGATTCCAACTGACAAGCCAAGGACTTGCTTAAACAAATCATTGTTTTTACTAGTGACGCTTTGTGGCTTTTGCTTTTAGAAGCCCCATCCTTGCCTTTAGTCGACAATCAAACAGGCGCCGCTTCTCCTCAATTATTTTTCTAGGGCAGCACTGTCCAGAAGAAGTTTCTGCAATGAGGGAAGTGTTCTATATCTGCATTATCCAATACAGTAGCCACTGTCCACATTGGCTATTGGGTATTTGAAATATAGCTATTGTAACTAAGGATCTGAATTTTCAGTTTTTCATGTAGTTTCAAATTATTCGAATTTATGGCTAATACTTGAGCGACACAGCTATAGGTGAATAAATCTTCAATTCTTTAAACTAATAATCTCAAAGGTATTCTTTGCAACCTAACACTCAGGAAGCCTCAGAGTCTTATTTACTTTTATCGGTATCATATAGCATTGAGGGTGGGGCAAACAAGTTTTCACCAAAGCAACTATTGCTAGCCCCCAATTTCACATTTGCATTATTTTTACCATGTGTGTTCATTTTTGCCTTCTTGGAAGAATCCTACAGCAGCGATCAGTTTTACTCAAGCAAGTCCACGGAATCCAGGAACAAAGAAAGAAAAAGGGAAGAGAAAGAAGAGAGTTGGATAGGTATGAAGAATAGTGTAAAAGTGGAAATTCTCCAGTTTCAGGGAGGCAGTATCTCCAGGTGCAAGCAGTAACTCAGTCACAGGGAGGAGATATCTCCAGGTGCCAGCCCCAGAAGTGCAACATTCCAAGGAGAAAATAATAAAACTGTCTACTAGGCCTTGTTTGATCTGAGAGTTCCCCGGATACATTTATCTTTGTACAAAACGTTAACGACT
>NW_011888782.1:3325482-3327498 GCF_000151845.1 Pteropus vampyrus
TGTGGTGGGAAAGCTGGCTCCAGTCATGTGTGGAGAATGCTTAGAAGACTGAAGAAAGGACCTTGGGGAAGGCATTGCAGGTTCACCATGAAATTAATGAAGCCGAAGCTTCAGGGTCTTCCATTTGCATAAGCCTCTTCCAAGTAAATATTCACTTTCATGCTTAATTTTAAAAATTTTGTGTTCTCTAGTAAACAGAGCCCCCCTAAATTGTATAAACTTCAGGTTCCATAAAACCTGGATCCCCCTGTGAGGACGAACCTAGGAAGATGAACTCACAACGATGGAGGGGTCAGAAGTAAAACAAGGATCTTATCTCCAAAGCTAAGACAGGAAAGAGTTTGAAGAGGAAGGTAGTGGCCAACAGTGGCCCCATCTCAAGAACTCAAGTCAGTGAGGTCTGAAAGGGCCTTTTGGTCTTTTTTGACCAAAAAGGATGGAACACTCATGAAGAAAAGAGACAGCTCCTTTCTCTGGCTGGAGGACAGGAAGACAGGGTGTGCAGAAATACAGGAAGCTGCAGGAGGCTGCATCTGGCCACCTTTATTTCTTTTGGAAGCAAACACATAAGGGCATCTGCTAAAGAAAGAGACATGGAGGAAGGAGAGGAGTTGGTAAAGGTTTAGAGTGGCCTCGAAATGCACTGGGAGGGGACTGGCCAGAGCCAAGTTACAAAGCGGGTGGGAAATCTGGGGAACCTTCAAGCCTCAGTTTTTGTGAATACAATTAGGTTAGATTACCAGGAAGCTCTCCTCTATCTCTTTCACCTTAAATTGTGGGAAAGGATGCCTTAAAGCAGTGGTTCTCCCTCTTGTTTGCTCAGTGGAATTACTAGGTAAGCCCCCTACCCAGAGATTCTGATTCAAGTGATCTGGGGTGAGGTCTAGGTATTGAGAATTTTGAAAGAGTCCCAGGTGATTTCAATTTACAGCCAAGACTAAAAATCACTGCCTTAATAAGATTACCTGAGAATATTATATACTGAAAATAGAATAATCAACAGAGTAAGTTCTTCTATGCTTAATTTTTAGCCTAAGGAGGTGAAATGTTACTGTCCCTGCTGGGGGTCTGGCTCTGCAATGCCATTATCCTAATACTTTAACTCTTTTAAGCAATTCCTTAAGTCAGTCAATGCCCCATTGAAAGCAGACATTCTGCAGCTTTCAAAAAACTATTACTGAATTGAAATGCATAATCCATAATGTGAGTTGTTGTATATGAAGGCAAATCCTATCCTTCTACAGATAGCTTACTATGGTCATATAAATGGAGTATGAGCTGAGATCTATACTTTGTAACATTGCTGGGATTTTTAATAATGTCTTCCTAAGTTTGATTAGTGTTCTTAAATATCTCACTTTTATTCCTCTATCTGGTTTTGTTATTTCCTTTGCACATGCATTTGTTTTGGAACCTAAGGGTGGGACATATCAGCAGCATCTTAACAGCTAATTCAGATTGCAGCTTACTATGTGGCAAACATATGAATTATCAAGTTTTATTTGCAAAACAACCCAATCAAGTAGGTATTCACATAATCCTCACTTTAAGATCAGGAAAATAAGCCACAGAGAGATTAAATAACTTTCCATGTCTACTTATCTAGCAGCCCCAGATGGAGAACAATCTTAGGAACATTCAAAAACCTCCGGGAAATTATTGCTCATTTAATCTAAGCAGGACTGACCACACCACTCACTAGAAACTCTTTCAGCCATCTTTCCCCTGCATTTAAAAAAATTTCAGAGTCAAATCCCCGCAAATCTCTTTCTAATGTATTCATTGTTTTGCTTACTTTGTTCCGCCCATGTAAGGGTAATGTAGCCTTTGCATTACTACATTCTGTGATCCAAAAATCGATGCTACCATTGTTTTAGATAGATGCAATCGTTCCTGAAACTTGGTCAGAGCACAGGCGGCCGCTCATACAGAAAGGAGCCTTCTACAAGCCAGTGCATTTTCCCTCAAGGTCAGGAGTATGTTCAGCATTTCTGCAATCGGTCATTGCTGCTCCAC
>NW_011888782.1:3327548-3352630 GCF_000151845.1 Pteropus vampyrus
GGGAAATTATTGCTCATTTAATCTAAGCAGGACTGACCACACCACTCACTAGAAACTCTTTCAGCCATCTTTCCCCTGCATTTAAAAAAATTTCAGAGTCAAATCCCCGCAAATCTCTTTCTAATGTATTCATTGTTTTGCTTACTTTGTTCCGCCCATGTAAGGGTAATGTAGCCTTTGCATTACTACATTCTGTGATCCAAAAATCGATGCTACCATTGTTTTAGATAGATGCAATCGTTCCTGAAACTTGGTCAGAGCACAGGCGGCCGCTCATACAGAAAGGAGCCTTCTACAAGCCAGTGCATTTTCCCTCAAGGTCAGGAGTATGTTCAGCATTTCTGCAATCGGTCATTGCTGCTCCACAGTGAAGTACTGACACTTCATGATGTGTGCCTCCATCATGCTCCCTGAAATAGCTTCTGTTCAGCTCCAGTTTTACAGTCAGGTGAAAGTTAGCCATTCTATGTTTTCTTAAACTGATTTCTTTAACAGCATACATGAATTCGTTCATTTGGAAACTGTATAAAGGAAACTGTATAAAAAGGCAAATTTTTCATGCTAACATAGTGTACAGGAATTTTTTTTTTTAAGGTAAAGATTTTAAAAAGTGAATTCAACCTAAGGAACAAGAAGTCATTTGGTTTTTACCATAGGCAGTGCCCAAACTTATTTCTTTTCCACTTTCTTTTTGTTTTGCAAGCATTTCTTGTTCATTTTCTTCAGCTGCATATCCATTCTTTTCATAATTTTCAGGTGCTTCTTTCTGAGTTACAGATGTCATCGTGGCTCTTCTATTCTCTAGAAGAAAGTCTGTTGCTTCAAATGCTTCCAAGTCATCAGCAAAGCCAGCTATGCCACGACGGCGCTTGGGCAACCTGTACAGAAACAACCCACGTCGAACTGCATAACCAAACTACAAGAACGGAAAGGTTCAATTACCCATTGATATTGCTGGCTCGATAAGCTTTAGGTTTAGGGCATTTCTGATGACTTTGTTATCACATTAGCTACTCCCTTAGATCTACAAAAGTGTTTGAACGAACATCACGATAATATGTTTAGCATTATTAATTTTACCTCTGGGACGTGGGATTAGAAGATGGGGGGATGTGGTGGAATGGAAATTTTTCATTTTTTGCTTTTATACACTTATGTGCTCTTTGAATGTTTTCTATTGGTCCCGTGTTACTCTTAACATTAAAAAAAATAAGAAGAAGAAAAGAAAAACCAAACCATGTCAGAGTTGGCAAATACAGGAACATCTTGTGTTTTGCAGGCATTTCTTGTTCAATACTTTGGGTCAGGTCAAGGACTGGCATTGCCTGTGACCATTCTTTAGGGAGACAGTTTCCTACAGGGAACAGAGCTATGGGACAACTTCAGCTCTGCCCTCGGCCTACCTCTTGATAAGCCTAAGTGCTTGCAGCAGAGTGTCCCCTCGGATGGAGCCCCCACACACTTCAGTCAGCTCTGGGGGTGGGTACTGGTTTGTTCCACCTAAAAATAAAATATCAAACCAAATCAAATAAAGCATAAAATGATATAAAATTTTTAAATGAAATAAATGAAGTAAAATAAAGCATTAAAAAAACCAAAATATTATCCATTAACACAAAATTTAAAAGATATAAAATAAAATCAAATAAAGCATAAGAAAGTAAAACGTACAATAAAGCAAAATAAACATAACAAAAAATGAAATAAAATGAAACATAAAAACAAAAAAAAATCCATTGACATAAAATCAAAAAGACATAAAATTAATTCAAGTAAAGCATAAAATAAATACAAAAATAAAAGCCAATAAAATAAAAAATAAAAATAAAAACAAAAATGCATCCTATCACATAAATAAAATTACAACATAAAAGAATATAACAAGACATAAAATGCAACCTGACAAAATAAAACATAAAAAATAAAGTAAAATGAAATTAAAACAGAATAGAAAAGTGGTCCCTTTAGCCTGCTTTTCTCTCAAATGGTTACTAAGCCATCAGCCCTTTATTAGAAATCTCTCCTTCACCTCCTGTAACAATAAGAGATGTAAATTTCAGAGTGATTCACTGACCTTTCTAGGATCACACAGCTCACTAGTGGCACAGCTAAGACTAGAACTGATTCATGGATCTTTATACCTCTCAAACTGGAGAGGCACAAATGCTGTGTCAGTACTTCTAACATATCCATCAGACTCCCTTTATTCCTTCAGTGATAAAGGAGCAGATGTCCCTCAAGGCTACCAATAGGGTGTCACACACACTTATAAACTGAAAATCTCATGTCCCCCGGCAAAGAAGGCAAGAAGTCCTCACATGTTACAACAAGGCACCCTGCATGTGAGTTGTTTGGATTATGTACTGGTGGACAAAGCCCAAAACAAACTCCTGGAAATGTGACCAGAATAATACCCATTCCCTCAATCCTAATAATCTCCATTATCATGTTAGAGATACAGTTTTGGTACTGGCTGCCCATGAATTTGGTTGAACTAGTTCCAATTGGAAGTGAGGACACTAGGACAGGAAGTAGGGAAGAATTCCAGCCAGGATACAGTCAGTGTGCCCTTTAACCTTCACTGTTGGCTTCATCCACCATAACCTGAGGTGGGAGACCCTCCCTCACTTCCTGCCAAGTCCCCGAAGACCTCTGAAAATATATGTCATAAACACTTGTTACTCAAAATGTGGTCCACGGACTAGCAGCATCAGTATCACTTGGGAGCTTGTTAAAAATGCACAATCTCAGGCCTCAGCTCAGCCCCATTGAATCAAAATCCACATTTTAACAAGATCCCCAGTGTGTGCATGTTAAAATTTGAGAAGCACTGTTATGCGCCACTGGATTCTGGAGTCTGGGTTACAGGATATAGTAATAACAGTAACTACACTTTATATTTGTACAGCACTCGTGCTTTTCCGAGCCCCTCCATGCACATATTTGAAAGGCTTTTCAAATAAGGAAGAGACTATAATTCTCATTTTGGTAAAAGAGAAAATTGAGAAGTTAAATAGAAACCTGAGGTCTCCCAGCCACCAGCTGAGAGGTTCCAAACAAGAAAGCTGCACTAGGCGTGGCACAGTGTCAGGGCAACGAAATAACTCAGGGTTTTTAGGAAATGGGGTGCTCTCTGGAGGCTCCACAGAGGCTGTGGAGCTGCACACACTTCGGCAATGGTAAAGGGTACATCAAACAACTGCTTGCCCAAATGCCAGGCTCTGGAATTTCCTCTCCCTACCCCATCCAGGGTATCCCCAGGGTTCCAGAACCACTCACTTTTTAGGAGATTCAGGAAGGCCCGCATGAAGCCCCGGGTGTAGGCTACCTCTGGGTCTGAGATCCCCTCCAGGCGCAACAGGTGCTGCTCAGAGGGGGCACTGGCCACTTGGGCCAGCTCAGCCAGCTCATGAGTTCCCACGCCCGAGCCCAAGGCCAACACAAACAGAGTGATGCCCTTGCACTTGGCCTCCAGGGACACAGTCCTTAGCTTCTCCCGGTCCCATCTGCTGGTCTCACTGGCCACGATGGCGAAGAGAATCCGTGCCCTCCTGGGCAGTGGGGCTGCCAGGAGCACCTTCTCTAGTGTCCACTCCAGGGCGTGGCCCAGGGCAGGAGCTCCTTGCAGGGGGCGGCCTACAGCCTCATGGATGTGCCTCTGCATCTGCATCCGGTGACCAAAGGTGGTCAGGAGGAAACCCTCAAGCACAGGGGGTTGTCCAGAGCCTGGCCAGAAGCCAGGAGTTGTGTGCATTACCAGGGCCGCGCGTGCCCCGTAGAGGGACGTGTTCGGCTGTGCAGCCACCTCTATGTTGTCGAGCGTGGCATCCACTAGACTCAAGGCAACCCGGTACACATCCTTGCTGACGCTGTGGGAGCTGTCCACCACGAATGCCACGTCCACATCTACTGCCAGGGGTCCGGGCGTGCCCAACCTGCACTCCGGAGCTGGTCGGCACTTGTCTGGGGAGGAAGGCGGGGAGAGGCCAGGGTTACTATGCATCTCTTTCCTTTCCATGCAAACAGATTTCTAGATTCTCAATAAGGATAGCTGTTGCTGAGCGCTATTCGCATTGTGTTAACACGGCCAGCAGATGGACACTGTAAGTAAATGTGCCCCTTTATCAGAAGAAAGAATCGAGATGATCTGATTTCACATTCAATGTTTCTAACCACTAGGCCATATGGCTTCCTAATCTTTAGCTTCACTGACACCTGCCTGGTTCAGTCTGTGCCCTATCTTTTATGGGGCGTGTGACCTTGGGCAAATTACTCAGCCTTCCCATTACCTCCGTTTCTTCATCTTTCAGATGGGGGGCAATGATGATAATAATAGAACCTATTTTGTGAGGTTTAAATCTAAAAATGAGTTCATCTATGTAAAGTGCTCAGAACAATCCCTGGTGCATAGTAAAATCTCAAACTTGGTAAATACCAACCAGGTTTATGCTTCTATAGGAGAGAGAACTGAGGCCCAGAGAAACAACGCGTCAAATGAGATGATGGATGAGAAAGCAGTTCATCAACTGCAACATGCTCTATGAATGGCAGTTACTACATTTGACTTGGCCAAGTTCTCAGAACCAAATCTCTCATGGCAGTGATAGGTCTTAGTGTGGAGCAATTAAATCCCCTTTTGATTTCACCTGTAGGGCTCACTCTAGCCTTAAGTGATGTGGGGATGGATGAGAGCTCTCCATACAGGGGTATGCATGGGTTTCAGCACAAATTTCTCTCTGGCACAGGCTAGTGTGAGGTGCGAGGTAGAGTGAAGGAGGCCGAAGACACATAGTAACTTGTCAGTACCCTGCTGGTGGTCAATGGCAGTTCCAGGCCTAGAACCCAGGACTCTTGACTTGGTTCAGTGGTCTGCCCTTCACACTAAAACGCCTAAGAAAGGGACACAAGCCCAGCCATCTACAGGAACCTGGCAGGACAGGTGAATAAGCAGAGTAGATCAGCAGTAAGACAATAGGGAGGGGAAGGGACTGTAGGGTGCTAGCAGACACTTGCCCCCTCAAAAGGGGATAGGCACAACTTAGCTCTGGCTGACTATGACCACATGGGAATCCAACATCTGTGATTCTCCAGACTATTGCAACTTCCTAAGAAAAACTGATAATCCAGAATTAAGAGGAAATTCCCAGATTCTAAAATACTGCACATACCAAACAAATACACATCTGCAGAGCAGATCTGGCCCGTGGCTCTTGGCTAGTCCATCCTGTTCCAAAGACATCAGTCTGGTAAGAAATGCTGTCCAGGCTTACCATAGCAGAGAGTGCAGCGGGCCATGTGCTCCACATCCTGTTGGCTCTCAGTCTCCCAGACGAATAAATGAACTCTGTTGGTTCCATCCATCTAATCCAAACATATATGCAAGTTTGTCATTAGCTGAATTAAATTTCAAACTATGTTTCTTTTTCCATTTCAGATAAGCAAAACATTAATATGATATTTTGAGGAGAATATATAATTATAGAAATATATGTATATATTATTTGGCATTATTTGACAGTTATTGATAGCCTTTTAGGACAAAGTCCCACTGAAGGTCAGCCCCTCCTCCTTCATTCCTGTGCCTAGGACCAAGCAGGCTCCAGACCCTCCTGTGGCAGCAAAGTGCTTAGCATTTGAAGTTGTTATGCTAGGCCTCAGGGAGATTGACAGGTAAAGGTAACTTTATTTTTTAATTTTATTTTTTTTTAAATGCCTACAGCATCTGGTCTTCCTAGGTGGTCTCCCATCCAAGTACTAACCAGGCCCAGCCCTGCTTAGCTTCTGAGATCAGACGAGATCAGGCACATTCAGGATGGCATAGCTGTAGATGCAAGGGTAGCTTTAAAAAAGAACGTTTCATGACATACACTCCTTACAGAGCTCTTCACTCTTTCTGTTTAGGACTGCAGCATATCCCATCATTGTCTCTCAGAGTGAGCTTTGCTTAAAAGAAAAAGCCTTTGGGGAAAAGAAATATAAAGAGTCCAACTTTTTGTTTATGCTAATGTAACACCAAAACAAACAAACAAATAGATAAACCAAACAGGAACATTCCTAAGTCTCCTGAGAAGAAAGGTGAAATGCATCCTATTTTGTTCCTCACACAGCAAAAGCAATCTAAATTGTGCTTTTACCTAACTTAGAAATTCAAATTAACCAAGACTGATTATGCAACTACTACATAACAATGTTAGCAAGCCATGTGGACACACAAAATGACACAGCCACACCCTCAAATCACTGAAAACCTCAGTGGAAGGAGAGACAAACTATTCTCAAGAAAGAAAGAGGTCCAATAATATGTTTTAGGAACACAAGAAGAGGAGATTAATTTCAAGGGGAAGGGATAGAGAGAATCTGATGAAGATGATGGTATCTAGTACTTTCAAAAGAATGAGCAGGATGCTTACGTAGAAAAGAAGTAGAAAAAAAAGCATTACAGTGTAGAAGAACAGCATGTACAAAGGCCCAGAGGTAGGCAGTGGTTATCTACAGAATTCTCATTGCTCTCACTCCCCAAAGATTAGAGAATACCCACCTCCAATGTGCACACAGAAACTACACAGCACATCTGAAACCCTGAAACTCCTTACCAAATGGAGGAGGATGACATGAAGAATGTGCACAGAGTTGCCAACATTCAACATTCATACAGATCTCCTCCACATGGTTATAAGATCTGAGCATTGACTAAACCAAATGGACCTAATTAATCACCAAGGGTTAGAGAAAACAGGGTAGGCACGCATATGATACATTGATAGCTTACTGGAAAACACATGAGGCAATTTGGAAGGCCTCTGAAATCAGGATCCCCATCTGTGTTCCAGAAGTTATGAGGAAACTGGGATAACCCTGGGAGCATTAATTTTACCTCCAAGAGTTGTGGGGAAATGCTAAGCTTGTATACATTATTTTTAAATAACAGGGAAATGGGGGAAGTATGTTATAAAGGTCAGAATTTGTGTGAATGTTTAAGATACTATGAAAGACTTCAAACAAATTCAAATATTTTCCCAAGTCTGTACAAAGGAATGGTTCATAGGGAAAGTTCTATGCAGCAAGAATAGATTAAGTGTCATGAACCTGGGTCCTAGTCCTTGGTGTGCCCTAGTTGGCTATGTGGTCTTGGACAAGTCTCTGGCCTCACTTTCCTCAGCAACAAAGTTTTAGGGTAGGAGTCAATGCTGCTGAGTTTTCTTTCTGTTTCAACACGGCCTGGTCCTCCATTACTGTCTTCTGTATTTGCCTCGTGTTCAGGGCGTTGTGTTACCTTTTCTACTCTGAGCAGCTAAGATTATTGTTCTGCTTGTTGGGAAATGACCAACTTCAAAGGAATTAAAGTAGCTACAGAACTTGAATCTTTTAAAAATGGTTTCTTAGGAAGAATAATTTTATGTTCCTGTAAAAAATTTTCCTGTTCCTGTAAAAACAAAATTGTGGGAACAAGTACACAAAAACAAATTGGAAGTCCATAGGGAACTATGATTAAGAATAGATTCATCTGTACCTAGTCGTTCTTAAGTGACATTTAATTACTTTGACTTTGGAATGGCCAGCGTGGACCTAGTCACTGATCAGATCTATAATTCTGGAGAAAGCTCAAGCAGAGAGATAGTACGGGAGGGAATCCTAGTGTGAGAAGAGGAAATAGGATCTGTGATTCCTACTGCAAAAGTATCAGAAAAGGAAATCTCAAAAATAGAGGCCCTTAAACACCACCCAAGTGATCTGCGTGAGGCTCAAAGCTTTATTATAGTTTGAATCAGCACCTTTGGTAATTCTTTCAACCAACTTCATTTCTGAGGGTCCAGTTGTGGTCTGTGGGGACTAGGTATATACTAAAGACAGGACTATATGGAGGCAGGAAGGATGCAGCACAGGGATTTGCATTAACACCCTCTTTTATTTAATAGAAAGACATTTTATGAAAGAATACAGACAACCCTTAAACCTCAGCCCTCACTATTAAAGAATTCCCCATGAGCCCTGAGCTGAAGAGACCCATATGGTTAAATTCGATGCTTCAGCTGCTGTATTAAACTGCCAGAGGCCATGGGATGATATTCATTCCCGGGATTGAGCTGGGGGAGGCTCTTGGCTTAGACAGATAGATGAAGAGGGGAAAGAAGCAAATGCTGGGGAGGATGATTTGCCTTGGGACACAGGAAGAGCTAACTGGACCCTAACAAGGGAGAGTTAGAAACAATCTTGCATCCAGTTGAGGTAATGGCTTGGAGAACAAGAAGAGAAAATTGAAAAAACTAGGGGAAGGAGATAGGAGAGTAGTCACATAACCAGTGACTGATCCCAGGAGCTGGAGTTCAATTTCAGCTCCTGCCAGCAGGCACGGTGCCACCAAGGCTGCTGTGAAGCAGTTGACTTTCTGGACTCCCCAGCAAATAGGGGCCAACATTGGATTGAGGGTGTTGGGTGGCAGAGTGAGACTCGAGAACCAAACATATGTGGATGCCAATTCCAGGACTATGTAGTTTAAAAGAAGTCACTAACCCCTGACCCTCCCTTTATCTCCTCTGGGAAATGTAGATTGTCATTATTAACTTGTAGGATAGTCACGAGGATCATACCAACACTTCAAACTTTAACATTCATGCAAACCACCTGGGAATCTTGTTGAAAATGAGGAGCTTGATTGATTAGCCTGGGGGTGGAGCTTGAGATTTGGCATTTCTTACAAACCTGGGTGACGCTGATGTGGCTGGTCCCAGGACCACGTTTTGAGTAATGAGGGGTTAAAATGAAAAAGCATGGAAAGCATGTAGCATGGCAATTGGAACTCCATAGAGTTTCATTAAATGGAAGCTATCAATTTAACAGTTATGGGGCAAAGGTGCACTCTTAGGGACCTCGAGAAGATGGTAATAATGGCCTATATTGAGTATGCACACAGAAAGTCCCTGTAGGCACTATCTCATAATAATTCTCACAGCAAACCTGTGAGTTTATTCCTTGTTTATGGGTGAATAAATTGAGGTCCTAGTGCCAAAAAACAGGTCCAGATAGCACAAGGGACAAAACCAGAGTTTGAAGCCTCATTGCCTAGTTTCTTCCTTGGTTGTTGATTCTGGTTTTAGGAAAGTAATGATCTAACAGAAAATAGCAGCCCACAAGGCCTCAGCAGGGGTACATCCATGGCTTCTAAAAAGGCCTGTCTGGCAACCCAACATTTTCTTCAAAAAAAAAAAAAAAAAAGAATGGTCTCCTGCAACTTTTTTGAATTCTAAAATTATATCAAAATTTTAAAAATATTCCTCAAATCCCTTTGGCCTTCCTCTGAACGTTTTCATCTTCTAAATCTGATTTTTTTTTCTTTTGTCTCTGTGATAGAAATCCAAATAGATTCTTTAGATTTTTTTTAAAAAGAGCAATACACAGAAATAGATATAGAGGCAGTTCATAGACTTAGCTCATAGTATTGTTGTAAAGATAAAATGAAATAATGCATGAAAAAGAACTTTGAACTTCTAAACTCTCTTCTTTTCCTGTTTTTGACTTTGGATTTAAAATCCCACTGCTAATGAGAATTCCAAACCTTGAGCAAATTATTTAACTTCTCTGTGTCTCAGTTTCATCATCTGAAAAGTGAACCAACGATAACAGTTACCTCATTGGGTTGTTGTAAGAATTAAATGCATCAGTAAGTAGGAAGATCTAGAAGAGCGTCAAAAACGTAAACTATTTTCTTAGATATTGTTTCAAGTGAACATATGTTAGTTTTTATAAAGAAAAATGAAATTTGAAACCTGGCACACAAATTGCGTTTTCCCTGTAATCCTCTGGTTTTTAACTTTTAAAAATGGGGCAAATAAAGTTACGTTCTGAGACAAAAGGCAACTGGACAGTTCTTGAAAATGAGATGAGGCACAAATAGTCCAAATGCTATAATACTGTTTTACTTAAGACTGAGAGTAGTCGATGGATAGCTTAAAAAAAAAAATCTTTTCAGTATGAGTGCAGCCTCCAAGCATACTTAAATGGGCTGAGAAGTTAGGGCATTTGTTCATATAATCGTTCAGATTGAATGACCGTCATTCTGCCAGAAGCATCTGAGTATTGTTATGAAAAATAAAATAACATAAAAGTGAAAGACAAAAGTTCCACAGATAATCAAAGAGAGCCCTCAGGCAGATAATTCAGAAGAAAAATCACAGGATATGCCCCCTCCCCTAACTGGATTCTCCTAAAGACAGAGCACAGGGTAGGGGAAGTTAAGGGCTGCAATATGGCCAGTTGTGAAAAATGAAGATTTTCTGAAAGGCCCTGAAAGGGAGTTGTAGTTTTTATGGTTTCTCTCCTTGTTAATGACACCAGAAATGGAATCATTTATCACATTTGTGCTGGCAAGCACCATTTAACATCCTTTCTAAACTGTTACATTTAAGGAACAGCATCCTGGGGCAAGAATGCAGCCAATAAATAGAAAGGAGAACATACAGAAATGATAGAACTGAGGTTCGGGTATATTTAAGCTGGCAAGTTCTTTTTGCATACCATTACATCCTTTTACTCGGAAACTTGAGCAACTAAGAGGGCAAGAACATTTTGGCAAAGAATCATCTCTATGTGGGATTTAAACACTGTCTGCCCAGGATCCCCTCTCAGAGAGCAGCACTGATGAGTGTTTGGTGGGGGGTTGTAACTATACCTTGAGTATTTCTCTCCAAGGGTTAGGGAAATTTATTCCTGAAAGTAGATGATTACACCTGGCAAGGAGCCTGCATAATGTCTAATTGTGACCCTCGCCATTTGAGAGCTAAGCAAAATGAGACTCAGAAAGATAAAGAGACTTTTCCAAAGGCACCTCATTATTGATGAAAAAGCCAAAGACAAAAGCTACATATCCAATTTAAACTATTATTTTTTATACCCTACCTTTATTAATCCATTCAGGAGGTTATTTACAGCTGCTCTCACAATTTTACTTATTGATTCTTAAAAGCATATTCACAGCTTTTTAAAACAAAATCTCTCATCTACCACTTCTGCTGCACAGGAAACTTCAGAGAAAATTAAATGGTCTAGCACAACTAAACTCATTAGTTCTTTGAACCATATGACATTTCCATTTTTGCTGGTCAAAAATAGTTGAATATTGGCAATGTAACATGGTTCAACCTGATACTCATAAGTACCCTAAAATCTCTTAGAGAATCGCCCTTCATTTTAACAAATCATCCCAGATATCCTATGAGAATGTATTACATGGGTTTCAGTTATAAGAGTCAAGTCTGGAGAATAAGTAAATAAGCTGTGATACATACACACACTAGAATTCTTAAGAACGATAGTAAAAAAAACGAAAAACAAAAACAAAAACAAAAAACAGGTTACCCATACAGACAACATGGATGAACAAAAAGAACAGAGATGACATTGACTAAAAGAAGCCAGATACAAAAGAGTAATACTATAGGATTCAATTTATATGAAGGTCCAGAACAGGTCAGTGGATGGTCATAGAAGCCAGAAGAGCAGTGCCTCTGAGGAGTGTATGGTTTGGGAAGGGACATAGGAAAAACTTATAGGATACTGAAAGTGTTCAGTATCTTAAACCATGTCTTGAGGGTTTAAATGTATATATAAATCCGACTAACTGTACACTTAAAATCAGTGCACTACTCATTTTGCTAAATGGGTATATATTTTATACCCCAAGTGGGAAAATAAAGAAAATTACATGCTATGGCTCACCATGATATGATTTAGAATAGTGTTTAAGCATAGTCTCTGAAGGTAGATAATATCAGTCTGCCACAAACTAGATACTTGACTTTTGATGGTGGACTTAACATCTCTAAGCCTCAGTTTTCTTATTTCTAAAATAAACCTACCTTATGGAGTTTGGGGAATTATTAAATAAGATAACGTTTATTACGCACGTAGCACAAAATAAGTGCTCAAGAATGGTCAGTTGGCACCAGTAGAAGCACTACTAATAGAGTCCACAATGGGACACACGCCCCCATGCATACACATCAATTCCTGGGGAATTCTTCCCCTGAACAGCTCTCATATCTCATGTGGTCCTTGATGGAAGGATAAGGACCATGTACTAACCGCCCCAGTTCCCCTGCCCACAAGCAGTTCCTCCGCATACCAATAGGGCATCCGGGAGGTTGTGCTCCTCTGTGAAGGTGATGACCACAGGGACGATGTCCAGCGCACTGAGCTCCAGGGTGGCAGTGCTGATGGAACCTGCATCATGGGCCCAGCCCACCTCGAAGAACACAGCCACTTTCCTCGTGAGAAGGCTTGAGCGAGCACGTTTAAATACATGTCTTGCCACAAACTTCATGGTGTCCCCAAGGTTCCTACTGCCAGATGACCTTTCCAGAGAGATTCTCCTGACAGCCTGCAGGAGTGCGGGCTTCCCCTTGTAGTCTGAGAAGCGAATCAGGTAATCTATTTTGTTGTTGTAGGATATGATGGCCACTCGAGCACCTGTTGGGCAGTTACTCTCACTTATTTCCATCTTCCTCAACAGAGATAATAAAATGTCTCTCATCCTCTCAAAATCCAACTGAGAGACGTCACTTGACATGTCTAGGGCAAAGACCACTTCAGCTGGAAACACTGGGCATTTGGAAACACCTTGACACAATGGATAACACAGATTTAAGATTTTCTGCAATGCCTCTAAACAGGTGAAGAATTCAGTGGATAGGAAGAAATATTATTTACCTGTTGAACAAGCTGGAAGGGAATTATTTTGGAGAGAAAAGAAGACATTATTAGTTTGCGTAAGCAGTGGCATGTTTTCCATGTGAGTGCTTCGAGATGAAAAACCATCTCTTCTGAGAAATTCAAGCGGTGGCCTTCTCGGACTCCTGAGTGTGGCAGAGACTTGTACTTGCTCCCCAATATTCGTTCTCTCCTTTTCTATAGTAATAGAACCTCAGTCTATGGCTGCACATATGGCTTCCTGGAACAAAGACTACGTTTCCCAATGGGGCAGCCATCTTGCTAAGTTCTGGATGACGAAATAAGAAAAACAATAGGTACACTTTGAAACAGTATCCTTCTCCTTTTCTTTCCTTTTCTTGCCAGTGGAAGCTTCATAGACATCTCAGACCATGAGGTGATTTGAGAAACAGAACACCCTCACCCCAATGGCAGAGCAAGAAAATATAAGGAGCCTGCGTCCCTGAACCCCATGGAGCTCCATAGCAACCCTGGACTGGCTACTTATGGGCTTTGATTTGAGAAATATATTTTTGTCACTGCTACTGAGCATTAAGGTCACACTGTACTGAACTTAAATCTAACTAGCACACTGAGCTATTCCAAAGCCATGGATAGATAGATATAGATAGATAGATAGATAGATAGATAGATAGATAGATAGATAGATAGATAGATAGACAGACAGAATAAACTATACATATATTATTCATAAGTGTATTTACACAAGTAATATATTTTTATGGAAAATATTAGAAAACAAAAAACTGAAAGTATCCTGAATTCATTATGTTTACATTATATATGTGTGTATATGTGTACATTATATATGTGTGTGTATATATATATAATTTGTTTCATTTTGTTTTATAAAACTTGGAATTTAGGATATGTTCTATTCTGAATCATTTTCACTTAGTATGTAATGGACATCTATTTTTTAGAGTAATGTCATGAATTGAATTTAGAGCAATATCATCTTTTTTCTCCTATATCATGATTTGTTCCTCCAACATCCCTTTGTGATGAGCATACTTATACATGTCTCTATGCATATTTCTTCAAATCTATTAAATCTCTATCATTATGGCTTTGATATGCATTGTCCAATTGCACTTCAGAAAGATTGTACCAACTGACATTCTTACCAGCAATGAGAGCTTTTATACATTTCCCAAATTTGGATCAGGATGTTCTTGTCATTTAAAAAATATTTCCAATTTGAGAAACGAAAAGAATATTTCCTTGTAATTTGTATTCTTTAACTTCTTGTAAGGTCAAACATTTCACAGATTTGTTGTGATTTGCATTTTTTTCTTCTCTGAATCTTCCATGTCTTTTGCCCATTTTCAGACTAAAAGTTTTTTATATTTAGGTTTAGCAAATATAAAATATCTGTATATGTAGATGAAAATGATAGAGTAGTAGCAATTTTATATATTTTGACATGATAGAGTAAAGGACTTAGGTCTTTTGCTTGGATCTGTTGCTTATATCGCATTTTTTTTTTCCATTTTTCTGTTTGCTTTTGATTTTACAGCTCTCTTCAATGTAAAGGGATTTTCACTTTTTATATGGCCAGCTCTGACACTCTTTTCTTTTGTGGTCTAGACAATGATATTATTCAATATGATTTATAGGAAATAGGATTCCATAATCTCCCTGAGCAGCAACTGGATGAGAATGAACAGAATATGGAAGATTGAGACAGAACAAGAGGGGTGGGATGATTGTGGAGAAAACCCAAGCCCAAACTAAGCAATTTGCTAAGTCAATGTTCTCTCCCTATTGCCAGTAAATGAAGAACTGTGTGTATTATAGGATGCAAATATCCAGAAATTCATTGAAGACAGTAAATAAATTCTAATCTGCAAATGTGATAAAACATTACTTAATATTTTATGATTCATAATTCTATTTCTAAAACATAAATTTAAATACAATAAGACATATTTCTCATTGAAGGCTCACTGTTGATCCCTCTTATTTAAATGGATAAGTTAAAAAGAACAAATCTTTTCTTTGCCTGTTTCATGATAAGAAGCACCAAGATGCATACATGCAGGTGTGCAATTTTCAATGCATTTTATGGATGCCATATTGTACAATTTTTCTTCACCATTGAGATAATATGCCACTCCATCTATGAGACTACATTGAGGAAGATTACTTACCCGAGGGCGAGATTGAGCTAAATATGTTCATTTGCAGGATCCTTTCTTGATGGACAATGACACCTCCCAAACCTCAGTCAAATCTACAGTAACTTACGTCCCCAATCCATGACTCATTCCCATTTCACACCACTGGCTCCCTTTGACTCTTTTTCAACTTACGGCAGTTTTTTCTCATGAAATCAACAATTTCACAAGGCTATTAGAAAGACGGAGAAAGAGAGGAAAAAAGAAAAAGTATTTAATTTGAAGTATATTCCTCCTTACCCTGGTGACTTAGAAATGTCATATGAATATGATTAGTACCTATCCAAAGCTTTTTAAGCCACAACAGAAAACCCAAAAATTGTTATAGCAAATGAAACTATCCAGCAGTTATATTTCTGGATCCAGTAGTTATTTTAAAACATTTAAAATATATTTTATATACAATATAATGCTCATATTGTTAGAAATAGGTAGATAAGGGGATTTCATTTTTCTTATCTGCCTCGCAAAGCAATGGAATCAAATCTGATTTTAAAGAAGTTTAAATCCAGCCATCTCAGCACAGACGGTATAGAAATGTCTTTAATTCTTTGGTCTCTATATTAGTAATTCCTGGTGCACTTTTTTAGAATGACTGCCAAGATAGGTACTCCTAACGCGTCTCCTAGAATTCTGTCTCATTCCTTTGATTGCTTCCTTTCTGTTCTGTTCTTCTCATGACCTCATCACTTCTTGCTCTTTGGCTGCCTCCAATTCCTCCTCCACTCACCCACAATAGTATTTTTGTACATGGAAGATGAAGAACATCATAACTTTTGAGATTCTTTTCAGGTGTGCCATGAAACACAATGGCCTGTACTACACTGTGTGTTGCCTTATAAATACTTTAAAAGCAATTTTTTGAACTTTACAAAAAGGCATATTACATAGGGGTAGTGGCCTCCTTTCACGTTAACTAGTATCACTCAGAAACATCCAGATTCCCTCCAGGATTTAAAATATAATTCTACTCTTTTTACTTGATTTGGTTATAACATTTCAGAATAAAGTCCATAAACATAAAGTATGAAAAGAAACTAAAGAATCTTTGTAGATTTCTATTTTTGTGAAAACAGGAAGCTTTCTGAAAAGAATAAAGTTTAGAATTAAAATCTTTACCTACCGTCATATCTACCAAGCCTTTGGGGCCCTTAATACCCTGGAAAGAACATAAACAAGTTTAAAATGCAAAATTCTGAGGTACCATACATTACTCTCCAGAGTTGGCAAATGGTTCTGAGAAAGTTCACCACAGTACACAGACCACCTGTCCTTCACTCCTGGTCCTGGAGTTCTGTCTTACCCCTTAAAGAAGGAGGTTAGAGTGTCTAGGAGCTGTGTCCCAGAACTTGTAGTCCAGGATACCCAGGTAGAGAGCACATAAAGACTTTTAGAAGATCAAGTCATTTTAAGATCAAGCCATAGTTTAGGATAAAATTCAGGAAAAGGCCAATCAAGAACTCAGGACCATTCATAGGCAGTTCTAAAATAGACCTCAGTCTTCTCCTACTCCTTCTCCTCAGGCCACCCACCAGCATCCTATCTCTGCCCTAGTACTAAACAAGTCTTCCCTGGATCTTTCAGAATAGAGCTGACCTCAGGGTCTCCAGGAGTCTACAGATCTTTGCTTTTATTTAGACTCTATAAGGTAGTAATTTGTGACCTTGGGCAAGTCACTATAATCTTCTCAGCCTTTGTTTCCTCATCTGTAAAATGGGCCTGAGTGGTCCTTCTACTTCTAAGATTTTTGATTCTATGATCTTGTTGCACCTCTCCAGTAAACCCTACCTACACTGCAATGAAATCACCAGGTTCAACACATGGCTGACTCAATGGCCACCCCTCATGGAATGACAGCCTAGCCTCCTAGGATGAGACATGGGACGAAATGTCAATAGGGCCAAATCTTTCCTTTTATACCATTCCGGGGAATTTTAAAAATATCTGTAGGCTTGCAACACTGTCAGTTCAGTTAAGATTATGTAAATGTCATATTTTGTTAGGATTCCCTTCTAGTTTTTGCATAAATGTTGTTGCTCATTTTGTTTACACTGATAAACTCATTCTCCAGTGAGTATTATATATTATTTTATGTATTTAGACAAATTTATAAATCTCCAGCCACTCTAATCTCTTCATATTCAAGTAAAACATTTATATCGAATAAATATACTGGGTAAGGACTTGAAGTAAATTTGGCCCATTCCCTATAAAGGTCCTCTTGTGTGTCCCAAATGTTCACTTCTTAAAGATATCTCTTATCAAATCTTTATTCATTTTTATACAAAGGCTGAAAATAAGAGAAAGGAGAAGAGTCTATGTTACCCTTGGTCCTGGAGGTCCTTGGTCACCTGGAGTTCCGACAAATCCAGGAAAGCCAGCATTACCCTAAAAATGACCAAAGCAAAGGAATAAGCTTCCCCGCTTTGAATACAACTTGGTTAAAGCCATCAGGCCCACTTTGAGATACCAAGTTGTCATTATATCTAAGGTCCAATAAGTTTGAGATGGATCAGTTTATGAACTGTGATCAGCAGAGTAAGACACAGAGACCATGATTGGTGGAGTGAGACACAGAAACTAGAAAGAATTTGTGGGAACTATCTAAATTCTCTCCTACATACCTAATCCCAACCAACATGTATACACATACACAGACACACACTTCCAAACAGAGCCATAAAAAATGTCAATACTTAGCTGAGCCTCCAGATCATGTCATTAAAAGGATGCAAGAAATAGGCTTTGAAGGCCTGGCATCAGGAGAAACAAGAATTTCCTCCACCACCTTCTGATCTTCGGTGTATGAGTAAAGATATATGCTAATCATGGGCTTACTGTTCATTTTACACATATTTAAACAGACACAGTGTTATCTGCATGTAATAGATTTATTTTCTTTTTCTAATTTGAAACCAAAGAGCTGAGTTTAGCTGAGCACGGCAATATTAGCCAGCAGCAAGTGAAGTTAGGCATAGATCAAATTTTTCTTTTTGTCCTTGCCAATGTATGAAAATACCAATTATTGACCGCCTAGAAAATATACATTATCTTTCCTTTCCTCTTTTCTTCACTGAACATTGGTCTATGTCCTTTTCCCACAAGGCCTTGCTCTCTAATGTCTATCAGCTAAACATGACCAAGGTTTTAGATATCCACAGGGTTACTCTTTCCAAAAGAGCTGCCAGCGGTTGTGGCTCTTCAAGATTGAATCTTCAGAACCTGAAGAAATAGATTTTTAATGGTAGACTCTACAAAGCACAGTGAAATATGACTCAAAGTCCACCAACATGGTAGCCACGTTCTTGAGAGTCTAGTCCTGCAATAGCTAAGAGAAAGTTAAGGTTTAGAAGAATCTTAAAGAAACAGTAATGTTTTCTCTACTACAGCTAAAATAGTACTTTCCAAATGATATCCTTATTTACCAAAGACAGAGGTACCCCCAAACTTGTTTGTTAAAAGGTTGATATTGAGTAACTGAAACTCCAACTTGGATTTTCTGTTGTTATGGTTTGGGGAGCTGCATTTGTATTCAGAAGATAAATGAATGTGGGATTAAGTGAGAAGTGGGTTAGCCCAAGGAAGGTGTGGAATGTACAGTGCTTGAGGAAGACACAGACTTTTCTGCTAAGAAATCCATTAATCCAATGGAAATAAGCTCCTGTGAGTAGAATGTCATTATGTGGGCCTCTATCGATCTTGGGAAATTTCTTTGGTTCTTACCCTGTTCCCTCTGATTCCTTTTGCTCCCTGCTCTCCTTGGTGGCCAGGGTCACCATCTTCTCCCTTAATAGAATCAAAAGCAAAACCTTGAATGTCAAGAAAAATAAGTACGAACAAATGATTCATGCTGCATACCAGTAGCTAGGCCCAGAAAGGTATCTTCTTACTTTTGTGCCGGGATAGCCAGGAAATCCACGTTCACCCTAGTGTCAGAAATGAGATAAGGTCTTGTTTAATGCCATGTTACCAAATCCTTCTTTGGCATTCCTTAGGGAAAAAATAAGAAACTATAATTTTGAAGAAAAAGACTCAAAACAGGTGCCAGAAAAAACAACTATAGCAATGGTTGTTACCTTGAGCTACTCCCCAGTGGCCACATTTTATTTCTATAATTCACTGTGAAACAACTTGAAAATGATTTTTACAAATTCTCCACCCCTGATATATTGTGTAATGAAATTTCCTCTTAAGCACTTTTATCTATCAGTTTGAGTGGTGAGAAATGATCAAATATTGAGCATATTTTGAAGATAGACTCACCATTATTTATTGATGGACTAAATACAGGGTGTTAGAGAAAGAAAATTATTAAAGATAATTCAGTGTCTACCTTGAGCAATGGGCAGGATGGCGTCTCCACTCCTGAGATTAAGTGGGAAGTGGGAAGAAGGACATGTTGTCAGGGGAATCAGTTTTGACTGACTGGATGTTTGATGTTATTAAAGGATGATTGTTAATTCTTAGGTGTGATAATATTTTTAAAGAATATTTTAGAGAAGCAACTTGACATATTTATGCATGAAATATATAATATCTGGAATTTGCTTCAAACTAAGTGGTGGGAGGATCAGTGGGTGGAAGTATAAATAAAATAAAACAAAATTGGTCAAGGGTTTTGCATTGTTTGAGCAAGATGATGGATACATGGGGAGTGGTGTCATTAGATAAGTCTCTCCATTTGTGTATATGTTTGAATTTTTCCATAATAAAACGTTAACAAAAGAAAAAGAAAAATGTTGTTTGGGGACATGGCAATGTTAAGGTGTCTATTAGATAACCAAGTGAAAACATTCGGAGTTAAGACATTGGTCCAAACTAGATCACAGGATAGATGGTACTTGATGCCATGGAACTGCATAAGGTCACTCGAGTAAAGACAGAGAGAAATATGAGGATAGAGCCCCGAGTCTTTGAATATTTAGAGGTCAAGAACATTCAAAAGATCCAGCAAAGGAGACTGAGAAAGGAGGGCAGCTGGCACAAACCAGGAAAATGGGGTGTTCTGGAAGATGAGAGAGAAAAGGTTTCAAGAACAAGCCCACGATCATCTTTGTCAAGTGCTGCTGAGACACGGAGTATGACGAGAACACAGAACTGACCTTTGGATTTAGCACCATGGGTTTTACCTAGACTAAAGCAGACATAGTTGAGTGGGGAGAGCTGAAGCATGAAGGTTAAGTTATCATGAGTTAGAGAGAACCAGAGGAAAGGAAGTGGAGTTCTTTGCCCCAGCATTACTGTCATTTGGGACCCGATGGTTCTTTGTTGTGATAGGCTGTCATGTGTATTATAGGTTAGAAAATAGTATCTCTGGTCTGTACTAATTAGATGCCAGTAGCATCCCCTCCCCCAGTCGTGACAACCAAAACACCTCCGGACATTGCCAAATGTCCCCTGGAGGGTAAACTCGCCCTCTGTGAGAACCACAGTATAGACCCACTCCTTCAAAGAGTTGCCAGATAGAAATGGGGCAATGAGAGTATGTAGTTATGTGAGGGTTTTGTTTTTGTTTGAGGGGCTTTTTTTCAGATGGGAGATATTCCCACCTCTTTGTATACTGATGTGAATGTTCTATGTAGAGTGACGAAAATTTGATGATACAAAAGAAGAGGTGACACCTGCAGGGGCCAGGGCCTTAAGAAAGCATAAAGGGAATGGAATCCACTCCATGAGAGGAGAGGTTGGTCTTAGATAAGGGCATGGACTCTCATCCAGAGCAGTAGAAGGGAAAGCAAGGTACAGAGGCAAATAATTTAGCCCGTATAATGGTGGACGTGTGTGGACACTCTCTTCTCATTGCTACTATTTAATTAATGAAATAGGAAGCATGATTGTCTGCTGAAAATATGGACGAGAAAGCAGGTCTTGGAGATTTGAGGGGAGAGGAGCTGTATGAATCTGCATGTTCCACAATGTTAAGTGTAGCATAATATGTATAGACTGCCTTTGTGCTTAGATCAAGGATGGTATGTGGCTCAAAATATGCACATGTGAATTCTGCCTAGGATTCCCTGTTATGCAAACTCTCTCGTAGAGAAGAAAGACTTAATTTGCCAGGATGAGGCCCCAATGAACTAATTTCCATACTCAGCTCTAACTATATGTGTGACTACAGGCAAGTTCCTTTACTTTTCTGAGTCTCAATTTTCCTATCTGTAAGTTGACGAGGTTGAACCAGATGATCACTGACATACTCCACTGTTCATCATTCCATAGATATTTACTAAGAGCTTACCATGTGTGGAGCATTTTCCTGTTAAATAAAATGGCAGTGGTGTCATCTTGCAGCCACAAAGGAAACAAGAGAAATGCAGAGAAGCCAGCCCAGAGTCTTGACATCATTCAGTAGCTGGTCATCACTAAACTTCCCAGTGATTTCTTATTTTGGGAAGCAATAAATGTAACTTAAACTAAAGCACCAAGAATAACTGTGGCTATTGACATCTGATTTGTTCAACAAGCTTCACGTGACTTCTATGCTTCAAAGTCTCTGTCAGTGACCCATTAACTACATGTTAAAATACTGGCTTCTAATGGGAGTGGAAATATTCAAGTATACTTATTGAGCACCTACTCTGTGCTAGGTTCTGTTCCGGCAATACAAAAAATGGGTAAGATGCAATCCTGCTATCAAGTTCACAAACCGGTAGGAAGACAAATATAAAGGAATAAATTATAATATAACATCAGTTAAAAGGGGCTACTGTAGGAATATGAATAATGTGCTTTAGGAACACAGAGTATAGGATAACAAATTCTCTTTGTGGAAGTCCAAAAAGGCTTCCACAAGAAGTTGATATTTGAGTGGATTTTAGAAAATGAGTAAAAATTGTCCAAAGGGGAGAGATATATAATAGAGGCAAGAGTGCTTGCAAAGGAAAGGAATTGGGAAAAGTACCAGCATACCCAGTGCTGGAGTGGGAATATCTGGTGTAGAATGACAAAAACAGCTTTTATTTTTTAAGGAGAGAACTCTGGCAGCTACAACATTTTATAAACAGCAGGTAGAAACCATTCCTGGCATGTCACTTGGCTAATAACTCTTATTCTAGCAAAATAAAGCAAAAGCTATGGTCCTTAGTTCAGAGTACTCTACAAGGTAACCCTCACCTTTGTTCCTTTCTTTCCTGGATGTCCATATCCATCAGGACCAAAAAGACCCTAGAAAATGACACAAGATGAATTGTAGAGTCATCCAGATCAACACTTGGTTGATAATACTATCTGAACCTTTGAAAAAATCAGCAGTGCAAGGAGGTGGGGAAGGCATAATGGGCTTAATGGAGATGTATCCTACCTTCATAGGATAAACACTAGACTGCTTTGAAAAGATAAGGAGCAAATAGGGTTTAAAGTTTTTAAAGGCCATGATATAATTAAGTTTTTTGTATTCTTTTTCATTTTTAATCCCCTCTTCAGCAAAATTATGTACCTCAACAAGATGATACCATGGATGTAGGAAACCAAATCACTGTACAGAGTCCTTCTTGGTCAAACCTGCTTTCTTTGCAGGATAAAGGAACAATAGAACAAGTTCCAGTACTGGTAAATCTCTAGAGATAAAGACAGCTGGGGGGAGGGGGGAGCGCAAAGATTGGGATAAAGGTAATATGGTTAAGTGAGTAAGTACATAGACTGGAAACCCAGAAAGACCTGAACTTTTAGTCTACTTCCAATGCTGGTTGCAAGAATGACCTTGGGCAAGTTACTCAACCTCCTTAAGCATCAGTTTTTTTCATCTATTAAATGGGGATAATAATATCATCTACATAGTATGGTTGTTGGAAGATTAAGTCAGTGTGCATGGAAAGCACTTAGCACGATGCCGGGCACAGCAACGGTACTCAGTAAGTGGTCATGAAGCTGCTGCTGATGGTGGCAGTAGTGGAGATGATGTTGACAGGGGAGCAGCAGCAGTCACAGTGGTCGTGGTGGTGTTATTGGTCATGGTAATGGTGTTGGAGGTGGTAGAGGTAGTAGTAGTGGAAGCGGAGGTGGTGCTGATGATAATAATTATAAAAATGTTGATGATACTACTGGGATCTTAGCATCTGTACATGTAGACAGTGAGCTTCCTGTGATAAGGAGTGAATTCAGAACGTTTTAGGTGCTTTGTGCTGAGCAGACAAGTAGATCAACTGAGAAGAAAAATTTTAAATTTTAAGCCACAGAGATCATTCCCATGGCTAAGGAGGAGAATTTGAAATATTAGAAAATAAGACAAAGAAGATTGCCAAAAATGAATTATTGGGGGTGGGGGGAAGGATGCAAATGAAATTCATTTGCTGTTTCTCCAGCTTTTCCCTGCTGAAGGACATGCAGAACCCCCAGCATCTGCAAACCCAGAGATCCAAACTATATATATTTTGGAAATGTCCAATATCCTCTAAAATTCCTGAAGTGACACCTTCAAGAAAGGCATCACTCCCCAGCTTTGTCTTTCACAGAAAGAGGTCAGTAGGCACAAGCTTTATGTTTTATAAATGAGGATTTTTAATAAAGTAAAAGAGTTTTACTTCAACATCTGAATTGCGTATAGATGTAAAACATTATTTGCCCTACATTTCATTTGACAGTAATCTTGTTCTGCTCCTTCCCTTGCCACATTTAAGTTTCTTAGACCTGCGTTTGTTTTCTCTTCTTGCTAACAAATGCAATTTCAGGGCTGAGTGTAAAACAACTGCAGGTCCTTCCTACTACTGATAAAGGAAGTCTCAGAAATATGAGTTGCAGAAAAGACAACATTATTCTAACATAAAGCTCATTCGGATAAGGTGGTGAATTGAAAACAGTCATAAAATAAGTAATTTGCCCTCGTGTTCAGAGCAATGACTAAGGTAAAAATGCATAGCCCTGTCTTTGGAAGTATTATCTGTTGAAGTAAACCTTTTATGATCCTTGGTATTCAAAGATTATTTCTTTGCTCTAGAGTTCAGCGGTCCCTAACTGTTTTAAGCACCGAGGACCAGTGCTGCTAGGAGAATCTAATGCCTGATGATCTGAGGTGGAGCTGAGGTGGTGATGCTAGCGCTGGGGAGCAGCTGCAAAGACAGATGGAGCTTCGCTTGCTCACCTGGCACTCACCTCCTACTGTGTGGCCCAGTACCTAGTAGCCCACAGACCAGTACCAGTCAGTCCACAGCTCAGGGGTTGGGGACCTCTGCTTTAATCAAACCTACATCCTTAAAAGTTTGCAACTCTGATTGACTGTTCTATTTGTTGTCCTGGAAAAAGCATTTCATTGAACATCTCTGTATTCCTAAAAGACTCAAATGCTTGCAAAACATTTTTGTCAAGCGGAAGAAGCTCACTGGCACTTCCCTCTTGCAAAATAAACCCTGGATTCTTTATTTATATAAGGAGTTTGAGGCTCTTTGACTCTTTAGATTCACAACAGCTCTAGTGATCATATTACCTTTGTTACCCAAAATATTCATCAAGAATATTATGTAAAACAAGAACAAATAATAAAAATTCAATCAAGAGTCCAAAACACAGAAACTAGACTTACAGGTTGCCCTCTCGGCCCGTTTTGTCCCCGTGAGCCTCTTTCTCCTGCATCACCATGCTCTCCCTTTTATAACAAAGGACAAAGATAAAATTAATTTTTTCCTATGAGTTCATGCAATTTTAAATCATTTTTATTAGAAATTTTACAATTATTCTTTTCAAATCCCATTGGCATCATCCTACAGTCTAAGGTAAATATCTTCCTCTAGACATCTGTTAAATATAAGAAACTAAAAATATATTTAAAATTTAGCTACTGAAAATTAGCAAAACCAGGTATGCAGCACCAGTTACAGAATTTTATATTGCTATAGCTTTTTCTAGGTGTATGCGAATCTACATTTGTGGGGAACGCATATGTTTATCTAACCCCTCATATGTCTGTCTAGTGATATATGTGACCATCTGTCCATCTTTCCATATGTCTGTCTATATGTCTTTCATTCTCTGTACCTATCTATCCAGCTATGAGGTAATGGACAGTCAATATCATCGCCAACCACATCAGAAACTCCTGCTGGAAATGATCACACAAGAAGAGATTCATGTAATGAATCTAAGTTGTAATCAAGGAAGAGTATGTTCTCTGACACTTACCTTCATTCCTCTTGGTCCAGTTTTTCCTTTTGAACCATTTGGCCCTGGAGGCCCAGGATTCCCCTGCAG
>NW_011888782.1:3353545-3356735 GCF_000151845.1 Pteropus vampyrus
AAACTGGAGTAGTAACTGCTTCCTTATAGAAAATATAACCAGTAAACCAGTCATTTATTTCTTTTATGTTATTTTTTCTTGAACTATATATATGAGCTTGTGTTATACATCTTTGAGGCTCAAACCCGATCTCAGTAATTACTATATTCCCACAATATACCCAGAGTAGAAGGGGGTACGTAGCTAGTGGTCAATGTCTACTGCATAAAATTAGCTATTTCTAGAAATTCCTGATACCCACAGATCCCAGAACAAACAGGGTAGCTTTATGCTATTCGTCCAGAAACACTCAGGTGTATGAACTGGCCATTGTTAATGAGGAGCTGTGTTGCAGCTTTTAGTTTTTTGTACCTACCTGAGCACCCAGTAAGCCTTTTTGTCCAAAAGTTCCTGGTGGTCCTCGCTTTCCTCTCGGTCCCTGGTCCAAAGGTGAAATTAAAATTCAGCCAGTTTTTACAGAGCTACATAAATATTTTCCATGTAGCCACAAAATCATCTTGGATGCCTTTGGAAGCACAAATTAAGGTGCCCTGGCCCATCACTATCTCATTTATCACACCTTCATCAAGCAGCATCTGCACTCTAAAGCACCCCAGCACACTCACTTCAAACTCACTCTGTCTGAGGCACAAGATGTGAATCCTTAACATCTATTTCTTTAACCATATCTCCAGTTAAATATGATGAACAATAACGTTTGACAACATTGCTTTATATTTTAATTCACTCAACTAATTTTAAATCCTAAAAGAGAGGAGCTGCAAGGATGTGATCTCCTTTGAAAAATCAACCTTTTCCTTATACCTACAAAGGCTGAACAAGAAGATTATGTTCTGATTTTTATCAAATACCAAAAGTACATTTAAGTGGCCTAATCTCACTGGGCACATTGCTGGGGAGTTGCTCATTTTCTCCCCAATCTATTTTACTTTACCGATTTCTGACACTTTAATTTTTCTCTAGCTTTTCTGAGAAATGGTTTCTTATGAGAAGCATTGATCATGGTTTCTATACTCCCGGGTGAGGTATTGAGTCATCAGTTTAAATAGACCATCATACCCACATCCCAGTGGGGAATGAGAATTAAAAAGAGGTTTGATCGATTATCTTGCTCATGGCTCACCACAAGACCTGCTCCCCTTTCTCTCAGCAGTATAATAAAGTGAATATAAAGGAGAAAGCCAGGACACAACACTAGTGGGGGGTCCAAATTTGAATTAAGCCAGGGATCAAAGGAAAAGACAAAAACACATCTCTCAGTTGTTTCCCTCTATGTTCAGATACTATTTCCTATCATAAAGTAAATACGATCTCTAACTATACATTGATTACCCATTTCTTTCTTTAGTATCTTTGTCAAGTGGAAAAACAGCAGAAACCTTCTCAAATTATCATCTGATACTCATAGGATCTTTAAAGTTAAGGAGAATGATTCAATGTGTTAGTAAAATTTGTTGTTTTAAAGTTCTTCCATTTGAGGGAACTTGGAAATAATTTAACATTTAAAAGTGAGATGCAGAAAGTACTCCAGAAGTGTTTACAGAGTGACAGATTTGGGTTATGCTTAGAAGACTCCAAAAGAACTGGTTGGAAGTTTAAACCCCCAGTTACCATGAACTAGTTTACACACTCCACTGGACTGAACTCCTTCAGGGCTACTTGCCCTGATGGTCTGACTATCCCAGGCCTATCAGCAAAATGCCCTGTGAATAATAGGTACTCAATAAACATACTGCTTATTTTTCCTGCCAAACTGAATACAAATTTAATGAATTAAATACTATTTGAGTATTTTGAATACACAGTTTCAGAGGCAGTAATGAAGAGCTTAGATTTATAACTATACTGCCTGAATTTGAATTCTACCTTGATCACTTACTAACAGTGTGAGCTTGGCCAATTTACCTAACTTCTCCATCCCTGCTCCATTTCTCCCCTGTAAAGTGGGGATAATAAATCCCCCACCGAAGGATGAGATAAGTTAATACAAGTGGTTAAGGCCATACCTAGGACATAGTAAGAGCTCAATAAATATGAGTTATTAAGCTTTAACCTGCCTAGAAGAAAGACTATACAACCTGCTTTGGGAGGCCCTGGAAGTTAGGTATCCAAGGCCATTCCAATATATGTTAAATCTCTACCAAAGAATCTAAGTTAAAATTTTAAACAAATACCCTTTCATACTGAAAACAAGTTCACTGATACAACCTGCGGGCCTGGATACCCAAGCTCTCCTTGATAACCCTGTTCACCGGATTCTCCACGTACACCCTGTCAAAATAAATAAAATTAAGTGAGTTTACCAGGCATCTTTAGTGTTCTCAATTGAAGGCAGCCTTCCCTGCAAGATTTTATTTGAAAGCCACAGGAGAAAGATAAAAAGGATTTAAGTGTCTGGGCTCAGTCCTCTTAGGATATGGAATTGGAAAAGAATGGGGTGATAGTTCCACTTATGTTGAGAAAATGAAAGACCAGATTCTTATGTCTCTCCCAGTCTTTGCACATTTCCTTCCAATGCCTCAGCTAGTGATGGAAGCAAAAATACTTTGTTTAAATTACTCAAACTTCCATTTTACATAATAACTGGTTACTGAAAGCCCGTCTATTCTTCTTAAGGGATATGGGCTAAATGCTGACTGGTGTTAAGGACCTTTGTTTTGTATGAGGAAACTCAGAATGTTGAACACAGCAAAAAGCATGACGTTCGAAGGAAAAGGTCCATAAAGCACTTAGAGAAATAGCAGAAAACTGGCTTTAAAACCTTATAGGTTCTTACAGCAGTAACCTAATTATCTAGGCAAAGGATGAGCTGTTAAAATTATTCATCTGATAACTGATTTAATTTCTCCCTCTAATTAATATTTTCATTTCTACAGAGAATATATATTTGTTAAGATTGAAGATAATACCCATTCTGTGAGTTATTCTGCCTTCTTTCTCATGTTGCTCACATGTTGACGAGGCTGCCGATTATTCATAGATTTACAAAGAAAAAAATCTTAAACTCAATCAATCAATATATAGAACAATTACTTGTGCTTCTTAAGTTTTTAAAACTATTCAAATAAATAGGAAGCATTTTTATTAATTATTACTGTTATATTAATCTACTCTTCAAGAGTTGATTTTTTAGATTTATAAATATGAACCAAGTTTTAAAAGGCATGTAGCTAGAAATTTTGAAACAGGT
>NW_011888782.1:3356785-3358984 GCF_000151845.1 Pteropus vampyrus
TCAGAGGCAGTAATGAAGAGCTTAGATTTATAACTATACTGCCTGAATTTGAATTCTACCTTGATCACTTACTAACAGTGTGAGCTTGGCCAATTTACCTAACTTCTCCATCCCCGCTCCATTTCTCCCCTGTAAAGTGGGGATAATAAATCCCCCACCGAAGGATGAGATAAGTTAATACAAGTGGTTAAGGCCATACCTAGGACATAGTAAGAGCTCAATAAATATGAGTTATTAAGCTTTAACCTGCCTAGAAGAAAGACTATACAACCTGCTTTGGGAGGCCCTGGAAGTTAGGTATCCAAGGCCATTCCAATATATGTTAAATCTCTACCAAAGAATCTAAGTTAAAATTTTAAACAAATACCCTTTCATACTGAAAACAAGTTCACTGATACAACCTGCGGGCCTGGATACCCAAGCTCTCCTTGATAACCCTGTTCACCGGATTCTCCACGTACACCCTGTCAAAATAAATAAAATTAAGTGAGTTTACCAGGCATCTTTAGTGTTCTCAATTGAAGGCAGCCTTCCCTGCAAGATTTTATTTGAAAGCCACAGGAGAAAGATAAAAAGGATTTAAGTGTCTGGGCTCAGTCCTCTTAGGATATGGAATTGGAAAAGAATGGGGTGATAGTTCCACTTATGTTGAGAAAATGAAAGACCAGATTCTTATGTCTCTCCCAGTCTTTGCACATTTCCTTCCAATGCCTCAGCTAGTGATGGAAGCAAAAATACTTTGTTTAAATTACTCAAACTTCCATTTTACATAATAACTGGTTACTGAAAGCCCGTCTATTCTTCTTAAGGGATATGGGCTAAATGCTGACTGGTGTTAAGGACCTTTGTTTTGTATGAGGAAACTCAGAATGTTGAACACAGCAAAAAGCATGACGTTCGAAGGAAAAGGTCCATAAAGCACTTAGAGAAATAGCAGAAAACTGGCTTTAAAACCTTATAGGTTCTTACAGCAGTAACCTAATTATCTAGGCAAAGGATGAGCTGTTAAAATTATTCATCTGATAACTGATTTAATTTCTCCCTCTAATTAATATTTTCATTTCTACAGAGAATATATATTTGTTAAGATTGAAGATAATACCCATTCTGTGAGTTATTCTGCCTTCTTTCTCATGTTGCTCACATGTTGACGAGGCTGCCGATTATTCATAGATTTACAAAGAAAAAAATCTTAAACTCAATCAATCAATATATAGAACAATTACTTGTGCTTCTTAAGTTTTTAAAACTATTCAAATAAATAGGAAGCATTTTTATTAATTATTACTGTTATATTAATCTACTCTTCAAGAGTTGATTTTTTAGATTTATAAATATGAACCAAGTTTTAAAAGGCATGTAGCTAGAAATTTTGAAACAGGTCGTGAAATGTTACCTAATTTGCACATTACATTAGTGACATTTATAACATAACACTTCTGAAAACAACATGGCGCTATATAGCAAAACTCAGACTCTTCTATTACAGCTCCACGTCTATATATTTATATTAGCATTTCAACAAAGCAAATGCAAGAACAAAACAAAACCTATAATACAGTTTTTCTTTACAGCATCAATATGATATATAATAAAATAGAAATTACTTAAATGTACAACATAAGAATAGTTTAGAAAATCATTGTTCTTTAAGAAAGTAAGGTATAATGTATTAAAATGATAATAGGAAGGTTTGGAAACAGAAAAGCAGAATACAAAATAGTATATACATTATGATAGCCCTTTATTATCTATGCAAGTAAAGGAAACACACAAACATGAAAATAATTGCAGGAAGATGATGGGTTTATAGACATTTAAAATATATCCTTAATTTTATCATAATTAACAAATTAAGATTTTAGCTATTGTCAGAATGATCTATGCATTGATTTGTTTGCCATAATATAACCTTTTCCATAAATAAAATTTTATTTACAATTCTATTTTATTAGACATCTTGCATAAGCCAGCATATCTAATTTTATAGATAGCAATGAGACATATTTCCCCAAGACCCACGGGATGTTGTAATTTGGAATTCAGCACCTCTGTAACCTATTTTCTTCCAATAGTACTGGCTGATCTTTAGCAAGTTATAGTCTTAAAAACATAAATGAATCCAATACTGGGTTAACTAGCAAACCATTGACATGTTGGATAAACCCAGTTCACCCCAGAGTCTGCAAATAGTTATGA
>NW_011888782.1:3359534-3363160 GCF_000151845.1 Pteropus vampyrus
ATAGAGGGCAAACTGATTGTTGCCAGAAGGTAGACAGGTGGGGAAATGTATGGAAAAAGTGAAGTGGAAGAAATAGAAGGAAAGAAGGTAGGAAGGAAGGAAGGAAGGAAGGAAGGAAGGAAGGAAGGAAGGAAGGAAGGAAGGGAAGGAAAAGAAAGAAGAAAGGAAAAGAAAAATCAATACTTAACTATCAGGGAAATTAGAATAGTTCTTTCTACTCCACTGCTTTGAAACTCAAGAAAATTGCCTTTTAGAATTAATCTTGTATCAAGCAAGGTTTACCAAATAATAATGGAGGAAAATTCCTTTAGAAGGCTCCATCAACAAGGAATTACAGGTTCACAATATATATTATAACCCTAAGTGCAGCCTGAACAGGAATCTGAATTAGACAGTGACTCTTGGCCCTATACTGCAAACCAAATATATTTATTTTACAATAAATTTGTCATAATAGTAAACTTATTAAAGTTAAAATACGGAGAACTGGAGAAAAGAGTTTAGAGAAACAAAATTTTCTTTACTCTCGAATATAAAAAACGTTAAGGGCTTAAAGAATTCTTGTTCAGGGTCTAGCTATGAAAATGTGATAGAATATACCATAAGTAAACATACAGTAAGAGCCCAGAGGGAACTTTCTGATTCAGGAACATGCCAGGTGAATCGAGGTCTGTATTCCAATCAACAGAGGAAAAAAAGAAAGAAATCAATAGAAAAACATCCAAAACTAAAAAGCAAGAAATAGCAAAGTAAAACATGTTGTTTAGAAAATGACAATAATACCAGATGGAACAGCTCAAAGAGATGAAAGTGAGTGCTTCTGAAGCGCTAGGAGTCACAAACAGGGAGAAGAATGGGCAGTGAAATAGTTTTCATTATAAGCTTGACAGTGCAATTTTATTTTAAATTTATGCACAGGCTTGGCTCTGATTTAAATTAAATAAAAAAGAAAGACATAGGAGATGGAGTGCCATAGGGAATCAAAAATAACCAAAACCCAACAAAGCAGAGGGCCTACTGTTAATGGATATTTAGATAAACCACTCATAGCATCATAAAAAAATTAAATAATTTGAGTAGAAAATTCACCCAACTGCCTAGAGCCACTTAATTTCTCCTAAACCTGCCATAATCAATTATAGTTAATTTCTTTCTGCTTTTGGGGGGATAAAAACAATGGGATAAAATGTTATTTCAGGATATTATTTATTTCACAAGTGCTAAGAGTTCATTAATAGCACAAAACATTATCTAAGAATTAATTTCAAATCTTAACATTGCATGAGAAATAATTTTTTCCTTGGCATCAACAAACTTGTTTGGATTTTTGAATTGGGATTTCTCAATATCCTTGCTTTTCTAACATGTTTGGTTTGAAGATACATGAGTCCCATCATTTTCTGTACTTAGGTCCTTGCCTAACTCTCTCCCTCCCTCCCTCCCTCCCTCACTCCCTCTTCCCTCCCTCCTCCTCTCCCTCTCTCTCCCTCTTCCTCTCCTACTCCCACTCCCTTTTCCTCTCCCTCCCTCTCTCCTCCAGGCTCAGAGATGACATAAGTCATCTCTGACTTCTCTATCCTTAAATCATGAGAATACTAGAAAATAAAACAATATAAGCAGAGCAAGAGAACATGACCAGACTATGATAGAGGTAAGTCTACACAATAAACTTAACTTTTATTTTGTACAAAAATTTCCAAGAGCATCCTGATCTTTGAATTCGAATTCTGTCTCCATCAATTATTAGCTATGTACCCTCTGACAAATAACTTCACATTGCTAAACCTATATTTCCTCTCTTATCCATAAAAAGTAAGCAATGATGCTCATAACTCCCAGGGCTGTAGAAAAGTTTACACGAGATAATGTAAATAAAAGTCTAGCACAGTGACTTGTGCTAGATAAACACTTAGTAAAATACAATTTCCTTCACAGAGATATCCCCCCATTCCACCCTCAAATCATATCATTCCTCCCTAGGAAATAGTAAAAGCTCAATCTTTTTCCTTAATTTAGTGACTATGAGATTCCCTTATATACCCATAAGAAGTCCTACTTCTTTAAGTGGAAAAAATATTATTTCAGGGGTAAAAGCTATTTTATTAGGTATTAGTTGCTAGTCAGAATACATGAAGTATTGTAGCAGATTGGAGAGGAAGCAGAGAAGGACCATATAAACTTTCCTTTCTTCATGGAAAAGGTCTCCATGGAAACTTCCCAAGGATCCTCACACAACCTCAGACAACCCAAAGAGCACTCCCCTTGACCTCTCAGAGGAACTATTTAAAGTAGCTATATATGTGAAACAAGAAGCAACTCATTCTAGAAAGCACTGACCTTCCATCCTGGCAGACCTTGTCTTCCTCTTGATCCCTAAGAATAGAAAGAAAGTGAAGACCTTAAAAAAGGAAACAGTCAATTTTCACCCCAGCCTACGTCTCTGTTCTACAAAAGCAGGTGAAATACATCTCATAAGCAGTTATACCTACCTGAGGGCCAACATTTCCAGTCTCCCCCTGAGGTCCATCAAAACCAGAACTTCCCTAAAAATTAAGAGGTAAAGGAAAGATCAGTTTAGATGTCTACATACTTTTGGATTTTTCTCTAGAGATGGGCTGTTCAATATAGAAGCCATTAGCCACATGGGAGAGATCAGTTTAAGTTAACTTAAATTAAAAATTTATTTTCACAGTTATATAAGGCATATTTCAGGTGTTCTATAACTCCATGTGGCTGGTGGCCACCATATTGGAGAGCACAGATGTAGAATATTTCCATAATCTTGAAAGTTCTGTGGGTCGGCACTCCTCTAGAGCAAACGGATTTAATTCTGGTGTTTTAAAATATCCTTATTGTAGGCATCTTTCCCCAAAGATTGTTCATTTTATAACTCCTCAGGGCTCACCATGCTGGGACAATAGTCATATTCTTCAACAAGTCATGTTTAATATTTGAAAAATATTGGTACTTCTATTTCTACCTGCATCTGAGAGGGTAGACAGAAACAACAGGTAGAAGAATGTGTCTCTGCATGTGTGGAGTGATCAAGATATACAGATGATGACAAAGGGACTGGTTACAATAAGGAAACTCTAATGCTCTCAATTTTTTTTTTAAGATCAGAAATGGAAAAATTGGTAGAGAAAGTATGATTCCATCTTTCAGAGAAATGGATATCACCCGATCCAAAGTAGGGATATCTTAGACTATTAGCCAGTGAAGTCACATGCTAACTCAATAAAAATATATAAACTGGGAAAGAACGTGAAATGCAGAAACAAAAACATGTTGTGCAAAGTATTCTTTCAACTGTTATATTATATGAAATTCTGAAACAATTTCTATGTTCCATAATATGAGGGAAGTGTTAATTAAGTTATGGTGGAAATGCTTATTTAAATATTATACAATTAAAAATTACCTTTATCAAAAGTTTACAAAGTAGAAAAATGTGCCGTAACATCATTCTTTTCAAGTGTGCTAAATTTGAGAAAGAATAATTTATCCCAAATATAGAGAAAGACAAAACGATAAATCCTCATTTTCTTATATTGTAGTAGGACATTTTTTTAAAGCCCATGAGATCCTGATCTAACTTTCTCAGGGAGAGTAACTTTGCCATCAAT
>NW_011888782.1:3363210-3397824 GCF_000151845.1 Pteropus vampyrus
CATATTCTTCAACAAGTCATGTTTAATATTTGAAAAATATTGGTACTTCTATTTCTACCTGCATCTGAGAGGGTAGACAGAAACAACAGGTAGAAGAATGTGTCTCTGCATGTGTGGAGTGATCAAGATATACAGATGATGACAAAGGGACTGGTTACAATAAGGAAACTCTAATGCTCTCAATTTTTTTTTTAAGATCAGAAATGGAAAAATTGGTAGAGAAAGTATGATTCCATCTTTCAGAGAAATGGATATCACCTGATCCAAAGTAGGGATATCTTAGACTATTAGCCAGTGAAGTCACATGCTAACTCAATAAAAATATATAAACTGGGAAAGAACGTGAAATGCAGAAACAAAAACATGTTGTGCAAAGTATTCTTTCAACTGTTATATTATATGAAATTCTGAAACAATTTCTATGTTCCATAATATGAGGGAAGTGTTAATTAAGTTATGGTGGAAATGCTTATTTAAATATTATACAATTAAAAATTACCTTTATCAAAAGTTTACAAAGTAGAAAAATGTGCCGTAACATCATTCTTTTCAAGTGTGCTAAATTTGAGAAAGAATAATTTATCCCAAATATAGAGAAAGACAAAACGATAAATCCTCATTTTCTTATATTGTAGTAGGACATTTTTTTAAAGCCCATGAGATAGATCCTGATCTAACTTTCTCAGGGAGAGTAACTTTGCCATCAATGAGTTAGGAAAGTTCAGTAAAGTGATGGTTTTCTTGGTTACTGAAATTATTGGTATTTTTCTCTACAGTTTACTTTTCTATATTCCCAAAATGTGACTTTTATACTGGGATTTTTTAAAATAAAGTGGGTTGCGTGAAGGGAGAAGGCTTTAAATATAGCACTCTTGATATAATGAAAATTCTTTCTTAAAATGTTTATCATTTTCTCATTTCAACAATAAATAGTTTTTTGTAGCCAGCATAATAAAGGAATTATTTGAGCCAATGCTGGAACCACTGAGTAAAAGATTGTTGGGAAACAAAAAGGTACAGTCTCAGAGTATCATTGTTCAGATTAGTTAACCATCAGGAAGAGGGAAAAGGTATGTTCACAATGGATAAACCTGGTGAACACCATCTTAATCAGGTGACCAAATAAATGTACCAATAATGAAACAAACTGACATAGCGTCTCTCCTGGTGACTGAGAAGGGTATAGTATTTCTTAATTTCTTGTCAAAAATGTTTAACCTGAATCTAGTCACAAGGAAACAAATCCTAATTGAGAGATGTTTAGCAAAATACCTTGTCTGAAATGTCAATGTCATGTAAACAAATGAATAACTGGACAACGGTTGTGATTAAAGGATGCTATGGAGGCAAGACAACCATACACACTCCTTAGTCCTTGACTGGAATCCAGAATGACAATAAAAATAACCATAAAGGGCCCTGTTGGGGCAAGTGTGGAAATCTGAATATGGACTGTATAATGGAAATAATTTTGCATCAATATTTTCTTGAGCGTGATGATTGCATTGTGCTTATATAGGAAAATGTCCTTGTTTTTAAAAGATATGTATTGAATGTTTAAAAGCAAAATGTCTTGATACCATCAATTAATCCTCAAATGGCTCAGCAAAATATATACATAATTACCTATGTATTTGTATAGAGTGACATAAATCAAATAGGGCTAAATGATAGCGATCGGTGTTCATTGTGCTATTCTTACAACTACAACTTTTCTGTAGATTTAAATTTTTTCAAAACAAAAAGTTGGGGTAAAAGTTATACAGGTTCAATACAGAATCTTTCAACAATTCAGAGAGTAAGGGTAAGGAAAAGAAATGCATAATTTCTGGGCGTTTCTCCTTCCAGGATGAATAGATATAGATATATTTTATAAGTTATGGTGGAAATGCTTATTTAAATATTATACAACAATTAAAAATTACCTTTATCAAAAGTTGAATAGTTTTATAATCTGGTTTTTCTTTCACTTAATATTACATCATGAATGTTTTCCTTGCTATGAAATAGTCTTCCAAATTATTTTTCATGGCTTAATAATATTCTATCATGTGGGTTTGCCATTATTTATATAAAATATCTCCTATCACTGAACATTTAAGCATTGTAGTGATTAAAAATCACTACAGTGATCATCCATGGAGCTGAATCTTTGTGTTGGTCCATGATTAGCTTCTGGATAAACTTCTAGAACTGGAAAGGCTGGATCAAAGGATGTACACATCTTAAGCTGTGACAGATACAGTTGGTGGCTATAAAATACTGTCTCCCCTTTCTTCCTTGCTAAGAAAATCTTAGTTTTGTATGAGGCAGCACCATGCCCGGCTCCAAGGGATGAGTTATGACCTGTCTAGGTCAATCATGGCAATCTCATTTCCTTTGTCACAGACTTGCTTTCTCTGGCTCTCTTAAAATGGGGTGAGGGCAGGTAGGGAGTATAGGGCCCAGTCAATGAGCTACATGAGCTATAAAGAGAATGTTGCTGGGAGTGCCCTAATGAAAGGAAAGCCCCCTTCCTTATGGCATTTTATGTAAAGGTAAAGGCAAAATTCTTAGGTTGCCAAGCCCACGGACCATGACGAGGATGGCCCCGTGGAAAGAAAGAAGCTGCATCCCTAATGACATCACTGGGTTTTGATGGCATCATTGAGCTACTATACCAAACCTGGAATCACCTATTCCTGGATTATCAAACACGTTTATTAGCTAAACACTGCCAGTCAGGCCTTCTGTCACTTGTATATTAAAAAAAAAAAAAAAAACAGAAACAAAAAAACAGCAGTCTAACTGATGTATGTTGCCTAAGACTGCCTTTTAAAAAGGTTGTATTGGTTGGTTTTCATTCTCCCCTGACCTGCGAAAGCATGACTGGATTTCTATTCTTTCCCCAGTCCTAAGTATATAACAAAGTTTCTCAGATTGGTTTGAAAGACCGCTTCATCAGAGCATCTTCTCCATCCAAACTGCAACTTCAAATCTGCTCTTTGGATCCACTCAGAACTAAAACCAATGAAAGAGTGCCCCCTAGGGGGATGTCTTCTAAATTCCTAGAGTACATTTCTTAAAGCTCATGGGAGTAGAAACCACGAGCAACACAAATGCAAAAATACGGCACTGCCTCAAAGGGTTACAATTTTTTGTTGCATGCACAATTCAGGGATCCGATGTTCAAGATTAATCTTAGCTAAAGTCAATGATGGAGATCTCTGTGAGTATGAGGCTCTCCCATGGCTATTGTGCTGTGATGGAAACAACACTGGACAGTTTGTCCGGAGGCCTGAGTTCCTTCCCAGCTGTTAAACGACAAGCAATCCATGGAACCATAGCTCAATTTATACATAGATCATGACCTTTTTCCCCATGACAGCCACTAACTCATGGAAACTTTGAAGTGGTTTCTTTAATCTGCCCACCTTGCAGATGAGGAAACTGGGCCCAGATGAATTAGTTGCTGCCCTGCTGTTCTCTTAGCTCAGTCCCATAGTTGAGTGGGTTGTTGTTATTATTGAGTGGATATTCACAAGGCTCTCTAATCTCAACTCACCAAAAAGAACCCTCTCAGTGGACTTTCCAAAATAATTGTAATTAACAACAAGATGAGAAATTCTTATAACAAATCGTGATGGTTTTTTCACATAGCTACATAATAATGATCTTATTACAAACTAGATTTTATTCACGACCTGGACATATATAAAATGGATATGAACTAGCTACATTCAGGGAGAACTGATAGCCTAAGGTTTTGTCAAAGGATGTAAATTAGAAATCAAAATAAACAGAGGTTCCTTTACAGCTGTAAATATGTTGGTATGCAGACCTCATTCCTGGAAATTGGGAATGATGAGATATGAGGACGAAGACACTTAGGTTATTTTAGTCATTTTTCAGAGTCATGTATGTTAATGTCTAGGACATAAAAATCTAAAAACGGCTTCCAACAAGTAAGCATCTGTCAAGTTAACAAGTCTTTTTCCTTCTGTGATGTCTTCTGTCACGATACTTCTAGGCTTCAGAACTAGATGAGGATCCTATCTCTAAAAATGGCTAGTACCTGACCCACATCAATCAGCATCAGCAGTGATGGAAAGCAAGCCAGCAGAGGAATGACCTTGAGCATCTTTTAAAATTAAGACATCATTATAAAATTGGAGAATTTTAAAACTGAAAAGATCTTAGGAATCATTGAGTCTGATACTTTCATGTGGGATATGAAGAAACCAGGGACAAAGAGGTAAAGTGACATGTATTACTAGTGCTGTGGGAGATAAGATTTGTACAGAAAAAAAAAGAGAAATCTATGAGATGAAGATGCAAGGACAAGGAGATAAGTGGGGATTAACATCCTATCTCCATGGACAGGCTTGCCCTCTGGTTTTCTATGCTGATCCAACCAGAATGCCAGTGTTTTGCAACAGCTGTCATCTTTCCCCATATGAACCAGTATCCCCAAGTAAAAAGAGACCATCTCACCTGATGTCCACGCCTTCCTTTTTCTCCATCAGGACCTTGGAGGTAACTATCAATTCCAGGATCTCCCTAAAAAGTAAAAGGTTGCTTACCTCACATGGTCAGGAAAGACAAAAAGGAAATTATAGGAAGCATGCTTTTTTAAAAAACAAAGGCACCAAAGTGGACACTTTTAATTGTCTAGGCTTACTCAGTAATCCCAAATACGCAATGCAATTAAAATTCCAAACTCTTTTAAGAAAGCGAAAGTTTTATAAGACAGGTTTCCTCTCAAATCTTTTATTTGTTACAATACTAAAATAGGCTGAATGATGCCTCATGAATGAATAATTAATTGCTCTTTGCCTTCGTGCTCAAGCAAACAGTTTACAAGTCCCTGGATGAAAGCAGCATAAACCCCTCCTCCACTACTCACAGGATCTCCCCTTAACCCAGGCTCTCCATGCTCTCCAGGTTGTCCAGGTGATCCTGTCAAGCCCTTAAATCACACACACACAAAAAAAGTGTCACTTTCTAAAATCACCTATTGCCTAAAGGAAAAAAATAAATTGAATTTAAAGGGTAATTTAATAGTACTTGAACTTTAAAGAATTCACTTACAAAGAAGTGAGACTGAGACACAGAAAAGAACACACTATTATTGGAAATTTGTCATATGCTTGGCCCTAGGTGTGCACTACCTCATTTAACCCTCACAATTCAGGAATTACCCCATTTGCATATGAAGGACCTGAGACTCAGGGAAGTTGGATCCAGGTCTCCCTACAACCAAATCCCTTGACCTTGTCCTCTACTTTCTCCAAATTCTGATTCACTACTCACAGAAACACATGTCAGAATAAGAAGGCTTTCTGTATCTCAAATGTGGGCAGCATTAGCAGAGAAAGATCTCATTTAAAAAAAATGAAAAAAAGAGGAGAAAATGCTTCCAGAGCTCCTGACTGCTGTAGACAGGGAACCAGAGAGGTGAAGCAACTTGCCATAACGCTATGACATGATAAGCAAATGGTGGTTTCTATTAAAACCTGTCCTAGTGGTACCATATCAGAATGCTAGTCCCCACAGAGCTACAGAGTCAGGATGAGTACCTACCCCAAGAACCTTCCTCAGAGGATGTTCTATGCCTGGTTCTAGAACAGCGGTTTCCAACCTTTCTGGCACCAGGTACCTGGGCTCCCATGAGAATCTAATGGCTGATGATCTGAGGTGGAGCTGAGGCAGTGATGTTAGTGCTGGGGAGTGACTGCAAATACAGATGAAGCTTCACTCACTCTCCCACCGCTCACCTCCTGCTGTGCAGCCCGGTTTCCAACGGGCCCCAACGGGCCACGGACAAGTACCAGTCTGTGGTCCAGGGACTAGGGACCCCTGTTCTATAGGGTATATGCCACACTCAGAAAATAATGAAGTGGGGCCTTTTTCTGAGATCTGGCTCTCAGACACACAAGGAATGGAATGTTCTCTAGGCTCCAAAAGAAGCCACCTCATTATGACTTGAGACATTCTGACCTGTTTTCTGGCTGATACGATGGTAAAAGCAAGCATCTAATCCTGATGCTTACTTTACTAGGTAGGCAAATTTTTTTTGACTTCTCTAAGATAATTTTCTTATTTGTGAAACAGATACCTATCTTACAGAGTTGTTACAGGGATTAAATGGAATAATAAATTAAAATTCTGAGTACAGAGACTGGCCTATGGTTCCTATTATGATTTGTCCAACTTCTCGTCCCTCCTTTTTCTGACTCAGACACCGGCTTCCAGAATAATCTCTAAACATGTAGCTTTGCACAAGCATCTTCCTTGCCTAGACACTGTCAATAGCACCTGATTACACAGTAGAAGAAAAACAAAACCCCTAAACATGGCATGAAATTGACTCCAAGTTACCCTCCCGCACTTTCCTCTCACTCTTTATACTTTTGATCTCATCTTCCACTCCTCTTGAATTGGATTCTTTGTTTGTCCAAACCCACTCTGAGCTCTTCTAACTCTAAGCCTTTAGTTTTTCTTAACCTGGAATACCCTGTGTGTCTCTTACAGAAGTGAAAAATGTCTTGATTTTCTGTATTCCCTTGAATGCCAGAGTCCTCTCCACCCTTCAGCACCATGTTCAAATGTCACAGACCTTAGTACGGAAAGTCGGTGTCTTGCTCTCTTCTCTCTTCCCTCATCATCTGGTTGTTATTTATCCTTTGAGATTCGTCCCATCTTTACTCCCTTAATGAAGCCTTTCCGATGGCACAGGTTAAATCAGATCCCCCTCTCATTTACTTCTCTTTCATGAGCTTATCTCAGCAATAATCTTATGTCTATTTCCATGGTTATTTCATTAATGGCTGTCTCTCTCCATAGAGTCTAGTTCTGGGATAGAGAACCCATGCCTATTTTGCTCCTCATTCTATAGTCATGCCTGAATTACAATAGATGTTCAGTAAATATTGAGGATTGATTGGATGAAGAAACACCATTCTATTTTAGATTCCTTCCCAAGTTACTATGCTCCCATTCACTCTTTATTTGCACCATTCTTACAATCTTTATCTTATCCTATCTTATATTATAGTTCTTCCTGTACAAATCTTATTTCTTTCACCAGCTAATAAGTTCTTTGTTTGTTGTAACTATGCCTTATTTATCTTTTAACTCTTCTTTGTGTCTAGCAAAATGCCCTACAGGTAGGAAACATTTGACAGGTGTTTATTGAATTTAATTATATTCAACGGAAACTGAAGGCTCTCCAGTCTTGAAGGAAGTGTGATGTCCTCCACTTTCTCCAAATTCTGATCCACAAACTACAGATTGGAAATTAAACCTCAATAAAGAGCCATTTCTTGTGACTTCTTATTTCATTTATCAAGAAATCAATCCACACCTTGAGGTAAAGCAATACTCTAATTCCATGAGGGGTATAAAAATATATATATATAACAAATTTAATCCCCCTTATCTAATCATAGTACTGTGCTGAGATGGATCCTTCAGGCTGTGTTCTATAATTGGTTAGTAATGTCTGCCATAGGCACAGGAAGGGAGAACTGAGTACCTATGTCTTTCCTTACCCATAGAAATATAATTACCAGCATAAGGCAGTGTAAAGTCACTATCAAGCATATAGTACAAATAATGTACATTGGAAGAATGTAGAGAAGCGGGGAGATAGCTACAGATTGACATGGTGGATGAGGGCATCATGAAGAGGAAAGAGAAGATCTGGAAACTGAAGAAAAAGTGATACTCAAATAACCACTGAGGATGGAGGCAGGGAAAAGGCATTCCAGGATGGAGTACCTAGCATGAGCCAAGGCACAGAAGTAAGCTTGCATAGGAATCTTCAGGGACATTGAGTAGTATACTATTTGATCTGAAAGGATGTTTCTTTTTTTTATTTTTTAATTATAGTTGACATACAATATTATATCAGTTTCAGGTGTACAACATAGTGATTAGACATTTACATAACTTATGAAGTGATCACCCTGATAAGTCTAGTAGCTACCTGACACCATACATAGTTATTACGAAATTATTGACTATATTCCCTACGCTGTCCTTTATATCTCTGCGACTATTTTATAATTGCCAATTTGTATTTCTTAATCCTGAGAAGGACAATTCTTGACTAAGATTAGTGAAGAATGTGGTTGAAAGGCCTTGGATGTTCAACTAAATCATTGGCAACACGGAGATATGAAAGCTTGTGAGATAGGTAACGACAATTACAAAAAGTTAATTAACTTTATTTACATTAATTATTTCAGTATCAATAGAATCAAGCCTTAAGTTAAAGCTTCCAAATAGTCATCTAATATTTACTGCCCTTTAATTCTTAATCTAGTACTTAAGCCACTAGATGATTTTTTCCCAAAGCTTAAAAATAAACTCTCAAGGTCAGTTTAACCAGCAGAAATATGAAAGAATATTTTCATACTTTACCCGATTTCCTCTATTTCCTTTTTCTCCAGATGACCCTGGGATTCCATGATTACCCTAAAAAAAAGTAAAAAATAAATAAACAAAGAATCTTTGTTATATTAGTCACACCTTATTATTAGAAACTGTAGTCACACTCTATTAGAAACTTTTTTCTCATACTTTCAAAATCCAGCCAACAGTAGAAAGCTTCTTTACCATTCTATTTCTGCATATGAATAATCCTCCTTTTGAAAAACAATTTAAAATTCCAGGTAACAAATTTTAAAATATTTTACATCCATTAATGAGCTGATAAAAAAAAAAAAATTCTTTAGAGTTCAGAATAAAGAGAAAGCAGGAATCCATGGAAGTAACAGCCATTGGCTGTCCTAAGGACTTCTTATCACTCACCGTGAGTGTGGTGGAAAATGATCAGCTATTCTAAAGTGGTCCTAGAAGGTAATGCCACCAAGTATATGGCAAAAACAAACAACCTTCAACTCGGGCTTTAATGACTTCTCACAGACAAAGTTCAATAAAAAATGAGTTTAATCAAAGATCACAACACACATGAGGGAGACACCAAGACGGGGGAGTCAGCAGAAACAACAGACAACAAAATCAGACTTGCAATGACTATAGATATTGGAATTATCATATACAGAATATAAAATAAGTATATTTAATACATTTAAATAAGTGGGGAAAAAAGCAACTATAAAAAAAAAGACACCAAGCAGATTTGAAAAAGAATCGAATAGAACTTCTTATAGTGAAAATTAGAATAATTTACATTAAAAATCTAACTGACAGTTGAAATGGTAAAAAATCTAACTGACAGTTGAAACAGAAGTGATAGAACAATTAGTAAACTAGAAACAGGAAATTATTGAGAACGTAGCACAGAAAGACAAAGAAAAAGAAAATACGAAAGAGAAGTTAAGATACATTGAAGTCTCACAAATTTCTAATTAGACTCCCATAAATAGAAAATAGAGAAAATGAAAAAGATAAAAATTTCAAAATGATAACTCACTAAGGATTTTCCAAAAATTATAGAATGCACAAATGCTTAGATTCAAAAGCCTAATGAATCCAAACCAGAATAAATAAAAAGAAATCCACACCTGGACACATCATATTGAAACTGCAGGAAACTGTGAAGATATTAAGAAGTACAAATTGGTAGCAAGAAAATAGTCACAGGGATGTAAAGTACAGCATAGGGAATATAGTCAATAATATTGTACTAACTATGGTGCCAGGTGGGTACTAGACTTATCAGGGAGATCACTTCATAAATCATATAAATGTCTAACCACTATGCTGTATACCTGAAACTAATACAAAATAATAATAAATGTCAACTGTACATGAAAAAAAATTATGTATGTATATACCTTAAAGTTAAAAAAAAAACTGCACAAAACTAAAAACAAGGGAAATTTTATAGCAGCCTGATATTTTTTTTTAAGATTGCTGACCAAGGAACAACAATTAGTTTGATAGATAACTTAACTGCAATAATGAAAGATAATAGAAGACAGAAGAAGCCAGAAAAATATGAAATTACATTTTCAAAGTACTCAAAAAAAAAATAATTGTTTACCCAAGAACTATCTTTCAAGAAAAAGGATAAAATAAAAAGATTTTCAGGGAAATAAAAACCAGGAGAGTTTATGTACCTCATTAAAGGAAATTCTAAAATATGGCCTTTTCATATTCTTTTGAAGGCATCGGTAATAGTAATAAATATGAGGGTAAAGCTAGATAAGCATTGGCTTATAAAACAATAATAATAGTGTCCAATTGGTAGAATTTAACAACAACAACAAAAGATGGAAATAAAATACCAGACAATAATATGTAATATAGGAGGAAGCTGATCAGAGCTAAGTTTCTAGGATCTTGGTATGTTGAGGATTAGGACAAATATATAAATTAATGTTTGACATTATTGGGCATGCATGTTAAAATATCTAGACTAATTGTGAAAAGTATAAAATAGAGAGTATAAATGTCAAGCTAGTAGAGAGGATAAACATAGAATGAGAACCTTTCTGTACCTGTTCTCCATCCAGGCCATCAACACCATCCTCACCAGCGCTGCCCTGTGGAGCAAAGGAAGATGGGAATGCTAGAGACAAGAGGACCAGATGTCCATAGTTATTGCTTTGATGTTAATTTCCTTGCTAATTTTTTTTTTCTAGTCAGGAGAATCCAGACCTTTCAAAACAACATTCATATACTGCATTCAATTACTAAAAAGCAATGATTATTTTCTTTCTGAAATAGTCATTAGCATTATATGCTGTTTTTCCCAGCAGTTTCAGAGGCCAAAGAAAACGATAAGAAAAAAAAAGAAACTCAAATTTTGAATGGCTAGAAAGACTTCCTTTTAAAATTCTGCACTGGAAACAAGTAACTCTTTATGCAAAAACAAGACTGAATGAAACTTTTCCCACTGGTTGCTTGTTAAAGATGGTCCTTTTGTCATTGACTTTTTTTTTTTTTAAAGAAGACTGAAAAATATGACTGAATTAATCTGCAAAATGGAAACTTGGATGGTCTCTGATTAAAGAGGAACTAAAAGGGAGTGTATCCATATGTGTGCATTCGGGGGGATTTACAATAAAAAAAGCTCCTTAAGAAAAGAAATGAAAACTAAGGCTAAATAAATGATAAGAGTAAAAGCTGGCAGCTGCATAGTGACATCTCATCAAATATGCCATCACTTTCAAATTATGGGCCCTTCACTTTGCCAACTATCTCAAAATGACAGTTAACATATTTATTTTAAAGTATCTTTTGAAAAAAGTTCAGAGTTTTACAAGCAGAAACAATACATTTTACATGTATAGAATAGTCGGTTTACTCCTGCTGCCCACACGAGGGAATCAAATATCAGGCACTTTTGAAAACCAAGTATAGCTGAGTTAGTGCATGAACATAAGCATATCAAACTCTCAGACTAAAGTTACATGATATATTTGCCACTGGCCATAGCAGGTGAATCAGTGGTACCAGAAGAAACAAGTAAAAAAAGCTTTATGAGCCCTTGTCTCTTTTGTTCATCACTTTGCAACCACCCCCTTGCATGATGTAGGGAACAGAGTGTGTACCTAATAAATATTCTTTGAATAAATGAGTGAAAAAAGGGATACTTTGCTTCTGAATCTAAATGTAAAGTTATTTCCTTATTGTGCCAGTTCCTTTCTTACCAGCCCTGTCCTAGCATTCCTCTCCCATTTGACACCTACTCTGCCCAGAGCCTCCTGACCACACCTTAAATTCAGGACCAACACTTCCAGATCATTAGGTGATAAATATGGTGGCTCAATTATTACAGCGTTAGCAAGGCTTAAGCCTGAAATACGTGTCTTACAAATAACAATTCTTTAGCATGGCATTTTAACTGTTAATATCATATGACATAACCCCTCATATAAAAGTTTTAAGCCCCGCCTCGCTCAAGCAAAAGAAAAGTGACTGAACTCAGTATTCTGTTTCCAAAAGAAACTGCTCTCCAGTTTAAAAAAGAATAAAGAAGGTCACCTACCTTCTCTCCTGAAAATCCTCTCGCTCCCTAAAGTTAGGAAGAAATAAGCTTCAATGAGACTTTTAAACCATTGTTTCCTTTAGGAAACCACATGTTCCCTGACTTCAAGAAAGAGCAATTATTAGATCAAAATGAAGATTTCTTCTTGAGTGGCTGTAACATACCTCACAGCACTCTGACTGCTGCTGCTCTCTCTTGTTTGTGACTTGAAGAAAATGATACTTTGTAACTCCTCACATAGTAAGGGTGAGCAAGAAACAGCAGTGACCTGCCATTTATTATTATAAGTCATATTTTCAAACTAAAATGAGAATACACTGGCCAACAAACATGAGGGGGCCTCCAGGAAAAAGAAGACAAATTAATTAAAAGAATAACTTATTAAAATACACAGAGTATGAGCACCGTGGTCAGATAAAAACTCTCTATAGTATTATAAAGTTATAGAAATTTTTTTCTGGCCTTATTAAAGGAGATTTCTCTAAACATAGAAGGTTAAGAGACATTTAATGAAACTATTTTAAAAGGTGCTTCACCTATTATCCCTTTAGCCTTTAAATTTTCAGTGTGTCAAGTTCACCTTCCAGTTGCCAGCACTGTGACTATTCCAGAGGGTTTTTTCTGGTGCCAGAGCCTGTCCACACACAAGATAGGCCAGAAATGCTGGAGAATTATTATCGCCTAGCAGCAGCACTCAAATATTGCCTGACATATTTGGTGTATGAATACCCCAGCTCCCACACTCTTTAAGTGGGAGTTAACATTGAGGTGCATGTTTGACACTGGCTGCTAGAGTTCCTCAGCAGGACTAAGCTCTGTCTGCCCATGGTGATGATCCAATTGATGATGTACCCTTTTTAGGCTACCTGCCCTCCTTGTCTAAATTCTCTACTCTCTACTAGTGTTTACTGAGATGGCTTCCCAGTAAACTATTTGCACTTGATTCCTTTTCTCAGGCCCTGCTTCTGGGAAACCCTCCATTTGAGGAGGAGCCAAGATCCCAAAACTATGTTGAAGAATTAAGGTTTTCCTCAAACTCAAGAATGAAACAGAGATAAGGAAAGAATTTCACAGCTCGAAGTTACGCTTACCTTAGGTCCCCTCACACCTGGGCATCCTTCCTCACCTCGGAGTCCAGGAGAACCCCGGGGGCCTCTTTCTCCCTATGAGACAAAGATACACATGGAAATGGTCAAGCAACTATTTCTGTCACTGCCCAGCTGATTCAAACCAACAATAATGACCATCAGAATGACTAAAATGTGACAGTTCTTACAATTACCTCCACATCCTCAGAGACCTGATCAGGTCACCTGCAAGGCAACCAGAATGTTCATCCATCAACTGCCCATATTGATGATCCCAAATCATACAAAACCAAATTATCTGTATTTTTTATCAATTCAGTCAAGCCACATGGGCAAAACTTCAGCATTCAAACAAAACAGAGGTGTGTCTGAACACATCCTTCAGCCAGTTAAAATTGGATGGTTGTCTTATGGCCCCACAAAGAAGAAACCACTATTTAACTTTTTCCCTTCTAGGTGGAATCCTTCCCATTCCTAAGGTATAGATCATTTGCCACCACCTCCCCTTCTGATACGTTATTGTTGTTTTTGTGTTATATTGTTTCCTGCTGTATTGTGAGCTTCTTGGAAACAAGGACAATGTCTGGTTTATTTATCTCTGGGTTTCCAGCCCTAAGCACAGTGTCTGGCACACAGTAGACATCCAATCAGGATTTGAAGAATGACTCCCTGAATTTTATTAATATCATCTTTTGACCTAGAAATTGGTTAAGAAAGGTAATGGTAGATATTATGCCTTTTGTCAAACTGATTAAATACAAATTAGAAAGTACTGTATATCCCATGAGCTTTCATCAAAACAGAGTCTATAAATGTAACTTCTAACTTTGATTTGCTGGGTTGTGTAACCTCCCTACATAAACTGTCCCAGACAGTAAAAAGGAACATGGTAAAGTGAGAAGCACTCTGGACCTAGAATAAAAGGACCCGGGTTCAAGTCCCAGTTCTGTTTCCAACTTATTTTGTAAGCTTAGACAAGCACATGACTCTATGAAATACGATTTTCTCCATTTATAAAATGCGGAACTGGATAATACAGATTCTAACAATTCAAGGATTGTTGCATTGAATGCATGAGATACTGTATTGAAAGTACTTCGCAAATCCTATGGACTGGAAAAAGGAAGTGTTTTATACTTAACAGACAAAGAGATAAAGAAAAAAGCACAGTTTCTGGCATCAGACAGTCATGAGTTTGGGCACATCGCCAACCCTCTGTATCTGACCTTAGCAAATCACTTACTGTCTCTGAGTTCCTACTTTCACCTTTATCAAATGAAAGTATTAACACCTATCGATAGGATTGTGATGAAAATTAAATGCCATAATGTATACAAAATGCCTAAACAGAACCTAACACACAGTAGATGTCAAATAAATGTCTGCCTTCTCCCTTCTTCCTAATCTACATGCATATTTAGATTCAATGTGTGGTGTTTAATTTTCATCTGGAAAATTTAATTCTAACATATTTACTGCACTATATTGCACTATGCAGTGTTATCAATCATGAATGCTTGGTTATTGTCTTAAAAATAGTTGCTATACACAAAACAAATGTCCCTGGTAAAAGCGGGGACACCAAGGAAAAAAATTTACAATTTTATTTTTAACAAAACATTAAAAATAAACCCACTCTTAGAATGGCTATTATCAAAAGAAAAAAGAAAAAAGAAAAATGTTGATGAGGATGTGAAGAAATTAGAACCCTAATGCACTTTTTCATAGAAAAGAGTGCAGGGCTGCTGAATACAGTATGGTAGTTTCTCAAATGAGTAAAAATGGAATTACCATATTATCCAATTATTTTGCTTCTGGATGTATATCCTAAAGAGCTGAAAGCAAGGTCTCAAAGAGACATTTGCACAGCCATGTTCATAGCAGCATTATTTGTAACAGTTAAAAGGTAGAAGCAACCCAAGAGTCCATTGACAGATGAATGGATAAACAAAAGCGGTGTATATCCACAATGAATATAATTCAGCCTTAAAAAGAAAGGAGACCCTGACATGCTACAACATAGAAAAACCTTGAAGACATTATGCTAAGTAAAATAACCTGAAAAACACATACTGCCCCATTCTACTTAAGGAGGCAACTAGAGTAGTCAAATTCACAGAAACAGAAAGTAGAATGGTGGTTGCCAGGGGCTGGGGAGAGAGGGAAATGGGGAGTTAGTATTTAATGGGTACAGAGTTTCAGTTTTACAAGAGGAAAAAGTTCTGGAGATGGATGGTGGTGATGGTTGTACAACAATGTGAATGTACTTAATACCACTGAACTAACTATACACTTAAAAATGGTTAAAATGGTAAATTTTACATTACGTGTATTCTACCACAATTAAAAATTGTAAGAAAACAGAAAAAGAAAAATGAGAATAAAAAGGAAAACAAACCATTCTTATGACTTCTATTCCAAATTTCTAAAGTTTCAGTTGCTGTACATACATAATTGGGTACGTGTTTTCCCAAAATTAGTCCTCAGAAAAAAAGAGTATTCTTAAATTTGAGTCTTCACAAAGTTTTTTATATTTTGTGTACTCTCTCTAATTGACTTCTCTCTTTACTTTGAACAGTATAATATTGACACCCCATCAGTGTTAATTTGAGATATTTTGGGAATGTTTATGGAGGTCACCAACCAGATCAGTTAAAAAAGAAAAAATAAGAAGGCAAAGAAATATAACAGATTACTTATTTATTATATTTGAGGGTGAAACCTCACAATTTCAACTGTTAGTGATTATGCAAACATGACTTTTAAAAATCACTTTTATAAGGACTAGAATTTATGATTACTTTTTAGAGACCACAAAAATATTCTTACAAGAAAAACGAGGCAATAAGTTTTGAAGCTGGAAATAAAATAAATAAAATTTGTGATGACAGATTTCATAAACAGAAATCTCAACAATCGTTTATCTTAAATAATTCAGACAGAAGGGAATACAATAATATGCTCTAGAAAACTGGGTGAGATGTTCCAAAAAGTGACTCCAGTAATGCTGAAGAAACTGATATAGAAACTACATGGGAAGAATTTTTAATAAAATGGTTGATAAAATATTATTGAGAGAGAAAAGCAGAATTTCTCATTTAATATATCATTTTACATATAAATTTTTAATGTGTAAAAGAAGACTTTAAATGTTTCTATGTAACTAAATAAGTTAAACATTATAAGTAGATATTTGTTTAATTCAATTACATCCCTAAAAGTCCATATATTCTAATTGGGCAAAAACATTTTTTAAGGTGTTCTCATGAGAAAATGGGACTTTACTTATAATGGGCACATATGTTAAATTGTTTTAGAACAAAATTTGAGCATACTGTGTTTCTCATTCGGATATCAAGCTCTATCATGTTTAAAAACTGGTCTCCCATTCACTCACAGCAGTTGATGAAAGCAATCGATTATAGCCATGATTTAATGGAAAAAAATAACCTCAACAGCTTTTGAACCATGCGGGGCTGGTTCAAGTTACTTTATGAAAAATGAAAATAGCAAAAATATAATACAACAATAATAATATCCTGTTTTGTAGATAAAATGTATACAAAATATTTAGGCACATATGAAGATGTGAACAAATATAAGCTGTTTTTGTTACTGCTGAAGTTACATAACTATTTTTTGTCACCTTAGATAATCTGACTAATTTGAAATATAACTAAGTCTTTGATGTATAACCAACACATATGTAAATCGCCATCTCATGATAGGTAAATTTTGAAAATATATAGAATTTGTGAGTCTGGTAGATTGTATTTCCCAAAGATGGCCACAACGAAATCTCCGCAGCTCTTCTGCTTTGTGACCCTGCCAAGCCTCCATCAAGAGGAGGAGTCTAATCTCCCAACCTGCCTCTTGAGTCTAGTCTGGATTTAGTGACTCACTTGTATCCAATAAAATGTGGCAGAAAGTTACCACCTGACTTCTGAGGCTTGCCCCAGAAGTGTTGTAGCTTCAGCCTTGGTCTTCTGGAATGCTCACTCAGGAGGAGGCTTCCCTGCTGTGTGTTCCCTCTTAGACCCAGCCGCCATATGCCATAAACTTACATTTTGGCCTTTGTCATGCCAGCCATCCCAGCAGAGCACCAGAGGGCGAGAGAGGAAGCCATCTCAGCAGTTAGAGGTCCTCCACCTCTAACGGCCTAGTCAGCTTATCTGAGACCCCAATACCCCACTGTTCCCTTTTCACTTTCCCCATCCAGATTTTGAGGACGTAATAAAAAATAATTTTTGTTTTACACCAATAAGGGTTTGGTTTTTCTTGCGGGGGCAGAGGGCATTTGTCCTAATACACTTTCATTTTGAATCTACAAATTATGAGTCCCATTATGAAACTTATACATCTGTAGAGGGATGTCTCCGCTGTTGAGCAAACCAATAAGACCTGCTTTGCTGGAATATGACATTAAAAGCCATTCAGAGGATAATATATTTTTAAAGTCACCTTTTCTTATGAGAAATGCAGGAAAAAGCAAGCGAGACCTGCTAGAGCTGCGATGGGTCTAGTCCAAATGGAGTTGTGCTATAAGTGTAAAATACACGCTGGATTTCAAAGACAATATATTTTAAAAAGTAAGATGTCTTATCAATTTTTATATTAATTACATGTTGAAATAATTATATTTTGGATATATTAGGTTAAATAAAGTATATTATTAAAATTAACATGTTTCTTTTTACTTTCTTTAAGGTGGCTACCATAAAATTTTTAAAATATAAACAGTAGCCCCTCCTTGTTCCCCAGGGGAATACATTTCAAGACCCCCAGTGGATGCCTGAAACTGTGGATAGTACTAAACCTATATATACTATGTCTTTCCTATACACACATACTTATGATAAAGTTTAATTTATAAATTAGGTACAGTAAGAGATTAATGTAATTAATAATAAAATAGAACAATTATAATAATGCACAATTATAATAATAAAAGTTATGTGACTGTGATCTCTCTTAATATATCTTATTGTACTGCACTCACCTGATGTAATATAACAAAATGCCTACCCGATAAGATGCGTTTGCAGTTTGATATGCAATAGCATAATTAGCACCAATTTCTTTTCCTTCTTCACAATTCCACAGAAGTCTCATTCTTACCATAGATCTTAACAGCCTAAGCATATGATTTTTTTCCTAATTAAATTAAGAGCTTTCCCTTTTTCACTTAAAGAAAGCACCTTACAGCTTCTCTTTGGCATATTGGAAATGCCAGCCTCACTACTCTTGTGCTTTAGGGCCATTATTAAGTAAAATAAGGGTTAACTGAACACAAGCATTGAGACACTATGACAATCAATCTGATAATTGGGACAGCTACTAAGTGACTAAGGAAGGAGACTCTACCGTATGGAGTTGCTATACAAAGAAATGCTAAACAAAGAGATGAGTCACCTTTCAAGAGGAACAGCTCGAGATTTCATCACACTACTCAGAATGGCATAGAATTTAAAATGCATGAATTGTTTTTTCTGAAATTTTCCATTTAATATTTCAGATAGCAGTTCTCCACAGGTAACTGAAATCTCAGAAAGGGAAGTTCTGGATAAGGGCAGGGCTATATGTTGCTCACTATGTACTTCTAGCTCTGAACTTGAAAGTCTTTATAAAAATATCGTGGTTTTAGTATGTTAAAACAGTAGAGAAGTGAGACAAAACCAACTCCTACACTAGACAGACAAGGGCTTGTTTATGCTGTTTGTCTGAAATTGGTGGCAATGATACTGATGGGTTGGTCAGACCTTAAAATATTCGGTTAACTTTGGCCAGGCTCATTGAGCCACAGGCCAAGCAAAAAAATAATATAAAAATTAAAGGACATTTTAGAACATCATAAAAATGAGAAGGAATATTTTCACCACTCCTAAACAAAATAGCAAAAATTCACAATTTGTATTTATGACTGTATTTCTAATGCCTAAGACTATGCTTACTGAGGCAAAATAAAGAAAGAAAATTTGAGCAATTCTTCCATAAGTGTGATCAAAGAAATGGATCAGCTTACATACGTCTCAGCAGCTGCATTTTTCTCTAAGTTCTGCTTATTTTCCAAATTCAGGCGGCCTAAATGTTCAGAATAATAAAATTGCTCCAAGTGGAGCAATGAGAACATTAATGCTCGTATATGCCAGTAATTTAAAAAGTTTGGTCCAAGGACCCCATCAGGTACCCAAGACCCTTTAGGAGGAGTGCCCACAAAGTTAAAACTATTTTTCCAATTATACTAAAGTGTTGTTTTCTTTTTTACTCTTATTCTCTCCCAAGTATAGAGTTTTTAAGGGGCCACATAACAAGCGATAACCCCACAGACTGAATACAGAAGCAGATCTATGAATCTAGCTGTCTTCTAATAAGCTAGCCATGAAAGATATTTGAAAATATGTTTTAAAATGCTGCTCTCCTTACTAATTATATTTTGTTTTGAAAAATATCATTATTTGTTATAAAGGAATATTATTTATATTAAGGGTATATTTTTATTATTTTGAAATAAAATAAATAAATCATTTAATATTCTCTGTTTTAATTTCTCATATGGTAAATATAAATTTCTCATGTGGTTTCAAGAGCAACCACATTAATGAAAGCTCCTCAAGGTCTCCAATAATCTTTGCGAATATAAAGGCATCCTGAGACCAAAATGGTTGAGAACCAGTGGTATATACAAATCAACTTTAAAATAGACACCTGTAGCAAAGTGGTTTTCTATAATTTAAAATTAAGTGAAAACAATGGAGTTTTTTTTAGCCTTTTGTTATTTATATGATGTAATAAAGATGATCACTACCGCATCAGTGCCCTAGCTAACAATTCTTTCTATAATATACATTTTTCTCCATAGCCAATCACATGCTCAATAACTTTCCCTTGCCCAGGATGTATCCAGGGTTATATGCAAACCATCAGTAGGAAACTATAACCCCATCACCTTTTCAGCCACTCAGGAAGGCATCTGAGTGATTTTGTTATAAGAATGGCCTTGATTCTCTTCAATTTATTTTATTAAACCACTTACAAACATGGCTACCTCATCAGTAGTAACAAATTACCTACAATTTAGCTCACGATTAACAACTACTATTATATTAACAACTACTATTATATTTATGCACGTTAGACACAGACCGCTTTTTCAGTTATCTCGAATTTACCGATTAAAAAAGAAAATGACCATATTTCCTCATTAAACACCTTCTAGAGACTATTTCTTCACAAAATTTTCCACCTGACATCTGTTACAATAAATAGTCATTTTTATATAGATATTTTAAACCCATTTTAAGTGGCATAGTCAGAAAAACTTTCATAACAAGTACAATTAAGTATTGCTGATTATAAACCCATCGTACCCTATTCTTTCAAAGAAAAAAAGGTAAGATTTAGTACTTACATGTTCGCCTTGTTCACCAGGATGACCAGGTAATCCATCAGAACCCTTCTCTCCCTGAAAAGAAAAAAAAATCAGAATAAATAAATTGGATTCCAAATTCTTCATTTCTCAGACCTAGGTGAAATAAAAATTGTTACTAATAGGTACCCCCATCTCGCTGAGTTGACATTTTATTGAGAATTTACTAAATGTTGAGCGTAATGAGCAGAGACATATAGAAACAAGTATTATTGGCCTTTCCTCCAGTGAAAACTTGAATTACCTGCTTGTCTTAATAGTCAATACAATAACCTATTTTTATTTTGCTAAAATACCTTTCAAGCCTTTCTCTTGTAAAAATCCAAACCAAAACTAGTTTCTAGTTAAATGTTTAAGGAAAACTGCTATTCTTAAAGAGACCTTTGACCTTGTTTTACAAAATGTCAGTAAGCAAAGTTATTATCACCCGTATTATGAGAAATAGCTGTTTACTTCTGTATGACTCAGCTATTTAGTCTCTTTTTTTCCACTTCTTCTTAGATATCTAAACACACAAATCATTTCCTCCCAAGGGAGTTTGGCTTGACCTTTTCTAGCTAGATTTGTTTATTCAGACTAAAAACTGGTCAATAAGATATGGGAGCCATATTTGTGATCAACAAAGATATGAAAATCAAACAACGGAATTCTAACTAACAGAAAGAGCAGAGAAGTCAAAAATTCAAAACACTCTCATCTTTGGCCTTTGAGGCCTTAAGTTGGGAAAGAAAAAAAAAAAAAAAGATGTCAAGAGATTCCAGAGTTTGATTTTCTGATTCTGATATTTTTCTGAGTCTGATATTTAAGAACATGAAGAGGGAAGTAATCTAGTGCTGAGGCATAACTACAATTTATTTTTCAAAAAGTAATTATACACATTATACTGTTCTAAATTAAGATTGATCCTCAAAGTCAGTAAGAGCGCATTCCAACGACCTGATGGAAAACCTTACAAAGAGAGAACGTAAAAAAATGGGCAAAGCCAAGGGGTTTGGTTCAGCCTTACATGTGGATTTATTATAATACTCTCAATCATGAAGCTGTTGAGAAGAGAACCTTGTGTCCTGGATATCTGAGGACCATTTCAAATGAGATATTCTCCCTTAAAAGTATGAAGTAGTAAAAAATAAAAAAAAAAAGTATAAAGTAGTAATTTTCCTGTCTCTTAACCCTCAAATTAATAGAGAGTTGCAAATTCACCACTAGTGAAGCAGTGATACTATCTTTCATTAGAGTTTTATGTTATAAAATAGGATGATAGCTAGGAGGGGAAGGGTCAGCAACTACTATAAAGAAAGCAGATGTTGGACAAGTAAAAATTTTGTAGACAATTAAAAACTTCTGTGCAGTGAGAGAATCTATAAAAGTATTTGTCAAATAAATTAAGTAGGCAGCATAATAGTCAGAAAGTGGGACTTGGAGTCAGGATGACATAGGGGGCTTACATTCCAAAATGCTTCTTCATAACCGTGGGACTTTGGAAAAATAATGTCCCCTCTCTGAGCCTCCATTTCAAACCTATAAAATAATATTTACCTCAAAGGTTTGTTAAGAGGATAGAATTAGAAAAAGTATTAAAGACAAAACACAGAGCCTGGTATGTAGCCGTCTACAGTCATCTATCTGAAATGTCATCTCTCTCCCTCTCCCATCCACACCCAACAAATTCTCACCTTCCTCCCAGGCCTCCCACCATCACCTCTGTGCCCGTCTTCTCCAAAACACTTTGTATACATATTGCAGCATGTTCTTTCCACAATTGTATCCTGAAAGGCAGAATCCATATCACATGGGTTTTGGTTTTTGGTTTTTTTTTTTTCATCTCTTAACCTAGATCACATTACACACTAAAGAGACAAAATTCTCTCAGGGTTGTAAAAATTATTAGAAATAATAGGCCCAGTGAAGGATGGTATTTTAAAAAAGTACTTACAAGTTGCTTCAGTAAGATGTTTGGGAGAGATTGCAGTGTGATGCTCAGAGGTTGATTATATGCAAATCCTCTGCCAAATTCTAGCTCCTGAAGCTCTTCTAATTTATGCACACCTTCCAGCCCAATAATGAGCAGTCCAGAGAATCCTTCAAGATACCAACAGGTGAGCAATTTACTTGTATGTCGTTTGAATGGTCTGTCTTCGTTTTGGACCCAGATATTCATTCTACTCTTTCTATTTCTCACCTGTCTTCTCTCAAACTTCATGTTCATTAAAATCAAAACTGGCTCATGGTTGCCTTCTTGAAGAATTGGTCTGACACCTTTCAGTCACACTAACTGAAAGTTAAGCAGTTAAATGGAAACACAAAGGACTCTCGTAGCTCTCTTACAGTCCCTAATTTTTATTTCATAGAGGCTTTTCACCCACTATTATTGTTGCTACATCCTTTAAACCCATTCCTGAAGTAGATATGTGGTTTATCATAGAAACGGTGGCATACATTGGGACTGTTCACAAATATTCTGGTTCTTCTCCTTAAGGGCATATGATATATATGATTTTACTACTTTGGAAAAGTTATAGACTCTCGTTAAACTTCAATTCCTTACTTGTAAAAATATTATCTATTTCATGAAAGTTAGAACAGTCCATATGGCTTCTCTGACCAATTAAATGCGTGCAGAGGGATATATGTCACCCCTGGAAGAAATTTTAAGTGCACAATTTGCCCCATTTCCTTTTCCCTGCCATAGGAATAGACACTTCTTTCAGCTTCAGTCCTTGAGCAATGAGCATAAGGGGTAGTTGAGTGGGCATGAGGCATAAAATGAATACGTTCTTGCTACTTTAAGTCACTGAGATTTGGAGGTTGCTTGGTATTGCAGCATAATCAAGCCTATTCTACTGAATCAGGCACGAAAAGATCATCTAGATTTATCCACATAACAGAGAACGAATGGACAGGGATAAATTTCAAATTTGGCTAGAAATCATTGTTTGCAGAATTTCAGAACAAATGTTAGTGTTAATATTTTGTAAATTTGTAAATTTGTATGAATAGTAAATTCATACAAATACACACACATAAGCTTTTCTCTATTATAAAAAAAAAAAAAGCTGCTAAACAATCTTCTGGTTAAAAGTTGTTATACATATCCTTAATTATTCCTGAAAATAAATTACTGAAAATGGAATTGCTGAACTAGCACATAGGCAAAGTTTGCGGTCTTTTGTCTTATATTCCCAATTCCCTTTCCGGAAATGGTATAACAATTTAAACTTCCAGTGGCAATTGATGTGATAAATTTAGTTGGGAGGAAGTTGTCATAAAAATATTCCAGCACATTATTAACCAAGGGAAAACATCATCCCCAGAAGAACATGTTGAACATATTCCATTGAGAAAGGAGAAGGGCGAAGGAGACGTCAACAAGTCAAGTTGCTGGTTGTTCATCCTGAGTTTGCTTGACAGCCTTTATGTGGCACAAACTGATTGGAATGGCCAGAGCAAACGGGCCGTTGTCCAGGTGGTACTACCCAATGAACCCAGATGAGGGAGCTGGTAGGCACTGAAATGTAACCAGCTCACCCCTTACCCAAGCCAGATGTCTAGACACAGGCTTAGAAGTACCCAGAGCATTGGGCATCTTTTCCTAACTTCGCAAAGATGATATACATACTAGCAGCAGCCTTTGGAGATGTTGAAGGAGGAAGAGTTAGAGAGCAAAAGAGGGAGGAAGGGCAGTGGGAAGAGCAAGGCCCAGGTTTCGGCTGCTTCCAGTGTCTAAGAAAAAGAAACATATGGACCCCTATGTAGCCTAAAAAAAGCAAACAGCACCCATTCACCATGAAGTAAGAGTTGCACCTGCACGCTATCCCCCATCCTCAAAAGCGGATGTCAGGCTGGTAATTAGTCAATCCAGTCTCAGAAAGGCCCTTCATCAGTGTCAGGGATGTGGGTCTCTCAGCCCTGAACAGCCCTCTGATTCATACTAAGAGGGAGATGGGTATCAGCCTGCTGGGCACCGAGCTCCTATCACATGCATTGGCACACAGGAGCTTTAATACAGTCCAGGGTCATCTGGAAATCTGAAAGAGCATCTGCGCGCGGTAAGAGAAATGAGGCCCACGCAGAGCAACTCGGCGCCCTCACCGCGCCGGGCAACTCTGCGCACTTACCTTTGCCTCGGAGAAGCTCGGATGTTTCCTTCAGTCTCTCTAAATCATCATCCAGTCCATCTGTAAACACTAAAAGGACCTGTTGTTTATGAGTGGGCAGAAGAGGTGGGGAGAGCAAGGAAGGAGAGAGGGAGAAAAGGAGGGAGGGGAAGAAGGAAGAGGGCAGAGGGGGAAGGGAAGGAAGGAAGAGAAGAGAGGAAAGTTAAAGGAGATGGATGCTGTAAGTTGCACATTTCTTTAAAATGTTAAGGGTAAGCTTAGCTTTTCTGGTTGCATCCAGTCTTTCACCCTGTTCCCTCTGCCCATATGTTACTCATTTTACTCCACATTCACTTTTACTTCAACTTTCGGAGGGGGGAGGGCAGTGAGGGGCGGTGCATGGAGGGGAGTTGAACCAGCTTAACATGTTCACTTAAAAATATCTTCCAAAAATTGTCTTACAATATTTATCTTTATCAGTGTAAAAATATCAAAAATTTATTGCATTCTCTACAATTGAAATGTGTTACCCTTACAGAAAATTTTAATTTTAAAAAAATGAATTATACTAGTCAAGAAATAAATTCATTGAGGGCATGATTGAAGGAAAAACTAAATGTAACTTTCAGAGCTTGGAGATGTTATTTCTTAATAAATATCACATGAGACCTTGCAATCTCTGTGGACTTGTGTGAGTATAAAGTTTCGGGGCACCAGGAAGGGAGGAGGTGGCCACACTAGGGAGCCATTAACTGTCACTAAAGACAGTTCAAGGAACTGACAGAAAAAAACATGCCCTACTCTACATGGCAGTCAGTGGCCATAAGGAGGTAGGGAGTCTTAAAATAGCTTCCAGTGGCCTTTGGAATGAATTATTCCATGGAAGAACCTGGACCACTAAACTGTGGGCAACCTGAGTGCAAGGTCTTATACCCTCTCCTCCCCAGTGACATTATTCAACATAGAGCCTCCAGAACTTAGTAAATATTTGTTAACTGAATGAAAGTACATTTTTTTGTTGGTCTTTACTGGGTAAAACTATGATTTTTCTCTAGGTAAGATCTCCAATGAAGAACAGTTTAGTGGGCCTCAGTCACATAAATGTTCTCCCCCAACCCTGCCTGATGGCTCCATAATGTGGTTCCTCAGCACTTATTACCTTCACTTTGGCAGAGGAGAGACGGATAGCATGATCTCCCAGGGACTGCAAAAAATTCACATCCATATAGTTGCTCTTGGTAGCCTGATGAACTAAGAACTTCTGAATGATCTTATCACTATACTCCTCAAAGCCTGAGTCAAAGATAACCTGGCCATTTGAGTCAGGAACCAAGTAGCGAAACATTGTGCTGCTCTGACCAGGAAGGCCACAGCTGATGTTAGAAAGCAAGGCCAACTGTTGCGTCAGCTCTGGCAGTAACTCTTGAAGCTTCTGCTGAACTTGCCTTGTGGGAGTGGAGATATCAATTCCTACAGACAAATCTATGTTGCATCCTTTGAAGGTGGAGAATAAAATTAAATTAGTCATCTAGAGATACATGACCAAGCCCAGAAGGTATCAGCCAAGCCTCCTGTGAAAGAAGAACCCCAGACAATCCACAGAAGTATAAGCTAAATAATAGTTATTTAATTTAGGGGATGGTTTGTTACACAGCAAAAGCTAACTGATACAATATATACTGTTTCATGCCTCTACACCTCTGCAGATCCTATTCCCTCTACCCAAAGTGTCCTTTCCCATTCCCTCTACCTCAATCTGGTTAACTCATACATGTCTAGCAGTTCACATAACCCCTTCCCTAAAGCTCTTTCTGACTCTCCCCAGCTCCTCAAGTTGAATTATCAAATGCCCCTGAGTGTCCATGTTACTTTACTTGACCTTCTCTCCCACTAAACAAAAATTTCTTGATAGTAGAAACTATGTCATCTTACTTTTCTAGTGCTTAATACAGATGCTCATTAAATGTTTGACAAATGAATGAAGAAGGAACTATAAATGAGCCTTGAGTCTCTTTCAGCATAAGCTGTACTATTTCCTTTTCCCTTGGAAGTTTTTTTTTTTTTGTCTTATTCATCACCCACACATATACCTTGTTTTATGGGAGCATATTAGAAAAGATCAGAACTGATAATCACTCTCAAATTTCTGTTTCTTCTACCTGAAAACTTTTTTCTTAAGATTTGTCATTATTGTAATTAATACTATTTTAAATAGTTCTTAAGGTACAACTTTTCAACATATTTATTGATGGATAACAAACATAGATGGACTTTATGTGTATTTTTTTCAATTACAGTCAACATTTAATATTATATTAGTTTCAAGTGTATGGCATAGTGGTGAGACATTTATGCAACTTATAAAAACTTTTAAACCCTCCTGGAAAAGTGAAGCTAGAATTTGAAGCCCCACTGATCTTTCAGGCTATACTCACCCACCCACTCACAGGTAAATAATAAGACTATCCACAAAATTCTATTGAAAGAGGCAAAAGTTGATGGTCACAGAGGTACCTGGATTAGAATCTGAATAAATAACTTAAAATGTAATTTATCAACCATAAAAGTCCCACTATTATTAACTACTTCTGACAAGGAACATAACTTGGGACTCTCCCGAGCAAACCTGGCCATGTGGACATTTTCCCCTTAGATCAGCACGCATTGGAATATGTGGCCCAGGATGATAAAAACAAACCTGCAGATGTTGGGAGGGCAATTTTGAGGGAAATAGATAAATACTGGATCCTTCACCAGTGAAAAGGGTCATAAACAGTGGCTTAAAGTTTCTCAGGACCTAAGATCTGGGGCTGAGCCATGGGTTTTCCGAACCCTAAATGTCATACTCTGTGACAAACATGTTTCTGGAGAAGAAGGAGAAAATGCCGCCTTCTCCTCCTTTCATGTAATACATCTTGGTTTGGTTTTGATTTTTAAATCTCTAACCAAAATTTACCAAAAGGAGTTTTCACAGATATAAATCCCATTCCTATATCAGATCTAATTTCAGAAAAAAAGGAATTTCTCTCTTGCTATATGATATATTATTCCAACATTTTTAATTTATATTTTCCCCAGGGACATTTTTGGCTGGCTTTAATCTGTGATGCAAGGAGTATTTTTATCCTCTGTTAATGGAAAGGGTTGAACCTTGCCAGATAACCTCTAAGGTCTTTATGATTCTAGAATCCTAAAATTAATTAGGTTCCAGCTATTATTAAAGTGTCCAGCTAATTTCATCAAAAAGTCAAAGATAAAGCTGTAGATAAATATAAAACCAAATTTATTACATGATACAAAATGAACTAAGAAGAGAAGCTGGAACCCTATATCTCTTTTCCTCCCCCTGATAATACCCAGGTGAATATGAACAAAAAAGGACTTTGAATCCTGAATCATATCTGCATTTTAATAAGATCTCTAGGTGAGTCAAATGCATGTTAAAGTTTGAGAGGCTCTGTTATGCTCTACTCTACTACATATAACGAAAGGCAGTACAGAACAGTATTTGATACAGACTCTAGAACCAGAGTGCCTCAAGTTCAAATCTCAGCTTTGCTATTTGCTTGGGTCAAATAACCTGATTTTTTCGTGGCTTGATTTTCTCATCCGTGAAATAGTATCTATTATGTGAGGATTCCATGTTTTAATATATGGAAACCGTTGGAACAGCCTCTGGCACACACAGACACACACAGCACCATCTAAATATTAGCTATCCTGACTATAATGTGGTTGTGCTGTAGAATCTCACTCTCTGTGGGAAGGAGGTGGAGTCAATCATGAAAAGAGCAGAACAGACCCAGACAATTGAAAAGAGAAACCCTTATCGCTAGACCTTGCTGTTTTGAATAAAAGCTTGAGGAGATAAAATGGGATTGAGGATGATCTCAGCAATATGGAAGCAGACTGACAACAAAGTAGAGAGACTCCAGTACAGAATACACATAGAACTACTGTCTGACTGATATTCTCTGCTTCTAATTCTCTTTCAATATGCCCAAATCTTCAGTAAACTGTGTTTACACATTCCAGTCTGGCTTCATCTATCTATAAGGAACAAAGGACTTTCTAGAGACAGAGTTCTGAGAAGGATCAGGCCTCTGGAGGCCAAGTGGTGACAGCCAGGGAACACTTAAAAGAATCCCCAGGGGAAAGTGAACCACAGCACCTGAGGAGTTCAAGCCAGTTGTCTTCCCCACATAGCTATCTTGCCTCCCTCTCCCAGCTAGAAGGATCAGCTTTATTTCATTAAGAGAGCCAACAGGGTCCTTAACACCTATAATGGGCCTGTGGATCAAATAACAAACCCTCTGTCACTCACCTTGCGGAATGCAGACCTTATAAAGAATTTCCTTCTCTAGATTCTGCAGGGACTCAAAATTTTCTTCATAGTACACTTTGTCCTGATCATTCGTAATCTCCAAAAGCTGAGAGTTTTTGGCTTCTCCCACCCCTATGGCAAAAATAATTATGTTTTTGTCCCTGAGGGCCTTGGCTGGTATGGCTACATTGTCCCTAGAGACACCATCGGTGATTACAATCAAATACTGATAAACACTGGGTCTCCCTCCTCTTGAACTGTCAAAAAAAGGCAGAGCGAAATTCAGAGCTTTCCCAGTGTAGGTGCCATCATTCATTTGCTGGACATTTGAGATGGCTCTGTGAATGTCCACCTTTGAAGAGTATTGGTTGAGCCTGAATTCTTCTTGGGGTGTTGAGCTGAACTGCAAAAGACCAATATGAATTTCATCAGCACCTATATTAGATTGGTTCACCATCCTCTTCATGAATTCTTTCGTCTTCTCGAAGTCTTTTGAGGAGATGGATTCTGAACCATCTATCAGGAAGATAACATCGGCTTTCCTATTCTTACAGGCTGCGGGGGGAAAAGGAACAGAACAGAACATTCACTCAGAACCTGAAACTAATTAATCACAAGTCCCCAGAGATAGGCTGAGGTGGCATATACACAACATGAAAATATTTTTAAAGGGGGTGGAAAAGAAAGTCAATGAAATAAATTTTCTGTGACCCAACACAAACCAGTCTCAAAAAAGGACACAGCTTTATGATAGATATAAAATTTGACCAGCTTGGTTCATTCTAGGTCATGGTCACTCTGTGTCCAACACTTTTAGACCACTAAATCTATACCCCAAGAATGAAGCCAATTCACATAGATTAGACACATATGCTTAGAGAGAGAGAGAGAAACAGAGAGAGATTGAAGAAAAAAATTCTTACTCTCTGAAGAGCAAATGTCTTGCACCACTTCTTGTTGGATGACCTTCAAGGAATCAAACTCATGCACGAAAAACATCTTGTCTTTAGCTATCTCCTTAAGCTCAATAGAGTTAGCATCTCTGACCCCAATAGCATAAATGATGACTCCGTCTCCCCTCAGTGTCTCTGCAGCCTCAGCCACCGGGTCTGCAGATTTACCGTCGGTGATGACTACAAGATACCAAGGCACATTGCTACGAGCAGTGTCTGCAAAGACCTGAGCCATGTGTCTCAAGGCCTGACCTGTCATGGTGCCACCTCCCCTCTGCTGGATGCCATCAATGGCTACTTTCAGCCTTGCCACACTGGGATACTGGCTGAGGATAAATTGACTATGAATTCCATCTGAGTACTGAATGACTCCAAACTGTACTCTGTCAGGCCCAATATAAAACATCTTTATCACTTCATTCATGAACACCTTCATGTCAAGAAAATCGTCTTGTGTGATGCTGCCAGACCCATCAATAAGGAAGTAAATATCTGCCTTCTCGATGTGCACACAACCTAGGCAATAAGAAATAGCAACCCATTAGAAGAGAAGTGAGACAGCACATAGCCAAAGTTATTGATCCCGATACCCACCCATGCTCCCTCAGCACTCACTGTTCCTTTGAGAGCCAGCAGCTTACTACTGAAAGCATCTGTGACTCTGCCGAAGAATATTCTTTGGCCACGAGCACAATCAGTTTATACACAAGGCAGGCCAGAATGCCTGAAGGTGAGTTTTGGGAGAGCCCCCAACCAATGATTGACAGGAGTCAGTGGATAAATACCCTAGCTTCCTTGCACTTTGGGTGGGACATCTCTGAGGTGAGATCTACATATTTTTCCCTTAGTCCCCAGCAGAACTGAGCCCCAGCTGCCTATGGCAATTACCTGCTCACTAACTCAGCCTGGTCAGCTACCTTCCCTTTCTGCCTCTCATCCCACTTCCCTATCAGTGTGCCCAGGGGTCACCTCCCAGATAAATCACTTGCATCCATATCCTTGTCTCAGAGTCTGTTTCTGGTGAATCTCACTTGAGACATGAAGTAAACATTGCTTGATAGATCTCAAGTGGGGAAGTTGAGAACAAGCTAAAAGTAAAACATCAGAGCATATTTGAAGATACGAATTGTCTCAATATCCGATATTCCTGCTTCCCATGCAAGTCACACTTTTTAAATATATGAGCAAAAGATTGGCACTTTTTAAATATATGGGCAATTTCTGAAATTTAACTCAATTTAATTAACTTAAATAAATGTAAAACTGTTTTAAATGAGCCTTACTTAAATGAATCACTTTGTATTAAGGCCAAGAATCCATGGCTCTAATTTAGATCTTGTCTTCACCACTTACTAGCAGGCCTGTCCCTTTGCATCTCAATTTCCTAATCTGTAAAACAAAAATCTTAACACCTACTCAATGAGTTTATTGTGAGGATTAAATAAGATTATGGAAACATAGCAGAGCTGAGTATTAAAAATTCACTGTTGAGTTCGCCCAGTGTTTTATTTTTGCTACACAGCTGATCTCTCAAAAAGAATGAAACATAACTTTCCTCCTGCTCCCTTCACTTAGGGTGGCCCAGCCTTGTGTTATTAATCTCTGGATTCTCAGACCCAAGGAAGAATCAAGAGCCTTTTCATGTTCCCTGGCAGAAAGAGAAGTGGTCTGAGATGGAAGTTGGGCTCCCTTGCTCATGCCTTGATTTGGGATGACCTTGGTCCAGCCAATATGCGAGACATATTAACTTATGCTAAAAAAAAAAAAAAAAGTATTTCTCATATATGTGAATGAAATTCAAATTTAACTGGACATCCTGTATTTTATCTGGCAACTCTACTCTAGAGAGGCAGGCATCAGAAGGAGGTGTGGCTTAGAAGGGTGCAGAGAGGGATGTAAGTGTTTGGAGAATGGTGAGGAAATCATGGAAAAAGGCAGAAACTCCAACCTTGCTGGAACCCAGCACTCACTGGTGACAGGTAGAAGGCTAACCTGAGTCTGAGAAAAGGACCGCTGTGTAAGAAGGGGCATCTCTTGTAGCCAGCCCCATGCAGCGGTAGCCCAAAGAGGCTCCACTGCAGCCCAGGGCCTTTGCACTGTCCAGAGGAGCCAAGAGCCCTGAATACGTCTGGCATTACATATTTTTGCCAGTCTCGGCAAGTGAAGATTTGGGGGGTGGAGGAGAAAGATATTTCTTACAGTATGTCTACTGTTAATTATCCACATCTATAACATAAATGAAGTGCTTCACAGATCTCTGATACATAGCAGATGACCAATAAATGGTGGATTTTATGATCATTATGATCAGCCAGGACAAGATTCTGGTAAAAATGTCCCAACTTCTATTTACCTCTAAGATACCCCCAACCCCAACTCCTCTATACTTTGGGCTGATTTTTCTGATTCCAGGTTTCTTTGTAGTTGCTATGCAGTCTGGGAAAAAAACAACTCTCAATACTTTATACTGTTTGTGACTTAGGAGAGAAAAGTAGCCTTCTCGCCTTTCCTACGGAGTATAGGCAAGAAGTACACAAGAAAATGAAATTCATATTGAATGATTTCTTCATTCCCCAGGAGAAAGGGACTAAAAATTCAGACCAAAGATAAAAATAGGAATTTATTTAGATATTTTAAATCTCTAGGCCTCAGCACATAATCAAGAAATTATGAGATCATTTAGTGATTGATTTAAAAAAAAAAAAAAAGCAGTCATTTCTCCCTGAAGATATTATCAGAGCCTTGAATTTTTAAGTTAATAATCAACATTTCAAGTTGTCACCTTCTTTCTATAATTCTGATTTGAATCTAGAAAATACCAGCATGGGTGGACAAAAATAGATAAGTAGACGGACAGACACAGAGATATTTATAACAGCCAGTAAGTGGGAAATTTGGGATTTAAAGTTCAGGCAGTTTGATTCCAAGGTACATATATTTAACTGCTATGTTTTTTCTGGTGTGTGTGTGTGTTTTAACTGCATATACCATAGGAGCTCTCCTAACCAACCTCCTCTTAAGTGGCTCCCTAGATAAAAAAAAAAGCAATACTCCCACAATGCTTTGAGTGCTCTCACCCTAGAGGCCCCCCAGTTGAACACTACACAGTTCTGCTTCATGCAGTGGAAGAATAAGCTTACTACCAAGAGCAATGTGGGTTTGTCCCCAGAGTGTTTATGGCAGTTTTGTATTATAATTATACAATAAATCAAATATTGTGCAAATCACTAGGATGTAAGTGTGAATAAAGGAGGTTTATTGAATCTACGAAAACCATGTTTACTGCTTAGAAAATCCAAAAAAGGCAAGCTGTTATAAAAAGAAATTGTTGGTGTACTAGATAGCACTACAAAAGATTGAATTTTTTGAGATCATAAACATCAAAAGTGGCTAAGTTATCTCTTTAGTTTAAAGAAACTGGAGTCTACAGTCATGCCACCCTGAATAAGCCCAATCCTGTGTGATCTCAGAAGCTAAGCAGAGTTGGGCCTGGTTAGTACTTGGATGGGAGACCACCTAGGAAGACCGGGTGCTGTAGGCATAAAAAAAGATAAGAGATTGTAAGCTGACAAGGTCCTTGCAATCAGTGAGGTCAACCGAGGGTTGCCTTGCCTAAAAAAAAAAGTTAAAATACAAAATAAAAATAAAGAAACTGGAAATTATAGAAAATATACTATTGGATGATTGATGAAGAAAATACACAGAATTCCAAACAGCAGGGCTCATATTCAAAGTTTTGGCCTTATACCAAAGATTAGAAAATTAATGTTCATTTATTATGTTTTAAGATAAATTTTTTAAAATTTCAAGCATGTTGTTTCCTTTTAGAAATAATTATCTGCTTTAAGTGACTTCAGATTTTGTCAGTCTATACTGATGTTCCTAGGGTTTCTACTGCAAATATACATATATTTTCATCAACTTGTTAAAAGATATGAAAGGTAAGATAGAGGAAGGAATGTTCATTTTTCACTTCATATTCTTCTGCAGTATTTGGAATCAAGACAAATGATTTTGATTTTAGAAGATTTGTATTTCTGTTTTTTAATGAATTGATTTTTAAATCTTTTCTTGGATGGTGGGGGAGGGTAGAGGAGGTGGCTATACGGAGCAAGCAGAGTAAAGATTTTTTTCAAAAAAGATCAGATTTGGAAAAGGTCCTACCTTCTTGTAGGGTATAGCCCACCCCAGTAACGAAGGTCCTTTTGCCCACAATCTCGGGGCAGACCTGGTTCTTAATCTTGCTTTTCACAATGAAGAGTTGCAAAAAGGATTCCAGGGGGACGACATGCTTCCAAGGAGGATACGATGCTATCTTTTCCAGGTCCTCACTCTCTGAGGCAAGCTGGGTGCCCACTGCATAGATAGCAACCCCTGCCCTGCGGAGGAGAGAAGCCGGCCTGGACACATTGTCTTGGGAGAAGCCTTCCGTGATGACCACAGCTATCTGCTGCACACCTTGCTTGGACCGGCTGCCCTTCTCCTGAATGAAAACCTCATTCCTTAGGAAATCCAAAGCAGCACCAGTCTTGGTCCTTCCTCTCCTTTCCTGGTAGGTTAATTTGTCCAAATGATCCAAGATTTCGGCTGGATTCCGAAATGTATCCAGTGAAAACTCAAGGTGTGGCTCCTCACTGTAAAAGACCAAGCCAATTCTCACAACATCTGGACGAGTGCTTAGAGAGCTGACAGTGGTCTTTAAGAAATTGACGACTTGTTGGAAATTAGATTGCTTAACCCTGCTAAATTCTTCAACGAGGAACACTAAGTCGGCAGGGATAGCCG
>NW_011888782.1:3397874-3415890 GCF_000151845.1 Pteropus vampyrus
GCTATCTGCTGCACACCTTGCTTGGACCGGCTGCCCTTCTCCTGAATGAAAACCTCATTCCTTAGGAAATCCAAAGCAGCACCAGTCTTGGTCCTTCCTCTCCTTTCCTGGTAGGTTAATTTGCCCAAATGATCCAAGATTTCGGCTGGATTCCGAAATGTATCCAGTGAAAACTCAAGGTGTGGCTCCTCACTGTAAAAGACCAAGCCAATTCTCACAACATCTGGACGAGTGCTTAGAGAGCTGACAGTGGTCTTTAAGAAATTGACGACTTGTTGGAAATTAGATTGCTTAACCCTGCTAAATTCTTCAACGAGGAACACTAAGTCGGCAGGGATAGCCGCTGGACATGCTATAAACAAACAAAGACAAAAAGAAGGGCTTTAGCATGAGAACAGAGTTATAAAGACAACACTTAGTTTATATATAAAAATTGTATTATGCTATATTTTTATATACTGTAATGTTTAGAATTACAAAGTGTAATAATACATATTATACTATGTTAATGCATTTTAGAATTTAGGGGAAGCCTTTATGAACAAAATTTGGCACGATGGTCAAAGAATATCACAGGGTTCATTCATACCTGTCTCAAAATTTTTTACATGAAAGAATATCCTCACCTGCAAAATATGTAAATATATGTATTTCTACAAGAAAGTGCTTTAAGATCATTTTTCAATTCATCTAAATCCATTAGAAGCATCTGAGTCTTGCTTGACTAGTTTTTTCTCCATTTTTCTAATTTCAGGAAACCCTAGGTCAAATTCTCTATTATGGGCCTAAAACCTGGATTTAATCATTTTTCCTTTGTCTTGGTAAAAGATGGAAATATTAAACTGTGACTCTTAACTTGTGTGCCTTTCTCCGATAAATTTCAGGTCATTTCAAGAGGCAACAGGAAATATTGCAAGTTTCTTTCAAAAATCTGTTCAAAAATTAGTCTAAATGGCTGTTTTATTTTGCTATGAAAGAATCTTCCCTTTAACCTGCCTCAAATGGGGTAATGGAGTTATGACTGCATTAAACTCCCTTCTAAGAGGAGCCCAAACAACTCTCTCCCAATTTAAGGCAGTACCTAATATAGGAAAACCCACTGCGTCTACATATCAAAAAAGTCTAAATCTGCCTGGATGTATGAAAAAAAAATCTCCTTAGCAGAGAACCAAAATCACATATGCAGGAGGCTGAAATTAGTGTGTAGACAACAGAATATTGTGAAACAAAGTTTGGAGAAGAGAATATTGAAACAACAGAATAACCTTTTGACTTATCTTTGGTCTCTTGGTGCCCTAAAATTTCCCCCTTCGTCTTCTTTTATAAAGAACCAAAAATCAATCCTATATTTAAAGAGAGGGCGTTGCCCCCGATTTTGCTAAGTCTAAAACACCTTCTCTAGAAACTACAAACATCTTTGACGTCTCCCTTCCTTCACTGGTTGTCATCAAGATTACTCACCTTTCCTCATTATCAGAGCTACCATTGGCTAGACTCAGGTATCCTCCCCATGTGGACAGATTACAGCTCAGTCTCAAAGTCTTTCTGTGTCTAAGATGTCATGTGGAGTCCAGCCTGCCCACCGAAGGCTTCCTTAAAAGCCATTTTGATAGTCTCTTTCCTGCTTAAAAGCCTACTGTTACTTCCCAGTGCCTTTGGGACCCCATGATCAGGGTCCATCCTACCTAATCCAATTCATCCCTCACTACTTCTAGACCCTCCTCCCAATTCCAAGTGACTCCATTTTTCACCTTCTACATTCATCATTCCCATTTCCACACCCTTACTCATGCTCTTTCCCTTACCAAGTGAAGTGTCCCCTCCTCCCTTCTCCCTATATATTAATATCACACCCATTCTTAAGAGACCAACACAATTCCTACAAGGTCAAGTTCACCACACCCTTCTTCTGTTCTATTTGTACTTAATGTAATGTACATAAGTATTTCTTTGTTCTGTATTATATCTTTACTCAGATTTTTTTTTTCTTATCTCACATGTGTTTGTCTCTTTTGCCTATAAAATTCCAAAGACCCTCAAGCTCTATATGTTGAGAGGTCTGGGCAGAAAAGTATGATAGCTCAGAGGAAGGAGAGATTGATTGCTTCTAACTGTGGGGATCAACTAGACCAAGGGTCCTCAACCCCCAGGCCACAGACTAGCACTGGTCCATGGCCTGTTAGGAACTGGGCCGCACAGCAAGAGGTGAGCGGCAGGTGAGCAAGTGAAGCTTCATCTGTATTTGCAGCCGCTCCCCAGCACTAGCATCACCGCCTCAGCTCCACCTCAGATCATCAGGCATTAGAGTCTCATAAGAGTGCCAGTTCCTGGTGCCAAAAATGTTGGGGACCACTGAGATGCTCCACCAAGCTTCTAGTTGTTGGGATGCTCCACCAAGAAGGTAACTTAAGAAATGAAGGATAAAGTTGTGACTAAGGACATTCCAGACTGATGGTATACTATATTCAGGGCAGAGACAAAGGTGAGAAAGTATGACACACATACAGCAAATGGTAAGTGGTTCAGTGTGGCTGGTGGTTAGAATGTATTAACTAAGTTAGCAGAAGATAAGGCTCAGTGTTTCTCAATCAACAATGGTACCTATCCCCAGGGGACATTTGGAAATAAGATTTTAGATTGTCATAAGATTCAGGGATGCTACTGGCAGAGACCAAGGATATTAAACCTTCAATGATACACAGGACAATTCTACACTATAAAATATCACACCCAAAATGCCAACCTAAGGAAGGACTTTATTTAATCTCTGGGGAGAAGCCTGAGTGCTTCTTCTGGAAAAGGCATATGGTAACTTGAATTATTATTCAGAAATATTTATTCCCTATACCTCACTTCCATGGGAGGAATATCCTTTTGTCCTCCATCGATGATGATATAATCACATGACTTGCGTTAGCCAATAGAATATTAACAGGTGGGTTTTCTCTCTTATTCCTCTACAGTTACCACGAAAGGATGTGCCCAGACTGGCCTCATGATCCCAAGAGGAAGATGAGTGCTATGGAGCAGAGCCCAATGTAGATCAGCCAACCCTCATCCAAATCCCAAATCTGTGAATAAACCCAGGCGAGATCAGCAAAGCCATTCAGTTAAGATTAGCTGATCCCCAGCAGATCTGAGAAAATGAATAATTGTTTTCAGCTACTGACTTTTTAGACCGTGTGTTGTGCGGCATCATTGTGACTAGAGTTCCTAACACAAGGCGTTTGCCTGAGGCAGCTCCACGCCTCCTCCTCTTTTCCATCCGCTGGTGCTAGTGTCTCAGTCCTAAGGAATCCAGAATCTTTCTCTGCTCTTTCCCCCAGACTTTCTTGTTATGCTTAGACTCCCCGTGGCTCACCCACCTAGGGACCAAACCTTACCTACTACAGCCTCCTTCTCAACCTCGGTCCTGATCTCGGGCTGCTCAGTCTCTTGGATCACCACACTCACATCTTGCATTATCTGCCTGACTTCATCTTGTCCCTGCATCTCATATACAAGGGATGGGGTCCCCATCCCCTCCAGTTCTCTTCTGTCAAAGTCCTGTACACCCACAGTCATGACTTTCACGCCTTTCTCCCTCAATGTCTGTGCAGCATCCGAGACCTCATCTTCAGATTTGCCTGAGGTAATGACCACTGCATACTGGGGAATTCCCTGGAGAAACCGGCTTCCTGCTGCCTCCTGGAAGAAGGTCTGATGAAGGTATCGCAGAGCTTTGCCTGTCCTCCTGGAGCCACCCCGGAACACAAAGTGTTCATGGATGTGAACAATCATCTCATCCTGGGTCTGGTAGGTATTGAGCAAAAATTCAGTGTGACCTTGATCACCATACTGAGCCAGCCCAATCTGGTACTTGTCCCTGCCAACATCCAGCATGCTAACCACTCTGGAGATGAAAGTCTGCATCCACTGGAAACTGGCCTGTGACGTGTTCTGTGAGGTGTCCACAAGAAAGACCACATCTGCGTAGGCCTGAGTGAATTCTGGAATGAAAGAGAGATGGGGGAAAGAAAAGGCACAGGGAAGAAAGTAAATCAAATCAAGATCTCATGAAAATTGAATACACAAATGGTTTTATGTGGTGGATATAAGGGAAAGAGGGACTCTACTTAATGTAACACTGTATGTATTACACTTCTACTTCCTCCTCACAAGGCTCTTTCCTTCCTGTACCCTGCTGCTTTTGTCTTTTTTATTAGACTAAAGTACCTTTCAAATTATTCTTCTTCAACTGATGGAGAAGACAAGAGAAATTAACATACACTGAGCAATTACTTCGTGCTAGAGATTTTTATATACTTTATCTGATTTAATCGTCATAAGCCACCTTGCTAGGCAGGCATTATCTTCATTGTGTAAATGATAAAACTGAAGTAAAGAAGCGAAGTTGCTTGTCCATGGTCACATGATTAGAAAGTAGCAGAGGCAGGATTTAAAAAAAAAAAAAAAAAAAACAGGTCTTCCGGACTCCAAAACCCATGCTGTTTCCTCTTACCAACACTTGTCCTTCAATCCCCAGCTCAGATGTTCCTTCATCCAGAGTCTCCCCAAGTTCTCCAGGGACAGAAAACAGCTCCTTCTCCTACCTCCCACAGCACTCAATGTATCCTGGCTCATATGGTAATTAGTCATCCTGGTTGGAAGGTTGGGTTTTGACACAGCTTCTTACCTTTTATCTTACCCTCCACTGCTGAGCACAGGGTCTGAAGAATGCCTCCTGAGACATCCTGCAGGATATTGAAGTTTTCAGTATTGAAGAGAAATTTCTCAAATGGCTCACTGGCAATCTTTTGCAACTCCTGGACATCCTGCACGTTGACCCCTACCACGTACACAACAACTCCATCTTCTTTCAATCTGTCAGCTGCCTCCTGGACTTCATCATTGGACTCCCCATCTGTCACCAGGATAACTATCTGAGGAACCCTGTCCTTGGCCCGGCTGCCAGCTGCCTCGGTCAAGTAATTGGTCCTGATAAACTCCAAGGCACTCCCTATGTTTGTGCCTCCTGTACGGTAGGGCAGATTCTGGATATGCTCCAGGACCACACTCTTCAGAGGGTACTGGTTCAGCTGAAAGGCTGGGTAGATGTTGTCGTTATACTGAGCAAGTCCCACTCGGACCTGGTCACTGCTGATGTCAAGCCCCAAGACAACAGAGTGAAGGAAGTTCTTCACTTTCTGGAAGTTCTGGGGTCCGATGCTAGTTGAGCTATCTACTAGAAAGACAATATCTGCCAGGACTGCTTCTCTGCACGCTGCAAAAGAGAGGACAAAAGGGATAGGATTCTACAGATCTTCACATAAAATACTTAGAACCAATGGAACCAAATGATATACAGAAAGGCAGAGCAATGCCAGGCAACCTCTACTCAGTGGTCCTCAAATGACAGTATGCTCAGAGAAGTGACAACATCCCCTGCACCCTTCCTTCCCTCCACTCCCTCATCTTCTGAGACTTCTGTTTTGCTCTACTGATACTTCCAATCTTGAAATCCACTTGGACAATCTCTTAACTCTCATTAAGAAAAAAATACTTCTATAAATGCAGCAGCATGCTAAGAAAGGGGCTGTCCTCTTTCAACTGGGAAAAAAACTTTAGCTCTAGGAATATCCTGGCACCAACATGTCAGAAAGCTGGAATGCATCTCTCTATAGAACTGAAAACTTTATACCAGCCCTCACAATCCCACAGGATTGTTATGAGGATAAAATAAGATAATCTACTATAGCAGACAATATCAGCGCTCTGCCCAAGTATTTTTGGATCTCTTTTTACTTTTTCTGTACGATGCTCTTTGGAGGACTTCTCTTTGGGTCCTGGAGCTGCTTTGCCTACAATGTATGAAAGCCTAACTCCTTGCCTTGGGTCAAGACAATCCTGAGTTCTCCTGTAGGATCAAGCTGAAACTAATCACTTTCTGTGGAACTTTTCTCTGACATCATACCCTTCCTTACTTTCCTCTACTTCTCTATTCCGCATCCCCTACATCATTACCAACCTCCTTTGAGAGCTCTTCTGTAATAAATAAATTGTATCTAAATCCTTCAGAGCTTCAGGCTCTGCTCCTGGGGAACACAATTTAAGACCTTTCTACTGGAATGGGTCTGCTCTATAATACTTGGGGTCAAGTCCTATCTGTGCCACCCAGTTACGTTACCTTTGGCCTCAGTTTTCCCACATTAAAAATGCAAATAATAGTGCTATTTGCCTTGTGTGTCTATGTGAAAACAAATACTAATTTCCTTATGTATCTAACAAAAAACTGATAGCTATCTATCAGTCAGATGGGCAATGCAAACAAGTTTTGAAAACTACATAGCACCAAGTAAACCATGGTTATTACTATTATATAAAACCTATTTGTAAATCTTGAAGTTCTATAGAAATATAAGATATATAAGTTGGCTGTACAAATTCAATACTACCACCACACGCCTGTGGCATCAAATGACTCAAAAGCTTTAGCAGTATCTTCCAGTTCTACCCTATGTAGAAAACCAAAATAATGGATAAGTAATGAAGGCTCCGGTTTTTTGTGGGTTTTGATAGAACCCACAGCAAGCTTCTCTTTCTCTGCTCAAAGTTCTGTGCTTTCTTATAGAATTTAGTAATTAATTAATACAGAATTTTCACCAGTTTATGCCCCATCGCCAACAGCAGAAATACTAAGCTGATGACAGGTATATCATTACAGGTAATAATCATAATGCTTATGGGCACCTCTGATGGGCTAAGCACTGTGATAAGCACTTTATTTGCACAATTTTAATGCTTTCAACAACTTTCTGAGGCAGGTACAATCATCCTAGAAATAAAATTTAGATTCATAGAGATAAAGTAACATGTTAAAGATAATACAGAAAGTGGAAAACCAAGATTTGAACCTAGATCTTTCTTTTCCCTAAATTCATACTCTGTACATGACACAAACACACTGGTAGTAAAATGAGCCAGCCTCCTGGGTGAGCTACTGCTCTCTCCCTTCTTCTGCCCCACGTCCAGGTAATATGGGTAAGTTAATCCTGGAATAATAAAATTATTCTACGAACAAATATTTAGAACAGCATTACACCCACAGTATTTATAAACAGAGTTGATAAGGTTTTGGCCAATGATTGGAGAGGAGCAGAGAGTACAGATGGTTTAGTGGAATTTTAATGTAAAAATCAAACATGCAGACATATGGAAAATAGGGACAGTGGGAGGAAGAAATAAGAGATTAAGCTTTGCATTCTGGGACTTCTAGATCAGAAATAAGAAGGAAAACATCTTTGTACCTGGAGAAATGTGGTCAACAGGTTGAGCTGCTTTTGCCAAAATGTCACAGAGCTCCTGCCGCAGCTTCTGAGTGAGACTGCCCAGACTAAAGAAGTTAGGAATAAAGGAGGCGAACTTCTCTACAGGGCTGCTCACGATCTCCCTGAGCTCTGCCAAAGCTGCATCTCTGATGCCAACTGCATAAAGCAGGATGCCTGCCCTCCTAAATGCTTCAGCAGGTTCCTGCACAGGGTCCTCAGCTGGGCTGCTGCTGATCACCACAGCAATCTGAGGCACACCCTGGCTTGCCCGGCTCCCGGCTACTTTCTGGAAGTGGTGATCTAGAAGGAACTGCAGGGCCAGGCCCAATTTGTTGCCCCCAGGACCCCCAGGATTAAATTGAAAGTTCCGAATGTGTCTCAACACATCGCCCTTGCGGTGGTAGGTGGAAAGTGAAAACTCTGTTCGAGGCACATCGCTGTACTGGGCCAGGCCCACGCGGATGGTCTCTCTGCTGACATTGAAGCTGTTCACCACTGTGTACAAGAAGTTCCGCACATTGCGGGTATATTGAGACTTGATGTTGGCGTCCACTAGAAACACGACATCTCCTACAGAGGCCTCCCTGCAGACTGAGGAAGAAGATCAGATTAAGATAAAACAATTTAAGATAAAACATTACAAAATTGACAGCTACCGGCTGTGAATAGATCTCTCCCAAATAAGTACCTTTACCCCACAGATCTGCCTGCACAGCTCTTTGGCGATAGCTTATATGTATGCAGCCTAAGCACATAATTATCTTCCTTTGCTTTTTCTTGGCCACCATCTACCCTTGCTCACTTACCACCTTCTGTTCCATTCTAACAGACATTTGAACCCCTAGTTTGACTCATGGTATTACCTTCAATTAGATCCCTTACCATGGCCCTCCACTCATCCCTTAACATAATAAAAGAAACCAGGAGAAACAAAAGTAAAAGTAAATAGGACTACATCATCCTAAAGAGTTTTTGTACAGTGAAGGAAAGCATCAACAAAACAAAAAGACAACCGAGTGAGAGAAGATATTCATCAATGCTATATCTGATAAGGAGTTGATATCCAAAATGTATAAGAAACTCATACAACCTAACACCAGAAAACAAAAACAATCCCACTAAAAAATGGAAAGAAGACCGGAATAGACATTTTCTCCAAAGAGGATATATAGATGGCCAATAGACATATGAAAAGATATTCAACATCAGGGAAATGCAAATTAAAACTACAATGAGATATCATCTCACACCTGTCAGAATTACTATCATCAGTAAATCAACAAATGGGGAGGATGTGGAGAAAAGGAGACCCACGTGCACTGTTGGATTGTAAGTTGGTGCCGTCACTAAGGAAAACAATATGGAGGATCCTCAAAAAACTAAAAATAGAATTACCACATGACCCAGCAATTCCACTTCTGGGTATTTATCCAAAGAAATCTAAAATACTAATTCAAAAAGACATATGCACCCCTATGTTCATTGAAGCATTATTTACAATAGCCATGATATGGAAGCAACCTAAGTGTTCATCAGTAGACAAATGGATAAAAAAGATGTGTGATACATATATTTGAAGAAATATTACTCAGCCGTAAAAAAGAATATCTTGCCATTTGCGAACATGGATGGACCTAAGGGTATTACGCTAAGTGAAATAAGTCAGACAGAGAAAGACAAATATATGTGGAATCTAAAAAATTAAACAAACAAATAAAACAGAAAAACTCAGAGATACAGAGAACAAATTGATGGTTGTCAGATGGGGGGGGTCTAGGGGGATGGCTGAAAAACGGGAAGGGATTAAGATGTGCAAATTGCCAGTTATAAAAACAATCACAAGAGTATAAAGTACAGCATAGAGAATATAGTCAATAATATTGTAATAACTATGTATGGTGTCAGATGAGTACTAGATTTATTGGGGTGATCACTTCATAAGTTATATAAATGTCTAATCATGCTATATGTCTGAAATAGAATATTGTATATCAACCATAATAAAAAATGAATTAAATAAAAGTTAAAATTTAAAAAAAAAGAAATCACCTTTCTATCGGTAGAGAATGCTCTTGGTACCCCACCTAGATCTCTGTTGCTGGCTAGCACACTCATGCCCAAGCTGCTTCATGTGGTCGAGTTAACTGTTTTACTTGGCTACCACCAGCCCCCTTTAGTCTGACTCATGGAATTACCATAAGTGGCTCACATTTGTCCTTTGGCTCCCTGAACTCAAGGTTGCATTGTTCGACTGCTTCTCCCAAACTCAGATCTAATCCTGGGAACCAAAATTCCAATAGCAGTCGAAGTGGTACTCCAGCTGGGCCCACCCTAGTCTTCAGCATGAAAAGGATAAGACCAATTAGGTGGCTGCAGGATTTGAGCAAGTAGTTGATACCTCCCATTCTTAGATTGTGTTTCTCTAGAATAAGGGATGGACCAGATGACCTAGTCTCTTCCAACTTAAATTTTGCTTTTCTGTGGCAAGAAGTAAAATATGGATTAAGCACAGTGCTTGTGTAGACAAAAAGAAGAAGAGGCAATTATGATCTATCTTCTCAGGAACCACCATGACTTCTCCCCCTCAGTACCTCACAGTTAGATTATCTGTGATAATGAGAGAAGAATACATAAATTAGTGATGAGAAGAGAAACAAAAGCAGAAACCAGTCAAAGATGGTTTTAAAGTGGCTAAAATACCAAGGGATAATTATCTCATTAAATACATCTTACATTTGGTTTTGCAACTGGAGAGTTAAAATGCTGGCCTGGGCTGGCCCTGCACTATCTCTTTAGCTTTATCTCTTTATCCTCTCCACTTTGTTCTCTATGTTCCAGGCTCTTTAGCTCTTTAGTCTAGTTTGCCAAACTTTCCATGATCCCACTTGCCACTGACCTTTAAACATGCTATTCCTTCCATCGAGTTTTTCTTTCTTCTATCTCTCTCTCTCTCTCTCTTTCTTCCTATTTCTCCTTTTCTTCCTTCCTTCCTTCCTTCCTTCCTTCCTTCCTTCCTTCCTTCCTTCCTTCCTTCCTTCCTTCCTTCCTTCCTTTTTCTTCTAGTAAACTCCCATGGAATCATGTTCTTGGAATCTTGGTTTGTAATATAATATTCATTAATGCGCTTATTTGATTAATGGTGATCGCATCAACTAGACTGTGAGCTCCATGGAAACAGACACCATATCTTTTGTTGGCTTGTCTGCCACTCAAATGTTTACCATAGAGTAGTCACCCAAAAAAATATTTGAGGAAGAAAATATTTGGGAAAGAGAGAGGAAGAGAGGGAAGGAGGAAGGGGGAAGACATCACTTACGAGGATAAAAATATTGAATATAAATGAAACCAAATAAGGGAATCAGAAAATTTTAGAGCTAGAAACAATTCTATGAGACTATACAATGCAATGTGCCTGTTGTGCACTTAAAATGTACTAGTACAACTGAGAAAGTAAACTTTAAATTTTATTATTGAATTTTAATTTATTTTAATTTAAATAGTCACATGTGGCTAGTAGCCACTGTTAAATAGTGCAAGTATAGAATAATGAATCTCATTCAACCATCTCACAGATAAGGAAAATAAGATCCAGAAAAGCCAAGTAACTCATGTAAGACCATTCAAAGAGCCAGTATTAGAAACTAGTCCATACCCTGGATTGTCATAAAGAAGATTAAATTAAAAGTTGACATTACAGAAAGGCAAAGACCACATAAGAGTTTAGATAGAGAAAGGCTAGGAAAGTTGCTGCCTCCAGGGAGATTATTAAATCCATTTGTTACTTCTAAAATCCTGAGTCTCACCACCTCTTGGAATTTTGCCTAATCTTGGTCATAAAGCCAAGGAGACTCATGATTATTGAAAAGGAAGATAATACATAAGCTTAAGGTCTTTTAAGTTTTATTTCTCTATGAACCTCTGAAATCCACTCCTATGAAGAGGAGAGAATTCAGTGAGCGCTCCAGGGATGGCTAATGTCCCCTTAACGTCTCTTTCAGAGGAGAGCAAACACAGACCATAAAGTGTTTTTCTGATCTTCACAATCAGAGAAACACAGCTGTAGAATATTTTTCAGGCAAATAGTATTGCTTCTATCATGTGCAACTTGATAGATGTATTCCAATTTCATACTGTTACTTTCTTAACTCCTCCACTAACTTTTTGTCATTTTAGAAGGTGTTTGAAACGTGAAAAGACTGTCACAGTTTCTGTTCACAAATGAGGGGAGTCAGAACTAACGGGAAAATTTGGAGAGTTTTATGTCTTTTTTCCAACAAATAACAGTCTGTATAATTATATTTGAATATGTAAACCTCATATTGCCTCAAGGGAACCCCAGGCTACTCAAATAATGTTCTCTTGCTGATTTCCATCTTGAAAAGTCCCAACAATATGCTAAAGTGACTCCAAAAAATTTCAGAGGTGCTGCTAGCATTCTGTGAAGCTATCCATCTTGTGATGACAATTACCCCTAGGAATAGCTCTGCCAAAGTAGATAAAGCAAAATGGAGAATCAATAGACTGAGTCCAAGTTCACAAAAGTTTCTGAGAACCTAGTAATACATTCAGAAGTATAGTATTTTTTAATATCTATTTTTTATTATCTGATGTTAAGCTTTGAAATAAACTAAGTGCCCACTGTTCACTACAAATTTCCAGATTCTAAGTTCTCCTTACAGAATCATTTCTTTTTTGTTAATTACAAAGCTCTTATAATATTTTCTTTTAAGATTGTCACTATCTCTAGGTTCCTGACAAAGTCGTCATTTTTGGCTTAAAGAATCTGATCCATTACCAATTCTCTGTGACTTGATGAAGCCAAAACTAGCTGCAAGGAAGATGGTCCCCCAAAACATCTTCATAGTCTCCATTCTAGGTATGTACCTAGAGAGAAAAAGAAACCTCATAATTAAAATTATGTCATCATACACTTAAAATAGATGCATTATATCATGTTAATTATACCTCAGTAAAGCTAATTTCTTTTAAAAACATAACTGTATTTTTCCTTAGATTGAAACTTTATAAAAAAATAAAGAAGGACATGTGGCCACATTGCCTCAAGGAAAGTGGTCTTGCTGACCCAACTCAGAAAGAATTTTGCAAATACCCAGATTATACCTCAGACTTCAATGTTTAAAGTTGTCCAGATATGTCTATAAAAGGAGAAAGCATATAGGGCATGGGGTGGAACTTCTGTTTCACACACTGAATTCATTTGGTGGGACATAAACATTTCTGAATGATTTTGCTTGTATTTTTATACAAGCACCAGATGACCTAGTAAACATTTGTGGCATAAAGAAATATTCACATCTCTCAGGAGCACATCTGCCTGATAAAATCAGGCTAGCATGAAAATATTTTATATGTTCCCAGAAGAAGCAGAACCTCAGACTCCCTCCCTGCACCCCCCCCAAAAAAACAAACTTGGATCCATTTCCAAAGTCTCCATGAAAATTATACACTCTCAATTCCATTTCTATTTTTTGACTCTAAAAGTCTATGTGTTTAAAAACAAGAACAACACAGCCATCACATTGAATGAGATACCCCATCTGGAACAGGAAACACTTCATCTGTATTTTCTTAGCCAGCCAACCTCATGGCCATTCTCAGCAAAGTGTAGTGGAGTTAAAAGTAAGTATTCTTGGAAATTGACTGGGTTTGAGTCCCAGGTCCACTACTTAACAGTTGATCTTAAAAGCAAGTTGCTTCACCTCTTCGTGCCTCAGCTTCCTCATTTGTAAAACGAAGGCAATAATAGCATCTACCGCAGAGTCCTGTAATCAGGATTAAGTTGAGTTTATTATTGTAAAACACTACCCATGACCGGCACATAGAAAGCACTCTCTACGTGCTTGTTAAACAGAACAAATCTTCTTGAAACTCGCTATATAAAAGTAAAGAAGCATTCCCTCTAATTCGAAACTCGGGATATGGAGAGATCCGCATTTGCTACCAGCGGCGGCTCCAGACGGGTCCTCGGCAGCCAGCGCAGTCGCTCCCAGCAGCCCGGAGCGCGCACCGCAGGCGGGCAGCCCAGCTCGCCCATCCCAGCCACCGCTCCTCCACCTGCTTCGCAGCGAAGGGAAGGGGAAAGGGTCGAGCTCCAATTCCAGCCAACGCTTGGCCTCCAAGCAAAAAAGGACGGCACTGAGAAGCCAGGGCGGGGCAGGCCTCGCAAGCCGCCTCGGGGGAGTCCTGGGGCGGCGCTGATAGGGAGTCGGAGAAAGCCCAGTGAAGTGCCAACACCGCAGAGACCTCGGGCGACCCAAAGAGAGAAAAAACAACAGCGCTGCCAAGCCCAAAAACTAGAGGAGGAAGAAGAGGGCATCCCGCAGGAGTCCTTAGAGGAGCAGTGACCGCGCAGTGCCACCTCACTGGGGGGCAGTTTCCTTCTGGAACTGGACGGCTCGGCTCCCACGGCCCCCGCCCCTTCCCATAGGCCCAAGCAACGCTGCCACCCACCTGCGCCCACACCACCACACCACGCAGCACACCAGCCCCTTCGGGGCCCTGGCGGCCCATGTGGGGAGCAGTTTTCCTTTGGTCTTAGTTCCCCGCGACCCCTCTCACCCACGTGCACACACTTGCCCTCCTGGACAACGTGCTGACTTCCCACTAAGCCGCACCCTGCGCCTGCTGTGATCCCACTCCCTCAGAGGCAGGGACATCGCTGACCAGGCTCCTGGTTTGGGGGTCTCTTCCCCACCCCCACTCTTTCCTGTGGCTTCCATTAAGGAGCCTGGGAGAGCTCCCCTGGTTATAAAAGGGGAGCCTAAGCTCCATCTCATCCTGACATGCCCACTCCACTACACTGGCAGCAGCAGCAGCAGCAGGTGTGGCCAAGGGAGAAAGTTGCTTGGCCCCATGATGCTCCAAACCAACTTGTGTCTCAGCAGGTGTGGCTCACACCTGCTTTTCTTACTTCCCCACCCTGCCTAGTCCCTGCACTAAGTTGCACAGCCCCCTTGGGGCACAGGGGAAAAAGCAGGAGCGGTTTGAGCCCCCTACCCCATATGCTTCCACTCTAGGCCTCCTTTCCTTTTTCCTCACATGGGGCACTACTAAAGAGCTATACCCTTTTCTGGAAAAAGAAAAAAAAACTCAGAATCTGGAGGAGTACAGGAACATTGATATTTTGCATTGTATATTAATAAAGCAGTTATTTTGTTTTGTGTTTTAATTTATATTTTTATTTAATTTGTTTAATCTTTCTTTTAATTAATTGTTGTTTTGTAAGTTACAATGCTAATGTCTTCACATTCCTTACCTCAAACCCAGGAAAGGCCAGCAGAGCAGGCCTTAATCTGCTAATTTCATTGATAGAAATGAAGAAATTGGGTCCCAAACGTTGAGTGGCATACCAGAACTACATAGCTATGCACCATCAGGTTCTGCCCCAGGTACCCTGATTTCAGGTCTAGCGTGCATGTGACTGGACCTTAAACATCTGCTTCAAATCCCTCATTGAAAATCTGTGAGTTTATGCTGTCATTCAACTCCCCAGAGTTTACTTCATGTAAAATGAAAACCTGCAAGCAATTTATCCTGGGGTAAAAATGAGAGCTCAAGCCTTAAGTTCCTTTATCAATTAGATCTTCAAAGAGCATGGTTTTATGTCCAAAATACTGTATTAGATGCTCCAGAGAATGGAATTAAAAACTATGTTTTTGCATTTAAAGAACAATCTATTTGGGGAGAGAAATTTAACATAGCAGAAACTTTAAGGTGCATTCTTTAACGTTATCAAAGAGTTAAAACAAGAATTTCAATGTCTAAATCATTTTGCAGTCTTGGGCCCTCTAAGCAGAATATGTGTAGAAATGACATCGTGATGCCCAGAAATAGCTGCCACCCAACAACGGAGATCCTCTTTCCAGAAGGTGTAAGTGTAGCCATCCTGCTTCCTGAGGACACATTTCTACTGGGCATGCTTAATTCACTCCTTAAGAGTGACTCAAGGATACTCATCTGTTTTATTATTTTATGCGAACAGAAAATACTGGGAGTAGTGTTGACTTCAAAGAAAGTCAAATAGGCCTTGATTCTGGTTTCAGCTTGAAAATTTGCTCTGTGTGTACTTGACTGAGCCAGTTCCCCTTTCAACATTTATGTGATGACTCTAGAGGGCTTGGCATTGATTTGAGACACCTACTATATTGTCCACTATGTTACAAACATTCCCCAGGATATTAGTTCAGTGATTTTCCAATAAATAGATGTGAAATAATTGGATTTCTCTGTTCCTCGGTTTCTGTATCAACTTCCCATTAATGCTTCCTCAGCGAGGCATATAAGTTATTTGAAAAAAGATACTTTAGGACTTTACATATCCATTCCTCAACAAAATTTCATCTAATGACAAATAAATGAGTGCATGAATCTTAAAGAATAGACCGTTCTAATGAATTAAGGACAGTATGAGGGTAAAGAACTTGAGAGTTTGACAATGCCAGAAAAAAATTATCCTAAATAAATTCATATTTTATGATTATGAGTATTATTACAATAAAATATTATCCTTCAACTTTTTTAACTCAGGTTAATAAAGTTACATGAAATATAAAAGTAGAATATCTATATTTTTATATTTAATTATGTCCTAATTATTAGCATAATGCAATTAGTCATAATGAAAACGAAATGAAAAATATTTTTACTCAGCTGTAAATAAAGCACTAGAGCTGTTTATGGAAATCTAGTGGGAAAGTCAAAAGTTTATAAACATATTACAGCTGCGCATGTGTGTCTGTTATATCAATGAAGAGAAAAACATCTGTATATAAAGGACTTAATATCTGTATTATATATACTATTTCATGAAGATGTTTATATCTCATTAAAGTTGCTGAAATGGTTTTGCATTTAAACATGTAGGGCCCAACGTGGAGGCAAAAATGAAGTCATTAAATGAAGTGTTCCTAAGCAGGGATAGCATAGGACGCCAATTCTTTCTGGAAATAATTCTAAAGGGTTTGGGATAGAAAGAGACTTCTCTCAGAATATACAGTTTCCGTAGTTAATTCCCTAGAACAATCTGTTTTTTAAGATAAAATCATTCAATTAAAAATTATTTTGCGACTATACAGTAATAATTGATTCAGGGAAGAATCATTAAGCGATACTCAGGTAAAAGTATGTTGGAAAACAGGATTTTAACATAGTCTCAAAGTATCTCTTGGCAAATTACTGACAAATACAAAGGGAAAAATAGTATCTACAATGGAAAAACATGGTAGATACAACTTAACCAAGTGATCAAAATTAAAATCAACAATAGTAGGATAAACCAACATCAAGTACTTCCTAATTTTATGCATGAGAAAACATCACCTCACTTAAAGGATAGCCCTCCTCAAAATTCATGACCTAAATCTAATAATGAAGAAACAATCATAGAAACCAAAACTTGGGGATAGTGTAAAAAACAACTGGCCCATGCTCTTCAAAAATAGTAATGTCGCCAGAGATTCAAGATGGCATAGAAGGTAAAGGCAGTGCATGCCTCCTCCCACAACCACACCAAAATTATAACAAAACTACAGAACAACCTGTACTCAGAGTCACCAGAGGTCTGGCCGAACAGAAGCCCTACAACTGGGACCTCTCACAATGGTAGGTAGGGCAGAGACACGCGAAACGGCCTGGTCCCACAACCACGAGTGGCAATGGAGAATCGGGAGGGCAGTCTTGGCTGAGGAGCCTCCTCCCCTACCTGAGGAGCCAGGAGTCCCAACTGTACACTGTGAAAACCAGCAGAGGTGTGGCCGAGTGACACGGGAGGCTGCGGGAATCGGAGACCTTCCTCATAAAGGGCCCACACCAGCCTTGCTTTCTGATAGACTCATTCACTCTGAGCTCAAGCGCTAGGGCAGCTGCTCAAGGGGCACCAGGGACATAGGGGGAGGCTCAGAGCTATTGGGCTTTAGGGTGCAGGCCGGAGGGGTGGCTGGCTTCCAGACAGAGGTGCAGGCAGAAGCCATAGTTCTTTCATTGAGCCCTCCCTGCTCCCAGCCTGCAGACGCAGGTGCCATCAACCTCCGTCCAAGGGATTCCCTGAGACTGTGCCTCTCTCAACTTGAAGGCCTACCCAAGCCACTTCCAGTGATTTGTTCCATACAAATGGGCTGTCTTGGCTCCTGCTACAAACTTACATAAAATCTCTCAAAGGCTCACAAAACTCAAAGAAGCAGCATCTGGGCTCAGCGTGCCCTATACCTCTTGCTAAGCAGTCCCAGGCCCTACATTAGTGGAAGCCAACCTCAGTTTTGGACTTGATCCTTTAAGGCACCTATAAGCCCAGCACAAGTGGCAGCTGTATGTGGATTGCTTGGTGATCCTTACCAGGTGGCCCCGGAGGTACACAGGCTACAGCGGAACTTGGCCTGCATCTGGACCCCTCTCAAGTCTGTGCCAAGGGGCCCACACCAATTACACCTACTGCATAAAGTCACTCTACTAAGGAGACTTAGAAGCCCTGCCTAGTACATAGAAACAGACACAGGGAGGCAGCCAAAATGGGGAGACATATCCTACTTGAAAGAGCAGAACAAAGTTCCAGAAAAATAATTATCCAAAATGGAGACAGGCAATATACCAGATACAGAGTTCCAAACACTGGTTATAAGAATGCAGAATGCTCAAGGAACTTAGGAGAAGAATAGATGAACTCAGTGAGAACTTTAACAAAGAGATTAAATATA
>NW_011888782.1:3416938-3439471 GCF_000151845.1 Pteropus vampyrus
TAAGCTGCCCACAAGAGATATACTTCAGTTTAAAAGACATTCTTAGACTAAAAGTAAGGGGATGGGAAAAGATCTTGCATGATGGACCCAGAGGGTAGTGTGCTGAGTGGAGAAGCCAGAGGAAGACAAACGCCATATATATGCGGAATCTAAAGAACAAAGTAAACGAACAAACAGAAACAAACTCATAGATACAGAGAACATTTTGAAGGTTACTAAATCAGAGGAAGGTTGAGGGAGGTCAGTGAAAAAGAGGGAGGCCATTAAGAAGTACAAATTGGTAGTTACAAATAGTCATGGAGATAGAAAGTATAGCATAAGGAATATAGCCAATAATATTGTAATAACTATGTATGGTGTTAGAGAGGCACTAGATTTATTGGGGTGATCACGTCGTGAGTTATTTAGATGTCTAATCACTATGTTGTACACGTGAAACTAATATAGTATTGCATGCCAACTATAAATGAAAAATAAAAAATTATTATTAAAAAAATAGTAATGTCATGAAAGACAAAGAAAAGCAGAAGAACTGAATGGGATTTAAAAAGTCTAAAGATACATGACAACTAAAGGCAATGTATGACCTTGGATTGGAAAAAAAATGCTATAATGGACATGAAACAATAGGTGAAATTTTAATATGGACTGAATATCATATAATAATTCTGTATCAATGTTAAATTTCCTGATTTTGATCATTATGTTGTAGTCATATAAGAGAATGTCCTTGTTATTAAAAAATACACATGATAGATTATGGAACGAAGAGTCTTGAAGTCAGCAATTTACTCTCAAATGTTCAGCAGATTATAACAATTCAGAGAGAGAAAAAGAAAAAAAGCATACAATGCTCTCGCAACTTTTTTGAGTGTTTCTAGCACCTGATATATAACTCGAAAGTATGTCAGGTGCTAGAAATGACAGATTAAAGAAATAATTCTTTTCCTCAGAGGACTTGGAACTCTAGTTGAGAGATAAATATGGATAAATTGAAATATCACGAGATAAGCAAAATAATATAGAAATCTATACGTGGTGCTGAGAAACACAGTGGGGTGAGCGCCTTCAAGTTGAGACTTGAAGGATGAGTAGAAATTTCTAAGTGAGCAAGTAGAGAAACAAAGTTCCAGGCAGAAGAACAGCATGTGCAAGGACACAGGAAAGGTTTTAGACACCCCAAGTAGAGTTCATCCAAGGCCTTGGGAGCTAAGGTTTTGGAGTGCTGGGAACTTGGGTAAGCCTTCATTGGTGCTCACACATCAGTGCTATATAAGCTCCCAAAGCATGGTAAGTTTTATGGAGACCTTTGGTTTCCTGAAATACCTGAACTGAGAAGGCGGGGTAGAAGAGGGGACCTAGGCAAAATTTCTCAGTCTTCAACCATAAAGCACCTTCATTTCATTTAATTAAACTAGCAGTGCTTTCTATAACAGCCTCTCATTCAAGGTTTCTATTCTCTCCGTGTGGACACTTCAACTATAAACGTAAAGATAATGTCTCTAATGTCCAATGACGGTGGCTCTTAAACTTGAGCATTGCATCAGAATAACTTAGAGGAGCTGTTAAAACCCAGCCTCCTAGACCCCACCTCCAGAGTTTCTGATTCGGTAGGTCTGGGGTGGAGCCTGAGAATTTGCACTCTGAGTTGGTCCAAGAGACCACACTTTGAAAACCATTCTTCCATGCATTTAACATGCAATAGATGTCTGCTCCACTTACTTTCAACAGCATTCCTAGCTCCAAATGGAGAAAATCAAGTGTCTATTATTAACTAAGTGGGGAAAGGCAAGAGATGATCAATTAAAAAATGTTTTCTTTATATTTACATGACTGAGAGGTAAGCAAAAGCTTCAATATATTTGGATGAAAGACTCAATGCAAATGTGCAAAATTAATTTAAGATGTCTTTTCAATTTTCTTTCTATTTATACTTTAAAATCCAGAGCTATTCTCTCTCCCTCCTTCTCTCTCTCTCTCTCTCTCTCTCTCTCTCTCTCTCTCTCTCTCTCACTGTTTCTAATTTTCTAATCACTTAAACAGGCTTATTTTAAGCACCATAGATTTGGCTTTCCTACAAGGCAGTCTTTCAGTATACCACATCTGGGCAACAGGAAGCTCCAGAAGACAAACAGTCGGGGTACATGAACAGATTCTTCTATATACAACATATTAGAATCCACAAAGCATGTCTGACAGTTAAAAGAAACTAAAAGTTAGCCTTAACCAATTGCATAAACATTGACATTTGCTTTCCGTGCCCATTCACAAGTCTTATGACGGTTTGGATATATATACAACTTTGTTGTAAAATATTTGAGGAAAGCTGTGTCAAACTTTTCAATGACAATTAATGTGTCATTAGGCTCTGAAAGAAAAATATAACGAGATGCAGAGTCTTGGAGGAAAGGATAAGGATGACAATGCCAGAGTGGAGCAAAGCCCCCTGCAAAGGAGTAAATAAATGGGTGCTGACAACCATGATACTCCCATCAGCTGTGGTAATTACAAGGCGAGCACACAATTAATTTGCAAGGTGTTTAAAATTTTAAAACAAAATCTCAGCTTTGGGGCAATTTTTAACTATTCCAGGCCCTCTTCGTATCCTGATTCATCTAGTTTCCCAGAACTCCTGATTCATACATCAATTATGTCATTTGCCATATTGCATTGTCATTGCCTGCTTAATTCTTTATCTCCCTCACTGGGCTGTGAACACTTACTTGGTCTGGGAAATCATGCTGGAGACATTGAAGCCAACTAACAAATCTTTCCTTTTGTTATCATTGTATAAGTGATTAAACAAACTGCTGAATGATTTAATCCAATGAAAAAAGAATATTTACTCAAACTCTTTCAAATTATGCGTGGCTTATACACTCCATCACCCCAGCACGTCATGAGCTCGGTTCCAGCAGAGAAATAGGAATGACTACCCTATCTTTCAGAGGCATTTTATTCAAAAAGGGTGCCTGCAGTCCACTAATCAGATCAGTCCTCTCCAAAGGCCCTGGGTGACTCAGGGCACTCTGCCACTCCTTACTTCCTGTCACCAGGAAACATAGAAAACAGGTCATGATTATGAATCAGGATAAGATCACCTTCTGCAATTAACTAGTCTTGTGTCATGGTCCTTTATTTCTTTTACGTCCTTTGAGAAGAAGTTTGCTCCAGAAATTGGAAGGAAAGTGTAGCATGGAGCAGAAAAAATTGCCAGAGCTTGACTTTGAATTTTTTGGTCCAGGTGTCACCCCTGCCACATTCTTGTTATGCGTCTTCTTCAAAGTCGCTTGAACTCTCTAAACCTCAGCTCTGTCACCATCAAATAATGGCAATTATACCTTGCCATCGCCACTTGGCAGGGTTATTGTGAGGATGATATGAGCTAATAGGGGAAGAAGGACTTTGTAAAAAGCTATAAAACTTGAGAGGTTACCATTACCTTTGTCAAGGAATAAACTATGAAACAAAGTCTCGAAAATGTAGTCGCTTCTCACTGACAGAACCAAGCCCCTGCATTTTTTATTCCAAGAAAAAAAATGCTTTGCTTGAATCGAAAAGCTGTGACTATATTTTTGCTTCATTATGTCTAGGAAATAACCATGCTATGATGAAAGCTATATTTTGAATTGTAATAGAGTTTTTACAGCAGTAAGAGAAGATTCTCTAAATCAAAGGAGTACCAGGTGTGACACTAAGCTGGTGGCAATGTGGTCACTTGGATGAGACAACTCTTTAAAACTAGCTGCCTATGTTCTTTGAGCTGAATCTTTCACTTTTGTCTAAAGGACTTCAGCTTGAAAAACAAAGTGCCATTGAACTATTCTTTGTATCATTTTTAATATCTTAAATAGTGTATAATAAATGTTTAAAGACAAATTGAAAAAATACTCATTAGATGTGTCAACACAAACCTATCTGGCCCTCAAAATGACAAAGATAATTCTTTACAGATTATAAGATACATTGACTAAACTAACTTTCTAAATGTACATAATTACAAGACAGTGTGTTTTACCAAGTTCATTCAGACTTTGCAGATTCATAATATGTCACTTACTCCTTCCCTCAACCTAGAAGGATACACTCCATTCCCTGGCCCCAATACATGTGCACATATACACACATACATACACTACACACACACCTGGAAGGCTCTTAGTCATCTTTCAAAGATGACTAAGGAGGTGCAAAGATGTCACCTCCCTAACCCAAGCCTGATGGCAAATCACTTCCTGTTCTGTTCTTCCTCTAAAACTTGTACATTTATTTCTGTTAGTAACCGGACTTTGTTAAGACTGTGTCTTCATCATTTACATGTGATCAACACCTAGAAGAGTTCCCTTCTTTGCACTTTGCTTTTTTGTTCTCCCTTCCTTTTTTCTTCCCTCCCTCCCTTCATTTCTCTCAAACCATGTCAACTGCAACCTTCTTGTAGCACAAACCAAAACCCATGGAGCTATTATCAACTCCCTCATATACACACACATATCCTACATTTAACCTTTCAGGAAATCCTGCTGGTCCTCCTCTAAAGCCACACGTATATCCAGAAACTGATCCTCTCTCACCACTCCTACTGCAAACAGCCTGTGTTGAGCCCCCATCACCTCTCTTGCTTGATTACTACAGCAACTGCCGTGGGTCTCCTTCCTTTTGCCTTTAAGTCTATTCTCAATAAAGATCCAGGGACATCCTTTTAAACCCTAAGTCCCCTCTGTTCAAAGGTTTTCAATGGCTCCCTATTTCACTTAGAGTGAAAAGATAAAATAGGCTATAAGATCATATGTGATCTGGACCTCCAGTTTTTTCTCTGACTCATCTCTCACTCTCATTCATTATAACCGGATCAATTTGGCCTACTGGATATTCCCCAAATAAGCCAGTTACACTCCCTGTTTAGGGTCTTTGCACATGCTGTTTCTTCTGCCTCTAACACTCTTCCCTGTGTATCCACATATATTTACATGGCTAATTCTCTCAGCTCCCTCAAGTCTTTGCCCAAATATCAACTTTGCCTTTCTACTTAAAATTGCTACCCACCTTTGTTCTCCCAGGCCACTCAATCCCCCTTTCTCTGCTCTGCTTTTCCTCTTTTCTCATAGTTCTTAACACCTCCTATTTAATATTCATCATCGTTTTTATTATCTGTTGTCACACCCTTGCTTTTACATAGAATCTCTTTTCATAGATCTCTTTTCTGTCTCAAAAGAGAAAGAAAGATGATAGATGATAGATATAAGGTTACAAAAAATCTTTTTATTTCCATGATATGTCCTCAGAGCCTGGCACGTAGCAGGTGCTCAACAAATATTTGTTGCATAAATTTGTTTGCTCATAATAAAAAAATGACTTCCTGTTCTCTGGATAGAATATTTTATACAAAGATTTAAAGGCAAACTTGGGAAGATCGGTGCCCCCTGGGCCATTATTTTTTGGTAAGTGGAGGACTCAAAGTCAATCGGATTTACTTTTATATTTTAATTACAATTATATTTTTAATTCATTTATAATAAAAATGTAATCAGATCAAACAGCATAAATCTAAACAGCAAATTTGTAGAATGGGTAACACTAGATCATGGGCACTGTATTGAAAGAGACTTGGGTTAAGATCTCTGAAAAATCTAAAATGAAGCCAGTCTATGACTGCAACTCATGCCCAAGGGGGCAGGGGAGAGATGTCGCCAGAAGAATGAATCTTTTAAAACTAATAGCCACAAAAATTCACTGAGATAGTGAGTTTCTCAAACATAAGACCCAAATTAGGTTGGAATCATTTTACTTCCTAGTGACTCTGTAACACACCATATTTACAGTTCCCGCAAAAATATAGATAGAACTCCATTACTCATGGTCAGTGGCAGAATAAACACATCTTTAGACCTTTCGAAGCCCATTCCTATGAGTTGGAAACTATCAGATAAAATTATATGATGACAGACTACTTCCAAAAGCCTATGGGCTATACACTCAGGGGTCAAAATAAAAAAGGACCCTTCTGTATTTGGTATTCCCTGGGCTATTTCTTAGTCTCTGAAGATCTCTTTTCTGTCTCAAAAGAGAAAGAAAGATGATAGATTTTTCTCCTGTAGATCCTGTGGAATAATTCTCAGCCAATATTTGATCCTTTCACCCCATAGAAGTCACCCTTAATAGTCATCACCATCTCTATGTTTGTTCAGTGAATTTAAATATAGAAATATCAACCCCGGTTACCTGAAAATTACATACAAAATCTAAATCTGAACAATTTCACCTTAACTTTTCTGCAGTTCTTTACAAAAAACAATCATTTTCTTGAGTGCTAGTAAATTATATGCATGCTGAAGTATTTAGGGAAAAGTATGCTGATTCCATGATTTACTTTAAAATGCAGAAAAATAATAAGATGGATTAAGAGATGAATAAAGACATAGATATGTAAAAAAGCAACTATATTAATGATGACTCCAAGTGTTGAGTATACATGTATTCTCTAAATTCTTTAACGCTGTAAGTTAGAAATTGCTACTTAAAATTTTAAATAATCATTTAACTTATTTATTTAAATTGTGTAAGTTAGCCAAATGGACAGGAAAATGATAGTCAAATTGTATGAACCTTGGCAAACTAGGTGAACAAAAACTCCTATTCTTAACTCAAAATTGCCCCTACTGGCCCTGGAAATGCTCTTAGAGAAAGAGATAGTCAGTTTACCTGACTTTTATCTCTCTACTAAGTCTGTTTATTCATTAAATCTTTAATGTTTTCTTCTTCTTTTGGCCTTACATTCTAACACCAATCTTTTTTTTTAAAGTCTCTCAAAGACATGCATCAATGCAATAATTCACGCAACACGTGTGAGTCCCCATAAGTCAGTTTCCCCTCTCCACACAGATGATAAATTCTGAGTGCAATCTCGAAATATTCCACATCTTCCTGCTCAATAAAAGTTCAGAGACTCGCAGATCCATTTTGCCATAGTTTTCATTTAGAGGTTCCTCTTTCTCTGTATAGCTAACATATTCTTTGGGGGGTTTTCCCCTCTGTGTCTTTCTCCCGGTCTCAATTTCTCTCCATCTCTTTGCTATTCAAGGTCTCTCTTTCAGTCTCTATTTCTTTCTCCTCTGTCTATATGTCTCTGTCTCTCTCTGCCTAGAAATAAAAGAGAAGCAGTGTATATGAAAAAAAAAGAAAAGAAAACAAACAACAGAAAAAAAAAGGAAACAAACTAGAGTTTCCACCTAGAAAACTATCCTTGAGTAAAGAAATTTCCTCATACCTGGCAAAGCCTTTTGGGCTGCTCCTTTCAATTTATCTTTCTTGTCTTCATCCCTTAAGAAGCTGTTTGAGCCTAGAGTACAGGAAGGCTCAAATGTACAATGACACATCAGCTTTTCTAGTGTTTAATACTCTCCTAAGAGAAAGCAGGAGGAGGGGGCAGCAAGAGGAGGAGCAAGGACAGTGTTTATGGTGAGTGACACATTGCTTGTGCTCACACATGCTTTATTGCCATTAAATAGAAATGGTCCTTGGTCCTTCATGCTGTAAACCCTGGCCTTGAAAATGAATACAAACACTTATTAGGAAGAACATTCTCAAAAAATAATGATAATCATAATTAATTAAATGAGTCTTTTTCAAATTTAATTAAGATTTTCTAGACTAAAAATTGACCTTGATTTTTCCTATTTTAATGATTTAGTCTCCACCTAAAGTCTCCAGACTATAAGCCCCTTGAGAGCAGGGACTGGATATCATTCATCTTTGTGTGGCTCATATCCCCTGGATATCCCCTAGCAAAGAGTTTTGCACATATTAGGTCTCAAAACAGCATGTATAATAGATGGATGAATGGATAAATTAATTAACTGAACAATGACAAACACTCCCTGCACTGGTAACCTTCACCAGGCAGGGTAAAGCTCAGTGTCTATATTCACCTTGGGCTCTCTAAACTAGCTCACACCAACCAGATTAGGGATCAGAATGGAGTCAAAGGAAATATATAAGTATTTACATGTGTGCATATGTGAGTTAGAGTAAGAGTTAAGCTGCTATAACAAGAGACCTAACAATAATATGGCTTAAAGAACAATGAAGATCATTTTCCTCTCACCTAATTCAGTCCAACTTGAGTATTCGAGGTCAGCAAGAGGCTTTTCTCCACACAGTCATTCAGGGACCCAGGCTAATATTCAACATGTGGCATCTGAAGTTTCTGCAAGTACCACCAGGGTGACCAGCGTGAAGGGTGAAAGAGCTAAACCGAGAGACTTCCTCTTAAATAAGTGAGACAGAAGTTGTTCACATCCTTGCCACTCACATTCCTTCCACGATGTTTCCTTCACTAAATTGTGAACTGCTCAAGGTTAGAAATTCTATCTCCTTCACAATGATTGGCATATAGTAGGAGTCCAACAAATATTTGCAAAGTGAATAAATAGCAAATAATTGCCTTAATAATAAATCTAAACTCCAAAACACCTTATTTCACTTTTCCTTGTAAGTGACATGACTTTTCCACCTAAATTCACTCCTTAATGTTAGACTACAAAAGACGTGATGCTATTTCAAGGGAGACCCTAAACAAATGTATATATGATGAGTGGAAGAGGAAGACTCTTCAGTGAAGTTGCAAAAAAATATGCTTTTGTTAATTAACGAAGGGACATGACAAAACTTGTTCTCTAAAATCACTGACTGTCAGAAACTTTGCTGTTTGAAATCATATTTACTGAGAATGAAACACTTCATTCTTGCCTGGAGGATCTACGTCATTTTAACACAGAAAAACAGCCTCAATTTCCAACCGAAGTGCAGAGTTTCAGATAAGGATTTTGCATACAACATTCCATACTTATCTTAACTTTGAAGTTTCTAAGGAAACCGGATCCTGAGTTCTCATCTCAGCCCAAGCTTGATGTCTACTCATTTATACCCTGTCCTACTTTGCTTTAAGTAAGCACAACACTGCTTTGTTGAAATTTTACCAAAACCCTACCCTTTCCCTCAATATATAGCAAATCTGTATCTTCCTTTGTTTGGTGAGCTGCCCCATTATTCCTCTGGTATGTGGTTCCCTTGCTCAGTAAGTTAACCCATCTTTGTTGGATGGTAATTGTGCCCTTGGTGGTCTTTAACAAAAGGACATTGTTACCTCTCTCCAGCCCATTTGTTTGCAACACATATTAATTTATCAAGGTCCTAGCTACTGCCATGAAAAGCACTTAATGATAGACACTGAGAAGACTGGGCAGGCAAACTTCAGTAAAAAGCAAAGCACATTTTTAAAAAGACCTAGGGGCTTCGAGGGTATAGTGGACTTTTGGGAAGAGCAAATTTATATGGTAGACCTGAACCTAGAGTAGAAGGAGTTTGGGAAGCAACCATTACAAGGTGAAACAGTCATTTCTTACTTGCCTACCTAGAATGGTAACCATCCTCCTTATTGGAAAATTTCATTTCACCCTCAGCTCCAGTGAGAGGCAGCTATAGTCCCCACACCATGATTATTCCAGGAGTCAGCATGTGACCCTAGGCTGGCCAATCAAAATCCTTCCTTAGATTTTTTTTCCCTAACATCTCTGGTTATGAAGCTTTAAAGATTATAATGCTGAATTTGCCTGTTGCCGTGGTTTCAGCTTCATGGGGCAGCCTGCCTGATGTCAAAACACAGAGGAAAGCAGAGATAAACTCCTGAGGGCAATTCAAGTACCTACCTTTCCACATTTGTGTGTGTGTGTGTGTGTGTGTGTGTGTGTGCGCGCGCGCACGCGCGCACGCAAGTTAGTATATTACCTTATTTGTTTAAGCTAGCTCAATTTGAATATGGTCACCTATAACTCAGAATCAACACTATGAGTTTTGGATAGGCACAATTTAAAACTTTTCCAGGGTCCAATAGTATGCCTTCTTACTTGAGTGTTATTCTATCTCTGTAGATGCAAGCTTGCACTTCTTTCGTCAGACAACGAACACTTTATAATTCAACATCTTTTCCTATTTTCATTTGCTACCAGGAAACCTAGAATCATATATAACATCCAGCTGCAGCAAATGTTTGTAGTTTCAGAGAATTTATCCCTAAAAAGAATCTTTCTAGGGATAGAACATCTAGCCAAACCTCATTATTTTGCAGAGAAAACTTGAGGTTCAAAAAAGGTGATGCAATTTGCCCAAGGGACGCATAAGCAATTGATAGCCAACTTCTTCCGTAACTGACATCTACCCACTCTACTTTCTTTATATTCTCTTTTCTTTTATTTGAAAACTGCCTTCAATAAGAGTGTCTCTATTTTCATCTTTGCTGATAGGAGGATACACAGCAGAGGATGAAGGGATGATCCAAGGAGAGCAGAGAGGAAAACGGGCAGAGATAATGGCATTTAACCAAGGACTTAATACTATGCAGACCCTGCAAAAGCCTGGAAGTTTACACAGAGATGTAGTTCACAGTGATTTCAGAAAAGGAAGGGATTATTGCGGAGCCAGGGAGGAAGAGTTTTAAGGCTGGCAAGAGTAGACTTGGTGATAAACTGAAGAATTCCTAAAACACGGTTACAGTTATAGTGCTTTAAAAACTTAAAGACATTTACTTATACCTAACAGAGTGAATTAGGCAATATTAGTCATAAATTTGTAACAGCACATTCAATCAGATCTGTATTAAAACCAGGTTGTAGCAGAATCTCAGATGTAAGCCACCCCTCACAAGAACATTTTGGGTGAGAAATAGTAAGAGGGGAAATGATACAAAAAATGTAATCTGTGATCCACAATATCCTTGTGGGATCTTTGGGAGATAAGATGCTAGCAGTCATGAAGAAGAGAAATAGTTGTCAACTCCATGAGTCAATATGAGACCCCATCAGAAGAACATGTGCTTATTAGCAGACAAACTAACCTCCATTGGTAATATCAGCTTCATTTCTCTCTCTCAGATTTTTCTTTATTTGGAAGCTGGAAGAGACACTTAAGACTACAGCCTTGTTCCCCATACCCAACCCCTATAAACACAGAGACATAAAGGACTTCCTCATTTTGGCTCAGAAAGGCATCAGAGATTTTAAACTATCCCCCTCCATCCTCCTCACCTCCGAAACTGGATCCCTGAAGAGATGAAGAGCCCTAGTTATCACCAATAAATGCTGGCTGAGTACTCACAGAGGGAGAAGAACTTCACTGGCCTGTTGGAATCTAAGACTAATCCCAAAAGCTATGTTCCTTGGGAGATAAAATTTCTGTGCCCATGACAAAGAGCAGACCAGAAAGGACTGAGATATGAAACATAAACAAATAGATAACTTCTGTACAGTCAAAGCATGAGCTTTTTGGCCTTTCACATATCATCGTTTTCCAAACTGTACCAGAATGTTCAGTAATTCTGTCACACGACTTCCTCGGGCTTCAGGGAAAAGAGATCAAATCCTATTTTACACAAACTTTCTTGTGAGAGAAAGAGGATTGGCTTTACCTGCTAAAGTTACATATTTAATGTTTACTTAGATAGAGCTTGTGTGAGGAGGAATAACATTCCTCTCTCCAAAAAAGAAAGTAAATAAAAATGCTCAGTTTTACACAATGACTAATTAATTACAAAATGATCAAGAAGACATAGTCGGATCAATGATTCCAAGGCTGGCATAAATTCAACCTCCATTGACAAACATAATTTATAACTTTGAATGGTAAACATTGTTCTCTACAATAAGTATTCTAACAAATGTAATTCTTTATAACACAAACTAATGGTCTCAGAGTTACTAGTCAATGGTCTTTCCAAGATTCCTAGTAAGCAAACTTTTGACTATTATAGGAAACTTTGCCTTCCTAGAAAACTGATTTAGCCTAAAAATCAACTTTATGATGACAAGATACAGGTTAAAAGTAAGTTTAACCTCATTTCTTTTACAACCAGTATATGAATATTTTCTAATCTTCCTAATCTATGTAAAGCAGTGCTTTGCCTTCTCAAAAGCACTTGCATTGACAACTTACTATCTTTTCAAATTTACTGCTATGAAATTTATTTAAACTTAACTTTAATCAAGGCTGTTTCAAATGTTAAAGATAATTTCTACACCAGCCGACTAGAGCACAGTGAATTTTTCCATATCTTAAATGTGATGTGATTGGTAAATTCTTAAAACACTTCCCCACAGTATGGCATGTGGTTTTTAGTTTTCATCTATGTCCTTGGAGAAGTAGATTGCCCTAGTCTGGATGTTCAAGCAGTATTTAACCGAAAGGCCACGCACCAGAGATGGCTATGCCAGTGCTTCAGGTATCTCCAACCAACACCAGGTGCTTTGTTAATTAGTGTAACGACCACTGGAAATAGATTTTCTTCGGTAAAATCTGTGACGTTCTTGATATGTGGATTTCCCAGAAATACTAGAGACATGCCCTCGTTATACAAGCAGGATCTAAGAATTTAACAAGCCTAGTGCACTTTGGAAATCTTTCTTGAGGCTTGACTCTCAAAGTTTCTGTGTCCAACCCGCAATTTGGAAGGATTCTTGGTCCCTTCGCTCAACTAAATGGTAGGCCAAAGCCTGTCCCTAGAACATTGTCACGTTGGCCTCAGTCTTTCTTTCATGCAAGATGCTATCAGGAGCTCCTACAAGACAAAAGACTAACACTTTCTCCATCATGCCCAATAGGTGGTCTGTAAACTAATTCTAATCCTAACCGCATTCTGCCTGTTCACATCTGCTTAAATATAAATGTCTAAGTGAATGAATTCAATCTAAAACTTTCTATCTTCTAACATAATAGTAAAGACATATATCTAGACTTATAGTTCTAGTTCCTAACTACTGAACACTACAATAAAATAAAATAAAAACAAAGAGCTTATAATTGTGAACACCACATCAGTTTAGGTCAGAGTGTAATACTGAGGCGTCTACCTTTATTTTATTGATTGATTTTTGTCTGCTTAGTTATAGCAGGTAATTAAACAGCTTATAGTAAGAAGATACCTTAAAAGATAAACACAGAACAAAGAGAAAGAGGCCACATGACATAAGGACAAGAAAGGGAGAAAATAAACCAATAACTTCTGTTTGAGAAAGGAAGAGCAATTGAGTGTAGAATTTAGCTTTGAGCTTCCTAGCAGGGCAAGAGTTATGGTCCAGAAGGGTGCCTTAAAACAATCCTGGTCCACCCTCGTGGGCCACAGACAAACAGAACACTTGACTGCCTTGTCGTGTTTACAACCTTCATCCTGGACTGGTCATCTCAACTTTTCTAGAGTTCTATCTCTCAGTCTGCTCCTAATGAATTTAACTCTTGTCCCTTTGACTGGTTTCCTGTTTACTGCCTCAGCTTATTGCTCAGACTTAAAAACGCTCAGTATGTTTTGTGAAAGCATAATTTGAAGGAAATCATAATCCTCATTTGAATAGATAATAAGCACATTCCAAGTCTTATCCAATTTATTAACGCAGGAACTAGCAGAAAAACAAAGCCAATTCCATGAGGATATGAGAAATTTGATTTATAAGGTCAATGGGAAAAAAGAATGCTGAAATCAGAGTGCAAGTCAGATACGGCGTTGATTAACGTCCTACAAGCAATAAAACCTTAATCTTTGAGGTTATCTTTTCTACTGGACAAGAAAAAAAATTTTTCCCTTTCCAGTTTGACACAACTTAATCTCTAACTTTTCAGATCTGTAAAACAAATGAAATCTAATCAAATTGCAAATAGCAAGCCAAACAAGTTTATATTCCCAGAAATTCAGATGACCCTGAGGCAGACGTATTAGAAAATGCTCTAGCAAGGCATTAAAATGTCAGACAATCATCTTTTTTTACTTCATTCCCAAGTTTTAGATAATTTTCCTGAATACATTCTTTTGTCCTAACCTCAATCAACAAGTTTCCTGCTTTCCCTCCGAACACACTGCTATGAATAAACCCCAGAAACAACCTCACTCTGCCACGTGCACACGTTCACATGACATTGCCACCCCTTGCAGCTGGGGCATATCCATGAGGTTTGCTCTTGCTGTCCTGAAAGACCTTGTATATTTCATAACTTCTTTGGTCTGCAGTAGGATGCCGGTTCATGGATGAAGTAGAAATTTTCCAGACCATGCAGACCGAAGGATCTCAAATTTTAGTAGTCATAAAATCCTCTAGAGAATTCTGATTCCATAAACTTGGAGGTAGGTTCAGGTGTTTTTAGCAATCATCCTCAAGTGATTCTTGCCTTTCCACTTTCTAGTCCAGAAGTCCCCCCACGTCCACTTCCCTTCAGTATTGATTCACTTACTTCATGTATTGGTTCATAGGAATCTGCAATAAGATAAATGATTTACAAATATATATGAGCTTTCAGTCTGTCTGTTCCCACCTCCCACTCTGGTAGGAGGGATCAGCACTGGGCTACCTTTGCCCACTCTCCAGTCAATCTTAGGAACTAAGAAAGAATCCTTTGTTTCAAGGATTCTTTAGAGGATTCAGCTGTGTGTTCACAGAAAGAGGTGCCGGAGGCTGTTACTTGGGCTGAGAAGGGAGGCAGACATCTCCCGAAACTATACCCTTGATTGGGGTTTGGAGGTTTCCACAGAGGATAGAGCCTGGCCCCTGTGTGCCCACTGAGCCCTGGTAGATGAGAACCCATATAGGGGTCCTGATTAGGGCACATCTTCAGCACAACACAACCCAGAGAAGTGCTTCTCTGATTTGCTAGAAGCCAGCTGGGAGGACCAACCCTGAAGATGGCCACTATATGAAACCAGAAAGCCACAGGCGGGAGCACACTGGACTCAAAACCTACTCCTTGCTCCAAGCTTAAGATTCTTATTCAACCTTGTAGAGATGAGAACCCCAATAAAATCTGAAGTTTAATTTCCTACCTACCTATCAAGGATTCTTAGAAGAGGTCATTCCATTGAGAGAAAAAAGTGCAGAAAGGATATTTAGTGTAGTCATTGAGAGAAGGGGCTATGGGGCCACACAGTTCTGGGTTTAAATTCTGGCCCTGCCTCCTATTAGCTGTGTGACTTTGAGTCAGTTACTTAATCTGTCTGTACCTCAGTTTCATCATTTCTTAAATGAAGATAGTAATACTCCCCATCTCATAAGGTCTCTGAGAAGTTTGAATAAGTTAACGTGGGAAAAGCATTAGAACCATGTCTGACACATAAGTGCTACATAGGTGTCTTCTATTAGTATTATTCTAAAATTCAAATGCAATGATGACTATGTCCTCAAAAACAATGTTCTCTATTGGCAAAAATATTTCTCTTCTGACTGTTTCTTTGCTCTTCAGCAAAAAGTTCAGTTCCTAAGATTAAGGCTTGTTTCTATAAAGCAGCAGTGGGGTAATTGATGGGAACAGGGATTGCTAGAGAGATTTGGACCAAGTATGCAGGAATTTGACTTAAGAACTGAAGAATGAAATAAGAATTTTGAACATATATAAAATTCCTCTATATGCAGCTGTTCCAATGATTCATTTATTTCACAAATTATCTGTGGAATTGAATTTTTTTTTACCTTTTTATATCACAAATATATATACATACATGTTCCAGGGTAGAACAGAAAATCTAAAAAAAAAAAAAAAAATACAGGTAAGCCTAAAGGAAAAAGAAACATCACCCATAACCATCACCAACCACTCAGAAATAACCTCAAGGGTCCCTTTTAAGTAGGAAAGCATACCTTGCTTTGCTCTTTGAAGGCTGTTTTCTTATTATGTTTGGGAGTGGTGTCAGATGAGCTGGATGCTGCTGAGAGAAAGAAAAAGAACTCCCACCCAGTGAGCAGAGATGAAGAAATGAGTTGACCATGTGACTGTCAGCATCTGAACTTATCTCTCTGATCTGCATGGGGCAGGCCACAGGCAGAGTTTTCTTGGCGGGTCTTTTATAAATTCAAAGAAGAAAAGCTGAATTTTCAGCAAATTTTAGCCTCTGGCCCCAGCTTCCGAACACAATAACTAGAGATGTCAGTTCCTCTGCAAAACTCATTTCAAAAGATGAAATGAATGAGCTGACTGCCAGAGGAAAGAGAGAAAACTGTTTCCTCATCTATCCGATCACAGCTTGGACCAGAATTCAGGCTGTTAGGCACATTTACAGCCCAAGGACACTGATCCAGCCACCCTGCTGGCCAAGAGGTACACTCCCGCTCTGAATTCTCCCTGAGCAGTTTCCTTTTTCCTAATCTGGAGAAAGACAGGTCTCTTAATTAAAGCAGAGCCTTAGACACAGCGACTTAGAGGCAGGTAGTTTATTTGAAAGGTAAGCCCAGGAAGCAGGAGTTGAGGAAAGAGTGAGACAGGAACAGGAAAAATCCGGATATGAGGCTGTGTTGTTGACATCTCTGCTGCTGGGAGCAAGGAGGAAGCGTGTGGGGGGTGGGGAGTCTGGGGGAGGCTTGATTGTACTGCCACCTCCCAAAAAACGTGCTGAATGCCTCCGAGAACTGTATACCTTAAAGACGTGGGATCGGCACATTAATCTCCCGGTTACTGTTCCCCATTAGTTGAGGGTTTCTCCCAAAGGTGTCAACTTCAGGCCAAGCTTACTAGAAGGCCCAATGGACTCCCTTAGCATTAGAGAAAGTCCGGGTTAGAAATAAAGAAATCACAGGGACACACACTTGAGGGGCCGTATTAAGCGTGAGAGGGTTCTGGGCTCTCCCAGAACTTTCCACTGCATCTGCTTCTGAAGCCAGAGATGGACTGGAGGGATGGACATGGGGTGCCAGCTTGCCTGCTGCAGAATGGTATAAACTGGCTACAGCCCCATCCTGTTCCAAATCTCTAGACCTCTGGCTTCGGGCCCATTTAACATATAGAAAAATTGAGGCCCAGAGTTTGAATGGCTTGCCAATTTTGCATCCTCAGGAAGTAGGAGGCAAGGATTGAACCTGTATCTCCTGCTTCCTGACACAGTGCTCCTTCAGCCCCCAACCAACCCCACTCAGGCAAGAATACACTGAGATCTTCCTTCTGTTCTTTTCTTATGAAAAGCTTCCCCATACCTGGCAGCCTGACACTTCCACTGGGGCCCCTGAGACTGTTGAGAGTTGGCATAGGTACCTGTGGTTAAACGCAGGAGCTCTGGGTTCTTGGCTCTGCCACTTCCTAGCTGTTTGACCTTAAGGTAGTTACCTAGTTTCTCTGTGTCTCTGGTTCCTCAGCTGTAAAAATGGGACAATTATAGTACCTAAGGCATATCACTTAATGAGGATTAAATCAATTAGTACTTGTAAAGCACTAAAAAGTCAGCCCAGTTCTTGGAAAACACTGGAATTCATTCAGCATGCATTCAACAAATATTTATTGAGCACCTACTTTATGTTAGACGCTGTTCTGAGGATGAAGCAGCAAATGAACAAAGACCCTTCTCTCTCACTTTGTAGACCAGCGATTCTCAAACTTGACCGAGCATCAGAATTACTTTCAGGGCTTATTAAAACACAGGGTAATGAGCCCCACCTCTGAGGCTTCTGATTCAGAAGGTGTTGGGTGGGGCTGGGTAATTTGCATTTCTCATAAGTTCCCAGGTGAGGCTGATACTTCAGGTCCAGGAGGGCTATTCGTCCAGAATCAGTGTCTGGAGGGGGGAAGAGCAGAGATAAGTAAATACAGTGTATGTCCAATGGCAATTAGTGATATGGAAAAAAACAGAGCTGGTCAAGCGGGTAGGGGTTACCACTCCCAAAGGGGTTAGAGAAAATTTCTCTGATAAGGTAGCTAGAGGAAAGGCCTGAAGGAAGTTAATGAACAAGTCAGGTATTCTGAAGGAAGAGAGTCCAAGGCCAAAAAAAACAGCAAGTGCAAAGGCCCTGGGGCAGGAGCACATTTTAAGAGCTCAGGGCTGCTGCCTGGTAAGAAGACACCTTGGTTTCAAACATGCCAGGAGCACAGCATGATAAGTGCAGCCCAGGCTGAATTTCGCCTCTCTCTGTCCCCTCTGCTGGGTACTTCCTACAGAACACAATCCGCACAACAGATTGTGGTGGCTCTGGGAGGGCTCAAGGAACAGCAAGGAGGTCTAAGCAGCTGGAGCCCAGTGAGTAAGGAAAAGAGTAATAGATGAGGTAAATATGAAGGGTCTTGTAAGTTGTAGTAAAGACTCTGGCTTTTACTCTGGATGAAATGGAAGCCATCGGAGGTCTCTGAGCAGAGAAGTGACATGATCAAACTTAAAACCACTCTGCCTGCAAGGGGGAAAATAGACAAATGGAGGGGAAAGGCAGAAGCAGGACAACTATTGAGGTGGCTGTAAATACTAGTTTCACAGAACTATTACTGCAGGAATGCCTTCTAGTAATAAGCCTAGTGGTGCCCAGCCCTGAGGAGCATACAGCCTGGAAGGCAGTAGTTATAAGAAATTCTTCTGCATCCTATCTCGGCTAAATACTGATTTGAGGCAATCACTATTATGCATTTTTCCTACATTATATTATTTAATGTATCAAGAACTCCATGAGTCAAATATTACTAATACAGATAAATAAACTGAGGCTCAAAGGGTATGAAACATCTCCCCCAAATTCTCACACCAAGCTCTCTCAGACCCCAAAGAAGGGCCCATGCATCATTCTATTGCCTCCTAGACAAGAGCCAAAGTATTGCAATTAACTAATGAATAACTTTTTAAAATTTAGGTTAGTGCTGCTTCAAGATTGTCCCTATAATACTGTCATTCTCGATTCACTTTCTCCCATGTTTTCTTGGGCTGAAGGACTGGAGTTGAGCCAGTGAGCAAGACACTGCATCTATTGCTAGTAAACGTCTGGAAACTTCATTTCAAAGGTTTTCTGGGGAGGCTGAATATAAAGTTCAAGAACTACCATGAAGGGTCCACATTAGCGTTGCTGTACAACAAACTACCCAACACTTAAATGCTTAAAGCAACATCTTATTCTGCTCATGGTTTTGTAGGTCAGGAATTCAGGAAAGGCTTGGCTAGCAGTTTTCTCTGATGCAGATGCAGTCACATGTCAGCTGGGGCCATGGTCATCTAAAGACTCCTCTGTCCTGGATATCCAAGATGCCTCCCTCCCTTACATGGCCAATAGTTAGTCCTTTCTGTGACTGGGAGTTCAGCTGGGCTGTCAATCAAAGTGCCTACAAGTGACCTCTCCAACTTGGCCATTCCAGGGTGGTCGGACTCTTTTCACAGTGGCTGCTTTCCGTTGTGTGAGGATCCCCAGAGAACAGGTGGCAACTGCATAGCCTTTTATGATCTAGCCTCAGAAATCATATAGCATCACTTTGACACAGCTATTTGTCAAAGCAGTCACAGCCCACCCAGATTCAAAGGGAGGGGACATAGACCCCACCTCTCAATGGGAAGTATGTCAAAGAATTTATAGACATGTTGTAAAATGTCCACAAAGACATCATCTGGCAATGTTCAGAAAATGTCTGCCTAACTCCTATAGTTTGCTGGTGGGATGATAAATTGATGTAAGCCCCATAGAAACCATAATTTTGAAATTATTTATCAGAATTATAAATGCATATACTCAGACTGAGCAATCCCACTTCTGGGAATTTATCTTACAAATGTGGTCAACTCAAATCACTACAAGTTGTCTTTACTATTTCAGGAATGTTAAACATGTAGGGCCAGCATTTCCACTAAAATAAACAAACAAAAACAAGGAGGGGGGCATTTCTCTATTTAAGGAGACCACAAAATTATTAAGTATATTAGATAATACCAACTATTATTATGTAGCCTCCAATGTGCCCAGTATGCTACCCGCTTTACACCCATTGTTTCTAAGCCTTTGTACAACTCTTCAAGATTAATTATTTCTATATCTCTGGGGGTTTGGAAAAAAATGGAGAAATATGATTTGCCCAAGGCCACATAGCTGATTAAGTAGGGGACCTAAAACTTAGATCCAGTTCTGACTGATTCCACATCCTGACCTCCAGGCAGAAGCATAATTCAGTATTTATTATATGCTTTTGAGAATCTCTAATCTGTCTGCATTTCCAAACCATTGCACAACATAAGAGAATATTTCATTACGAGTTGTTTCCTATCAAGAGTAACATGTAAAGATGATTTCACACAGTTCTTTGAAGGAGAAAGACTATGAGATTAATGTTTGCATTGAATATCTCCTTAGAAATGGAAATTATTCTTGCAATGTGTAAGTAGAGCAAGTGTCAGTATGCATATCTTATTAAGAAATTCCCGGAAACTGAATCTCAGCACTGTTTTCCCTCATCTCTAATCTTGCCTACATTATGTAAGGACAGCTGAATGATTTAAGAATAAAGGTTAAAAATAAATAGATCAGTAATGGCCTTTCATTGCCCAAAAGAAGAAGCAGACATAGATAATGAGCAAAAAATTTTGCATTAGCAAATTAGCCAACATCCTCGCCACTCCCTGATTCCTCACAACCATCATTGGAGGGAGGCACCTCTGGAAGGGCTTGCCCTTCTCAACACTTTACACACACACATGCACACACACACGCACATTCACACTCTCTGCACTCATTTACTTCTGCTTTTCTTCACTGAAATATAAACACACAGAAAATTCTCCATCTTAGCAAACTCTTTCCCTGGTCTCTTAGGCTAAATGGATCCTTCCCCTGCTCAGACATTTACAATAGCTCCATATTGCTGATTGCAGCAAATCCAAACTCCTTCCAGGGACAAACTTAAAAAGTACTTGTAGAAAAAAAAAAACTTATGAAGCATCGCTCACTCTTTTCCAACTTTCTTTCTTTCTGCTTCACTTAATCCCGTCCCCGACCCTTCTTCATAAACTGAATCCACTCCCCTTCTCATGCTTTTTGGGTACTATTCCTCTCTACTTACGTTCTCATCCCTCTCCTCCACCTTTCCTGATTCTACCTATCCTTCTGGACTTATATCGAGATCCAGCTCCTCCAAGAACCTTCCCGTAGTACCCTAGGCCATTATGCCTTTCCCTTCCCCAATGGCCTATGTTATTTGGGACCTTTCGGATGCAATTTAACAGTTGGTCATCTATGATATTTCAAACTCTCTAATCCTGTGTTCCGCAAATATAAGAGACACTTGGAACATTTTGAAAAGATTGCTAGATTCCATTCTCAGTTTCAGATTCAGTAGATCCGGGCTGGTGCCCAAGAATTTGCATTTCTAATAAGTTCACTGTTTCTGCTGACATTGCTGGTCTGCTAATCTGGAGAATGCAGTGTGAGAACAAGAACAGACTGGTGTAGAGGAACGCACGTGCCGCTTGCTTGCTCTTTGAACCTAGGCAAGTTGCTTAACTTCTCCATCTCAGGTTCTTCAACTGCAATAACGTTAACTCGAAGGACTGTTGTAAAGAATGAAATAATGTATTTTAAATGTTTAGTACAGTTGCTGGTGCATAGTAAGAGCTCGATAAATAGTATCTATTATTTCCAACAACAACAAAAAAGACAAAACTTCCTGGTATTACCTATATAACAAGGCTCTGGGCTATAGGCTTGTTGGCAGGGCTGCTGCTTTTCCTGCCAGGGCCTGAAAAAAAACTACGTGAATCTTTACTCACCAACTTATTTTTTATCTGGAAAGGGCAATTAAGGATAACATGTCCCAAGTATGCTGTAAACTCACTAACAGGGGTTTATAAGACCCTTCTCAAAGCTAAACACCTGTGACTGATTTACTTTCAATTCAAGGTCACTGTTTTCCAACTTTTAGTCTATGAAATATTATTTTTACTTTATTATAAATTCTAGCAACTGTGAACAACAAGTAAAATATCTCAAGTTTATCCCAAATCGTATTATCTTGGTTCTTCATTAAGAAAAACAAACCAAAAAGAAAAAAAAAAAAGTAGAATCTTAAAACCTTAAGGAATAATTTATAATTACAAACTCCAGGACTAAGGCCAGGGGGCGGGGCGGTGAGGGGGTTGCAGGGAGAGGTGGCTCCTGTGCAGCCTAATCCAAACAGGGGGAAGAGATTAGGGTGCAGAGGTTTAGCATCCAGTTGGTCAGCCCCTGCCCCACTGGCTTCCAACATGAACAGAACTACAGACCTTGGCAGCTACAGTCTCAGGCCTGGACTTTTCTTGGGACCTCCTAGGAACCAGGAAATATAATGCAGCTGACAGAGCAAAAAGGAAGTCTATTATGTGTGTCCTCCAAAAGCCTCACACCACCGTTCCCCTGCCAGTTCCAGACCAAGGTCCCACACCTCTTTAAACATACCATCTCATACATCATACCTGGGACATGATAGATGCTCAAGAAATGCCAATTTGCTTAGTCGAGTCATTAAACAAGAAAGTATTAAAAGGCTTTTTTTCTGTTATGACACTGGTGCAACATATCATGGCCATGGTAAATTCAGAAAACAATTATAGTCATAAGAAATCAGTAGGGATATGGGCATCAAATATGTGAGATTGTATTTTTTTTTCCCCATACCTGTATCAATTAGGGTTTGATCAAAAAAAGCAGAACCACTACGAGAAATATAAGTAATAAAGGCTTTATTAAAGGGATTTGAACTTACATAATCGTGAGACCTGGTTAAACAGTATATGCGGGGCTGTCGTTTCCACAT
>NW_011888782.1:3439521-3446355 GCF_000151845.1 Pteropus vampyrus
TGCTCAAGAAATGCCAATTTGCTTAGTCGAGTCATTAAACAAGAAAGTATTAAAAGGCTTTTTTTTCTGTTATGACACTGGTGCAACATATCATGGCCATGGTAAATTCAGAAAACAATTATAGTCATAAGAAATCAGTAGGGATATGGGCATCAAATATGTGAGATTGTATTTTTTTTTCCCCATACCTGTATCAATTAGGGTTTGATCAAAAAAAGCAGAACCACTACGAGAAATATAAGTAATAAAGGCTTTATTAAAGGGATTTGAACTTACATAATCGTGAGACCTGGTTAAACAGTATATGCGGGGCTGTCGTTTCCACATCTGGTGCTGAGGACTGAGTTAGCAGGGCTGGTTGGCAGAAGTCAAGATAAACATGAAGTGGGGGAGAGCAGGACAAGCCGGAAAGCACAGGAGGAATGGAACCATGTCAGTCTCTCACTGCCTCCTAGCAGCCATCTTCAGTGATACAGGTGACCTGCACCTGCAGGTGAAGGTGCCCTTTGTCATGGAAATAAACACACAGCTGACCCAAGAGTTAGAAAAGCTGTAGAGCAGGTTCAGCAGCAGTGGAAGAATTGTAGGCCCACTGCTGCCCCACACCCATCAGATGAGCCAGAGAATGAGCTGCCACAGCAGCTAGCGCCCCACACCACCTTCTAAACATTAGAGACAATGTAGCTGCTGCTGCAGTTCTGCACTCCACGTTTCACACAAAAGGTCTAATAGAGTGCGCCCACACTAGACAAAAGCTATGCAGGGAAGGAAACTCTGGAAAATGTAGTTCCAACTTAGAAGAGTAAGAACCACAAATCCACCAGGACACCAGGATAGCTAAAACTCACCTACGTGTGTGGCCAGAAGCAGCAGTCTCCTGAGGGTGAACTGCCTTGCTCTAGTTCAAAGAGGTTCTAAGCATAAGAATCAGGTGGACAAGCTGACGATCAACCCTGATTTACAGTTAATATTTTTAGAAAAGATAGCGAGAAGCAGAGGAGCAGATTCCAAGCTGCCACTTGGGACATTTTAGCACCGATCATTCATTTCAAAGGGCGTTAGAACCGATTAGACAAGCGAGACCACTAAGGATAGATTCCTGATGAGCTAGCCCTTCAGAGCAAGATGAGGAACATAATCTAGAGTCGGAAAATAGACTGCATAAAATCCCCATGATGTCTGTGTAAAAATGCAGATTACTTAGCAACCATGGCACAGCAAGTCTGGGGAAATTCCCAGGAATCTGTGTTTCAACTAACACCCAAAGCGATTCTCACACCTTACTCCACACTTTAAGAAAGACTTCTCTAGAGTTGTGCAAGTCAGCTTGCAAACTCCCAAGTCCATTCTGTTTGCAAAAGCTGGTACTGGTAAGTTATTTTAATTGAGGGAACATTATAGAAAGCAGTGGTAAATAAAAAATCTGCTATTTATTTTAGGATGATGTTCTAAAGGTTATTTTAGAACTCTATTTATTAAAGGTTCATAAATATTACTTGCTTTATTAATAAAGAGGTTGATGGCTGCCAAATTGCATCCTCCACAGTCTAACAGCCCACACATTTTTGCCACCTCAAAGCAGCCAAGGATGTGGAATCGCCACCTAGTGGCCACTGTGAGTACATGCTAAGTGTAAAGCAAGACATCCGAAGAACTTCTGGATGTCAGAATGTGACAGGTGTAGGACAGCAACAAATAAGAAACTGGACTTTGAGAACAGCCACTGGCTTGAATTTTATTCTTCAGACAAAAATGACTGTGATAATTTTCTGCATCCTGCCTTGACTGCTTTAGAAAATAGAAATAATACAGACTTTGGAATTCGGCAGAATTGGTATAAATCCCTTCTCCATCTCTTGAAAGCCATGCCCACATTTGGTGCCTGGCCTCACATCTTCTTAGCTCACCATCTTCAGCTGTAAAGTGATGGCAATTTGCCTTGGCTTCACTGAGTATCTCTCAGTGTCCTCACCAAGCCTTCTCTAAGGCAGAGGGCACTTGGGACAGTTGTGGGAATCTATATCATTCACACATATGTATACACCCATGTAAGAACCTTAATCACAGGGACCCAGAGCCCATAACAAAATTTTCACTTTTCTCTCTCAGGCAGACAATTCTGAGGAACATTCTATACAGCTCCTCAGAAGATTTCAGGAGACAGAACTGAGAAGCCTCCATTGCCCAGAGTGATGACCAATTCAAGAAAATCCACCTTGTATTAGTTTTTCTTCCTTCCATTCATGTCCCCTGAGAGCATTTGCCAAAATAAATTACCTGCAGGCAAGCCCCTGTCTCATGCTCTGCTTTCTCAGGGAACTCATGCTAAAACAAAGTATAACCTGAGGCAATTTATTTCTCCTCTGTGGGCCTTAGTTTTCTCAGCTGCAAGATGAGATTATTGAAATTTGCAATATCCTCACAAGGATATTGCGAAAATTAAATGAAATCCTGTAGGAAAATCACTTTCACAGTGTCTGAACCATAACAGAATTTCATCATTCTAATAGATATAGCGGAATCTCATTTAATTTCCATTTTCCTAATGACATATGATGTGGAATATCTTTTCATATGCTTATTTGCCATTCGTATATCTTCTTTGGCAAGGTGTCTGTTCAGATCTTTTGTCCACTTTTTAATTGGGTTGTTCATTTTCTTATCGTTCAGTTTTAAGAGTCTTTGTATGTTTTGGATAACAGCTCTTTATCAGATATGCTTTTTGCAAATATTTTCTCCCAGTCTGTGGCTTGTCTTATCATTCCTTGGAGATGAACTGGGTTTTACCTCTAATTATGTTAGTAATACACTATAAAAACTATAAATAAACTATAAAAAGCTTACAAATAAGTTTCTTCTTTCATCCAAAAGTACATTAGTACTCCTATGTGGCAGGCATCTACTAGACACTGGGAAAATGATGGCAAATGAGATTGCAAGCCTTTCTCTCAAAGAACTTCCTGACTAGTGGGGAGACTGAGAGGCAAAGAGAAAATTACGATGCAGTATGATCAGTTCCATAACTGGAGAAGGTGAGGGGAGCCTGATCCATTTGGACATGGGGAGTGTTCAAGGAAGGCTTCCTGAAGGAGGTAGCCTAAAGAAAGAAAAGCTAGCTGGGCACAATTGGGAAGAGGCAGTAGCAAGCATTTCAGCAGCAGGGACAGCATGGGTAAAGTCCTAGAGGTGAAAGAATACATGGCTTCACAGGACTGAGCAGTGTGCAAGGGGCAGTGAAGGATGTAGGGTAAGACCATCTAGGGGCCGGATCACAGAGGGCGTGATGCCACACGAAGGAGTTGGGACTCAGTGTTTCTACATAAATGGAGGTTCCTGAAAACATTTTTTATTTCCTGAGAAGATAGCCTCAGAATAAAGCTAGCCCAAACCCAATCGATGCTTCACAAAAGGCGAAGATGTTTTATTAAAAGCATCTAGTTAGCTGGAAGATTTTACCTACGAAGAATTTAAAGACAGAGTGTGAGGTTTGAGGGATATTAATACAGACTTCATTGCTACTTCCTACATATCTTTTGGTGATCTACATTGAAGTCCCCCTCACATGTGAGCAGGCATGTGTGCGAGTTCCTATATCTGTCTGACCACTGTGTCTAGTGCTTCTTAAAAATCTTTCTCCCCACACCCCAAGCAAAGACAGCCAGATCCTCAGTCACTGCTGCCTCCTAGATAAATATCTCAGCTCACAGGCTCCCATTTTATTGTCATGTTGTGACAATAAGACCAAACCAAACCAGCATTTCTAAGAATGAACCACTCGGAATACTCTCTAAGGAAAACCTGTGTGCCACTGGTCACCAAAGCAAAGGCGCCTTACTTGCAAGAGCAGTGTCTGCCCTTTGAATCCACCATGTCTAACCCAATGCACAGCTTATAATAAATCTCAATAAATGTGTGTTAAATAGAGTGAATTTAACACACTAACAAATGATGTCAAAATCAGCATGGGTGTATGTAATAATTAAATGTTTCACTATTTATAGGTGAACAGAAAATCTCTGTAATTTTAACCTTTTCCACCCACTTCAGAATAATTTGCTCAAAAGAATAAATTTTTTTAAATACTCTCCTAAATCTTTCCCCTTCCCTTTTTCTTTTTTAAAAAAAAAAGCCAAAAAAAAAAAAAAAGTAAAAAAAAAATCCTCTCAGTAAACAGAAAAGGAGAAACTGAAATATACAAAGAATTCTGTGGAACTGAGCTTCCCTGGGATCCTCTGATGCTAATACATACACTTTTTTCTTTTTATAAAGTGACTCTTTAGTATAAAGTGAACAAAAAATCAATAATTGCAAGGTGAAATTTGTCATCCTTTCCTGGAATGAAGCCTCTGAAATATTTCATTAGAAACTAGTTTACTGGAAGATTTTAGTCACCAAGAAAAGGAAAAAAGGAGAAAAACTGAACATGTTGGTCTACTTGCAATTTATGAACTTTGCTCCCCTGTAAGAATTAATGATAATAAGAACTTCGGTAGACTGGATTTTCCAAAGATGGCTGTAGCAATATCTCCACCCCACGTGCTCTTCTACCTTGTCACTCCCCTATCAAGAAGTAGCATCAATGTCTCTCCCCTTTTAACTAATTTATAACTAGTAGAACGTGGGAGAAGCTGCACTGTATGATTTCCAAGGCTAGATTATAAAAGGCCACGTGATTCTGCCTTGCTCTCTGGGCTCTTGCAGCCCTATGTGACCATATAACACGTCTACCCTGGGCAGCCATGCTGTGAGGAAGCCAGGTCACACGGATAGACCATGTGTAGGCTCTCTCATAGGTGGTCTTGGTCTTCAAGTCCCCCCAGCCTTGACACCACGCATGTGAGAAAACAAGCTTCAGATAATTCCAGCCCAAGCTGGCATGCCATCTCCAGCCTTTGAGTTTTCTTAGTTGAGGCCCCAGACATTGGGGAACATGGATAAGCTTTCCCTCTGTGTCCTTTCCAAATTCCTGACCCACAGAATCCACGACACAACAAAATGGTGGTTGTTGTATGTCCCTAACTTCAAGGTGGTTTGTTTTTTAGTATAGTCAATAGAACAACAGCTTATACACACCTAAGGTTTACTGTGTGCTAGTACTGCTCTGTGTGCTTTACATGTATTAATTTAGCGAATCTTCACTATAATTTTATGAAGTAGGGACCATTGTTTTCTCCATTTTACATTGAAGACACTCTATCCAGTACTGTAAGACCAAGACAAAGAAGGGTAGTGGTAAATGGTGCATTTGTGTGTCTATCTGAGAAGTGGGAAATTTAAATATCTTCCACAGACCACATTTCCATACTTTTTTATCTTTCACAAACTTAACTTTTTTAGATTTTTATGTATATGCACAATACACAATACACAAATGTACAATGTCTCAGAAAACTCCTAGGCACCATTCCAGATCCTCTTGGCCCCACCAGACTCTTATTTCAGCTGCTGCCACCAATTCTTTGTGGATTCAGACCCCTCCACACTGCTGCAATCTACAGTGCCTCTCCACAAGACTGTGCTACACACCCCTTACCTACTGCCCTGGCTTCCCATTGACTCCACCCCAGAAACCTGCTCAGCAACCTCACTCATGCAACCCAGAACTGCCAGAAGAATTAACTCCGCATAGACCAATGGGAGAGAGAGCTAACGAAGAAGTACTTGCCCCTTTGTCTCCACCTCTCCAGATGGGCCTGAGACTGAGCAGTTTTGAAAGCCTCTTGCAGAGGGATTCCATGGGATTAAACAAAACAGCTAATTCAACAACATCTTTGTACAGCTTACGCCCCGTTCCCTGCCTCACACCATCATCCCCCACACCAGCTCCCTCAGCTTGTACTTCCCCATAGCATACACATTCATGGCCAATTGAATTCAAAGTCTGGCCTGCAAAAATCAGGATGTTAACGTTCATCTTTGTGTGTGCACCACGGATGTTGGTGGATTTCTGAGCACGCACCACCACCTTGTGTCTTCTTGTGGAATTACATGTGAGTATCAGGATTTGTTGCCCTAGAAGAGATTTGTCACTCATTTATTCATTTAATAAACAATTATTTAACACCTACTATAAACCTTGCACTGGGAGAGATTCAGACTACAACAATTTCCCATCTGAAGCCTCTCTGGAACTTTTCAGGGCACATTAACTCCATGCCTCAAGTAAGGAATGTCAGTGTGGGAAGTAGGCTGAATGGAGGAAGCGAGTTAGAGAACAAGTGTCCCACCTAACCCAAACGGCCACTGCTCAGCTCTAAATAGTTGCTCCAAGAAAGACATTTGGGCCTTTCTTACTCCAAGAGAAGCCGGAAATTCAAATGTTGGTATGAAAATCCCTGATTTTTGAACAACTAATTCTAATTCTTTCTAAATGTCATGAGCCAACTTTGCACATCTGCAGGCTCTGTTCTGCTCAGAACACTCTTCAAGAAAGAACTCCCTTCCTGGCTGAGAAGAGTGTGGTTAGCTAACGGCCTCCAGTTATTAACTGCTTTAGCTTTCAATGGAAGGTATGCTCTTTTTGGAACAGCCCCAACCATTAACTTAGCAAAAGAGCCATACAAGGGCCTAGACATTTGTGCGCAAAGTGAGGCATCTCTAGAGAACAATACTTGTTCTGGAGTTCCCCATTAGACTGGAAGAGACTTTGTCAGGTCTGCATGGCAGGCTGATAGTTCCCGTTCCCAATCTTTTTTCTTCCTACTTCTTTCCCAAATGTTTCCTGTAAGTGTGAACTGTTTTGGTCATTTTGTTTTAATTCCCAGTATCCGGCCAATAAAATTCCTAACACTGGTTGACTAAAGTAATAAATTACCATTACTGAGCTGGCAGCTT
>NW_011888782.1:3446775-3454409 GCF_000151845.1 Pteropus vampyrus
ACTTGCTTTTGCCCTGCCTTAGCGCTCTCTCTTGTCTTTGTTTGCAGTGTGTAGCTTTGTGCCTGGCATAAAGTAAGTGTTCATTGTTCATTGAATAAATGAACAAGAAATAAAATTTAAAGGTATAGGGAATAATTAAGTTCAGAGTGGGATCACAACTATCTGAGAGTGCTATCAAAGGTGTCCTTCAAGATAGATTTGGAATTCTATAAGCTGTGATGACGGGAGAGGGTCATTAGACATAGAAGTCCAGTTATGAGTGAAACTGCATTCAATTGCTATACTTTGGGGGCCAGTTTGCTCAAGACGGTGACTGCAAACACCTTGAGAATGTGGGCTGACCACATGTTCTGAAGGACCAGCTACTCTGTGCTAAGGAATTTATATTTCATTCTTCAAAATCAAGATGGAGGAGGGCACATTAAATAAATTTAGTAAAGAGTTCACTCATTCAACATTTTAAAAAACTTGTTGAGCACCTGCTCTGGACCAAGGCTTGTGCTCAATACCAGGATAAAACTGGTAAAGAAAGAAACCGTCTCTGCTTCTGTTATAAAACTGTAGTAGCTAATGATGAGAACCATGTTTGTGTCAGGCAGAGAGTCAAATTCTTCACCTGTTCTTTACAACAGCCAGATAGTTATTAACTTCACTAAATGTGAAGAAAAGTGAAATAAATTAAGAAATGAGAGTTCCAAACACAGACCAACTGGCAAAAAAAAAAAAAAAAAAACTTTTGAGGTGTAATTAAGAAAGAACTAAAATCACACATTTTAAATGCACAGTTTAATGGGTTTTGACAAATATATGCATTTTGGTACCATCATCATCAAGATATAAAACATTTGTATCATCCCAAAACGTTCCCTTCTCAGCCATTGATCTGATTTCTAACATTATTGATTATTAGTTTTTCCCAGTGGTTGACAATATAATCATACAGTATGTACTCTTGCATCTTGCTTCGACTCAATAAATTTTGAGTTTCAATCATATTGTGGTGCCTATCACTAGTTTATTGTTATTATTGCTGAGTTCAGACTTTAAGGAAGAGATGAAGGCATTAAACAAATAATCTCTTATTTTATTACAACAGCGTTAAGATAACCTAAGGATAAGTACAAGTGAAAATATAGTACTTTGCTTAACAATTCAATCAATCCTAAGAGTGTACACTGGGGTTGCTATGTAGGGTCATGATTGTTCGTGGAAAATGAAGAACATTAAGAGATACCTGAAAAGAATCTTATGTATCCTACGAATGTCCTTATTTTACATCTCTAATTTAAAAAAAAAAAAAAAGTTCAGATGATGTTAGGAAGTGCTCTTCGTTGTCTCTTTGAGCCTTGACTTTACAGTTAATAAAAGAATGGGCTCCGTAAGGCGATTGCTTCCGACACACGTGAGTCGCCAGCAGCAGCCCCCGCCAGCCCTAACACCTCCACGCAGACGGCGGAGACGGCCACTGCCCCAACATGTTACTGTGTTTGTCTGGCCAATCCTGGGTACCATAGCGGTCACGTGCGCGCTGGCACCCAGCTGGCCTGGCCCCGCCCACCGCCTGCGTACACCCGCGAATCGGGCCTCAGCCATCCCAGCCCGACAGAAACGCCCAAGAGCCACGCTGCGCCTGCGCAGTGCGGCCGGTGGGCGGGGCGGGAGATGCGGAGGCCGCGAAGTGGAGCCGCCCCGGAAGGCTGGGAGCCGGAGCTACGCCGAGGGGGCGCGGCGTCGCGGCGGGCCGGAGCCGGTGAGGCCAGCTCCTCTTCCTCCGCAACCGAAAGAAAACTTTGCTGCCCCTTCCGCGGCGCTCCAGAGTCCTCGTCTCGGCTCCTGTGCGCGCATCGGTCGGCAAAGAGCCTTTCTGCGTCAAGGCCTCGCTACCTCCCCCGGTGCGGGGCCTCGGCGCCATGGACTCATCGGCGCTGGAGCGGGACGCGGTCCAGTTCGCTCGGTTGGCGGTGCAGCGCGACCACGAAGGTCGCTACTGTGAGGCGGTGTTTTACTACAAGGTAAACCCGGAACCGCGCCTTCCGTCCGCGAGGCCAAGGGGCGAGGTCCATGTGCCCTAGTGATCAGACCCACTTAGCTTTGCTGTTTAACCTCTTCCTGCTCCTCTTGCTCTCCTTTGCAGGGGAGAGGCGATCCGGCTGTAGAGGCCAGGTACACCCCCACGCCCACTTGTGCTTCTTCCTCCAGGAAGAGGTTTGGTCGTAGCTTTGGAGTGACCGCTCCTCTGGTTGCAGTCTTTTCTGGCAAATGCCCACCGTTGAGCTGTTTATGGCGGCAGTAGTTAGGTATGGGTAGTTAATAGCTCAGTAATTCTCTCACTTGGTTCTGATTTATGGCTACTGGAAAGTGTCTCTGATATACACTAAAATAATGCATATTGGAAGAAATTATATAAAAAGTAAATGAAAAAAGAAAACGCCCCTCATCCTAGCACTTGATGTATATTTTTGTGCTTGTTTTTCTACGCATGTGTGTACACTTTTTTTTAACAAACTTGGATCGTATTGTTTATACTATTTTTTAACCTGGTGATTTGAACTTTTTGCAAATCATTACATTTACTTCTGTAATATGATCTTAGTACATGCATACCATTCCATTATGTGGATGTGCCACAATTTATTTACAAACTCTATTGGGCAATTAAGTTCATTCTGGTTTTTTAACATCATAAGTAACGGTGCGATTAATATCCTTATAACTAACGCTTTACATATTTCCTTGATATTTCTTTTGGATGAATTACTTGGGGCAGAATTATTAAATGATCCTCTACTCTCCAATCCCTCCAGTTCTAGCCATACTCTCTGCCTCCGTATATATCTATATAATATTGTCTTCTTTTAGAAAGAATGTCAGACTTCGATAATACAGTAGTAGTAATTTTTTTCCGTGAACGTATATGCTGTCAGAAATGTCTGTGGTTTGCTTTTTCTCAGATTAATATTGCTTTTATTTCATAATTCATATTTAGAGACTTGGTTTGTTTCAGAATTATATCTTTTGGACTGTCTTGGGACAATTTTGTGAAATGGTATTTCTGTAAAAGCAAAATTCTATGTTTTTTAGTTTTATGAAATACCTGATAAATATTCATAAGTTGAAATAGTGTCGTATAAAATAGCTTTTCCTAAATCAAAAGAAAATACTGTGCAGTGCTTCTCGTTTTGCTATAGGATTATATGCACGTCATTATAAAGAATTTTCTATCCTTGAGAAAGTCAGAAGTGGTGGTGCTTTTCAGAATTATTTATATAAACTTTATGAGATATTTAGTGGTTACTGTCTCAGTGCTGTTCTATAAGGGATTCCTTGATTGTCACTTTCGAATACAAATGAAATGAGTAAAATTGATACTAGCGGTTTTAAAAATTATCTTTATTTCTTTTAAGCAAGATAATTATTTGAAAATGAGTATTTACATGCAAAATAATTGAAAGGGCGAAAATATATTTATACACATGTTGAATCAGTTCATTGAAGTTAAGTGTAGCTATAATGTCTTTAGATAATGATACATAAGGTACAGTATTTAATGTTTACCTGTAAAGTTATATTTCCTCCCCTTAATTATCTTGAGTTCAAAATCTGAGGAAATCATATCTTTTCTACTCCCACAGCCTTCAGACTGAATTTCCATTTGGATCAAAACTGTACTCTTCTTACTGATTTTAACTGTTAGGTTCAGTGATACAACTCCTGCTCCAGCCACTGGATTCAAAAAGTGACACTTAGTAGATGGCTACTTTGGGTCCAGACAATTAAGCATGAGGCTCCATGAAGTGCACATGCTTAAGTTACTGCAGAGAAGGTGTTGTTACTTGGAGAAATCTCTCTCTGGTCCTTCTTGGTGGTAGCACTGGTAACTTTCTTGGAATGCTGATGGAGAGAATAGAGGCTCTTCCTCACTAGCCATGGCATAACTGGCTGTAGAAGTTATGGAATGAATAACTGGAAGAGGAATCCAGATTTTCTTAATAAAATAAGTTGATTTCATACAACTAAAATCTTTAAAATTTGTCACCCTTTGACAGTATTTTCTGTGAAGGGAAAGATTTTCTTTCCACTATGAGATATTTAACCTTTATAATTTCTTGTAATCGTTTCTTGACATTTAATTTTGTTTTATTAGCTATTATTATCTGTTCTAATGCTTTTAATGCTCAATTCACCTTCTTAAGATATATAATTTTAAATCTGACCTACTGCATAAAGAAAAAGGAAAACAAATCATACAAACCCCAGCTATTCTAAGAAAATGTTTATAATCTTTCTTGTTTGAGTTTGTAATTTTACAGTACGAGACAATCTAGAGCATTGAGAACTGAAAAAGTATATCTCATTTACTTTATGAAAAATTACTAATATTTTAAAAACATTCTTTTGTCATTCATAGAAGGTAGTTAATAGCTCAGTAATTCTCTCACTTGGTTCTGATTTATGGCTACTGGAAAGTGTCTCTGATATACACTAAAATAATGCATATTGGAAGAAATTATATAAAAAGTAAATGAAGAAAGAAAACGCCCCTCATCCTAGCACTTGATGTATATTTTTGTGCTTGTTTTTCTACGCATGTGTGTACACTTTTTTTTAACAAACTTGGATCGTATTGTTTATACTATTTTTAACCTGGTGATTTGAACTTTTTGCAAATCATTACATTTACTTCTGTAATATGATCTTAGTACATGCATACCATTCCATTATGTGGATGTGCCACAATTTATTTACAAACTCTATTGGGCAATTAAGTTCATTCTGGTTTTTTAACATCATAAGTAACGGTGCGATTAATATCCTTATAACTAACGCTTTACATATTTCCTTGATATTTCTTTTGGATGAATTACTTGGGGCAGAATTATTAAATGATCCTCTACTCTCCAATCCCTCCAGTTCTAGCCATACTCTCTGCCTCCGTATATATCTATATAATATTGTCTTCTTTTAGAAAGAATGTCAGACTTCGATAATACAGTAGTAGTAATTTTTTTCCGTGAACGTATATGCTGTCAGAAATGTCTGTGGTTTGCTTTTTCTCAGATTAATATTGCTTTTATTTCATAATTCATATTTAGAGACTTGGTTTGTTTCAGAATTATATCTTTTGGACTGTCTTGGGACAATTTTGTGAAATGGTATTTCTGTAAAAGCAAAATTCTATGTTTTTTAGTTTTATGAAATACCTGATAAATATTCATAAGTTGAAATAGTGTCGTATAAAATAGCTTTTCCTAAATCAAAAGAAAATACTGTGCAGTGCTTCTCGTTTTGCTATAGGATTATATGCACGTCATTATAAAGAATTTTCTATCCTTGAGAAAGTCAGAAGTGGTGGTGCTTTTCAGAATTATTTATATAAACTTTATGAGATATTTAGTGGTTACTGTCTCAGTGCTGTTCTATAAGGGATTCCTTGATTGTCACTTTCGAATACAAATGAAATGAGTAAAATTGATACTAGCGGTTTTAAAAATTATCTTTATTTCTTTTAAGCAAGATAATTATTTGAAAATGAGTATTTACATGCAAAATAATTGAAAGGGCGAAAATATATTTATACACATGTTGAATCAGTTCATTGAAGTTAAGTGTAGCTATAATGTCTTTAGATAATGATACATAAGGTACAGTATTTAATGTTTACCTGTAAAGTTATATTTCCTCCCCTTAATTATCTTGAGTTCAAAATCTGAGGAAATCATATCTTTTCTACTCCCACAGCCTTCAGACTGAATTTCCATTTGGATCAAAACTGTACTCTTCTTACTGATTTTAACTGTTAGGTTCAGTGATACAACTCCTGCTCCAGCCACTGGATTCAAAAAGTGACACTTAGTAGATGGCTACTTTGGGTCCAGACAATTAAGCATGAGGCTCCATGAAGTGCACATGCTTAAGTTACTGCAGAGAAGGTGTTGTTACTTGGAGAAATCTCTCTCTGGTCCTTCTTGGTGGTAGCACTGGTAACTTTCTTGGAATGCTGATGGAGAGAATAGAGGCTCTTCCTCACTAGCCATGGCATAACTGGCTGTAGAAGTTATGGAATGAATAACTGGAAGAGGAATCCAGATTTTCTTAATAAAATAAGTTGATTTCATACAACTAAAATCTTTAAAATTTGTCACCCTTTGACAGTATTTTCTGTGAAGGGAAAGATTTTCTTTCCACTATGAGATATTTAACCTTTATAATTTCTTGTAATCGTTTCTTGACATTTAATTTTGTTTTATTAGCTATTATTATCTGTTCTAATGCTTTTAATGCTCAATTCACCTTCTTAAGATATATAATTTTAAATCTGACCTACTGCATAAAGAAAAAGGAAAACAAATCATACAAACCCCAGCTATTCTAAGAAAATGTTTATAATCTTTCTTGTTTGAGTTTGTAATTTTACAGTACGAGACAATCTAGAGCATTGAGAACTGAAAAAGTATATCTCATTTACTTTATGAAAAATTACTAATATTTTAAAAACATTCTTTTGTCATTCATAGAAAACAATGGTGAGTTGGAAAGTGGTAAAGAAAATTCTAATTATAATTCATCTAGTCTATTTTGAATTTTTTTTTTTTTTAGGAAGCCGCACAAGCCTTAATCTATGCTGAGATGGCAGGATCAAGCCTAGAACACATTCAAGAGAAAATAAATGAGTATCTGGAAAGAGTTCAGGCTTTACATTCAGCAGGTAAGTAAAGTACTGCTATGTTTGTCACTGTATTTTTTTTTTTTTTTTCCTTCTCTCCCATCACACCTTACTTTTCTCGCTATGTTTCTTTCCTTTTTGTCTTTGGATCTTGATCCTCGCTCTGTTGCTGCTCATTCCTCTTTTGGTAATCACATCTTTAAAAGTCATACTATGGAAATAAGTGTTAGATCTGTGAAGAGGAACCTTAGAGATAATATAGTCCAACCTTATAATTTCCCAGAGGTGCAGAGATGGTGAATTATTTACATTCAGTGTATGTATATCACTAGCAGAATCAAGATTAGGACCCTGTTAAAATCTGCCTTTTAAATATCTGTCACATACCCTCTGCTGATATTAAGATTAAATGACTGCTCTTCAGTGTTTGAAGACTTTAGCAGTATGTTCACAATCTCTTCTATATCAGTATCATCAACCTCAAGACTTTAACTAAACTCTTTGTAAACTGTATCTTGGAAAAGCGACCTGAAAGCAGAGACCTGGAACAACTTGTATGTATTTTTGTAAACAGCATGGCAAATGCTGTGAAACAACTACACACAGGCTTAATGATCACAGTTTTGTTAGAGGTGAGTGGTTTCTATTAAAATCTTAAGACAGGGCCCAGAAATTATATGTATTAAAATGTGAACTGCCTGTGCATCAGGGCCTCGCTTGATACAAAATTCCCCTGATTCATGTATTCAAAATACTGTGCAATTCAAAGCAACTTCTTTTTCCCAACCAAGTAAATGAGATTCTTAAATTTATAAATGTGACACAGAGACACAGAATGAGACAGTCCTGATCTCTTGAAAGAGTAAAGGCTTGCCAGTGAAACAAGTAAAGTTCAAAAAGGATTTTTAAAGCATAACATACCTTAGTTGTTTTGCCAGCTTTTCGACTCATTTTGTTCAGCAAATGGTGT
>NW_011888782.1:3456369-3471616 GCF_000151845.1 Pteropus vampyrus
TTGATGGACATTGGCTCGTTTCCACCTTTTGGCTTTAGTAAATAATGCTGTTACGAAAATTTGTTTATACGTCTTTGCATGGACATATGTTTTCAGTTCTCTTGGATATATACCCAGGAGTGGAATTCCTGGGTCATATGGTAGCTTGAAATCTTAAGTTTTTGAGGAACCACTAAACTGCTTTGCACAGTGGCGACATCATTTTATAATTTCACTAACAGCGTACGAGGGTTCCATTTTCACATTCTTATCAGCACTTGTTTTTGTGTTTTTTATTTTATCCATCCCAGTGGGTGTAAAGTGACATTTCATTATAGTTTTGATATGCATTTCCCTGATGACTAATGATCTTGAGTATCTTTTTATGTGCCAGTTAGCCATTTGAATATCCTCTTTGAAAAAATGGTTGTACAGATCCTTTACCTGTTGTATGTCAGGGTTCTCCAGAGAAACCAAATCAATAGTATATATAGATTTATAGTGATGAATTGGCTCATGCGATGATGGAGGCTAAGAATTCCCATTATCTGCCATCCTCAATCTGGAGGCCCAAGAAAGCCAGTGTATAGTTCAGTCCAAATCCGAAGGCCTGAGAACCAGGGGGAGCTAATGATGTAATTCCCAGTTCAAGGGCAGGAATAGACCAATATCTCAGTTCAGCAGTCAGGCAGAGAGGGCAAATTCTCCCTTCTCTGCCTTACTGTTCTTTTCAGGCCCTCAATGGACTGTGGTGTCCCCCAACATTAAGGAAGGCAGTCTGCTTTTACTACCAATTCAAATGCAAATTTCATTCAGAAACACCCTCACAGACATACCTAGAAGTCAGGTTTAGCCAAATACCTGGGCACCCTGTCTTGTGATCCAGTCAAGTTGACACAACTTGACTGGATCACAGGTATAATTAATCATATACCCATTTTTAAATTGGAACAGTCTTTTTATTGAGTTGTAAGAGATATTTATATATTCTGGATACAAGTCCTTTGTATATCTTTATATTAAAAACAAACAGAAACACTTCAAAGTAAAAACAAGGAAAAAAATAGGAAAACAGCAGGAAATTTATCATCAGGGCCTAGTATAAATATATTACACGATTATTGTCTGTACCAAAAAAAAAGTTTTAATTACCTTAAAATGTAATTGAGTTTCTTTAGCATTTTCCAATTTTTGTTTTGGGTAGGGAGGAAATATAAAGAGGACTTCTGGGTTTTATTTTTTTTAATGAAGGAAGTGCTGATAGGAAGAGAAAATACAGGGAAATTTTTTAAAGGATTTTTTTTTTTTTTTACCACGCTAAACTTTTTAAATGAAAGATTATAGAGTTTCAATAAAGAATGTCAAATGTATTAAAATGATGTGTCGTTTTCTGGATATACATATACGTAACATTTCTTCTCCGTGGCTTTATTCCTATCCCAGTTCAGTCAAAGAGAGCTGATCCTTTGAAATCAAAACATCAGTTGGACTTGGAGCGTGCCCACTTCCTTGTTACACAAGCTTTTGACGAAGATGAAAAAGGAAATGTTGAAGATGCTATAGAGTTGTATACAGAAGCCGTAGATCTCTGTCTGAAAACCGTATGTATAGCTACAAGTTATGTTTGGTGGAATTATGCTGAAAAATTTCTCCCCTTATTAGTGAAGTTTACTTAACATTTCTAGTTGTATCATTATAAATGTAACTAAGTTACTCATTAAAAGATGCTAAAGAATAAAAAATTGATAATAGACTTTAGCATCATTAAAAATTTGACAGTATTAAGATTAGGCAATTGTTTTTAAATTACAAATTCCAATTTTTAACCCTTTTACATGTAACTAGAATTAACTTTTTCCAGGAAGAATTTGCCATTACAAATCTATGAATTTAGAATAACTCCCCCCACCCCTTTTTTAATTTTTTTTTCCAATTTTAATACTAAAAATAAGGTAGTGTTTTGAGAGAGCTTCATTAATTTGCAATGTAAAATCTGTATGCCGAGTGGTTTTTACTGCTTTCTGCGGAGCCCTGGTTGGGACTGGTAGCTTTAAAGGACATCCAGTGCCTAAGAGCAGTGTATTTGACAGGAGTATGAGGTGAAGTGGTAGAGTGTGGTCTCAGTACTGTTCAGAGCACTGGCTTTTTGTTCAGGGGAACCATCTAGCCTGATTTCTGTGGGTACCTGAGGCTGGAAATAAGTCCTGGTCTTCTGAAGTTCCTGCTGCTCAGCCTTCCATGGCACACAATGGTTGTACAGTTGTGTTCCAGTTACCACTTGTCCACATTAGATGGTCTTAAAGCTTACTCAGCCTCAAGTTTGCAACAGTACTTTAAATGATACTTTTAAGGATGAAAATAAAATGTCTTGGTTTATTCTCTCATAATTTCAGAAAGTATAATTGCATTGTAAATTTTTTTGCTTAGAAATAGCACGGATCGAGCAAATTAAAAATTATGCTTCAGAATATGTGTCTCTCTTTCTCTTAAGTCTTACGAAACTGCTGATAAAACTCTGCAAAATAAACTGAAACAGTTGGCTCGACAGGCACTAGATAGGTGAGTTTTGGTCACTCAAGTTCTTATCCATGGATGGCAGTGTATGTGTCACTTAAATGTGACAGATTTATCTAAATGCATGGTAGAGCTTGTAGACAGACCTCCATCTTTCACCTGAGATTTACAGTAAGTCTACCTTCATCCTCTGAATGAATTTATTCCTTCCTAGTCCCCTGCTTTAAATTCAAGAAATCAATCAAATGTTTTGTTTAGCTTTTGCTATGAGTGTGTGACACAAAAATGATTATGATATTTGAAATGGAAGATTTACCTCCTGTTATATCTGTAATATCTGACTTCCAAAGAAGAGAATTTTCTGAGAGCTTTCTAGAGCTAACACGAAAAATAGAAAAATTGAGAATGAGCCAGCTTACAGCCGTACACATACCCCAAATTATACAGTGTGTGTAGCTCCTTCAACTCTGCTCAAATGTCAGCTTTTCAATAAGGCCTACCCTAACCATTCTATTTAAAATTGAATCTCCTCCAATATTTTCACCCTGCTTACTCTATTCTGATATTCTTTTCTATAACTCTTACCACTTTCTAAGGCATATGTAATTTACCAGTATTATGTTTGTTATTAATGTCTGTGTCCCTTCCAGCCTTCATCCCCTCAACATAAGCTCTGTCAGTACAGAGAATTTTGTCTGTTTTGTTCAGTGCTGTAACCAAGCGCATAGCAGAGTGCTAGATGTACGTATGTGCTCAGGAACTTGTCGAAAGAATGAGTGGATTTACACACCAGAATTATACCTCCTCAAGAGTGTTATAGACAGAGGAAAAGTGTGCTTATAACATAAATTCATAAAATTATCTCCTTTTGGGGCTCTGACTAGGTAGCTGTACCATCCCCAGCTCTTCTTTTTTTACTGAGGTATAAAAGTCATCCCTCCTTTTCATTACTGTCATCTAACCTTTAGTTTTGTTTTTCCAAATTCACGAAGAGATGAACACTGGACAGAGTTATCGTCTCCATTTTGACTTCTTTCACCAGTCAGAATCATAGATGAGCTTATTACCTATGAAGATAACCCATCCAGTATTCTCTGAGTGCATTCTAAGTGCAAAGGGGTGGGTCAGTCATAGGCTCTTTTGAGGATCTGTTCAAAATTAAGGATCCACTCTAAGAAAAATGCACATAATACTTTTTGCATATAATCTCAATGTTTTCACAAGACTCCTACATGTACATGTAGCTCATATATGTACCTCAGGTTAAGAAATTCTGTTTTTTAACTTGTTTGTTCTTTGACAGAACAAATTCAGAATTCTCTGGACTATCATGTGAGGCTTTCTGTAATCCAACCCCTGCCACTGGTCTCATCTCCCACTGCTTCTCATTTGCACTATTCACAGGGACTTCATTCTTTTGAAATTATCCTCACTATGATGTTTCATGCTTCTGCACATTCGCATATACTGTTCTTTCTACTTAGAATGCTTCCCCAGGTGGACTTCTTTGCAGCTCAAATATCAATTCAGAAAAACGTTCCCTGATTCACCTTCTCTCCGCAGTTCATTAAGTTGATATCTTATGCTGTGCATTCACCAGCATGTAGTACTTCCATCTTATTATCTGTCACTTTTGGTGCAGTTGTCTTTCTTTTCCTACAAAACTCTGAGCACCTTAATAGTAGGGATTGCGTTTTATACATTATTGTATTTCCCCTGCCTTGCATAGTATCTGACAAGCAATAAGTGCTCAGTTAATGCCAACGGAAATTTGATTACAAAAGTACCTTTGGGAATAGCATAAGAAGTAAACAGTTGATTAGTATGTAAGGATTTTATATACTAATTTTACATTAAGAATGCTTGACTGGTTCTTGAAGTAAATTTTGTTTTCTGGAAAACTTAAATGTGAGAAGGAAAACTAGAACAGTTTTTTCTGTACTTCTCTCTATTATAGAGCAGAAGCATTGAGTGAGCCTTTAACAAAGCCATTATGTAAAATCAAGTCGACGAATATTAAACCAAAGCCACCTCCGACGAGAGCACATTTTCCACTGGGAACTAATCCTTTCCTCGAAAGACCTCAGCCATTTATAAGTCCACAGTCATGCGATGCACAAGGACAGAGATATACAGCAGAAGAAATAGAAGTTCTCAGGTAAATCAGTTTATGAGTCATTTTAATGAACAATTTTGTTAACATAATTAGTGCAAGTAATTTTATTCTCATTAAGTTTGCTGAGTCATATTCACATCTTTATTATATGTAATTCTATTATATAATTATAAATTGTATTGTCATATAGTCACTACTTGAAATTCTTAAAACTTGTGCTAATATATTTTAGTGTTAGCATTTCTACTAGACATGTTTTTCTGAAAATCCTAGCACTCTTCAAAATAGAGCACTAAACTTTAGGGGGTTAAATAGAGCTATGGCAGACCAGTCAGTCATGTGTGCAACTTTGTAACCAGAGCCCAAGTGGGGGGAAAATTTGTTACCTTGAAATAGTCTAAGCCAGGGGTCAGCAGAGGGAAGCCTTTAGCTATGAATGGTTTTTACATTTCTTTAAAGGGATGTAAAGAGAAAACAAAAAACAAGAATTTGTGACAGACCTCATTGCAGAGTTGAAACTGTATCCTATCTGGCCTTTTACAGAAAACATTTGCCAACCCCTGCTCTAGGAAGCCAGCTCAGTGTCCGGAAGAGCCTCAGAGATGTTAAAAATGCAAAAACAACAGTGATGTAGAAATCCTTGATTGCATTCTGAGCCAGCATAGATGGGATAAATCTCTGAGCCACTGTTTCTGTTCTTCAGTTGGTCTCCGGAAGAAATCCAGTCTGCCTAGAGCTGTGCAAGTCATGTAGTTGCTCATTTTTAATTTCCTAAAATTAAGTCGAAAGGGCCCTTTCTTATGTAGCTGCCGCCCGAGGGCATTTTTCTTTCTTTTCCTGCTGTAGATTTTAATTCTACTCCTACTAGTCTGGCTCTCTTTGCATGAAATAATTGTATATGAACCAGCACAACACAGAGCAAGATTTTTTAAAAGGAGTGGTTTTGGAGTTGAGAGAAAATAAATTAATAACAGTCTAACACTTGGGCTACTCAGCATCCAAAAGCTCCCTTCTGCACACATTTGAATAGTTCCATGCTACAACAAAACTGTATTTCTGCCTAACAAAATGTAGCTATCCATACAAGTGAAACTCCCATCTTTTCAAAATGATACACAGTCAATGTATCCATCACTTACTGTATTAGTTGGTCCTCAAATTCAGTCACAGTCTCCCTAAATATTGTTACCTTAGAGACTAAGTTGTGAAGTTACCCTGCAGCTACTTCTAAATAAAATGAGGGAAAGGAAATAGTTAACATGTACAAATGAGTATATACACAAAACAAGAAGGAAATATGCAAAGCTTCTACAAACCATGTTTCTTTAATTTGTCAAGAGGCTATAGCTGTTACTTATGACACTTCCTTCCACTACCCATTTTATATACTCATACCCAGAAAATATGAAAAACATATTTTCCGGAATTATAAATGTCATATTTTTTAAATCCCAAAATAAGCATTTGCTTTCTCCCTTTGGACTTAGGATAGAATTCACTTTGCATCTTAGTGTCAAGGACACTCTCAATACCTGTAGTATAGTCCTGTCTTGAGACCATTTTGTTGTGAAGGATGTTAGTCTTAAAAGAATAACTCCTGTAAATTGAATTAAATCATTTATTTTCTGGTATTAAACTATTTTGTGAAAATTTTGTCCAAATAATGATATCAACAGCATGAGATTGTTTAATTTTATTAGTACTATACCTTGTCATTTAAATTTTAAGGAGTTTAAATAAGTTTGATAATTAAGGTAGACTTGAACGTTTACTTTAGATTTTTGTTTGTTTGTTTTTTTATAGGACAACATCAAAAATAAATGGTATAGAATATGTTCCTTTCATGAATATTGACCTGAGGGAACGTTTTGCCTATCCGATGCCTTTCTGGTAAGTAAGCACTATTGAAATTTTGACTTCCAAGATCATTTTAATTTTTCAGTACTTTCTCCATACTCTGAAGCCCAATTAAATTCATAGTCTTCAAATTAAAATTTGTAATAAAAAATTTTGAATGAAAAATAAATTTTTGAAACGCATAGATTTGTTGCCCTTGCTCTAGAAGAGGTTTGAAGAAAGGTAGATATTTTTTCTTTTGTGCTGCACATCAATTTTAGAGAAATAGTATACAATATACTGCCAACACACAGTGAGTAGAGGGTAATGGATACAAAGGTGCATTTGGCACCAGAGACCTGGATTCAAGTACCAGTTTCCTATTTCTTAGCAAGTTATTTAATCACTTTAAGTATTTCCCAAAAATATTTGCTTTTATAGAATTGTTTTGCAGATTCAATGAGTAATGTGTATATAAAGTACTTTAGCATAATACTTAGCATATGGTCATTACTCAGTAATTAACTACTCTCATTATTAGCCTTGCAGAGTTTCTCAAGAGCCAGCATAGAGATGAGTAGCTTCTTAGGTCCTTTTGAACAAATCAGCTTGTATTGTTAATGGCTCCATTCTAATGAAACTCAATTTCTCAAATGTGACCATGCTATATTAAACTTTGAAATTACATTCTTAAAATAAGTATAAAAGAAAAAAATAAATGACTATAAAAGAATTTAGGTTGCTCTTTTGTTTTCAGTTATCTATATTGTTGTTGTTTTTTTTAATTGAGGAGTATGAGCAGATTGACTGGATTTGTGTTTAAGTGTGAAAAGCCAGATTTGACCAGGAAATTATTTTAAGATGACATAAATATAGCTATGATCACTATACCAAAAACAAAAACTAAGAAATTTAATTTTGGTTTTGAGTCATCATTTAAGATTAATTTTATTATTTTTTTTTTAATTTTGTTATTATTACCTTAGTGATAGATTGGGCAAGCTGCCATTATCACCTAAACAAAAAGCTACATTTTCCAAATGGGTACGCCCAGAAGACCTCACCAACAATCCTACAATGATTTATACTGTGTCCAGTTTCAGCATAAAGCAGGTAAACATTTATTTTGTATAATTTTATATGAAAGCTAACATTTTAAAGTAATTTAAATATAGATTTGACTTTTTCTTAGACTTTTTAAAATATGAATATAATTGGAAAAATTATTGTGCATACTTCAGCTTAGAAATACTGAGATAATAAAAGTATGAATAACTTTTGAGCAATCACAGATTTTTATATAGACCCTATTTATTGATACATGCTTGCAGGTGAGAAAGTTGACAATCTGAATTTCACCTTGGTGAGAAAATAGATATAAAAGATAGATATTGGGCTTATTTAAAACATTTTATTATTGGAATCACAATATGGCTTTATTGCAAACATTTAGTTAAGTTTTGAAGTCACAGATGTCTTCCACATTAGAATAAAAATAATGATCCTGAAATATTATGATTTAAGAATCTTTTGATAGGCATATTTATCTTAATTGGTCATGTTATAATAAACCAACTTTAAAAAATGCCTTTAAATTTTTTGTCATTAAAAACAGTGTGATTCAGTGCGTATGCTTTTATTCATGTAAGGAATGCTTCGCTGAAACACTTTATTTGGTTTTTCTAGGATTTGTTTGACCAAAATACGTGCACATTGGCCATGTGGCATTTCTATTTATATTCCCCTACTCAAGCAATAGTCAGGATATTTAGTATAAAAAGTCAGGTGCTAGATGCAGTGGTTAAATATTGTGGTAATGTTGAAATTACATGAATGAAATATATTAATAAATTCTTATTAACAGACAATAGTATCAGATTGTTCCTTTGTGGCATCACTGGCTATCAGTGCAGCTTATGAAAGACGGTTTAATAAGAAGTTGATTACCAGGTAAAATTTTATATATTTGTCCCTTTAGCCCTTTTCATATGTTTTCCTCTTAAATAGAAATTTAAAACTTAGGCCTTATGGACAGAAAATGAAGAGGGCATAATACTCAGAATATTATGGCCCTTGCGTGTTAAGCAGATGATTTGTGAATGTGAACAGATTTACCGAAACAGTCTAAGAATGTATACACATGTAGTTAATATATACAGAATAAATATGTTTTGAAATAGATGAAGTTGGTCAAAATAAAATCATGTCATGTTTATTTATAATTGCATTTACTGTGTGGTAGCCACTAGCCGGCTACATGTGGATATTGAACACTTGAAGTGGCTAGTCTGAATTGAGATGGACTAGTCTAAAATGCATCAGCTTTTGAAAACAGCACAAAAAAATGTGAAATTGGAGAATATCTCATTTTTATATGTTGGATTAAATAAACTATTATTAAAATTAATCTTACCTTTCTTTAACCTAAAATATAGAGTAATATAAAATAATGTGATATGAAATAACCTTTCTGTTGGCTAGAACTGCTTAAAATGTACTGAAATGTTATTGAATTACTTTTTCAATTTTTAAAAGTTTTTTTGGCTTAAAGTAATTCATTATAATAATTAAACATCATAAGTTTTTCACAATTTTTCCTGAGTGTTTTGGTGTGTTAAGTTCTGAAAGTACAAAGATGAATTAGACAGACCTTAGTTTCAAGCTTTTTGCCTTCTTGGATAAACAGACCTTATAATATAATATGCAGTGTGTGAAAGACAGTTGATACTGTTTTTATCTTATTGGATAATTTTGTGTAACTATATCATAATTGTGCTAACGTCTGTCAGAGTTGTAGTTAGTTGCCTTAGTTGGAATTAATTGAAATGCTCTTTACTTTTGGGGGCCAATAGTAGGTTATTTTAATTGGCTTAAAATATATCTACTTAAAAGATGATTTATTAGAGTATATTGTTAAAAACTGAGCATCTTTCAGAATATTGTGAAATTTATGTCTTGCTGTGTAATCTCATAAGATATTTTCTTCATTTATCTACATTTAAAAAGCATTTTGATTAGGGTAAAATTCTTTTTCTAGGCCTACTATAGAAAAATATTCTGTTTATTTTTATAAAATTGCCAAGACAATATATGTCTACTGAATATTAATGTTGATATTTTAATATTTTTTTTTACAAAAGCATAATTTACCCTCAGAATAAGGATGGTGAGCCAGAGTACAATCCATGTGGAAAGTATATGGTAAAACTTCACCTCAATGGTGTCCCAAGAAAGGTGAATAATGTCTCTTCCCACCCCAACCTCTTCTCTCTTACCTTCCCTACCTTTGAACCTTGAGTAGAATCATTAAGAAATGTTGCTTGTATAAACATTTAAAAAACATGTAGACATTTAAACATTTAGTTGGTTTGTAATATACATAATACTGTCAATAATGTGTTAATAATTAAAAATCATGACGAATATAAAGTTGTTTTTTTTTTAATGGTTTTGGGAAAAGTTATGGCAAGTTCCAAAAAGTAATTATTTTAGATATAATGTACATTTTTAGAATCCCTAATAATTTTGATGGTAGAGTCATAATAACATCTAATGAGTTGGCTCAAGGTTATCACCTGACAGGAAGAATAGCTTGTAAACTTGAATAAAAGATCATGTAATATTTTTAAATAATCAGATTCTAGAAATAGGAAACTGTCAGTCATTACCTTAATAATAGACAGCATTCCTTTCACTTTATCAGTATGAAAGGTGGGTTTTACTTGATAGAGAAGATTTTAAAATATTTTGTACCACCTAAAAAAATTAATGTTATCTTTCTCCAGGTGATAATTGATGACCAATTACCTGTCGATCATAAGGGAGAATTACTCTGTTCTTATTCTAACAACAAAAGTGAATTATGGGTTTCTCTCATTGAAAAAGCATACATGAAAGTCATGGGAGGATATGATTTCCCAGGATCTAATTCAGTAAGTAATAAGATGATCCAGACACAGACTTATACCAATATGACTTTTTAAATTTGAAAAATTACAGATGATATTTTTGTTTAAAGGAAAAGAAAACAGATTATGAACCCCTGAAAAATGCTGATTTTATTATGGGAGTACATATTTTTTAAGATTAGCACATCATACAATTAAGTTCTCAATATTTTCCATAGGTTCTACAACTTGAAGCAAAATTATGTATAATTAATCCAGTATAATTGAGATAAATAAGAATTAAATTCCTATGGCATCTCATCAATGTTATAAAGAAACTGTGTTATTCAAGGACTTCCTGTATAGATTTGGTATTCAAGAAAGCCTAAAATGTATGTGTCAGCTCTTATGTTGGGATAAGGATCAATTAAACAGTGTTCCTTTCCAAACAAGCCTCTTCAGGTCTAAGGGATGTGTCATATTGTCATCCTTATATATATATATATTTTTTGATTTGTAAATTCAAGGATTTTTTTTGTTTTTTAGTTTTTCCCAACCTTAACATGACTTAACCTGTAAAATAGAGGTATCATTTTTCTTTATTGTATAAGTTAAACCAGAAATTAGCATGACCAAATTATGACAGTAACCAGCCTGTGGCCCTAAAAATGGTATTTAACCTTTCTCAGCATTTTCACTTGTCCGTAATATGAGGATAATACCCACCTTCAGTGTTGTAAAGATTAAGTAGTATAATTAATATATGAAAATCACCATCATTCATACCTGGCTAGTTTTCTTGTCTAGTTCTCAGCCTCCTTCATTCTTCTGGTTCTTGTAATGCTAGTCAGAGAATGCATAAGTCACAGTTAAATGCAGTAGGATGTTAAAATTTCTTCCCAGTATACATGCTCAATGGCTCTAGCCTTCAAATACTTTTTTAGTTTAGCTTTCTGATCCATTGCATGTTAATTTACCCGGTGTAGCTCAGAGAGAGAAAGAATGAGAATATATGTAAAACATTAGAAAAATAACTATCATATTGTAAAACCCATTAAATGGTGAACTACATGATTGTCATTATTAAAGCACTTTTTTCTGTTAAATGTTTTGAGTTTTCATCGTTATTTATCTGTAAAACATTCTGTTATATTCAGGAAAAGCAGCAGAGATTATAAGTAAAAGATAAGCTTGTTCTTAAATTAAATCCAGGTAGGAATTTGAGTTAAATAAGAAATGTATTACTGATAGAAAACAACTTACTACCTTCTGGTTTATTTCTTTCAAAATCATTATATCAAATCTATGAGATTTAATAGTACCCTGGGGATGTATCTAAGAGCTTGAAAAAAATAATTCACAGTCCTGAAATGTGTTTATATTGTAGAATATTGATCTTCATGCACTGACTGGGTGGATACCAGAAAGGATCGCCATGCATTCAGATAGCCAAACTTTCAGTAAGGATAGTTCTTTCAGAATGCTTTATCAAAGGTAAACATTTTCTTCTCTCTCTCTCCCTCTTTCTTTTTTTTTGGTAAGAAAAAAAAAATCTTAATTTTATGCCTTATTTAGAATAGATATTGCAGAGGTTGTCGTTTTCAGTTATTAGGGAAATTGGTTTTTTTTAAAGCTTCACTTTATGTACTTACTGCAACCAACCCTCAGTTATCCTCACTGAAGGATATACAGTTAGTCCAAATTATAGGTAATCTAAAACACTTGAATCAGGAGTATGTGATATGGGAAAATTATTTTGTACTTTCTTAGTACTTACCAGTTGAGGAAGGTGAGAAAAGAGAAGTCTGAGAACATAAAGAAGATAAACTTAAGCCTTAAACGGATAATTTACATATAGTGTGGGAGTGCCTGTTAGCTCCTAGTTCATTTCACAGACTAAGGCAGTGGGTGGATATAGCCACCTTCACTTCAGAAATCATTGCTAACATATAGGGTCTGGAAAGTTGTCTATACAATAATATACAATCACTAGAAAACTCAGCGATTTGATAAATGATACTGTTTTGGGGGAAGTACATTTGGCATTTCACATCTTCATCATTATTTGTAAATCATTTGAAAATTTAGCATTTTCTTCTTTCATTGAAAAGATTCTACCTGAGATCTAAGTTGTCTAAAACTGGGGTGGGACAGTAATTTATCAGATGTGCTGTAAAATGGAAGTATACCTTTTTTAATATATGTTCTGCCAAAGTGAGCACAGAAATGTACTTCTTATTGAAAGTTCTTCAGGGGGTGTTGGGAATACCTTATTTTAGAAAAAAATTCAGATTATGTGGAAATTTTCATGTGGACCATTAGACTAAAAGAAAGATGGTGTGATCGGAGATTACAAATGAGTTTTCTTTTCATTCTTTGTCTATTGGTGTCATTCCAGGTTTCACAAAGGGGATGTCCTCATCACTGCATCAACGGGAATGATGACTGAAGCTGAAGGAGAGAAATGGGGTCTGGTTCCCACACATGCATATGCTGTTTTGGACATTAGAGAGTTCAAGGTTCGCCTTCAATTTTTTTCTCTTATTTTTCTTGTTTGTTAATAAGACATCGCAGGATTCCCAAATGATGTCTTAGACTTTTGAACACTGACAAATCAAGGTTTAGTAACGTTTTAGAATCATTTTACCTAAATGATTAAACAACTTGACCAGTCTGCCACTAGGAATTATGAAATAAAAAGATGGGAAATGTAATGACATTGACAGCATAAATATTGATGACAGAACAGAAATATATACTTCTTTCTCTTTTCCATAAAACTAGCAGAGTTAAGGTGAATACACAGCCCTCAGAATTCTGGGCTGCATGTTGGTGTTGGGGGTCAAACACAACGTTAGGCTCTAGAGCATAGTAGACATTAAGTAAATTCTTGTGAAAGGACCAAAAAATAATAATAAGACACCTATGAATAAGAAACATGCCCATGGGTTTGCAGGTGTTTCTCTTCGTAGCAGCCCTTGCATTCTATCAGGCCTTTCAGACCCTTTCTCTGTGCCCAGATGTTAGAATGGTTGACTTTATTTCTTCTCAAGTATTGATTATTTTCAACTGAAAAATAGATCTGGTCTATGGATTAGAAAATACAAAGTTTATTAAAGAAGGACTCCTTTCTCTACTGGTATGGTATGTAAGCTGTCTAGTCACTAGAAAGTTTAGCAGTGTCTTTCAGTTTTCCCTGCATTAACTTCTAGATAAAAGTAGTAGTCAACAATAACAGGGCACCAGTGTGTTTTAGACTGATTTCCTTATGTGGCACATGGAATTGTATGAATTATAAAGGCAGCAGGGACCTGCTGCAACATTTAAAAATTTATAATCTCAGGGCTTTCTAAATCAGCCAGTCATTGTTGCACCCTTCCCCTGCCATACTATATAGAATTGTGTCTTTCTTTAAAAGTGGCATAAAAATTGACTACTTAAAGCAAAAAAACATAAAAATTTATGTGAAATTGAATAAGCTGAGGTTTGTTTATTTTATAATGTAATTTGCCATAAACAATCAAAACATTAAGAATAACTTGCTATCATTTAGTACTATATACATATAATTTTATTGTTAGAACATTCTTTAAGGTAGGTATTAATAGATGACCAATATTGAGGTGGTAGCAAAAGATTTAAATTTAGATAAATAGTCAATATGAAATAAGCTTGAATTTGAGGAAAATTTCTGTGAATATTGTATCATTTACTTTGAATAATAAGACTGTTCTCATGTTTCAGAGGAAACTAGACAGATTACATGTTATGAGAAAAATAGGCACCTGTGGTTTGACTTGAAACCAAAAACATTAAAAAATTGCTGAATGCCAATAAAGTAAGAATTTTAAATAACAGCCTTTTTAGTGAAAAATCGGCATTATTCACACAGTATGAATTCCACATGGCAATTGTTCTGTAAAGATTAAGGCATTTTAGAACATGTGTAGATAGAGTAAACTGTGGCCTGGTGACGGGTTTTTCACTGTGATAATGCTCACAATCACTCTGTAATTCTATGAAAGTTACTGACCCAGCTTGAGCAGACATCTCATACTGTGGAATTGGCCTCAATTTCCTTTTGTTTCCATGAACTCTTTGTAGTCATGGTTGATCTTTGCCTAAAGGCTTCTTCATGTGTGTTAAAATTTATGGAGCTTTTCTTCATTATTTCTGATGGAGTATATATTTGAAGAGTTTTCTGGGTTCATCATTTTTGTGGGTTTCTTTGTTTTTGTTTTGTCTATTTTGAGATACTTCCTTAGTTCTGACTTCTATTTAAAAATATTTCCGTATTTATCTCATTCAGGCATTTGTCTCCAGAACCTCTTTTGTGTAGATACGCCTCATCTTTGACTAAATCTACTCCCAGTCATCTGTCATTCATCACATTCTTCAGTTAGTAAGATTTTCTTATCTTGAGTGAAAATATTATCCTTTTTGACTGCTTCTAACCTTTCGCATATTCTAAAATCTTCATTTTAATCTCAGCAGTCCTCCTTTGAGTCTTTTTTTTTTTTGTATCCTCCCGAGTGATGTTCCATAGTCTACTATGAAGGTACATCTCAGTTTCAAGCTGCTGTCTCTAAGTCCAGACATACCTTACCAATGGATTTCTGAAACTATCCAAGGCTTTTCTTTTACTGCCACTTGGAAATAACTTTGCAAGTAGAATGTTTTATTATAAAGCAGATTCTTTTTTTCGTTTTTTAGCATTTCTTCCCCCTTCCAAGGCCCTCTGAATTGCTGATTCTCTACCCAAACAAAACCTACAGCCATATCTTAGTGTCCTTGAATGTCAGTGATGCCTGGGGCCTGCTTCTGGAAAGTTTAGTAGTAATTTCCTCTGTTTATATATTTTTTCACATTTTTTTATTTTATTGAGGTTTTCTTTTCTCATATATAATTAATCATT
>NW_011888782.1:3472245-3474546 GCF_000151845.1 Pteropus vampyrus
TTCCTTGATTGTCACCCTCTACACATAGGGTGACAATCAAGGAAGGATCTGCCTCTACACATAAACATTACATTATTGCTGACTGCATTCCGTATGCCATCCTCCCCATCCCAGTAACCATCTATCAACTAATTTGTACTTTAACCCTTCGCTCCTTTATATTTCTTTTTTTAAAAGTGATAGAGTCCTGAAATAAGGCAGAATTCCTGCTCATGTAGAACTAGGTTTTATGAAAAGAAAGGAACTAGAATTCAGTGTGTTAGCTGATATGTGGCAGGGGCAGGAGTGAAGCACAAGTGGTGTAGAAGAAATTCAGAAAAATTGTATTAATGAAGATTCTAGAGAATATAGCCCAAGATAAATGAGTCTTGCTTATGTCTAGAAATCACATTACCCCAGGCCAAGATTTGCCACATTAAAAATAGCAGAATTTGTTTTTTAAAGTCCCCAAAACAGTGATTTATGAAATCATTAGAGAAAAACTGATTTTCTAAGTTGACGACTTGAAATAAGACAAACACTCTTGGATTTGCAAGCTCTTTTGTTTTTCTGAATCAGAGTAATCAATTCTGTAGACACACCCAGTATTTATTGAGCACTTACCTTAACATTCCATAAACTCAATGGAGACTTCTGAAAAAGAATAATACTGTAACTGGCTCAAGGAGTTTACCATCTTTTTGGAAAGACAAGATTCTTACATTTGCACAAGTAGGAAACACTATAAGACAGGATATTATCTGTTTTAAGTTAATGTAATAGAGTTGTTAGCACTATAAACTTTAGAGGAGAGGTCATTATTAAAAGAAAATTATTGCGTGCTAGATATTTTGCATATGTTACTTTATTTAATCTTCACAACCATCTTCTAGGAGACATTATAATCATCATTTCATTACATATGAGTAAACAAATACTCAAAGAAGGTAAATGACCAAAGCAGGTGCCCATAAAGCTGTTAAATAGTAGAGGTGGAATTTGGTTCTATTTCATTCTGACTCCAAAGTCTGTGTTCTTTTTTCATCACTGCTCCAGTCTTCAGAGTGACAGTCAATGAAGGAAGAAACTAAAAAAGATCTGAAAGGAAGGGTAGTTAAAAGGGATCATCGAGGGCCTTCCAGGAAAGGGAAACAACATGAGCAAATGCCTTTAGAGGTGAAATTGAATAAGGATTATTTGTGGGGTTGTGAGAGAAAAGACTAGGCTAGAGCCAAAGATACATGGGATGTGAGTACTAGAAATTGGTGAGGACAGAGTAAAGTAGGCTCTGAAAGGACAGAAAATAACCGATGTTCTAAGTCAACCTGATTGGACTCCCTTCACTGACAGAAATGTTCTCTATCTTTGCTGTGCAGTGCATTAGCTACGAGCTTCACATGGTCCTTGAACACTTGAAATGTGGCTAGTGTAACTGAGTAACTGATTTTTAAATTTTTTTTAATTTTATTTTAAATAACCACATGTGGTTTAGTGACTACCATATGGACAGCATAGCTCTAGGGATAGATAGCCATTTACAGTTTTGATCAGATATGTGACATGGTGAAAGTGTTCTTTAAAGAATATTAATTTTAAATTGATGTGGTGGGAAAAGAATTGATAAGTATTCAGAATACATCCTTCCTTAGAGAATGATATAACTAATAAAAATATGGTAATAACTGTTTTGCAACTTTGATGTCTCATGTTTTTTGTTTTTTTTTTTTTTTAAATAGGGGCTGCGATTTATCCAGTTGAAAAATCCATGGAGTCATTTACGTTGGAAAGGAAGGTATAGTGAAAATGATGTAAAAAACTGGACCCCGGAGTTACAAAAATATTTAAACTTTGATCCTCGAACAGCTCAAAAAATAGACAATGGTAAATATATCTTTTTGTAATTTTAATACCATTTGATCTTTAAATACATGCTTTAACAATGTGAGATGTGTTTAACTAATTTGGTATTCATCATTAAGATATTCTTTAGATTAACAAAGACACCTAATTTTCAGGCATATTTTGGATTTCATGGGATGATCTCTGCCAGTATTATGATGTGATTTATTTGAGTTGGAATCCAGGTCTTTTTAAAGAATCAACATGTATTCACAGGTAACTTTTTGTGCATTTCAGGGTATGCTTTATAGTAGTCTCCACTTTTTTTATTTAAAATGAAATGATTAATTTAGGAAGACTAGTATTCTCCTTTTGTCATGCCCACGGTTGACTATCATGTAATAGTTACTTCCTTTAAATTTTGCCTGGTTATGCCAAAAATTTACGGACAGAAAAATCTGATAATTATATCTGAAACACAAA
>NW_011888782.1:3474596-3500954 GCF_000151845.1 Pteropus vampyrus
TTTTTTTTTTTTTTAAATAGGGGCTGCGATTTATCCAGTTGAAAAATCCATGGAGTCATTTACGTTGGAAAGGAAGGTATAGTGAAAATGATGTAAAAAACTGGACCCCGGAGTTACAAAAATATTTAAACTTTGATCCTCGAACAGCTCAAAAAATAGACAATGGTAAATATATCTTTTTGTAATTTTAATACCATTTGATCTTTAAATACATGCTTTAACAATGTGAGATGTGTTTAACTAATTTGGTATTCATCATTAAGATATTCTTTAGATTAACAAAGACACCTAATTTTCAGGCATATTTTGGATTTCATGGGATGATCTCTGCCAGTATTATGATGTGATTTATTTGAGTTGGAATCCAGGTCTTTTTAAAGAATCAACATGTATTCACAGGTAACTTTTTGTGCATTTCAGGGTATGCTTTATAGTAGTCTCCACTTTTTTTATTTAAAATGAAATGATTAATTTAGGAAGACTAGTATTCTCCTTTTGTCATGCCCACGGTTGACTATCATGTAATAGTTACTTCCTTTAAATTTTGCCTGGTTATGCCAAAAATTTACGGACAGAAAAATCTGATAATTATATCTGAAACACAAAACTTTTTGAAAAGTAATATATTTTAGCTCTATGGGAATTTTAATTACTACCTTCTTTGTTGACTTTATATTTTAGTACTTGGGATGCTAAGCACGGACCTGTGAAAGATGCCTATAGCCTGGCCAACAACCCCCAGTACAAATTGGAGGTGCAGTGTCCACAAGGTGGCGCTGCGGTCTGGGTTTTGCTTAGTAGACACATAACAGACAAGGTACTGATGCCCTTCTTAAGATATTCCATACAGAAATTCTTTGAAATGTAATTAGACCATTGTGAATGAGATATCTAATTTGATCACCAGCCTGTTTGATTTATGTAGGTGGCTTGAAAACTGTATTTTCTTAGCTAAATGTATATTTCCCTCTAAGGAAATTTATCATTTATAATCATACACTTAGAAGTCTTATTCAGAAATCATCCCTGAAGAAAAACAAGGAATTTATGCTTTTTAGTGAGAGTTTTCATGTTGATTATATATACTTTAGGTCTTAAGAATATTAACATTAAGATACGGTAAAGGGGTTTTGGAAATTTTGAATCATGAGGCCTGCCTGATTCTGTAATGGGTGATGATAATTTTAATAGCCTCAGTCTCCTTTTAATATATTTGTTCATACAGTATGGTCAATATATTGAAAAGACAGTTTAATTCGTAAAACCAGTGTTTTTAATTGCACTAAATAGCTGAAATAAATGCTCTAAAAGTTAGAATTATTCTTTTTATCCACTTAAGAGCATTTTTGAGCCCATTTTTCTAACCACTTTGGATTCTTTGTGCTTTTAGGATGATTTTGCAAATAATCGAGAATTTATCACAATGGTTGTATACAAGACTGATGGGAAAAAAGTATATTACCCAGGTAAGTTTAGTAGGCAAAAATTGAAACAAACATTAAAGTTTTGATTACATGATTAAGTTGAAAATGACAGATTTTATGTAGATAATATGCATAAATTAATTATGCTAGACTAATAGAAACCACTCAAACAGGTGAGTGTGTATTTATGCTGCTGTGTGTTTTGTTTTGATTTGTTTTTAATAGAGACCTCAGGAATTTTAGATTTCTCCATTTTTACACATTGCTGTCAGTTTTATTTCTGAAACTTAAATCATATCTTTTTCTCTGATTGAAAAATCCGTGGTTTTTCGTGGATTCTTGGATAAAATCCAAGCTCATCACCATGGTGTATAAAGCTTTTTATATCCGGGCCTTAACAACTTCCCGTCCCCTTTTATCTCAGGCCTCCTTTTCACAGTAGCGACGAGGGCATGACATGTTTAAGAGTAGCCAGCACCTCAGTGAGGTGCTGCTCCACACAGTTTCTTCTACCAAGAATCTCTCCCCTCCCTGCTCTCTGCCCACATAGTCTTTTTACCCTCTTCTGCATAATGAACATAATTAAGATCCAGCTTATATGTTATTTCTTGTGTGATAACCTTTCTGCCAAAGTGAATCTTCCCTTCTGAGGGCAGCTGAGACATTTAACATATTGAAACCGTTTTTGTTTTCACAGTCAAAAAAATTTATATCACTTACTAAGTGATAGGAACTATTTGTTATAGTCAGGGAGACAGATAAGCAAAAAAATAGTAATGCATGCTTGTAAAGAAACAAATAGGGTCATGTGTTAGTGACGGGTTGCTTGTTGGATGGGTAACCATACAAGGCTTCATTGAGAGGGATAAGAGGAACTCTGAATGACAAAAATGAATCAGTCATTCAAAGAAATAGAGGGAAAAGCAAAAGGAACAGGCAGAGGAAACAGCAAGTGCAAGGACTCTAAAATGAGAAAAAGATTGGGTTTTTTTGAAACAGGAAAAAGGCCAGTAGGCCTGGGGAGGTATGGTATCTGAAGAGGTCAGAAAGGTATGCAGGCTCAGAAGCTCACATGAGGTTCTGTATGCCACACGAAAGGGTTTGGATGTGTTCTAAGTGTGATGGGAAATCTTTGGAGAGTCTTAATTAGGAAAATGACATGATCTAATTTTTTTTTTTAAGAAGATTCTTAGTAGAATATATTGGAGGGGCAAAAAATGAAAGTAGAGAAACCAGATAGGCAATTTTGGAGAAGTGATGGTGGTTTGAACTTCAGGTGGAGGAAGGGAGTAAATAGATTTGAGTTTCAGTAGGATTTACAGGACCTGAGTTGACATAGGGGGCAAAGACTTATCAAGGATGATTCCTATTTTTTTTGGCTTGAGCAATAGAAAGGTGTACTATTTACTGAGATGGCTAAGTATTGGTGGGTAGGGAGGAGCAGTTAATTTTTGGTTTCGTTAAATTTGATACCCTATTAGATGCCAAGTAGGCATTTAGATTTCTGAATAGAATTCTGGGATAAGGTATAGAGTGTAGGTGTAGATTTAGGAGTAAGGAGCATATAGATGGCATTTGAAGATAGCTCTGTATTAAATCACCTATGGAAAAAAAATAAATCATCTATGGAGAGAGCTGTAGGTATAGAGATGAACACCCCAGACCTGACCACTCATGAACTCTGACATCCTAAGGTTAAGCAAAGGAAAAGTTACCATAAAAGAATTTGAACAGAGTACCTGATGAAATACAGAGTAATGTTTCATATAACCTAGGAGAAGAAAGAAAAGAATGGACAACTGCATTGATTGCTATTTTAAAGGTTGATTAAGATTAGGTTAGAGAAGAGACTATTGGATTTAGCATCCTAGCAGTCATTGTTGACCTTGACAGGAACAGAGTTGGAGGAAGGGCAGACTAGAAGGCCAATTGGAGTGGTTTCAGATGAGACTGTGAAGGAAGGAAGCAATTATTGACAGTTCTTTCAAAGAAATGGGCAATGTTGGGGGAGCTGTTATGAAAAGTGATGTTGTTGAGTTTTGTTTTGCTTTATCATAGGAAAATATGGCATTCCTCCCCATTACACTGTGTTGAAGGCATGTAATTGATTCTCAGTAGGCAGTATCTCTAAATATTCTGGAACGGGCATGGCACATAGTAGATCAAATGATACATGTTGGGTTAAACCAGCCAAATTTTCCATTTTTGCACATTGGTCATTATACAACCAAGAAAAAGCACAAATGTTGCGACTGTATTCCTAGCATTAAAGCATTATGTAACTTTCAAATTTTAAATTTCTTTACTCTTTTTACTTGGATTTTTTTAAAAACGGTGCTCCCTTTTTAACAGTGATTTTGCCTTTGTAAGGTACTTTCTGGTTTGTAGATTTATTTTCATCACAGACCTCTGACATAAATGGAACAGGCCTTATTGTTCCTCATTTGACAGAAGAGTAAACTGAGACATAGAAAGGTTAAAAACCTTGTCCAAGATCATAGATGTGCCCATTCTTTTTCTCTTCGCACTAGATTATACACCTCTAAGCATTAGAGACGTATTACCTATTTGAGATACTAAAATGTTTAGTGTTTCTAATAGATCACATTGTAAATAATTGGTGTTCGTAAATAAGCCAAGTGATATAGCATTGATCTTAAATGACATATGGCAATTAAAATGCATGAAACGATTTTATTATGTCAGCTTCAATGAGACTAACAAAATATATGTCAAGCAGCATTGTTTGTGAAGGCAAAATATTGGAAATAATCTGAATATCCAGATTGTCTGGATAACTAGATGGGGGCTATAGATAAAATGTGTTGTAGTCATACAATAGAATATTAAATAGGCAGTTTTAAAATAAACAAACCATATCTGTGTATAACAACATGAATCTCAAAAACATTGAAAAATGAAAGATATAAAATAAAACACATACAGTCCTTTTTTTAGATATATGCTCACAGAAATAAATTTACCCATTCATTCTTTTTAAGGGATACGTGTGTGTGAAAGTTTGGAAAGATGTCCTTCAAATCTATCAGAGTGGAATGGAATAAAACGAAGGGTGGCGATTAAAAGGGACTTTGTTTTATGAAGAAGCTAGTATGGCAAAAAAGAAAAAGTTAATTGAATGATAGGGAATTTTTATATGTTTCTTTGTATCATTTTTAAAATTTTTCCTCAAAAGAAGAAAAAGCTAATCCTAACTTTAAAATCTTATACTAGAGAAAAAGGCGCAACATAGGGCAAGTAATAAGGATTACTTTATACGTTATTGAATATATTCTAAAAGATACTTTTGCTGATTAGAAACTTTTAAAGTTTTATATTGTTTAATTGTAAAGTTTTTAATTGAAATTATAATTCTTTAGTACTATTGTATTTAAAGATAGAATCAATTAAGAGGATGTCTATTTTTTCTACCATCAACCATAAAACTTAAATTTAAAACTAAAGTCTTCTATAAACACACTTGTTTATTTGCAGCTGACCCTCCCCCATACATTGATGGGATTCGAATTAACAGCCCTCATTATTTGACTAAGATAAAGCTGACTACACCTGGGACCCATACCTTTACATTAGTGGTTTCTCAGTATGAAAAACAGAACACAATCCATTATACAGTCCGGGTAAGTAAACCAATATACAATGACAAAACAATAATATAAAGTACATAATGTGCTCTGTTGTGTAAGTGGGATTATTTCTGAAAAATAATTGTTATCTATAATTGTATTGCTTGTTATCTATGTATATTTGTGTGTATGTATTTGTATGTATATCAGTTCGATATTATTATGACGCTTTCTGCAGAACATGATACTTTTGAAAAGTAATCTTTTATTTTGAATAACATTTTTAATGAGCATTTTAGTTTTCAGAGTTACAGTTCAGTCTTGAGGTAATGTATGTTGAATATAAGACTTTGAACTTAGGGAATCGATGGCCTATGAACATTGCTCTCATAGTTAGGAAGGTCACTGTAATTTGGTTCTGCTTAGATATTTCCATAGACCAGCAACGGAGCTCAATTTGAATAGATTTTTAGTGACATTGGGGAGCTAACTTCACTCCATCCTTCAGATGCAGATGCCGAGGCCTAGAGAGATGGTGACCTGTCCTGAGTCACACACAGCAGCAGAGAAAGCCAAGACAGATCCCTAGCTTCCCAGTTCCCAGTTCATTAAATCTAACTTGATACCAGGCTGCCTGCAGATCATGATGTTTATATGTGCCAACTAATTTTTGAGTCTTCCAATATATTTTATTACTTTGTTTTTATAAGTATAAACTTTATCAGTACAATAATTTTTTTTAATCTAGGTATATTCAGCATGCAGCTTTACTTTTTCAAAGATTCCTTCACCATACACCTTATCAAAACAGGTAAGAGAATTGTTTCTTAGGATCATAATCTCATAGACCTCTTAGAATTCTTTTTTTCTTTTTCTCATTTTCTCTTTTTATTCACATTTAACAATTTCTTACAAAATAAAAGTATTCTGGGACTTGAAAGGAATAAGGAAAATGTAAGTAGCTTCCACCCAGTCTGGGTTGGAATACAAGGTCTTCAGTGAGCAACATTAAGTGATTCTGTGGGAAGAAATAAGAAGTTCAGAGAAAGATTAATGCAATCTTTGGTCTAAGGAAGGCCATGTGGATAAACCTCTTAATAGAATGAGATTGACTTTGCAAGGCGGGCTAGATGTATAGAGGATGATTTGAGGGAGCATTATTGTCAGGGAGAACAACTTGATTGAAGACTGAGAGATGGAGATGGGGTTCAAGTAGCAGTAGCAGCAGAGTAGCCTGGCTGAAACAGGAGTTTATTTGCACCATCAGTGGCAAATAAAGAATGGAGAGAGGGCAGAGCCAGAGTGGGAGGTTGTCTTCCCTTTTTTTGGAGGGAGGCATGTAAAGGAGTTTTGTCTTTAACGTGGAATTGGAGAATGTGAAGTTTTGTTAATATAAAAACTTTGTTTTATTAGATTAATGGAAAGTGGAGTGGTCAGAGCGCTGGAGGATGTGGAAATTTCCAAGAGACTCATAAAAATAACCCCATTTACCAATTCCATATAGAAAAGACTGGGCCATTACTGATTGAGCTAAGAGGACCAAGGTTTGTGATAAGTAACTTTCTTAAATGAATAATGTCATGCAAAAATGAGCTTAGTGGAACCGAATAGTGTTTTGAAACAAACCCATGCATATGTGGACACTTGATTTATGATAAAAATGATATTGCAGAGGAGTAGGAAAAGGACAATCTGTTCAATAAATGGTGCTGGAATAATTGAGTATCCATGTACCAGAAAGGTAATTAAACCCTGTCTCACAGCAAATCTGAAAATCAGTTCCAGGTGGATTACTAATATAGCAGATATCTTTAAAAGATTTTTAAATATAAAAAGTCTGCAGTTTTTTAAAAATTCAAATGCAAACAGGCATGTCATAAGAAAGATAATCCAAATGGCCACTGATTGTAAGAGCCAGAAATTTGAAAGGACCCAAATGTTCATCAGTGACATTTAAGATTATAGTCAGAGTCCTGCATAACAATGGAAATAAATTATAGCTAACCACATGATGGATAAGTTGTAAAAATAAGGCTAAACAACAGAAACCACAGTATGTACTATATGATTCCACTTAATGAAGTCAAGAACAGACAAAATTAAACTTTTAAGGATGTACACTTTGATAGTCACACTACATAAAAAGCAACAAAGTGATTGCCGTAAAAGTTAGCTGTGTGGGGCAGGAGTTGTGGTCAGAAAGGAAGATACAAGGGACTTAATTCTGTGGTGCCAAGAGGGTTGTGTCGGATCTAGGTGGTTGTAACCCAGGTGTGTGTTCACTTCACAAATTGTTATATATTTTACATACATTGTTATGTATCACAATTTTAAAAGTTTTAAAAAATAGAAGCTACAAATAAAGTACTTCTAAATAAAACTAGGCTTAATTTTGCCTGCCTTACAAACTAATTCAAAAGAAACTAAAAATCATTTAGATACGACTAAGCTCTTTTTCCTTAATCATTTAAAAAACTTACCAGCTTATGATAGGTGAAATAAGAGATCTAATCACCCTTTTGTATTTAATTTCTAGATAGATTAAACATGTAAAAATGTTTGACGATGTGTATTTTTTCCTTTATTGCCTAATTCATGTCTTTTGCCCATTTTTCTGTTGGGAGTTGCCATGTTTTTTCATAACTGTTAGCATGAATAAGCATATGTCTGTAAGGATACTAACACCTTCACATATTTGCAAGTATTTTTCCAGGTCATTTTTTTCACATAGAAATTTCATTTTAAAGTAATCAACTCAGTCTTCTGGTTTATTTTGCTGTGGGCAGGAAATCTCACCCCAGTAGGCAGTTTTCACCATATTTTCTTCTAGTTCTTTTATGGTTTTTTTACAGTCTGTTTTTTAAATCCATATGGAAATATTTTTATAGTTGGCATAAAATACAGTTTACCAGTTTTTTCTAAGTTTTTGTTACCTCATCACCATCTAAATAAATAATCCTTTCCCTACTGATTTGGAATGCTATGTCTGCCATGTGATAACTACTTCCATAAATTTAGATTTTATTTCGGGGTTTGTGCTCCTGTCCCACCTTTTCTGCTTAATACAATGACAGTATTTTATCACCTAAATTTAACATTATTATCTGGGACCCTGTGGTAAAAATACAGTCTCTTCTAAAGAAAGTTTAATATTAATTTTTATGGCTTCAATTAAATAGAATTGGTTTTTTGTAATTAACAGTAAAAATAGTATGCGTGTATTTCAGAGTGTTTCTTCCTATTGAAGCTTTAGAAAGTGTATACTTGATTTTAATAGTATATCTGAACTTCGAGTGTATACTTATTTTTAGGTATGTATTTGAGACTACGTGGCAGTAAATTCTGTTCCTTTTTACCGCTAGGCAATATAGTGTTGGCTTTGAAGTTGTAACAGTTTCTATGGTAGGAGATCCTGGTCCCCATGGCTTTCAGAGGAAATCTAGTGGTGACTACAGGTAATGTTGGCATTTTGATTATATCTGGTTTATACTTTGTTATTTGTGGCATCATCTGTAAACCTTGCTTTTATTTTCCCTGAATATAGGTGTGGGTTTTGCTACCTGGAACTAGAAAATATACCTGCTGGGATTTACAATATCATTCCCAGTACTTTTTTGCCTAAACAAGAAGGACCTTTTTTCTTGGACTTTAATAGTATTATCCCTATCAAGACAACACAACTTCAGTGACGGGGAAATCTTAGCAATTACCAGATTTTATATTTACCACACAATCAACTCTTCAAATGAGGACACCAATCTCCAGGACCCCAAACACAACCATCAGAACAGAATTCAATCTCTAAAAAAAATGCTTCATTAGAATCTGGTGCTCAAGTCAGGGTGTTCAGTGAGAATTGTATATAGTCAGAATTACCCTAAATTACTTTAGAAGTATCATTTACATGGTTTTGTGTATATGTGGAGTTGGCTTGCATTTAGGGGCCACATTGTATTAAAGTACATACAGATGATTAACGATTAGGCTGTCAGTACTGTGAGATGTCTTTGCTAAGAGGGACATAAACTCATTGAGTGGAATGGTAGGCTGTTATAATCTGAAATATTTACGTTACGTTTGTCTTTCTGGCAGAGCATGTTGTAAGTTAAACCTGCTTGTGTTGTGACTCTCCTGTACATCTTGGGCAACTGTTACCAGATGAATCATGTCACCGTAACAGATTTTAATTCTGCATTATTTGTGAGTTTAAATGTTTATTGTTGCCCAGATGTTATGAAAGAATAAAGCTTTTAAGAAATTACTAACTTAGCATGAAGATGCTCATGCTTAAGAATGAAGGTTGAAGTTAGATACCTGTCTCCTATTGAATCATGTAAAGAGAACTAAGGTATATTCACTATTGCAATTCTTATTTTTTATCAGGTCGATGAAAGTAGTAGTCTGAGACATTGAAGACAGTACAATTTAGTTTGTATAGTCTTTTTTTAATTGCAGTGTAGTTCAGTGCTCTTATGGTAACAGCACTCTGAAGAAAATACGACTGAGAATTTAATATATGGTCATTGGGGTTGCATTTGGGAAAATTGCCACGATAGTACTGTCATGTGTAAATTCCCAGTTGTTTACATAAAAATCCATCAGAGCTGAATGATGCTCAAGATTTTAAAGATCTAAAATTAAGGTGGAATTTTTCATGTCTCTGCTTTATAATTATCAGAACTTATTTTGTATTTCTGCTACCTTTAATTGAAATAAAATGTTTATACTTATGGAAACTGCATATTTAACCTAAAGAAATTATTAAAGGATTTAATCCAGTATGTTCCATCTAAAAGAGAAAAGAGAACTCATTATTTGCTTGAAAATTCACACTTCAACAAAAACTGTTCTTTAACATTCAGGATAGTGGTAGATTGTTAAACTAGTGAGATTTCATTTTAGTAAATATTTAATGCTTTTGATATTAATTTTAGTTGGATTAATTTTCTGTGGCTCTTTTTAGAAATCTAAAGCATAAGAAATATATAAACATATACAATTTGAACTTCTTGTGCTAAAAGTAGTTGCAAACTGAAGACTTAATCCCTTCCCTCAAAACTCTAATGGAAGACACCTATACATGAGCAATTTAATATAATTATGTTGAATTCTATAATAGAGTTCCAAACACGGTTGCTACAGTTACATAAGGAAAGGAATGATTAATTTTGGCTAGACCAATATAGAAAGAATAGAATCACCTAGGGAGCTTTTTAAAAGCCCAGTGCCCACATGTACCCCAAATCAATTCAGTCAACCTCTGGGGCTAAGACCAGAGAGCAGTATTTTTGAAACTTCCTGGGAGATCCCAGGGTGAACCAGAGGTTGAGAACCACTCCAGTATATCCACCTTGTATTTCTTCTGCCACTGTGTCTCCTCATTGCTCAGCTTTGTAGCAGTGAAAGCGGAATTCGAATTCACATGTTGGTAATTGGGGCTTAAATTATTAAGATCCATGACCTTAATTGCATTCCATGCTCTTCCTATGGCAAGAAGGTTGCCTAGAAGTTTAGTCAACATCAGGATTTCTTATTTGAAGTCATAGAAAGTTACACATTTTCTTAAGCCATTTTTATTACACTCAAGGTATTGAGACAAGTACAAAATAACCTTGTAATCAGGATACTGTATCATTAAAAAAGGAGAACACACTACAGTATGAAGAGATTTACAAATGACTAAAGTATGCAAGTTGTGACAGAATTAACAAACAACTGGAAATGAGGTTGGCTTTTTTTCCTTTTGGAAATGCCAAGTCTTCTTAACAAATAAAATACAGTGCTCTTAAATATGTGTAACCATGAAAACAAAGAAAAGCAGTGTTAACACTACTACTAGCATAACAGACCCCACTGCATCTATTCAACAGCCTTAGGCCAACACACACCTACTCCCTTTTCCTAGCTTCAAGAAACAAGTTTCTCTAAGTACTACTGGTGCAGCATGACCCTTAAGTAACTTTTCACTTTTAAAGTTAAAACCTACAGAGAAATTAACACCTTGTCAATCTAGAATAACAATGGCGACCATTCTTTACATGCACTTCTCTTAGAAATAAGTCCCCTTGGCTGGTAGAAGAAGGTTTATGCTATAGAACCTTCTCTCATACAGCCACAAATCCCTTTCTATGATGTGTCCTTGCTACCCTCACCCCACCCCACCCCCAATCCCCACAAATGGCATTCACCTTTCCCACCCTAAAAAGTGCAGTTCATAGTAACCTTTACAGAAACTGGTTTCAATGGGTGTCCAACACATACTTTTTTTTAAAGCCCCTTCTGAACACCACGTATGATGAAAATGAATTGTGTTCTTGAATGTTAAGCCTTTGCTGAGTCAAAAAGGTGTGTTTTGAATGTTTGGGTTTTGTCTTGTGTTATTTTCATTTAGATCCCCTAGGATATAAAGGAGAGAACATCTCCCTTTTCCCAAATTGAAGGTGAGTAAAGGGGAAGAGAAGCAAGCTGTTGACCCCGGCTGGGCTCAGCTTCCCAGCCCCTTTCCTGGCTCTGGTTCTTTCATAGGAACTAGTTATTGCTTCCATAACACTATTACAGGTAATGTACCACAAAAGTCGTGAACCTGGTCACAGTCCACCTGCAACAACAGCTCTGCTCTGAAATAAATACACCAGCTCAAGAGCTCTTACCCTGAAGTAAAATCTTCAGCCTTCAGGTCACTGAAACTTCATTAGTGCAGTTTAGAGTAAACGCTTACGATTTGGCATGTGTTAAATGATTATTGGCACAATGTTCTCCACACAGTTTCATGTATAAATATTGATATGCACGTGGGCCAAGACCTTGGATCCGTCAGCCGATCTGCACCATCTTTATGTCAGCAATGATCCCATCTCTTCCCTTTGAGCACTGCAGGGAGAGCTGCTTCATCCTGTTCACCAAGGCCTGGCCCTCGGGGGAGGTGCTGCTTTGGATCTTGCCACCATCACCACTGCTGTTGCTGAGACCCCGATTGTTGTTGGCTTTGTCACTTGTTTTATTCTCTGCCCCTTCTGCTCTGTCTCCTATAGAAATGTAAAGATTATTGAGTATCGACAATTCCAAGAGTCACTTAGGTCCAAGCCAATCAGCCAACTCAACCCTCTAGACTCCCCAGTGTTGCCCGACCCGTTCATATCACAGAGGGTTCTCTGTCACAATACTGCTTACTGTTTTTATTCCTCAAGGCGTTTTATATATTCCTTATCTTTAGAGAGATGAAACCTGCCATACTCAATAGCTAGGAAAAAGAAAACTCAAGCATGTGCTTGTCAAGAAGACTGTTGTGATGAGAGAGACAGAGCCCAAGCTATGGAGCCAGGAGCCCCTCGAACAGGACTTGGAAACTGTCTCAGTGATCAACACTGACAGCACATTCACACAGACCCAGTAACACAGCACCGGGGGCTCCAAGGCCTGGCAAAGGTCTAGAACAGTGCAGACATCTGGCTGCAAAGGCAGTGAGTCATCTGGGACAGGACTGCTGGTGAGAGGGCTGCTACTCACCTCGTTCCACCTCACACTCCGGGGAGGAGGCCCCACTGCATTCACTGCGAGGGCCCAATACCGGGAACATCATCCCAAACTCTGACAGGGACACGGGGCTGGGCAGATCCAGGCTGCCGGGCCTCACAACTGCAGAGAATTGGTCGGCCGTCTCAGATGGGCTTGTTGGTCCTGAACTAAAGCTGGACACAGAATGGGTTTCCGAGTCATCTTCAGACACAAAGTTGCTGCAGTTGTCATCTTCAAAGGCCTCGGAGGCCACTAGGATGAGAGAACACCAGTCACGCCGGGTCTAGCAGATAGCAACCTAGTTCCTTAAACACCTCCAGACGTGCTCAGACACCAGTGAGTGCTTACTAGGTGCCAGTGTTACTTCATTGAATCCTAACCACCACCCCACACAGTAGATAGTAGGTACTATCATACTCTCCGTTTTATAGGGGGACAGCTAGACATGGCATGCAAAATGGGAACTGCAAAATCCCTGCCACCGTGGGTACCTAACAAAAGGAACATAACCCTCCCCAAGCCTGCATGACCAGACTGTAATGCAGCTCGAAAGGAAGCAGCTGGCCTCTGGATCTCATGGATGGATATTCATTGTCAATGCAGTAACTCTCTAGCCCTTGCCCTAGAAGTCAGTATCACCAGACACTGCCTAAAAGTAGATGAACTCAGCCACAGATCAGGGGCTTTTCCTACCTGTCCCCCAAACAGATCCACACCTGCACAGGAAGAAGGCTGGCTCTTTGTAATGCATCCCCAACAAAAACAATCAGACTTCCGGGCTTTCTCCAAACACAGGAGTTACGGGAAGAAACAGCCCTGCATATAGCATGCGTTGAGACATCTTCCAGGTGACTTCTGATCTCATAAGAGACAAGAACCTACCTAGATCATGATGTGCCCCCCAACACACACATACACAAAATTACAGTGCTCTCACTTATTCTGTGGACCAGAATAACCAAGGCCCAGAGACATGTCATTCTAATGTTCTGAAAGCCTCTTTAGCCTAATTCTCCCCTTCTGCCAGCACATAATCCTGCTTTAGATTTTTTTTTTACTCCCCTTTTCTCCCCCTTAATCTTTAAAACCAGCCCTGAAGCATCCATGGATGAGAAGTACTGAAATGTTGGGGACAGAAAATAGGCTCAAATCCAGTCCTTTCTCCACTACTTGCTGTGTAGCCTTGATCAAGTTACTTAACCTCTCTGAACTTCATGTTCTCCTCTACACAGGGTTTATGAGATGTCTATTAAAAGTACCTCACACTGATGCTCATTATAGTTTCCTTTACCTTGAGCCGGGCACTTAAACATTAATTGACTGAATTTTAAAATACCTGAGAAAAGAGCTTGGGAAAGCGTCAACAAGGATTATTCCACAGAAAAAGTGTGCAAAGACAGTGCTGGAGGAATTTTCTTGATTAACGTAAAGGGAGCACATCAAACCTGTGTCAGTTTCCTAGCAGGTGGCCCTGGAAAACCAGTTCGCTGTGGTCAGACACTAGTGAGTGCTTACTAGGTGCCAGTGTTACTTCATTTAATCCTAACACCACCCTACACAGTAGATAGTAGGTACTGTCATACTCTCCGTTTTACAGGTGAAGAAACAGATATAAATCATGTAATGATGGGAAAGCCAGGACTGACTCCAACCCAATTCCAAAGCCTTAGCTCTTCTTTCCTGCAATACTTCTCAGGAATGTTCTAATATGTACTTGGAATATCAGAGAGGGGTGGACATGTAACATTTTCCAAACTACTGACCACAGAATTCTAATTTGAGGAACATCTTAGCATCTTAAGCCACCTGAAATAGCCTTCAGGCCTGCCCAACAGAGGCCCCTCTGTGATGGCAAGACGGCCCTTAAAGCAGGTCACACAAGCTGTGTCATCTCCCTGAGTGCACACGAGCCCCCGGCTCACCAGAAACGGTGTCCGGCTCCGGTTTGCTTCCTGACAGGTCTTCCACAGACGTGCTGCTGCCCTCCGCCCCGACGCCGCAGCCCCGAGGCCCCATGGCACTGGAGCGCCGCCGCTCGTGGATCTCGTCCGAGATCATCTCCAGGTTCTTCAGGGCTGTCTTGTACTCCCCTTTTGCCAGGGCCAGTTTGGCCTGCAGGTCGTCTACGGTCTTCTTTAGTTGCTAGTCAGGAAAATGGGAAGCTCAGTAAGCGAAGCCTGCCCCTACTCACCTTGTGATGCTTTTGAATGACAAGTTCAAGCACATTTTCTGCCCATTGCTGCACTCCAAAGACTTTCCCAAGGCATGACTCAGGACCTGTTTACTCTTACCACAGCTGTCCATGCATCACATATAAACGCAGCCACCACCAGCCCCAACTCCCATCCGGGTGACAAACTCGAGCTCTATTATCCGGAAACTACCACTGGCAGAATGAAATCCACCAGGGAAGAACAACGGGTATCAAACTCACGCAGAAGTCCCACATTCTAGTCATTTAGTTCCCAGCACTGTGGTTCTCAAACTTGAGCTCACATCAGAATCCCCTGCAGGGCCTGCCAAAGCTCAGATGGCTGGGCTCCACCAGCAGCTGCTGATACAGTGAGTCTGGCATGTGGGACTCAAAAATGGGCATTTCTAACAAGTTCCCAGGGGATGGTGATGTTGCTGTCCTAGGAGCATACTGAGAACCAGTGACCAGTCTGATACAGAAAGTGACTATACGGCAGATGTGGAGAACTTCAGAGACCACTCAAGACCCAACCAAGGCTATTTTAAGGCCTGAAAACGGTAAAGAATGTGTTCCCTCCACTCTCTTATAACAAATATGCCATTTGAAAGTCAGTTGTCAACAAAGAGGCTTTGACTGAAGAAAAATCCCATCAGCAAGCAACAAAGCCAAGGTCACACATACCTCAAGCTGCACATAGTACCTTGCCTTGAGTTCAAAATAAGGCCTGTGAAAGGAAGAAAAAGCATAAGTGTACTATAACACAATGACAACAATAAATGCCACAAGGTGTATAAGGAGACATTAGCTTCGGCTGGCCAGGTCATTGTTCCAGGACTTAGTAAGTTGACAAGCCATGAGCTGAAGGTGATGCTCCCAGCTCTGGGGCCTGATGGATACAGACACCAGTCAGAACCGCTGAGATATCCCCATATCTCACCTAAGATATGGGGATACATGTACAAATATCCTGGAGCCCCTGCACCATGGTTCACTCTCCTCTCTGGTGTGCCCGGCGGCTAATGTGGCTAAGGAAGTTGGCTCCGCATGGATGAATAGCAGATACAGCTGGAAAAGGGGCTGCCTCAACCCACGCCCTCCTCTGCTGAGGTCAACAGGGGAGGGGAGAAGGACCCCTCCCTGAGTGAGCACAGCAGGGCTACGGAAAGGACGGGCTCAGGTCAGTCCTCTTGGGTTTTGTCTAGGACTAAAGATATCGGACAGTCTACAGACCCAGCCAGGTCATGGGTAAAGAGGACAAGAAATGTGAACATTCTTCTAGTCAGTCCCCTGGGTTCTGGGTCAGCCAGAAGACCCTGGCTCTGTTTAGGAACTTTGGTGTCTGGGCACTAAGAGTAGACCAGTGCTTTATCCTTGAGCTGTTCACCCGCCTTGAAGCTCTAGGTCTGTCTGGCTGTTGGGTCTGGACCATCCCAAGTCCTGTCTCTTGCTCAGACGCCCAGTAACTGTGAGTAAAGCAGGGGGCTTGTCTCCAAGATCATTACTATATAAAAACATACAGGAGTGGTAGTGAGAAGAGCTTGGGAAAACTCCATTAAAACCAGTCCTGCACCATTTCATCAACTCTTGGTCTCAGGAGAACATGTGTTATAGACACAGCTCCTCTCCATTACACTGACAGGTAAACTGAGGCCCAGCCGATGGGCCATGGAATGGTCTGCTTGTGAAGCTCCTTTTTCTGTGCTTCTCAGGAGCAGCCCCGCCAAGCACCCTCTCCCTATAGGAGTTACACAGGATGCCGTGGGGCAGAGGGAGCCTGGGCAGGGGCTCTGGTGAGGCGAGTCCCTGACAGCAAAGCACATAAAAAGTTGAAAAGATTCGGAAGAGGAGCACAACCACACGGCCCCAGGGACACGCAGACCCTCGTGCCCATACTCACTTGGACTTGTTGATGGCTCTCTTGAGTTTCTTCTCCAGCTGCCGCATGCGGCCCATGGCTGCGTTGTACCTGGCTGCTGTCTCCTTGTGTACCAGCTCGCTCCTTGTCTTGGTCTGCTCAGCCTCCATGACCTTCAAACGACAGCAGAGGTCAGCCCGGCCAAACCCAGAACAGTCTCTTCTGACGTATTACTTATGTCATTTTTTTTTTCTTTTAATATTGAAGGTATGAGTGGGCAGACTAAGATTAAACTAAATTCCAAATAGAATAGGATTATTTTTCCCTACATTTCTATTTTGGAACAGTTTTATCAGGTAAGACTACATGGCCAAATTGGCCATGGCAATGACCAAGAAAGAAAACAAGGAAAAATAAAAAATCAAAGAAAAATATGAAGTATTCTCTGATCCACTCAATGTACACTTCCTTCTGCTCTGCTGCTTAGGGCAGGGACTGATCGGCAGGCAAATGGGCAAACAGCACCAATGAGAACATAGACATCAAGAAACTGAGAGGTCCAGCAAAACCAGGCATGGCAGCATCAGGACAATAAGGCAGCCAGGATCCAGAAAAGTCAAACTTCACATTTAAACAAATTATAATCAAAGCATTCATATCAAATTTTGAGGTTCACAAAATTTTATGACCAGGAGACTGGTCAAAATTCCAGGTGCAAAATCCCAGTGGGAGTATTTTGTTAAGCCTGTTGATAAAAAATGAGTTAACAATCAAGAGCCCTCCATGGCCAGAACCATGGCAGCTCAAAGGCTCATTCCCTGATACATGGGACAACGTGGGTGTTCTCCCCACTTAAAGAAAAGCATCAGACCAAGGCCTGCCTTGAGGAGAGATGATGAAGGAATAAATAGCAGCTCAGACCACATAAGCAGCTCATAATTCCTTTCCCCAATTCTACTTACAATTCACACAAGTGGTATAAAATGAACTGGAGAGGCAGGAGCGAGGTGAGGCTAGAGGGCTGTACTTTGTTTTACCCGAAGAGCATCAGAGAGGAGCCCAGAGGGCATTCAGATCATTAGTCCTGACTCTCTGAGACCCAGCAGGACAATTTTAGGAGGGCACCACTTTGTCAAGCCTGCCCCCGAACTGACCACCACCCAACGGCAGGGTCTGAGGCCCAGTCAACCTAAGCAGCCAGACCTGGCGCTGGACAAGCCTGCTCCAGGACAGCCACAGCACCAAGTCCTGGGCAGCCACGTGGGCAGCGGGCCCTGGAGAATAAAGGAAGCCAGCCTGCGCTCGGGATTCTGTGACAGACACAGGCCTCTCCACCGCCTCTTAGGTCGACAGGACAGAGAGGTGTGGGTCCAGGATGCCTGACTGGTCCCTTCCTGAGAGTCCCAGGGCAGGAAGCTGGGTCCCAAAGGCCCCAGTGACCATGCTCACCGCACCTCACTGAAGATACTCAAGCAGCTGAGGCTTCTTCCCTGGACAGCAATGGGCACCAAATGGGGTGTGTCAGCCAGGCTGGGTACAGCCTCCTCGCTGGGGCCCACGCCAGCAGAAAGACCTGAACTGACTAGTAGACATCCACCTAGCACGGCTCCTCCACTCCCATTCCAGCTTTTCCCTCTCCCAACCCAGAGGCGTTTGTTCCACCCTCCCTTATGACCCCAACCCCCAGTGTCCTGGAACTAAGATCAGAGTCTCTTCTCCACGGAGAAGGCAGTTTCTCTTTCAGGCAAGGGGTACCCAAGAGGGCGGCTTCTCGCCACCGTGTGGGAGACGGTGGTAAATGTCGTATCCACCAGCACCAGGAAAGCTGGCCTGGACAGCTCCTCCAGGAATGCGCCCTCCCAGGGCTCAGAGCGGCACACCCAGGTAAACCCCACGCCAGGACCTAGGTGGGGAGGCTGGCTGTGTCCTGTCCTCTCCAGGAGCTGCCTGCTGCCAGTTCAAAAACAGTCCATGTCGCCCCATTTAAAATTCACATTTTCTTTTTCCTCGACCTGGTCTCTTTGGGCAGACATCAGAAAAGCCAATGCCTCCCTCCCAGATGCTACGCCTCCTCTCCCAGAGGGTGAAAAACTATATCATAAAGGCCTCTTCCCATAAAGGCCATTTTAAGGCCAAAACAGACAAAGCTGGAGGGGCTGCTGCTGCCCAAAGCCCCAAGTAGTGAGCAGCACGGACTCCAGGCCCCGCACCCCCAGGAGGCCACTCAAGTACGGGTTTGGCAGCTCTGCCTAACTCTGCCTGAGGCTTCCAAGGCCCTCTCTGACCCCAGCCCTGAGCAGAGAACTGTCCCGTTGTCCCTGTGTGTGACACTGCATGTGGCCTAACAGAGAAAACCAAGACTTCTGGCATCGCTTATCATCTCCTAGCAGCCACGGCTCCAAGTGTGGCTACAATGTCACTGTAAGTCTGAGGGAAATGAAGGGGACACACTGATTGCCTAAGGCAAAGAATGGGGACTCCAGGGCTCGTCCACTGTGCTTGGGAGATCACGCAGCCCAAATCACCGCCACTTCCTCAAGACAGCCCTGGACCGTTCCGAGGTCTGGGTCTTTCTCTAAATCCTTAATTAGAACTTTCTTTAGAAGAAGAGGGCAAGATGAGGTTCCCTTCTCATAAAGAAACCAGCTTCCTGGAGCATCCAGAAGTCAGACAAGGCAAGGGACATATTCTAGACCCTTCACTGCCTCCATCAACCAGCACTCAGCAAGCCGAGTGTGCCAGGCCCACGGAGCTCTGGAAGTGGCTACGTGAGCCCCATTTGAGGACACGTTAAATCCAGAAGGAAGTTCACAGCCAAGCCACACATACGAGCAGCTGCCCCGTCCATCAAAAAAACTCAGAGAGAGTACCCACTGTAGGCCGAGTTTCTCAGTGACTCAAGGGTATGGTCAGGGAAAGCTTTGCTACCAGCCTATCTCTTGCTGGTGTCATTTGCGAATTCTCCTCCTCCCTCAGCAGTTCAAGGAGCAGCATTTCAGTTCTATGCAAACTGTCAAGAAATCTGGCAAGAGTAACAGTAGCCCCGGGGTGAGAATCCTGGCCTGTGACCCAAAACACCTGCTAATCCGCAGTGGTTACCCCCACGACCAAAAAACCTTTGGTGGCCTCAGTGAGGGCACACCTCAGATGACCCTCCCGAGAATCTACGGAGCCCTACATAACATCAGGCATCCCAGGGCAGTCTGATACCACCCAGCAAGGGGCGCATGGCACAAGCCCAAGAAGCATCACTCCCAGAGATGAGGATGTGAGCGGTGTTCCTGGGAGCTGTGTCATGCAGAGGTCATGGGGACTCTTCCATGACCAGCCACTCTCCATCCATTAGGGCCCTGGGACTTATTAAGGAAAAAAAAAAAAAAAAAGAATCTTTGTTCTTTTTTAAAGAGCAGATTAAGTGGTTTCATACTGGCTCGTTTAGATCTCCGGTTGGGGTGGAGGGTGGACAAAAAGGAAAGGCAGACCTTCAGTTAATTTCCTGGAAGGAGGTGTTGTGTGTTTTGTTTTGTTTTTTGTTTTGTTTTGTTTTGTTTTGTCCTTTTCACATCTCAGGCTGTGGCTTGTGAATTTTCAAGATTTCCAGCCTCCACTTTGGGTTTCACCAGCTGGCTGACCCAGGAGGAAAGCTGTTCCAGCCTGTTTGGCTCTTCGAGCACAGTGTCCACTAGAGGGCAGGAGGCCCAAGGCCACATGTCAGGGCCAGGAGTGTCAGGCTTCAGGGGGAGGGGCAGGTAGTACAGAGTCAACAGGTTTGTGTGTCGGGCTTTCTATTTACAGAAGCACAAGGTCATCTTTAATTATCAGGTCCCCAAGGCTTCCAGCCACTGTGGCAGATGACGCTGAAAAGAGAGAGGCTGCTGGCATCAATTCCTGACTCTCGGAGAGTCAAGGCCAGAGCTGCAGCCCCCACCCCTCTACATCACCCTTCCATCCAAGCCCTTGGTCGGAGCTGTTGGAACCACACGTCAGCTCACCCACCCACCCTGCAGCAAAACAGCCCAGAGGAGGAGGTATCTGGAACATTCTGTGTGACTCCTAGGAAACCCAGTCGAGGTAATAAGTCCAGCCGAGCCAAGCAGCTGTCCCACCACTTCTGATTCGGGGAACAATGTGGCCTGAGAGCAGGTCATGGGAGGTAGCAAAGAGCCAAACAATGATGGCATAAAATCCAGGAGTCAAAGCTGGGTAAAGATCACGCACAGCCCACTTCCTGTCCATATGTCAGCTCCCCAAATCCCAGCCCAGCCTGCAGGCCAGGCCTGCATGCCCCCTGGATTCGAGTCCCATCCAACACAGCCCCACCTTCCTGCTGACAGCACGCATGCCCTAGGGCCAGGCCCAGGTGGTTTGGGGCTGTTAATCAAGGTCTTCCACCTGGATTCCAAACCCAAGAGATCCCTAGGTCTCAGTGGGAGGGGACCCCAGTTCCTCTGGGAAGCCCCAATCACAGTCAAGACCCTCAGGGATGATCTGAACAGACAAACAAGTAACACAAGGAAGGAGCAGCTATACCTGCCACTAGGTGACAGTCATACCCGACTATAGCTTAGTACCAGGCCTAACAGAGACCCCATGGAGATAACCTGTGACTTTCAGAGAGCATTTTTAGGCAACATGCCTGGGAGTCTGTTTCCTCTGCATGGGAAAAACAGTGCACACAAAGCTCACCAGAACCAGCGGATCATTTGGACAAGGGACAGTGTGAAGGATGCTCTCACACCCACCCACGGTGCACAGGCACTGCAATGCAGACACCCACATGCACACAGATACTTGCAAACACAGATGCATGTGTGCACTTCCAAGCACACTCCCCTCACACAGCCACACACTGTTATGACTCATACCCTCTGGGTGGCGTGATTCAGCATCTCCTGCCAGGCCGAGTCGAACTGCCGCTTGTCATCCTCCAATAGCCTCTGCTCAGCCAGGGAGATGGTTTCCTTGGCGGCACGCAGCACCTCTGTGGCCCTCTGGAAGTCCTGCGTGGCTTTCTGAGCTTCCAGCTGAGCCTGTGTGAACAAGACCCCTCGTGAGACCTCAGGAAATGGCAGAAGCTCCAAAAGATGAGCATCGCAAGGGCCCTGTCCATCTCTGGCTGTCCATTTTGGGAACGGGTCTGGCGCCTTATAAACTGGTCCTTATAAATGCTGGATGGGTAGGTGAATGGACAAATTTCACAGCCTGGAACCCAATGGACTAGATAAACATGCCTAACTCGGTCAGAGTCAGAGATGGCAAACTGGTCCCTCATGTGCCAAGTATGGCCAACAAGGGCATTCCATAGAGTAGCTCTCATTTGGCGATGATGCCCTAGTGGATACACCATCCCTGCCCAGATCCACGGCTCAACTCAAGACACATCAGAACCGGAAAGGCCCTGGGAGATCACAGTCCAATGGTGTCGTTCTACAGGTGGGTACTGTGGCTCTTAGAGACCCAGGCCTTCCCCAAGTCCACAACGCTGGTGAGAGGCAGAGCTGTGACCAGACTCCAAGTACTGCAAGTCCCGCCCCCGTGCTGTCACTCTGCCAGACAGACCCCCCCACTCAATTCACACTTGCTTTCAAAGACCATCAAGTGCGAGATTCAACATACTTTGCAGCTGACCATGTTAGACCATCACCAGCCACATGTGGCTACCGAGCATTTGAAATGTCATTAATCCAAGCTGAGTGTAAAATACCCGAAATTTTAAAGACTTAGTACAAAGAAAGTTAATAATTTCCATATTGACCACATAAAGAAATGACAGCGATTTGGATATACTGGCTTAAACAAAATATCTTATTAAAATCTATTTCAACTGTTTCTTTTTACTGGGACTACGTTTTAATTCTTTTATACAGCAGACACGCCTCCCCGAGAGTGGGCCATGTGATTGCCTCAGAATCCAGCAACCAATCCTCCGGTCACCACTCTCACAGGGACACGTTGAATTCCCCGCCAGAGCATAGGCAAGCCATTCCCAAAGTGCTGGCCCATCCTCGGTTAACCAGATGCCCACATCAGTTACATAAGTCAGGGGGGACACCCACGGGGCAGCCCCTGGGACTGAGGAGGGGAAGGGAACAACAGGGCCCCCCTCCCATCCCCGGAGCGAGTCTCACATGACTTAGAGGAAGTTGTCAGAAGCCACAGGCTGAGGACATTTTTTGAAGATGGTTAAGGGAAATAAAATCAGACTTGGAGCCCCTCAGCCCCCAGGGCAAGGAACGGCTTTGTGACTCCATGAGTGCCACTCTCCATCATTCAGTGAACACGGCCTGGTTACCATACTTGACCCTCCGGGTGATGACCATGCGGTCAAGGAGCTGAAACAGACATTCAGAAGTCTGTAATACAAAGCCGTGTATGAGAGTGCCACAGGACGGAGGAGAGTACATATAGTAAGGAGATGTGAAGGAGAAATTATTTCCAGTAGAGGAATTGAGGATGACTTCATACACGAAGATGATCTTGAACTGAGGATGGAGATGATTTATGAAAGTAGGATTGATGGGGGGCCGGAAGAAGGCAGCATTATGAAACATAGTACCTATAAGAGACTTGACAAGACTCGGATTTCACTGAATGAATGCCAAGCTAAAGCTTCGACCAGTGGCCCAGGGACCTGCCTGCTGTGGACCAATTGTGTGCCTTGGGGCCACATGTCTATGCAGGTATGCCTCAGCTACACACTGGGGACACGGGACCCGCCCTCTATAGAACTGACCAACCCATTGAGAAGTGACAAGATAGTGCAATGTGCCCTCAGCAACACAACTCACTGCTCTAGACCCCGTGCCTGCAGGACCACCCGTGGTTCTTCCTTGTGAGGGCAGCCCTCATGGGGCCCTCCAACTGCCCAGATGTGCTGCAGGGGAAGGGCAGAAGCACGGAGACCTGTCACTTAAAAGCTGCCTGCACTACAGACTACCTACAGGTGTCAAACCAACACCAGCCCACAATAATGAACCTCACAGAATGCTAACATTTTCTAAGAAGGAATTTCTACATGTTTTTAAGGAAATTTTAGTATTTCAGTTCAGCAACATTTAGGGGTAAACTCTCTTCCCTCTGGTCTCTCTGCTTAGAAAGCTTTTCTTTCCTCAAACAACAAAAAAGAGATGCTCCTTGGGGACCTTCTGAAATGTGCCGAACCCCAGCCAGCACCTCCTCACCTGCTGCCATGAATCTGTTGAGTTCCAAACCAGGGAACCAGATCTCTACAAAAAAAGTAGCAGAGGGAGCCCAGCTGAAGGGGCCTTGCAAAACATGCTCTCTGTCAAGTTCCTACTGAGTTTCTGAAGTCTCCACAACATTCCTTCCCTCCTGCATGGTGGTATCAGAAGCATCCCCGCCTTGTCACATCATGGATCCTACTAATATGAGGGTTCGGTCTACACTTAACCCACAGAAACCAGATGGCATTTCTCCATCACTTATCCACTTAGTCATTCAAGTAAGTGCTGGGCATCTGTTGTGTATCACTGTCTATCCTTCAACCTCTCTCCAACTTCCTTGGTAATAGAGTCGTTATGTCTCAGGGTGAGGTGAAGACTCTATTTCCCAGTTGTCACTATAACTAGTGCCAATGAGATGTAAATGAACATTGAGTGAGACTTCCAGGAGTGCTCTTTTGTTTTTCCATCTGGGATATTAATACAACGGCTGGTGCTTCAACAACCATTTTGGATCATGAGGTAACTCTCTTAAGGATGGAGAAACAGTAAGTTAGGTTCCTGCCCTAGACTGCCTACCTCCTGACTTGTTTCATGACAGAAAAAATAAAGTCTCATGTTTAAGCCAGTGTTGTTTAGGGCCCTTCTGTTACATTCAGCCAAATCTGAAGCTAAATGATAACACATCTTCCCCTCGACACAGCTGAGCCATTCTGCAAATCTGAGAGAAGTGACTACAGCAGCCATCATAGACGGGTCAAATCTCCCTCAACTAACGAATGTTCCTTCTGGCTGCTCACAGTCCATTTCACTACTAAGCCCAAGGAATCAAACTTTTGGGGCTTCCTAAAAGATCGCAAAACTCATGGCCTCTTTGAAAGGCATTTCATAAAACATTTTCTAAAACATACACAAGGAAGAACCAGGCAGCTCACACAAGGAGGCAGCATTCTATGACACCCTCACTAGCAGGATATAGTCCATTCAACACTGATGAAGTACCTTCTGGAGGCTGAGTTCTGGAGGTGGGAGGCCCACACCAAATTCAGGGGTTCTGATTTAGTCAGATAAACAGACGTGTTCATTACAAACTCCAACTCAAGACAGATGGCAACAAGTGACAGAGGTGTAAAGCACTCTGGGCATGCAAGGAAAAGAGTATGATTTCTCCAAGGAGTCCTAGGGAAGATTCCTCAAAGAAAGGGTATCAGGCACCAGGCTAGGCTAGGGAAATTCAGGTGGCATCCAAGAGTTTACACATACATCTGAGGAGGGCTTAACGGGGAGAATGCTTCCCAGCGTCATAATAGGACACATGACCTTAAAAGTCAGAAGCCAACTTATGACTTTCTGGTTTTCACCATCATATGAAAGATGATGCCTAGAAATCTTTGGCACAACCAACAAAGTTTTACCTTCAAACTCTAACAAAGGACCCAGGCCCTGGTAGTAATACATTATTTGAATAAGAGCCCTACACACACAGGCTCCCTGGCAGTTAGTTCACTCACAGCAGAGCGGCTCAGTTAGCAAATTGAAGAGCTGAGGCTCTGCTTAGAACAATACCGAAGAAGAAAATGTTAGGAGGGCCGGGTTTGAGCTGTAAGATGCAACCCGGGAAAAATTTTAAATATCTTCATGACTCATGAACACTAATGGCTTTCATGGAAATAGCTCTACAGAGAGAATTTTAAGAGGCTACTCATGAATGAGTTTGATAAGTGACCTTCATTAGACACTGGCCCAGGCCAGCTGTGACTGTGAAGCACTCGGAAACACGTGGGTGTTCCACAGTCATCACCACGGTGGGGGGTGGGGTGCAGAGGGTGTTAGAAAAGTTGGCCTTTGTTGAGGCTGCCAGATGAGAGTCTGCTGTCATGGCCATCTGATTCGACTTCCACTCCACCCCGTAATCCATTGCAGGAAGGAACAAGAGCATCTGGACATTTGCATTGGTTGCAACAAAGGTTCAAAGAAGAAGGAAATTTACAGGCCCTTCAGTTCGATCCCTTTGTTTTTCAGAGGAAGGCCCAGAGAAGCGAGGCCACTTGCTGAATACCCCACAGCTATATGGTGGCTGGCCAGAGCCAGGAAACCAGAGCCCCGGACCGCTAGTGCTCTACCACGCAGTTTCTGCCAACTTGGGGAATTTTAGCAATGACATAATCATTGGACAAGTGGACAGTCTACCCAGTACTAATAAAAAGCAAGAGTCGCTGCTAAGGAGCAAAAAATAAGATGGGAACTCAAACCGTGTGCAGGATTGCTGCCGCCCACCTGTGACTCACGCAAGTGTCACTGAAGCCTCCTACAGGTGTCACTAACACACCGGCCAGTTAGCTGTGGACATTAAAAAAGAGAAAAGGGTCTTTTCATCTGGATCCCCAAAACTGTACTCTAGCTGGGGTGGCTCCAAGTCCTGGAGAGAGCCCGCAAGACAAGACTAATCTAGTACCTGCGTACTGACAGAGTCTTAAGTGTGGATAGATTGATTATGAAGAAAATCATAGCAGCTACTGTTTGAGCATTTATTCTGAGTCAGAAAATACATATAAGGTGCCCTGAGTACAGTGCCTCATTTAAATCTCGAAAGTGCCCTAAG
>NW_011888782.1:3501889-3508666 GCF_000151845.1 Pteropus vampyrus
TTTTTTTTTTTTTTAATTGAACATAATAGAGTTTTGTCCGTGCCTCTTTATGGTGAATGTTGTATGTGCTACTGAAAAGAACCCAATCCCCCAGCTAGAAGCTTATGAAGAAAAGTCCCAGATCTCCTTTCCAAGCCATCCAAGGAAGATCAAAAACCTTTGAGAGCGTGATCAGAACCACTGCTGGCCTCAGGGAGGGAGGGATGTCCAGGGTAAACATCAAAGCAGACAATGGACAGGTCATCTGTTCTCAGTTTTATCTGAGCTCCAGTTTTCTGTCTGGATTCTGGGCAATTCCAGGGACTGGCAGTTGCCAGAGGGACTGAGACTTTCAATTCTGAAACTTTCCTGTCCTTCCGCGCGCCCCTTTCAAACTGTCGCCGTATGAGGTTAAACTGAAGAGTGGCCAGAGACGGGCACTACCATTTTGCCCCGAGGATGTTCTGGACCAGCGGTTTAATCAGAAGCATTTTCTAGAGAGAATTCCATTAAGCCCATTTAGTTTCTTGATCATTTTTTATATCCAGTGCTTCTAACTTTTTTCACTTTTAATTAGTCAAAATTATTTTCATTACAATCAGTTCTTTTCTATTTCAAATCAATTTGAGCCACTAAACAGTTTTATTCACATCAAACTTGACTAATTATAGCTTGTGCCATGGAGTTTTTCATTATTTCTATTAAATTCAATTTTCCTGGATCAATTTTTCACAGATCTAAAATTTGTTGAACATATGGGACATCAATTCTTACTCAGTCCCAAACATTACTACGTACAGCTTCAGCCATTATCAGTTAATATATTGAATTGTATAATATAAAACAGACTAAATGATCTAAAATGTTAAATAAAAGATCCACGGTGTACATTTCTCCACAGAGAAATATGAGAAAACACTGAGCAGTTGTAACAGATATAATATAGGGCCCACAGCTATGTCAGTGGACAGGCCGCGGAGCTCTTAAATGCATTGTAATGTTGAATGACTCTCAAGGGATTCGAAAAAAACATCAAGGTCAAAGAGTTTTGCTCTGTCCTGAGGTTAAAGATGAGATATTTAAAAACAAAAATTAAAAAGCGATTATCTGTTTCCAAATAACACAGCCAGACATGAGGGATGGGGATGAAAAGGTCAAGGGGAAATACAATTGGCCCTGGGTTAGTAAAGGCAGAAGCTGGATGAAGAGTACATGGGGCTCTATTATACTATCCTGTTTTGTATATATTTGAAATTTCTGCAATAAAAAAAGGAAAAAAATTAGCATTTGCAATTACCTATTTATGATTCTCTAGAACTGCACTGTCTAATACAGGAGCCACTGGCTCACATGTGGCTATTTACGATTACAATGAATTACAATTAAATCAGTTAAAATTTCAGTTTCTCAGTCGTTCCAGCCACATCTCAAGTGCTCAATAGCCACATGTGGCGAGTGGCTCCCACACTGGAGAGCACAGACGCAGAGCATTTCCAGCACCATAGGAAGAGCTACTGGACATGGCTGGCCTGGATATCATGCACACACTGAAATAAAGGCTGGTAAAAGGGTCTCCGCTATCATGCATAATCTCTGGTCCGTGTCTATCAAAACGGCATCATCATTCCCGCTTTATATTACAGTCATACATTTAAAAACTCATAATAAAGGAAGCTTGAGGGCACCTTATGGTGAAATCTTGAGTGTGGGAAAGTCCTAGACATCTAATAAGGCGCATGACCCAGTTTCCAGCAGAATGATCACCACTCCACACGGTCATCCATGGCCTCGGCCTGACCAGAGGTGGGTCTGACTCAAGGTTGCAGTTGAGGGCTTCAGGGGAGGTTCTTCCAGGATCAAATCCTCCTTTGCTGCTCTTCTGTGCTAGGCATCCACCTGCAACTCGCCCCTGGACACAGCATGCACACCCAAACTATACCAAACGGCTTCCTATTCCATGAACGTGGCACTTGTTCTTCAGTCTAGGTTGGTTGGCACCCTTTGCTCAAAAACTTGAGTGCTGCATGCAATGGGGCTCAAGGCGATGGAAATAATGTAGACCGATCATTTTACAGACGACATTCTAGAACCTAACCAGTAAAATGGTCAACTCAAAGGGACAGAGTCTGGGTATCCACCAACCCCAATCCAGACTACCTTCTCTCATGCCCTGCCAGCCACACATCCTCCCCAGCAGCAGATCCCCTCACTCTCTGTTCCCCATCTCAACTCGGCAGGGCTCTATCTTCCTCTCTGTGAGTCCATTCACATGTATTTGTCTCTGCCTCAGCCCCTACACTGTCATTCCCAGGACACAGGAAGCATCAGTGTGTCCCTATCTCAAGGTCAGAAAGACACACTCCTCAATCAGGGAAGCCATTTCATTCTTCCCTGAGATACACAAAGCAGGACCAGCCACGACAGATGGCCTGATCATCACCAAACGTTTTGAAGTAGAGTGTGCTGCTTTATGTGAGGGTAGGGGAGAACTGGAATACTGAACACGGTAAGAACCCACGTGCTCTGTAATTATGCCTCATGACAGTCCTTCACAGCTAATGAGTAGCTGCTGGTTTCCCACAAGGAAGACACAACATAAGAGCAGAGAGGTGGGTGTATAAAGAAGTGGGATGCCAGAGCTGGGAACAGCATCTCCCTCCCTTCAGCCACAACCACAGCCAGGGAGGGAGCCAAGGACCGGAAGGTATCAGACCGTTGGCAGGGCATGCCCCCAGCAAAGCTCTGATCTCCTTCTCTCATCTCCTATTTTTCTCCTTCCTTTCCAGTGGAGGAGCCAGGTGGCCGGTTGGCCCTCATCTCTGGTTCTGCCTCTGTAGACATAGTCCTCTCTCTACCTGGGGACGACAAGCAGAGCTGCCTACATGTCCAGGGACCACTAGCCAGAGAGATGGCCCCACCAGGACCACGTGGACAAACAGTCTCCCTCGCAGCCCTCCAACCCCCAAAGACTCAGCTCTAAAAAAAACACCACAGTGCCAACAAAAGAAACATTCCAGCGCTCTGCACAGAACCAGCATTGACTGACCAGGACAGCTGGCCACTGCGAGGCCATGCACTGCATCCAAGGAATTGGATATATTCAGGGCACCAACAATGATCATTGTCTTGGGTCTGCAATCCTGAACAAGTCACTGGTTTTCTCAGATTGGAATGCCAAGGCCTCTGTTAACTCCCAAGAAGCCTCAGCTTCCTTCAGAAGACACATGACAGCAGGACTTACAAGGCCACATTCTGGAATGCAGTGTCCAGCTTCATTGTGTGCAAACAGTCCATCAGCCAGCGAGTTAACCACCAGACTATTTTGCTTTTGCTATCATCTTTATCGTATATGTTTGCAAATTTTCCATGATAAAAGTTTACAAAATTGCTTCTTGATGCACTTCTTAATCAGTTATCACTTTGCTATTTATCTACTACATAGCTCTTTCCTTAAACTCAAAACTAGGTCACTGGATTGAGCAACAGCATAATATGAGGGGTAAGGGAAGGTCTGCACTATTTATCAAATCAAAACAGAACAGCTGTTTCCAGTCAAACGCTTTAAACCAACCATAAGAAAATACATTTTTTAAATAGCTGGAGAACTTTGAAAAAAGACCGGTTACTAGATGATAGTAAAAAGAACTATTAATTTTGTTAGGAGCAAAAATGTGATCTTTTAGAGATTTTTATCTGTTAGTGGTAAATAAATATTTATGGATGAAGTGATGATATTGGGGAACAGTTTTAAAATAAGAAAAAGTGAGGTAGGGTAGAAAAAACGTGATTGGCAAAATGTTAACGATTGCTGGCACCGGTTATTCTCTACTTTTGTGTGCACTTGAAACATTTCATAATAAAAAGTGGTAAAGAAATGTTTTTTTCAGTCTTTGGCTCATCAGTTATCACTTTTGCTATGTCCTGCCACATAATTACAAAGCTCAAGAGAATGCTACTCACTAAAAGATTAGGGAGACCAAAGATAATTGTCAAAGGTGGCCCTCGCTAAAGGAAAAATTAAGCTCAATAAATAAAACAAAACAAAACAAGAAAATGCCTGTAGGATTGCCACTGAAGGGAAGTAGAGAGTCAAAATGTGAGCCAAGCAGGAGACAGGCTTACTAGACTGGCAGGCCCCCTACCCCTCCACGCCCATCTTGCCCACATGCAATCAGTAAATAAGACACCTTGAAAATGGAGGGGTCCAACAATGGCCCCCAACATCCTGCTAGTGATCAAACCACTCCAACTGTCCAGAAGTTCTCATCTCTAGTCTCTTCTGCTTCGATTTAAAGCACTCAGATCTTTCTCTGTCCCTGACAAAGTGTACACACGTACGTACGTACACACGCATACACGTACATTACATACGCACACACACGCACTTACTTACAACGACAAAGCATATATCACCACAAAGCACTTTCGAGGACAACAGAAACCAAACTGCAGGCACCGTGCCCCTTCCTGCACCCACACTTCTCCTGCCCCAAGGGAGGGAGGATAAAAGGAAGAGGTAGGGGTTTTTATTAAGTCTGTACCAGGTATTCGCCTATGGAATCTAGCCTGCGGCCCTGCTGGCAAGTATTGTTGTACCCATTTTACACCCAAAGAAACTGAGGTTAAGGCACTGGCACAAGGTCATAAGCTGGAAAGGGCACTGAGACTTGAACTCAGGCCCCTTGACTCCTGGAGAGGAAAAGCACAACACAGGGCCCTGTATTATTCCACTTCTCCAATGACAATGCTTACGAGATTGATTCTCCAGGTTCTTGAGAATCCAGAGAACTCAACAGGCACCCTCAGTTCAATAAATTATCTCCACGACACCTTCTGCACACTCACTTTGCCGAACCTTCTGGCCAAGACATTCTCTCTGTAGAGCATCCGAAGGCTTGATAAGCCCTGACCAACGACCCCCACCCCCTGCCCCCGCCCCTCAGCTCAAGGAACAAATAGGCTCTAAGGAAACCTCGGCAGATTTTTCCAGCATCAGTTCTTACCTGGACTATTTGTAAAAGCTTTGTAACCGGCCTTCCAGCTTCCAGTCTCACATGGCCAATTTAAACTCCACATGGCAAAAATTTAGTGTCACACAACCACATTTGAGACACCTGGTAACCTTTTAAAGTACGTCCCCTAACACTCCCCCCACGCCCAACAAAACTGAACCACAGCCCAGGTTCCCACTTCCCATCCACCCTGTGAGGCCCAACCACTCTCTATTCCTTCAACACTCCCCCATCTTGTATGCGCCATTCCCTCTGCCAGCAACACGCATCCTCTCCCTCCTCCCCACCTAGGGAACTCCTACTCATCCTTTAAAACTCATCTCAAATACTCCGCCTTCTGTGAATTCCTTTTTCACTACAGCATGCTGACTCATTTGTCGAGCAATCATATCTTCTTTCTTACGACACTTCATAGACCAGAAATAAGTTCCAGTCATCCCTCAGCCTCTTCTTAAGAGTGAACAGTCCTGCTCTTCTAGGACTTACTCGTTTCCCTCTTTTCTGAACTCCCACTGATAAATTTCCCAACGAATGATAGAGAACTCATCCAAAGGCCACCTTGCACAGCCCAACAGCAATTGAGCACATCAGAGTCTGCAAAACAAAAGCTTCTTAAGGGCAAGAACTGTAGTTTATACTTTATCACCCACAACACCAAGAGCAGAGATAATACACATGGCCATCCAAAGCCATTCTCCCAGGTACTTGTGTTATCTTCACCATCCCCGGCTCCTATACACCATTTTGCTAAGGAAGGCCCTGATCATGCTCTGCTGACATAGGAGGACTAATTAACACAGTCTGTGGCAGACTGGGTCACGAGCCACCCACTATTCCTCAAACAGTAGTGTCCCCAACACCTTCCAATCACATTCAGACCATTAAGAATCTATGGTTATGAGGACAACCAATGTCAGAGAGAAAAAGAACTAAGCATGTCACAGGGAGGCTAACTGTGGATCCTGAGAAAAGGGGCAGCCAGAGCATCCATCCGTCCTTGCCACCTGCCCACTCAGCTGGACATGTCACATGCCAAGTTTTCACAAGCTAATCCTCTGCTCTGCTGGTCTCCATCTGGGGACTGCTTTTTAACACCATTAAAACAAATGGATTCAAAGTCATTAACGTTCCTCGTGCCTCTGAAACAAGAAATACTCAGGAGAAAGAATGGCTGTCAATAGGCCCTTCCCTGCCAGGCTAGGATCCACAAAAGGAGCTTCTCAATCAGAGAGCTTCCTTATATTGGCTGGGACTGGTCTACCACTGGCCAACGCCTCGCACAACTGCTTGGCTTCACTCCCAAGAGGCTGCCATTAACAGAGGCAGAGGACACACCCAATCTACACGAAGTGACTTCAGTTCACACTGACTCATTCTGCAACCTGGAATGGATGGTTGGGAAGAGGATTCTCCACTTGGCCCATAAGCCTGGGAGAGACCAATAAAGGAGGTGTGAAGGGAGATCAGAGAGGAAAGAGAACAGCTGGACAACTCAACCCTAGGACCGCCGACATGATGAGAGACACCTGGACAGTCCCCCAGGCCCAGAACCCTCCAAGGCGGTGCTACAGCAAAAAAGGTCCAGTATCCACAGCTTCTCCTTTCTGCGTAGTGCAGGGAGTTGCTGTGATCTTTTTAAAGCACCATCACCCCTACCAACCTTGGGAGCCTTATACGAGCAGGAACTGTGCTACTGAATGTTTTAATTCCCAAAACCTAGCCTAGTGGCTAGCACACTGTACATTTTGAAGAAATATGTGTTTAATTAAGGTACACCTAGAAAACA
>NW_011888782.1:3508716-3511410 GCF_000151845.1 Pteropus vampyrus
GGCCCATAAGCCTGGGAGAGACCAATAAAGGAGGTGTGAAGGGAGATCAGAGAGGAAAGAGAACAGCTGGACAACTCAACCCTAGGACCGCCAACATGATGAGAGACACCTGGGCAGTCCCCCAGGCCCAGAACCCTCCAAGGCAAAAAAGGTCCAGTATCCACAGCTTCTCCTTTCTGCGTAGTGCAGGGAGTTGCTGTGATCTTTTTAAAGCACCATCACTCCTACCAACCTTGGGAGCCTTATACGAGCAGGAACTGTGTTACTGAATGTTTTAATTCCCAAAACCTAGCCTAGTGGCTAGCACACTGTACATTTTGAAGAAATATGTGTTTAATTAAGGTACACCTAGAAAACAAATGATAAGCCACAAACAACTCCCTGCGGCCAATCATTTTAATGCACCTCATTAATTTTTTCTTCTGTGGTTCACAGAATCAGATCTCTCTCTGGGTGCATTTATCCTTGGAAATGCCTGTTTATGTGATGAGAAAACTCACCTGAATAATGACCTCACTATGTAGACTAGATCATGCAGTGTGAGTGCCATTCTCTCGAGATCTGAATAATTTTCCCTTCCACTCTCCCTCACCAAATCCAGGCTGAATGATACATAACCCAGGTCTCTAATATATGTGGAAAAACACTCTGAAAACTGCCCAACATATGAACATATTAACGCCACATCTCTTGAATTATTTTACTATTCACTTGATCTTCATAGCAAGATTGAAAACTCCTCGAAGGCAGTGACCATGTTTTGTACATCTGTGAGTCCCCACCGCCAGGATGGTGAGGAATCTGCACTTGGATATGTGCTACTCCAAGGCCTTCATCATCCAAGGGGACCTTGGCTGCCCCCTTCCCACCTTCTCCGGGTTTCGGACTTCCCTGGGTCATTCGTTGCCAAGGACACTCAAGCACAACCAAAGGAGCAACCAGTTCACTGATGTGTCCTCTCCCCACTTCCAACCCATCTTTGGCTTCTAGGTCAATATGACTTAGCTTAATTTTAACTACCACCTGCAAGAAGATCTCAAAAAAAATTCAAGGTCAGGGGAATGTAGATGAAAAGGAAGGCTCAACATGAATAAGAGCGCAGCATCCCTCCCTGCCTGGCAGAGTATATGAAGAAGCCAGATCTGTTGCAATGCAACTGCAAAGTTGTCAACATGGCTGAAGCCAGCAGACCCTGGCCAGAGCAGGCTGTCAGAAAGACTAATAGGGCCTCTAAGAGCACATGCATCCAGAAGCCCCTCTGATCACTGGAGCCATTGCCACTTCAAGCCACTGCAGGATCTCTGAAAAAGAGAGAGATGGCCATGTAACAGGGCCAGGGCAGCAGCAGGGCCCGTGGCCTAGGGAGGCAAGGTTGGCACTAGCTGGCATGGCAAGGGCTCTCCATGTGAGCCAGGGCTCTTGGCAAATGCCCTCCTTTCCACCTGGTACTGCCAAGCAAAGTGGGTCTGAGGACTTAGCCTCTCCTAGCTCTAAGGGATCAGGAACGAATTGCAGCCAATGGAACTAAGAAAAAGGATAAGATACCCATATGGAAGAATCCAAACACCCCAGGGCCGAGAAGATTATGTCTAAGCCTCTGTATAACTCCCTCAATGCCAAGCTTTCCTCCTTTCCCTAAGCATTCATTTCACCTTTGCTAGGCGTCATGCGTGTTAAAACCTGCAAAGGATAAGGTACAATTTCTACCCTCAAGGAGCTCAGATTCCACAGTGGGGTCTTTAGCCCCAGGTGTAGAGGTGAGAACACAGACTTGGGACTTCGGGTGCCTGAGTCAGATCCCAGTCCGGCCACTCACTAGCTGAGTGACCCAAGGATTTTATTTTGCTACTCTGTGCCTGAGTATCTTCATCCGCAAAATGCAGATGACAACAGATGCTACCTCATGGAATTGCTTTGAGAAGTGAGTTACCACAGATAAAGTGCTTAGAACAGGCGTACAGTAAGCAGAATAGTATCAGCTGTTAGATAAGCAAGCATTATGGAGTATTAGTTCATAGTTATTAACCCACAGAATGTGGATAACCTTTAAAAGGAGCTGATGAATACCTTGAAATCATGTTTATAATTTATGCCCCCGTGCTCCTGCTACATGGCCATCTCTCTCTTTTTCAGAGATCCTGCAGTGGTTTTCAGAGGATGACATCCATAACTTTTGTCAAATTCTCAAAGAGGCAAAGTTGAAGGAAAGCTTAGTGAGCAAGGGGGGCTGCAGAGTCTGTAGAAGTTACACTAACCTGTGTCTTCATTTTAATCAGGCCAAGGATGAAAGCTAAATAATGCTAATAGAACTTCCTGCAATAATGGAAATAAATGTTCTCTATGGGCGCAGTCCTAAAATAGTAGCCATCGGCCACATGTGGTGACTGAGCATTTGAAATGTGGCTGGTGACACTGAAGAACTGAACTTTTAGTTTTATTTAACTGTATTATAATTCATATTTAAGCAGTCACATGTGGCTGATGGCCACAGTTCTGAACATCATAGAGCGAGTCAGTCTGGGGAGGAAAATATCATAAAGAGAACAGAATATTCAGTGATGCAAAACGTTCCACGATGAACTCAGAAGTGAGTCCAACAACAAGATGTACTCAGCAATTTTAAGTATGGCAGGGGCGGGGGAAGGGCACACACTGGGCCACAGCACAGAAAAAGTGCAGATGCCAAAGGATGAG
>NW_011888782.1:3511460-3541004 GCF_000151845.1 Pteropus vampyrus
CACTTCAAGCCACTGCAGGATCTCTGAAAAAGAGAGAGATGGCCATGTAACAGGGCCAGGGCAGCAGCAGGGCCCGTGGCCTAGGGAGGCAAGGTTGGCACTAGCTGGCATGGCAAGGGCTCTCCATGTGAGCCAGGGCTCTTGGCAAATGCCCTCCTTTCCACCTGGTACTGCCAAGCAAAGTGGGTCTGAGGACTTAGCCTCTCCTAGCTCTAAGGGATCAGGAACGAATTGCAGCCAATGGAACTAAGAAAAAGGATAAGATACCCATATGGAAGAATCCAAACACCCCAGGGCCGAGAAGATTATGTCTAAGCCTCTGTATAACTCCCTCAATGCCAAGCTTTCCTCCTTTCCCTAAGCATTCATTTCACCTTTGCTAGGCGTCATGCGTGTTAAAACCTGCAAAGGATAAGGTACAATTTCTACCCTCAAGGAGCTCAGATTCCACAGTGGGGTCTTTAGCCCCAGGTGTAGAGGTGAGAACACAGACTTGGGACTTCGGGTGCCTGAGTCAGATCCCAGTCCGGCCACTCACTAGCTGAGTGACCCAAGGATTTTATTTTGCTACTCTGTGCCTGAGTATCTTCATCCGCAAAATGCAGATGACAACAGATGCTACCTCATGGAATTGCTTTGAGAAGTGAGTTACCACAGATAAAGTGCTTAGAACAGGCGTACAGTAAGCAGAATAGTATCAGCTGTTAGATAAGCAAGCATTATGGAGTATTAGTTCATAGTTATTAACCCACAGAATGTGGATAACCTTTAAAAGGAGCTGATGAATACCTTGAAATCATGTTTATAATTTATGCCCCCGTGCTCCTGCTACATGGCCATCTCTCTCTTTTTCAGAGATCCTGCAGTGGTTTTCAGAGGATGACATCCATAACTTTTGTCAAATTCTCAAAGAGGCAAAGTTGAAGGAAAGCTTAGTGAGCAAGGGGGGCTGCAGAGTCTGTAGAAGTTACACTAACCTGTGTCTTCATTTTAATCAGGCCAAGGATGAAAGCTAAATAATGCTAATAGAACTTCCTGCAATAATGGAAATAAATGTTCTCTATGGGCGCAGTCCTAAAATAGTAGCCATCGGCCACATGTGGTGACTGAGCATTTGAAATGTGGCTGGTGACACTGAAGAACTGAACTTTTAGTTTTATTTAACTGTATTATAATTCATATTTAAGCAGTCACATGTGGCTGATGGCCACAGTTCTGAACGTCATAGAGCGAGTCAGTCTGGGGAGGAAAATATCATAAAGAGAACAGAATATTCAGTGATGCAAAACGTTCCACGATGAACTCAGAAGTGAGTCCAACAACAAGATGTACTCAGCAATTTTAAGTATGGCAGGGGCGGGGGAAGGGCACACACTGGGCCACAGCACAGAAAAAGTGCAGATGCCAAAGGATGAGAGGGGCTGGGCCAGACTTTGCTTGACCTAGAGACAGAAGAAGTGCTGTATGAGTCAGGGTTCTCCAGAGAAACAGAACCCAAAGGATTCTGCATATATAAAAAGAGATTTTAAGAAATCAGCTCAAGTGATTATCAAGGTTGGCAAGTCCAGATTCTGCAGGGAGGGTCAGCAGGCTGGAAATCTAGAGAAGAGCCAATGCTGCAGTTCAAGTCCAAAAGCAACATGTCTGCTACACAAGTCCCTCTTGCTCAGGGGAAGGTCAGCCTTCTGTTCTATTCAGGCCTTCAACTGACTGAATGAGGCTCACCCACATTAAGGAGGGCAATCTGCTTTATTAGAATCCACCGATTTAAATGTGAATCTCATCCAATAAATATCCTCACAGGAACATTCAAAATAACATTGGACCACATACCTGGGCACTGTAGTCCAGCCCCAGCTGACCCATAAAATTAACCATCGCATGCAGCACTCAAGTTTTTGAGCAAGATTATCAGTAAAACTGATTTTGGCAGACTCGGTTGGGAGGCAGAAGGGAGAAGTGAAGAGGAGGCACTAGAAGGCAGGAATGTTAACTGAAAGGCTATTTCAATACTCCAGGCAAAACAGGAGGGCTTGCACCAAAGAGTGGCAATGGGGAATGAGTCATTTAATTAGCATTTGTTAAAAGAAAGTAGGAGTGGATTCTGTGACAAAACACACACACTTATACCTCTATGAGAAGCTAGCGTTTCCTCATAGTTCTCCAACACAATATAAGGGAAAGGAAGTTTTCCACACCCCATAAAAGGAGGGAAGTAATGCAGCAAAGAGATATGGGGTTTACTATGTTTCTCTACTCCAAGAAGTCCCATGCCTGTTCTGTGGGGCACATAGGCACACCTCTCTTTCCAACCCAGAATCTTTCTAGAAGACAGATAAACCACAGTACAGACACAGCAGAGTTGTTCAGCTGCCTCCCAATGTACATTCTCCCCTTCATCATTAGAAGCAACGCTGCTAGCTAAAATATCCCAAGCCAAGCCTCCCTTGCATCTACCCATGACGATGCAACTCAGTTCTGGCAATGAAACAGGAACCGTGTGTTGTTTGAGACTTCCGAGTAGACTCTTTAAAGTAGAAGGGGCATATACCCCTTCCCCTCCCTCTTTTTCTGAAATACAGATGCGATGGCTGGAGCTCTTGGAGCTATCTTGGGCCATGTGGTGACTTTGAAGATAAGTCTAAGATACCAGGATAGAGCAGTAATAGGACACTGGTTCTGAGATGACCATGGAGTCACAATACCAACCTAGACTGCCTACTTCAGGTCTTCTTTTAGGTGAGAGAAGGTATCCTTGTCTGTTCAGACCATTGCTTTTGAGTCCTCTATGACTTGCGACTAAACGCAATTCCTAGTTGATACAAGATGAGGCCATGATATTGTGTACAAAGCAATGTGATTTTCATTTGCATATTTTCAAAACTTCATGTGCAAAACTTTGCTTATTTTCTTACAGACTTAGGTGTTGGGACGAGGCCAGACAGAAGAGGAACACACAGGGACCAGTACGGTGCCTCACACCCCATGATCTCCTTCCAATAGGTGCTCTCAGAAGAGCACACTCCAGCTGCCTTTGACCACCTTGGTGGAGGGCCCGGATCAGTGTGAAAACAGACCTCCCAGTTTTCTCTGTATAAAGAGAACCTTCCCTCCTTTGGCCTGAGCCTGAGATCAAGAAATTTAAAAGATTTTGACAGACATGACTTTTAGAAATAAAAAAGGCCCAGCACCTTCTCTGCAGTGTGGTGCTTTGCCAAAGGGCTAGGAATGCACTTGAGGCAGGATATAAACTGATGAACAAATGGTATCTTTTTCTTCCATTTAAACCACTTCTTAAAAAAAGTGAAAAATACTAAGTGAAGCTTCCTAACCAAAGCTGATGGTTGTTTCACTGAAGCACTATTGACCCTTTGCTATAAGAGAATGTAAGCTCTCTAGTGCCTAAAAAAGTTTCAAATAAAAAATGAATAAACAAACAAATAAATGATCATACTAAGAAAGGCACTCTAGAATGAGGAAAAGGAGGAAGCTGGAAGGGGGCTAATGCCAGGCAGCATCTGGAAAAGTCAATGGAAAGAACAGCTGAGGAACCTACATTCTGGAAGATTCTCCAGAAGAGGCCCATTTGATGTGGCCTCTCATGGAGCCCTCCAGAATTCTGCCCGAAGCTGACCAGCTCTCCACAATTAAGCTATTGAGGGTCAGGGAGAGACAGGAAAAAACTTAGACTGGGCTACTTATCCTAGAAACCCCATTTCTTCCTAGAAAAGCCAGGCTTAGAAATCCCTAGAACAGTGAAGTGGGTATGCTGAGTCCTTGTCAGTTGTACTGAACACTCCCATATATGAATTCACTCGAAACCCACCTGAGGCAGCAAGCTAAGGAATGACAAAGCTGGGACCAGAATCCTCCACAGTTCCACATGCTAAGAATTCAGGAACCCTGAGAAGGGGCAGCTGACTCCAAAACTACTTTCCTCATTCAGCGGATGACTAACCACCACAACTTCCATCGTAGGGCTACCAGATTTGGCAGACAAAAATACAGGACTCCCAGTTAAATCTGAATTTTGGGTAAACAATTTTTTTTAGTTAAGTATGTCCCAAATATTGCATGGGGCAGAGCTATACTTTTAAAAAATGATCTGAAATTCAAATTTAACTGAGTGGCCTGTATTCTGCTTGCTGACCATATTTCTGGCTTAAACTCCACAAGGACCTTCTACCACACAGAAATGAAAACTCTGTCTGTGGCCTGGATTTCTAGGTATTTTCCTCTTGGTGTAATGGGTGTGGTTCCCATCACACACATGTCAAGAAGCTCCTGTTATGTGATAGACCCCAAGATGGGAATCAGCAGCCCCACCAGGCTAGAAGCATTGTATCCCAGGCCATGGGAATTTTTTAAAGCAAAACTACTTGAACGTCCAGAGACCATAAATCTCTGAGCCATAATGGTCATTTACTCTTCAGTGTGACTAAGTCCATCAGACCCTTAAGGGTAGATTTTCATGGAGAAGAAGGGGGGAGAATATGACGTCATGCTGGGAGGGCTGGGGGAGGAGTGGAAGAGAAAAGGAGGAAAACGGGGTGGGCAAAGGGGATCCCCGGGGTGAGAAAAGAGAACAGAAAGGTAAGCCAAAAGTGCTCAAGAGAAAAGTCACCATTTGGCCAGGGACCAAATCTTGTTGCCTGGCAACATAAAAAGGCCTACGCATGTTGACAAAACTGGTAGCTTAAATACATCCCCTACTCTGATTTTCTTCAGCTGAGAAATCAGTCACTTGCCACTCCTTTCCAGGAAATGCTGGTGGCTTTCAGAGAGGGAAGGAAGAGGGTGATTTGTGTCAACACAAGAATTTTATCAAAAATAGTTAGAGAGAAGACAACAAAAAGAAACAACCAAGGAACCTCATGGCTTTAGATACAGCACAGAACACATCCAGCTTCTCCTGTAACCACTAAACTGCGGTGACAAACCACAGCTGTTGGCTTCAGGCAGCAGCATGTCGTCCACCAAGCAGCACTTACCGAGAATCAGCTACGCCTCGGTAAAAGGCAAAAGGGGACAAGGAAAAGGGAACTGTGCCTGACAAAGCTCCCAACTGACAAGGTAATGGTGGGTGGCACCTCTGGCTTAATATTCCCTGACTGAGCCCCTGCTTGCAACTAGCCCTGCATTCCTGGCTTCCTGTCACCTGCCAGGCAGGTAAGGGTCAAATGCAAGTGGCCCGTTGCACCACCAAGACAGAAAACCTTAAGATCAGCAAGACTTCCTGTTCCAGCCCCAGCAGAGGACTCGAGAGTGGAGGCAGAGCCAGCCAAGCAGGAGGTGCAGTGAAGCCAAAGGGCAGGGGGCTTCTAACTGAAGACTCAAGACCTACTCTACATTATGAGCCTTCAACATGAGTCAGAAGCTGCCACTCTCAACATGGATCCCATCCTGATTCAAGATCATAGCCTTCTAAAATGCAGCTGCTTCTTCCCCAGAATCTCCTACCAAGAGTGTAAGGCAGGACACAGTCTCATAGGCCAGGGAGAGCTAACAGTCCATGCTCCCTTCTAGCCATAAATCACCAGGAACTCTGCTTTGCGACAGGTGCCCCATCACTCAGCTGTTTGCCCTTACTGTGAGCTGCCGGGATGATGCAGTTCCCAGGAACTGGCCTGTGGCCACCCAGTGGGAACATGATCAGGGCCACTGGGATGGACGTCACTGACCCGACTTCCTGACCTGAGTTCCACACTGAGAACTGCCACCCAGGCAGGAAAGTGGCTGAGAGGAAAAGAGAGTGATCGGGAAGAAGGGAGGCATGACGAAGTTACACTGAAGTTCCAGGAGAACTAGCGTAGAGCAACCTGAGAAGTTTCAAAGGGCCCCAAATTACTTGGAACAAGAGAGCCTCACGGATACCCCAGGGCAGAAAAGGCAGGGAACTAACTGCATAGATGAACTCAAAATCTTCCTTTAGCCCAACAAGTCAATTATTTCTCTTACCCGTTCCCCTACGATGTGTCAGTATGTAGTTCGGGCTTTCCAACAGTCGTTAAATGCCTACGTGCCAAGCACCAGGCAGGAGCCAGAACCAGGCAGATGCAAGTTCAAACCTCTGCTCCTCTCCTCACGAGGTCTGTGACGTGGACACATTACCTTTACCTCCCTGAGCCTCAGTCATTATCCCCTCCGTAAGCGTACGATAATACCACCTTGCCCTCTGCTGTGAGGACTAGATAACATACAGAAAGGACCTCGTACTACAGGCCTGAGCACCTAGTAGATCAGTAATTGAGGATGTGGGGAGCCCTCAAAATAACTCAACTTCTCTAAGCCTGTTTCCTCTTCTGCAAAAAACTACCTCACTCATGTATGTAAAGCACTTAAGAAAGTGCTTGGTACACAAAGTGTGTTAAAGTTACTTCCCCCCTCCTCTTCCCCTGCATCCTTAATCTCTGACTCAGTTCTCTCCACACACTTTTCCTCCAGTAAACTGTCACCTCCATATCACTGACTCCCAACCCCTCACGGCCCATTTGCCCTACAGTCTTGCTGATAAAATTCCCACAAAGGCACCCAGCCACTAATTTAACCTTCGAGAAAGTAAATTCAACACCTCCTTCCAAAGCTGGATCTCCACTCTCTTTCCACTTCCTACTGGTCATTCCGGCTCTTCAGGTCCCTCTGACTCATTCTCGGCAGCTGTCTAACCACTGAGTCTGCTCAAGTCTCTCTTCGTATTCTCTCAGATTAGGTCACAACACCAGGAAGGTTAATGTAAAGGCCCAAGTAATGGTCTCTGGGCTCCAAGACTAGTTTCCTCATCTGTAATATGTGGACGAAAAGGGAAGATAAACGACATCCCCTACACAGAACAGTACACATGGTGCCTAATGCAGAGATCTCAAAAGATGGTGCTGCTATGGATGTCAGGACACGACACTGGTCATCAATGCCTAATCGACTTCTCAAATACGACATAAGCCCCATATGCCAAGAGCCCACTGTGGCTGCTTTGCAGCTTCTCAACCCAGTCTGGAAACCAGGCCAAGGCTGCCAGGTGCTCCTCTGTCGACCACATCGTTCCTTCCCTATCTGTCCCCTTCAGCGTGCCTAAGGCTCTCTTTCTACACACTTACTTATATCCACACTGAATTCCTTCTCTGATCTCAGCTGTTCTGTCCTTTCTACCCAGATGCTCTCCTGTGCTCTAAGGATCAGGTGTGCCTTTGTCCCCAGGACGGACACACACACACACACACACACACACACACACACTAACAACCAGAGTGACCTCACTCCTCCGGCTTCTTCCGCACCGTGTCCACACCCACACCACGTGGTTCATTCAGCTCTCTAACAAACAAGCCTTCCCACAGGGCTCTTCATTGGGTGAGTACAGTAAATTCTTATCGGTCACGGATTCCATATTTGCAAATTTGCCTACTTTATTTGTAACCCCAAAATCAGTATTTATGGTGCTTTCAGGGTCATTCCTGGACCCACGCTCAGTAACAAAAACGTTGAGTCACTCGCCGTGCACATTCCCAGCTGAGGTCTAACAAGGTGACACTCTGCCTTCTTTCAGCTCCTATACTGTAAACGACTGTCCATCTCACAGTCTGTTTAGTGCCGCATTTTTTACATTTTTGTGCTTTTTTGTTGGTGATTCGGTTGTTTAAATTGGCCCCCAAGCTTTGTGCTGAAGTGCTGTCCAGTGTTCCTAAGCCCAAGAAGGCTGTGATGTGCTTTACATTGAAAAATAGTTTTCTATAAGTGTCACTTAGATAAGGCATGAGTCATGGTGCTGCTGGCGGTGAGTTCAATGGGAATGAATCAACAATATGGTACATCCAGAAAAAGGAAGAGGAAATTTGCAGATCCAATATTAGAGGTCACTCCAGTAAATGCTAAAATAAAGTCTACGGGTGCACGACGAACTATGGAAAAGTGGCTAAATTTGTGGACTCTATTTGGCATCAATGCGGGAGAGGTCACAACCAATTAAAAAAGTGTAGTGGGCAATACTGTGCGAGGCTGAAAGCCAAAGAAATTTGCAGTTACGTCGCCCAGGGTCAGAAAAATATTTAACCCTTCTTGGTTAGTGGTTTATTATAAAGCAATAATGTACGCATGAGCCAAAGAACGAAGGCAGTCTTTAGAAACTTTTGATTTAAAAAAAAAAAAAAAAGGATTCTCTTCTGGAGCCTCTAGAAGGAATGTAGTCCTGCCGACACTTTAATATTAGGACTTCGGACCTTTGGAACTATAAGAGAATAAATCTATGTTGCTTTAAGCCAAAAAAATAAATAAAAATGAAATACATAATTATTTGTAAAAAAAATACATATATTAAGGTGTCTTTAAAGAGAAACACACATAAAACAAGATTATGTATGGATCAGTTGATGAAAATGCGACCGACCAGAGGCTCTCAGGAACTTGACCTTGTATTCCCACTAGGAGCAATGCCTCGGTAGAATGCCTCATTAATTCAGTGTCCATGGTAACGTCAGAGAACATAGCCATCCTGAGTAATGATGATGGACTGTAATTACCTACACCTTAAAACCACCTTGCTTATGTATGTAGATGGCACTCCTGGAACATACACAGCACATTTTATGCTCCACAATGGCCAGGTCAGACAAAGGGGAGATGCTCAGGAAATACTCTGAAACACACTTTTTTATCTGCCAATCCACCGGCCCACTGTGACGCTTCCATAGTCTCACTCCATTTTCCAAATGGAGGAGGGAAAAACCCACCCTTTCATCCAGATCAGGAACAAAGATTCTACATTTGCCCCAAACACACCATCTCACACACTTTTAAAAGTCTGCTAAGAGGGGAATGTCAGCTCCAGAGTCAGGGTCTCAGTTCTGTTCCTGACAAGTGGCTAAAACAGTGTCTGACAATTAGAAAAAAACGAAGTAAATATTCATTGAATAAAATAATAAATTAGAAGGAAAAAAATCCCTAGACAAGTAAAGAGAGTAATTACTCACACTTGACATATCCTTGAGTTTATGTCCTGGGCCTCTCATTCTCCACTTAAAGAAGGTCTTCTGTTAACAATGTCTGGAATTTTCCCGACAAAGGAATGCTACAGCACTCTGCTTAACATAGGAATTCAGGAGATTGAATGCATTTGACCTGTTTCATTTCTTGGGAAACATGACTCCCCAACCATTCGAGGCCCTCTCACATCATCTGCTTGTGCTTAGAGGGCTTTGGAGCAGTCAGACAGTAAGTCAGCTATTTCCTCCTCATCCTCTGGCACGTTTTATCCTCAACAAGCAACTCAGCATGTACTCGACCTGCCTGGGGTCACCCTTCTGTCCTCATAGTCTCTACATCTTCCATACTCTCTCCCAACCAGCAAAGGTCTGTTCTTCCTATCCACAGGTTTTTGTGGTGGTGGTGGTTGTTTTTGTTTTTGTTTTTTTTTAAGATAGCAGATTCAACATAAAGATACAATATCTGACAGAAACTATGTCTGGAATAAGAATAACTTACATTCTTTTTCTTCGATCCAAATTCTTTGCATGTACTCATTTAATACTATGGTAATTTGCAAAAAAAAATGGCTATAATACTTTACGGGTAGTTTATTTTTTCCCGCCTCTTGAATTTGGACTGGCTATGTGACTTACTCTACCCAATGGGCAAATGTGATGCAAAAAGAGGCTTGAAAAGGACTTGACCTTTTGTTCTTGGAATCCAAACACCATGTGAGGAAGCCCATACAAACTGCTGGATGAGACGCACGTGATCCAGTCACCCCTGACACCTCAGCTGACAATCAACCAACTTCTTGAGGAATAAAACCATCTAAGATCAGCCAGACTCCACCCAACTCACCAACTGATTGCATATATGCATAAGATCAGCCACAACTAAAATAAGAAAAACTGCCCAGAAAAATCATAAGCTAAATAAGTGCTTTAAGCCACTAAGTTTGGAGTGGTTTGTTTCACGGCAAAAGCTAAGTGATACACAACTCCATTTTACAGATGAAGAAATTGAGGCGCAGAGATTAAGTAACCTGCTGAGGTCTCGCAGCTATTAAGTGGTGAGTTGGAATTAAAACACAGGCAGTATTAAAAAAAAAAAAAAAAAAAACCCAGAAAAACCACACTGGCAGTCCGGCTCCAGAGGCTAAGCTTTACTAGTTGTCCACAGCTGAGTCATTCTACAAATTTCAAATGTTTCCCCAATCACCTACTTCCCTAACGGAGGTTAAATATATAGAACATGAACTCACATGGCCCCATAAACACAAAACAGACAACTTCCAGCACTGAATAACCCTCATTATTTTGCATTTTTGCTGCCCTTCAGGTTAGCGAAGCACTCTGCTCTCTTCTGACACATTCCAACCATTTAAAAATAAAAGAGTTGCCCAAATGTCCATTTCCAGATGAATGAACAAAATATGATCTATACATACAGTGGAATATTATTCAGCCTTAAAAGGGAATGAAATTCTAATATACACTATAAGATGGATACACCTTGAAGAGATGATGCTAGGTGAAATAAACCAGTCACAAAAAGACAAGTATTGCATAATTCCACTTATATGGGGTACACAGAGTAGTGAAATTCATGGAGATAGAAAGTAGAATGGTGGTTGCCAAGGGCTGAGGGAAAGGAAAAAATGAGAAGTTATTTAATGAGTACAAAGTTTCAGTTTACAAAAATAAAGTTCTGGAGATGGGTGGTGGTGACAGTTGCACAACCATATGAATGTACTTAATGCTACTGAATCATACACTTTAAAATGGTAAATCTTACATACGGTTTACCATGATTTTTAAAAAGAAAACAATTACGAGGGTTGGGGCTGGTGGTGATAAAATGACAGACCCAGGGCCCGTGTTAGACCAGTTAAGAACCCAGGAAGCAAAGTAGGCAAGACACACTCTGCCATTCAGGTTTTCCTGAGCCACACGGGCTGCACCCCCTTATCTGAATGTTCCTGCCACACACTGAAGACCAGATGGGCTGGCAGATCTGTCAAAGCTGCCTTAAAAACAAGCTCTAACTCAAGGACAAAAACTCTCAAATAAATCAAAGCCAGTTCTCTTTGCCCACCTCAGCCCAGGATGAAAAGAAAAAAAAAGCCATCTTCTACCTCTTCTTGGAAGAATTTGGACTGGATTTCCAAAATCACAGGATTGAATCTGACTCATCAGTAGGAAAATGAGCTGACATCAGGAACAATACAGGTAATGCACATTTTTGATCGGCAGACAGAATTTCTACTGGTCTGACAATTACAAATCTTTGTAAACTCTATAGATAGCCAAGCTTTGGAGAAGTCTTTCCCTTTTAAGTCTCCATTATTCCACTGAGACTCTGGATGGATGGACATGGGCATTCTAGACATATTGTAAAAACACCAGTATGATCTCTTATTTTAAAAAAAGAGATAAACATTAAATATTAACAGAAAGTATGGGAACTTATTTCCTTTTTGCCTATTTTCTAAATTTTCTATTAACAAAATGTTTTTTAACGAGCTGAAACCTAAGCTCATGTAGGTATTCCATCGTTAAACATGTTATCTCTTTTAAGTCCTAAGGACGACCTCATGAGGCTGATCCTGTGACCATCACAGCTTCATAGACGAGGATGCCGAGGCTCTGGAAATGCAGTGCCTCATGACACGCACTGGAAGGAGATGCCTTGAAGGCCATCTCTCAGAGACCCTGCCTACTCTACACAGTCAGAGGGGGTTGTAAATATAGAAAGGAAGGGGGTAGAGTAAAACCAAAGGAAAAAAAACAGGAAACCCCACTTGGCAGCAGCTGGAGGTGGGCCCCACCCCTTCACCAACAGGAAGGTCAGAGGATGCTGGTGCACAGACAGACTCAGCCACCTGGCCCAAGCCCAGACAGCTCCCATCCGCAGAGATGAAATGTGACATCCGTGCCCAGCCTCAGCCTTTGAGCATCTTTCCAGGTCCTCAGCTACAGACCAACCAAGTCCCTTGGGGTTGAGGGGTAGGGGTCACTCTGCATCTTCTCCACCCTTCATCTTTCTGCCCCACCTGCAAAAAGGCAGGAGTTTAAGGGGAGAGTTTACGGGCACAAAGCCAGGCAGGATTCCCTCAACATTCACCTTGGCCTCTGCCAGCTGACAGTGAGTCAGTCACCAGCCCCCAGGGTCCAGGTATTATCTGATTAGACCTGATGACTCAGTGGCTTGTCCACTGGCCAAGAGAAGGGTTGAGAGCAATGAGCGATGCCACAATTCACTACTGCCTAGCAGTGGGGCCCACTCAACCCAGCTCTCTCCTACCTCTGTTCCCATCAAAGACTGGGGTATGGAAAAGAAAAGAATGATATTGAATCTACTCTGGATGTGTCACAACCAATTGAGGACCCGGCCACCAAATTAGATTTGAGTGAAGCCAACCCAGATGAAGCCGAATTTGACAATCATATTCCTACCCCTCTGCTTACCTAGGTGGGGGCAGGAAAGAGTGGCGAGTAAAGGGGCAATGGAGAGGAAAAGCTCGAAATACCAAGGAGGGGCGGGGGGGCAGGGAAATGGGTGGGGGTGGTCTGTGGGTGGCCAGACCACACCGTTCACTCATTGGTTCATTTTTCGTTTGCTCGGTGTTTGAACGCCTTCTGTATGCTGGCATTGCGAATATGGCAATGAAGCAAACAGATCAAATTCCCTGTCCCTGTGGCGCTTCGTTACTGTAAACAAATACATGATAACAAGTCAGAGGTGAGGAGCGCTATGGAGAAAAAGCCAATCAAGGAATGAGGGCTGGGGGTGCTGGAGATGGCTGATTGACAGTTATCACTTAAACGTTAGCCCAGGAAGCCGTTAGCCCAGGAAGCCGTCGTTGACAAAGCGACTGTTCAGCAGAAACCTGAAGGAGATGAGGGAGTGGACCATGCAAATTCCAGGGTAGAGATGACAACAAACAGAGGCAACAGCAGGTTCAAAGACTTAGAGGTGGGAGCACATTTGACATCAGCACAGACAAAGGAGGACGCCACCCATCGTCAGGGGCTGGCGACCTGATGGGCCAGCGTTCAGAGGACCCTGAACGTGTAGGTCCATTTAGCCAGCCCTGCCCCAAAACCCCGGGTTTTCCCCGGGGTAGGGAAGCCACTGCCCAGTCCCCGAGGAGCTGCTTTAACAGACCTCTTAAACCGTGTCAAGGCACAAGCACACAGATGTTTTTAATAGACATTTGCGAGCTCGAAAGAATCAGAGGATAAGAAGTTCAAGTGTTGAAGACTTTTAGGAATGAAGATTTCATGACCTCCTAGGTATCGATTCAATGTTCAACTTATAAGAAACCTCTCCCCAAACCTAACCTGAATCCTTCCTACTGTAACTTTAGATCAAGAACAGTACTGCCCTGGATTACAGTGAGTGGGACACAGCCCACCTTGGAGGGCGCCTGAAAGACTGATGGGACACAGGCACTTTGGAGAGAGGATGCTCAGGGTTCTGGAGCTTCTGGCATGTAGTAGGCACCGACGGGTAAGTGTCAGGGTTCTCTTCCTTCCCCATTCACAGAGCCTGGCTAGCAGAGTCTGAGAGGTGACACAGGAACACCCTGCATTACAGCAGTGGCCATCCAAGGAAGACACACTCTGAAATCAGAACCCATTTCCACGTGGCCCCAGCTATCACCTGACCACAGCTCCCTTCTGCCTCCCATGTTCTGGTCTTGGTCTCTCAGTTGCCTGTTTGGACTCTCAGAACAAAGAACTGATGTTTCAAGAGAAGCAAATAGCTAATTATTCCCAAACCAGGGAGGAGAACGCGAGGGAGGAAGTATTCCTCCCACTGACTGACAGGCAATCTTCAGGAAAGGGCAGAGAATGAGCCTGGCCTCTGGACACACCCTTCCCTCATCTGCAGGAGCTGGCCCAGCTGCCTGGGAAGTGGACCTGGGCGCCAATTCCAGCAGAAAAGCGGTGCCCACTCACGGGGCCATCCAAATGCCAACATCTACACTCTATTAATAGTATCAAGAGCTAGAACAAAGGCAGGCTGTGGGGGGAGGAAAAATAAGAGGCTGACTTCAAACGCAGCTGTTTACAAAGCCCTGGCCATCCCCCATCACACAGGACTCGCGCCTCTAACCTTCGGGGGGAGACACAGGAGTGAGAAGGTGCAGCTGAGCACGGGTGGGGTGGTGGGCAGAGGCAGGAGAGGCCTGCGGGACCATCTTACCTGCCGCGCCACCCTCCGCGCCTCCCAGTAGGGCTTCGAGTCTTCCACGGCTTTGCCGATTTTCTTCACCAGTTCGTCCAGTTTCACCGTTGCTTCAACCAGAACAGAGCGGAACTTCTGACGAGCATCCTGCCAGGATACCGAGAAAACACAATTCAGACTTAAGAAGGAATCTGCAAAATGCTGCCTGACCCTACCAGAAACACCAAGGATGGATTTCACACAACCTACGAGCCCCTAAATGAATACCTTCACAAAACAGGGTCCACAGCAGCACCACCCAAAAGAAGTCTCTGTGATGCTGGAAATGTTCTGGCATCTGTACTGTCTGGTACGGTAGCCACTAGCCACGTGTGGCTATTGAGCACTTGAAATTGGCTAGTGAGACTAAGAAAATGAGTTTTATTTCATTTTAATGAAATATATTTAAATTTAAAAAATAAATGTGGCTAGTGACTCTTATATTGGATAGCACAGGCCAGATTAAAAAGCTCTGCCCAAGTCCTCAAGGGAAGATGTCCAGTTGGGCTACTCTGCAGCTTTAGTCCATAATGATGGCACCCTTTCCAAGCCCCCAACGAAGTCCTCAATCATATGACCACATGACCAACATTAAACACCGAGTACAAATTTCCCACACACCAGACCCTTCCTGGGCCTCAGGCTTGGTCCCTGCCTTCAGGGCACTTCTGGTGGGCGAGTCAGGCATTTATAGCCTGTTCCAGAGAAGTCTGTGCCAGGGCAGTGCTGGTACAGGTGCCATAGAACCCAGCAGTGGAGAACCCAGCAATAGGCCAGATAAGATGGGAGTCCACTGGGAGACTCATGGAAAACTTCTGGAGGAACATCTACACAGACGTCTGCGGGCACTTGGGGGAGGGAGAGAAAATACCGAATGAGTCCCAAACAGGCAGCAGAGCCATCAGCCAGAGGGGAGAGGGAGTGGCATGGTGTTTTCAAGAAAGGGAAGGAAGCTGAAAGTCTGGAATGTGGAGAATGGCAAGAGATAAGGGTGGCCACCCATCCTGGAGACAGCCACTATCAATTTGGGCTCGACAGATAAGAGTTAGGAGGGAGGAAGAACAGGCAGGTGGGCCGTGCCAGGCTCCAGCACATTGCGGAAGCCAAGAAACCAGACCCATGGACATCACAAGGAGGGAGAAAAATTTTTAAAAAGAAATTTAGTCCTGTAGACGTCTAGGACGTATTGGAGGGTCAGGTCAGCATCTCACAGACCCCACATCCCCTCTAACTCTTTTTCCCTTTGGGGTTTACCTGACACAGCCACGCCTTGCACCACGACGCGCACATGCACGTGTTTCAGAAAGGGGAAATGGATACCAAGAGGAGAATGAACAGCACATGATCACCAGCCATGGGCCTTTCCCAAGACCACAATGCTGGTGAAACACGTGTGTTCCACTGGCTGCAAAGGGCCTGCCTCCCAAGTAACTATCTAAAAACTAATTATAACCATCGAATTGCAGGGGCCTGTTGGGCCAATGGGATGGCTCATGGGGGTGAAGGAGGCCCTGATCATTTCTAATTTCATTCCCCACTGTTATACCAGACACTTCTGACAGTGGCCTTGGTCCCTTACCCCAATCCTACATCACCATCATCACCATTATCATATCATCATAACATCATAACTTCATCATCATCATCATATCATCATGATCATGATCATCATCATCATCATCATCATCATCACCATCATTATCATCATCATCATCTTCTTAATTTTCTCTGCCTTCTCTCCCATGTAGCCAGGCCTGCAGTCACCCACTACACCTTCTGAAGACAGGGAACAAGGCTTGTCCTCCAGAGAACGTGCTGCAGCTGCATTAGGGCCGCCAGGGACCAGCAAAGCCCCCAAGCTTCTGTTGGGCTTGATGTCCCGTATGGGGGAGATAGCATGTTGTCTAAAGTCTGGGATTTTTATCAGAGATGGATCCAATCCTGACTAAACCTCTTTTTGTGAGGCCCTAAACAGGTAATGTCTTTATGAACCATTTTTATTCCCTACAAAACAGTTACTTTCCATGTCATAGGGAAGGCTGTTAGAAGGAATAAGGGAGAATGCAAATATAAAACATCTAATGTTCCTGGGCACAAGTAGGTGCCCCATATGTATACAATTTTTCCCCAGCATGAAGAGAGACCTGTGATCATATTTAAAAACACAGAGTGGGGTCTCTCCAGGGCAAGGGTAGTTGGCATGAATACATAGCAACCTGTTACACTGTGTAAGCACCAGAGGTCTCCCACCACATCCAGACCACAAGTTAGAAAACTGAGGGGCAGATCAGTCGGCATGTACCCCAGGGAAGATCACATCATCAACCAGTATCCTGTGAACCAACAGGCTTAGTGCCTTTGGCTTATATGTTATGTATCAAATGTCAGGAAAAAATCCATAATTTTTTTTTTGATGGGCATTCTCAAATTTCTCATTACGAAAACAAATCAGATGATCTGGCAACCACTGGCTAGTAGAGTGAAGATGCCCCCTGAGATAGAAACTGACCTTTCCGGTCACCCACCACCCTGTGCCCGGATCACACCAGGCCTGCTCCACTCATTTAGGTTCCCTGCCAGCCTCTAGGGACTTCTGATTTGCTAAGAGCTGTTCTGGGTACTAATGAATATAACCCGCCTACTCTGCCTTTCTCAGACAGAGGGATGCAGAGGACAGGCAGACAGTTTACTAAGTGTCACACACTATCGTAAATGCTTAATTCCATCAATTTCTGCTAACAACCTTATCGGGTAGGTGCTATTGTTGTTATTCACATTTTACAAAAAGGGAAACTGAGGCACATAGAGAATAAGTAACTTGCCCAAAATCACAGAACCGGGAAACGGCAGAGCCAAGATTTAAACTCAAGCAGTAAATAAGTACAATGGAGTGTGATGAGTACTGAGACCTCGGTATCCACACTATTACCCACAAAAGACACACAGCTGGGAAGGCCACACAAAGAAAGAGTCATCTAAGTCAGACCTTGAAGAAAGGGGGATTTCACCAGTCAGAGAAGGAAGGATATTAGAGACTGAGGGACTAGCATGGGCAAAGAATGGCGGTAGGAGGTTTGGAGGGGGTTGGAGCCAGGAAAGGCATATGTGCCACGTTAAGGCATTTGAATTTTATCCCATGCACAATGGGGAGCATAGTGGATTTTTTCAAGCAAGTCTCAATGTAATTTCATGTACCCTTTGTCAGAAATGACAGAAGAATACTTTCTACCACAAAAAAGTAAAAGCAAGCATAATTTACTGGATGGCTGCATTGTCACCTACACAGCTGTGATCATGTAAACACTGAATACTGACTACAATATAATTATGATGGGAGGAAAGAGAATGGGAAAAATAGGTAGAGACAGAGGAAGGAAAAACACTAAAACCATTTCTTCCATAGTGGGATGTTGACAAATGACTAAAACTGAAAAATCAAGAAGGAGCCACATTTAGCCCACTATTTAGAGTCATAAAAGTAAAGTAAATGCCTACATAACCAGCTAAAATATGTTAAACTGATCAATTAAACTGCCTCTAAGGGAGAAAAAAATGGGGGCGGGGTAGGAGGATGAAATAGCAGTGGTAGGTTGTGTTTGCCTTTTGTTTTTTTTTTAATTATGGCAAAATACCACCGTGATTTTTAAGCAGAGGCATGACCTGATCAGATCTGGGTTTCACCAAAGAGTGAACTGGGTGGTTCCAGTGAGCAGATGCAGGGACCACCAGCCTGGTTAAGTGTGTTACCATCAAAGGGTATTGAACCCAAGAGACTTGATTTGAGATCAGCGTTTCCCTCCGTAAATGAGGCTGTGTTGCCAGGGATGATGAAGCATGACTGGCTGACGTCCAACCCCAACAAGCCTATTCATCTAAAGCACATTAAAAGCTAAACACAAAGCTAGCCTTCTTCCCGATAAGAATAAGTGAACCCAGTTCTCTTACCATTCAACAAGAGGATCATAGCTGCTTGAATGACAATCTTCCACAAATATTGGGGAGTGGGAGCCCGCAAACCAAATTCTTTCCTGCCTGTCCAACTATAACAGCCCTGATTTTCTTGGGCCTCACCCTGGTCCCAAAAGTGGTCACGCAACCCTGGCCTGGCCAATCAGATATGGATACTCCTAGCCTCGGTGACTGTTGAGGGAGGACATCAGGACCAATGACCCATCAGGACCAATAAGACTTCAAGCTGGGACTTCCCTGAAACTGTTAGAAAGAGGAACTTTTTCCCACAGAGATGGCTGAGTGGATAGAATAAAAGCCTGAAGCAGATGGCAGCCACCTAGGAATCATGAAGGAAGAGCCTGACAGAGAAAGAAAGCGAAGGAAGGATAGGGGAAGGGAGGAAAGAAGACATTTTGAACTTCTAGACCTAACAATGCTTTATAGTCTAACCCCATATTCCACCTTCTTCTGAGCCAAACTAGCACACACACTCCCAACTGTCACCATTGCTTTATGTTATGTTAGTTAGAATTGGATTTTTGTCACTTGCAATTGAATTAAGCCTTTAAAAAAGACTGAAGCATATGCCTCAAGGTAGTCATATTAATAGAGACAGGGAGGGGAGGGTCAAGCTACAGTCCATACCATGGCAAAGCACTGTAATTAAATACGGTTAACTGCTGGAGGGCTTCTGACCCTGACAATAAAGCCAAATTTATAAGGAGCAGGGTCTAGGGAACTTAATTCAATCTAACCTGCATACAGCTTCCCTTTAAATCCACCTTAAAGCCAGCTTGCTTCAACTGATTTTGGGCTTTTTGCCTATTTCCTAGTCTGAGAAAAGAGTCCACCATGGTCCTCTGTCTCCTACAATTATAGGCAAACCTGTTTCCCAAGATCAGAATGGCAGATGCTTCCAGGAAAGTCCGGGGAGGAGAGAAAGCTGTTTTCTCCGTGACAAATGATCCATGAAGGGAAGCAGTCACAAGTACAAACTCACCTTGGAAGAACGAGCAGACCTTTCACCAGTCAAGAAAAATGAGGCATTTACCCTTCAGGGCTGTTTGCCAGCTAATTTTTTTAGATCGGCTCTTGAAAGAGTTCTAAAAAGGGTTCCTTCTGCTTAGATGAGGCCTCAGACCTTCCAATCTGAAAACTGTGTCACATCCATTAAGTGACTCAGACTGAGGGCAATTTATTCAAGCAAAGAACTGCTGAGGGTGGCACAGCCTCCCTTGTCTGAATGTGTCAGTGTGTCAAAAATACAGCCCTGTATCAGATGAGAACTCCAGATAAACCAAACCAGCCAGCACCTGTGTGCCTTGGAAACAGGGTGCCAAGTGTCATCACACTGGGGACAGGGGCCCTATTTTCTGGCCAATTCATTCGCCTAAGCTTCAATTATCTGACCTGTAAGCTGAGAATGACAGCCTTTCCCCTTCACAGCGGTGTCCCCAGAATCAAGTGAGATTAAGATAGGATGTCAGTCTTTAAAAATAACTGTCCTACAAATTAAAGATGACACCACACTTCAAAAGATCCTTAGTAATGTCATTTATAAATACACCGTTTTCAGTTTGTAGAGAGGTATTTCACAGGCATTGCCTATACCTCACAACAACCTGTCAGGCAGGCTCAGCAAGAATGAGCCTCCCAGTCTACAGATAAGAGAACTGGAACCCTGGGGGTGAAGTGCTGTTTCGCCTGAAGTCACAGGCAGGAGTGTCAGACTTCAGACAAAAGCACAGACCTTTAGTTTTTGAGTCTCTTAATCCAATGTGCATTTCACTTCACTAGCAGTTCTCAAAATGTGAGCTGGAGGACATGGAGTGGAGATCAGGGATAAATGGAGGTCCCCAAGACCTTTTCTAGAAGTCTGCAAGGCCAAAACTATGTTCATAATCAAGTTACACTTATTTACCTTTTTCGTCTTCTTTCTCTTATGAGTGTTCAATGAGTTTTCCATGAGGTTTCCACAGGCTACTTGATATGTGACATCGTAAGAGACGGAACACAGAGCAGACATGAGAATCTAGCTCTTCTATTAAGTCAGACATGAAAGGGACTTGTAAAAAACATAAAACTATTACTTTCTTGTCACATTTTTTCGTTTGAGAACATATTAATAAAACATATAATTTATGTTGACATGTAATAGGTTTACTATTGTTTTTAATGAATACGACTTCTAAAAACTTAATTTTAATGTCTAACATGGCAACTATTATAGGTATTACCCACAAAAGCAAAAGGTCTCTGAGGTACTCAATGATTACAAGAGTGTAGCGGGGCCCTGAGGCTAAGAAGCATCAGATCAGGCCCGCTGTGTGGCACCAAGCCAGACCATGCCCCTTGGGCCTGCTCTACAAAGACCTTTCTCATAGGAGAAACACCTGTGTATTCTCAATAACAAAGAAGGGTTACTTACTCTTTCTCAGGTCTTTTTTTAATCCTGCCTGTCACTGAGAAAGCCTCCCTTGGGTGCTACTTTGTCTTCACGATACCTTCTGCACTTCTTTGTATTGGTTCCGCTTATCTCTTTTCTAAGAAGGGAGTGGGCTAGTCTGGGTTCAGAGCCTTCCAGAGAGAAGGGAATCTGCTCCAATTTGATAAGCAAAATAATAAATAAATCCACTAGAAACAAAGAGCATTGCTTTGAAAGTCACCAAGCTGTGCCCTTATGAGATGGTCACTCTAGATCACACATATACATCTAATCCTTCAATAAAACTCAAAATGCATTTCCCTTTAATGGCTTTCCACTTAGAGTTGTGAATTCTCCTTTTCAAACTGAAGTAAAAACGTGATTCAATTTAAAGGAAAATATGGAATAAACAGTATATATGGAAAAGTAGGATAAGGCAAAAATTACGACAGCGGCAGGAGAATAACTAGTTAGGATCGTAAAGCCCGTTAGCAGGAACATTCTCGAACTACATAATAAAAGGCACCACTGGAAACATTCTGACTTACTGATCAGTTAGTTATAAGACACCTGAAGCGTTCTTAAGTTTACTACAAATCATGTTTTCTGTTCGTCCATTCAACCTATCCTTTAAGAGCACTTGAGGCGGCTACTAAAACACACTAAAAAAACACTTTAAATAGTAGTTGGGTGAAAAGGGAGTTAAGTGCTCTCAATGCTGTCTGAGGAACTTTCTGCAATAATGGAAATGTCCTGTGTTGCCCAATACAAAGGCCACTGGCACCAAGTGGCTGCATGAAAACTTGAAATGTGGCTAATGCATTTTTTATTAAATTTTAATTTTTTATTTCACTCTGCTTCTCCACTTTGCAATGCTCCCCGGGCCCTCCAGCTGCCTTCTCTCCTTGCCTCTGCCCAGTTTTTCCTCCCTCAGCCCCAGCTCCCACAGACAGTGGCTTTCCCAGCCCTGTGAGATGAGAAGCCAGGACAATCTGATTTCACCTACAGGAATTTTGCAGCAGAGGCAGAATCAGGAAAAAAATGTACCAAGGTACAGTCGAGGCCAAGGGAGTCAAACCAGAAAGGCAAAGTACTGGGAGGAAGAAGAGGTGGCAAAGGGGCGAGGACAGAAAACCACAAGGGAGCTGGAGCCAGCCCCGTCAAGGGCCACCACACTCCCAATCACCGCCTGGGCCTAATTCCACATCGGCGACTTTCATCCAACCAGAAGACCCTGGTTTAAACAGCTCCAAAGGGGTGGAAACAGTCACAGAAAAGAAAAAATAGAAAAGACCAGGGCCATCAAGTGGGGAGAAGTCAGAATCATTGCTGGAGACCAGGTGCCTAAGTCCCCTTCCTTTGGACTTTCTCCACCTCAAGCCCTGACTTCAGTAGCAGAGGCCTCTCTGGGTGTCTGCCAAGCTCACCACTACTTTCTGTGGGGGACCGTCCCCCACACGTCAGGCAGAACCTTGCTTGCCACCATGTGTCTGATACAAGACCCTCTCTCAGGAACCGGAACTGAGGAAGCCAGAAGAGGGAGAGACACAAATGAGAGAGAGAGAGAGAGAGAGAGAGAGAGAGAGAGAAAGAGTGTGTGTGTGTGTGTGTGAGAGAGAGTGTGTGTGAGTGTGAGTGTGCGTGTGTGTGTGTGAGTGTGAGTGTGTGTGTGTGTGAGTGTGTGTGTGTGTGTGTGAGAGAGAGAGAGAGAGAGAGAGAGAGAGAGATTGAGAGAGAGAGAGAGAGAGAGAGAGAGAGAGAGAGAGAGAGAGATTGAGAGAGAGAGAGAGAAGCAAAAAGAGAGAACACCAGGAAGCAGCAGAGGAAGGGTAGTAAGAGGTAATCTGGTTCCTGACTCTAATCCTGCAATCACATGCCCATATAATTTATCAATAAAATCAAGGCACTTTCGAGAGTGAGGAAAAGCACTATTAATAATTATGCTGGGACGACAGGCTTAAACCAAGACTGTCAGGACAAACTGGGATGTGTGGTCACCTATGCTTAAGGCCCTGTGATGCTTCCCTCCCTTGGGTTCCAAGAAAGACTCCTTTAACCTTTCAGAAAAATCCCTTTCATTTAAACTGTTTGAATGGTTGTGGGACAAAGTGTAGGGAGTTCTAATCCCAGCTTGGGCACTGCCCAGCTACAGACCCAGGGGCAGGGCCTATGCAGCTCGAGGGCCTTGGTGAGCACACCGTCCATTCTGGTTCTGACCCACCAAGGGGTCCCTTCCACCAAGAGGGAAAAAAGGAAAGGAACGAAAGTGGGGGGTCGACAGTGTTTCCTGCTGTACATTTCCCTCTTGAGTTTAACAAGGTCTTGGAGCTTTTTTTAAGCCTAATGTGGAACTGTGTCCCTCCTACCCAGAGGGCTCTGGTTTGGAACTCTAATTTCAATATAGGATGTTTCCAAAGAAGCATGTGGGCACCCAGTCCCGTCTCCCAGAACATCACAGCCCGCCACAGCTGTCCCGCCAGAATGGACCACACAGCTTCCTTTGAAGCGATGGCCAATGTCAAGATTGCATAGCCAAGGAGAAGCATTCCATTTGGAGGCTTGGTTAAGACAGCTGTCAGATCTGGGAGTGGGGAAAAAAAAAAACTTTTTTTTTTTTTTTTAATGTTTAACTTAAAATGATGCCCTGAAATACTTCAGCGTGTATTTCCTAAAAATGAGGACATTCTCCTACGTCACCAGAGTACAAGAATCAAGATCAGAAAATTAACATTGATGCGAGGCTGTCAATCTGGCCTGTGACTTTATAAAAATTTCATCAACTCTCCCTCTAATGTCTTTTATAATAAAGGGAAAAAATTTTTTCTGGTCCAGGATCCAACCTACGATTCACACCTTGCATTTAGTTGTCATCTCTCTCTAGTCTCTTCTAACCTGGAACAGTTCTTCAGTCTTTGTCTTTCATGGCCTTGATATTTTTTAAAGATAAGCTAGTTATTTTCTAGAATGTCTGTCAATTTGGAAGACTAGTTTTCAACTCATCTTTTTTGCTGATGTTACATAGAACGAGTCACCAGAATAGAAGTTAACCAATTCCAAAATAGATATATTTAAATAGACAAAGGTCCAAAGCACCACAAAGGAAAAAACTCATAAACCTTTAAACCTCGGGTATAAGAGTCAGTCCTAAGAGTTCCTGGAGAAGGGACTAAAGTTATATAACCTTCCACGCACATACACACACACACACACATACGAGCTAGAAAAACTGAGAGGATCCAATGCTTTTTCATTCATAGCCAAAAGTTTTTAAACCCACAGGATTCTTTGTGTGAGAGGAGGCAGAATTGCTGAAACCAGGACTTTTTACTGAGTTCAACAAGTGAACTATTTCCATGTTTACACCAAGAAGTATAACATACTTAAATTCACAAACCACTTTCTTCCAAAAATTCTTAAATGTTAGATTTTAGACGATTGCACAATTGATACGCACATTTATCAGTGGTAGTGTTTCAACCACCACCCACGTGGTTATGCAACACAAGGTCCATTTTATAATTAATATGAGTTTTACAATCAAGGCAATATGGTGAGTCCATGGCCCAGTCTTGGAAAGCTCTAGAGACCCTTTAGTGCAGCCTGCTGGAAGCATGCATCCACCCACCACGGCATTCCAGGCAAGCTGGCCGTCTGGCTTCTGCTGGCTTTTGGATAACCTTCCTTCTGATGGCAGCTGATCAGAATGGAAATAAAGGAGGGCACAGGATGCAAAAGAACCAAAGTCGAAATCCACTGCTATAACTTTAGAGACATGGAAGAAACAGCTAAAAATGTTAAAAGTGGTTGCTTCCAGGAGTAGAACTGGGGGTGGGAAGGAATGAGGCAGAAGACTTTTCATTTTCCATTAAAACTTCTCCGGGGCTCTAAAAAACAAACCAAAACTACATGCGAATATTGCTTCACTAAAAATAAAATTTTAAGTAATTGCAACTTAGGTTAACCAAAGAACTGTTGTATTGCTCATAGCATCGCATCTAGACTGAGGGTGATTCATATAATTCATTCAGCACATGGTTATATTAAAATCAAAATATCAGCCATACAATTTCAGGCCTGCAAAAGACTCTGCTCTCACTTAGCTCAGATGCTTCCATTTCACAGGGGATGTAACTGAAGCCTCAGGAGGTGAAGTTCTTCTCCCACAGGTGTCAGGGCAAAGACTGAAAACCTGGTCCCTTATGTCCTAGACCGGTATTTTTTCCTTCCCACCAACCTCGGCAGGGACCTCAGAATGTGCATCCTCCACATGTACAAACACACATCCCAAAAGTACCTAAGGGCACGGGCCCCAGCCTCAGACTCCTGGATTTAAATCTTGGCTCTCCACCCACTGGCCCTGTGAGGACGTTGTCTCATCAACATCCTCAAGAGCTGTTGTGAAAACAGAATAAACTATATAAAGCACTCAGCACAATGCTTAGCATATATAAGCTTTCAATAAGTAGTGGTGATTTTTAAGTACATGTTATTATTCAATAAATGGCAAATGATAGAAAGGAAAGAACCAGCACTTGTTGAACGTTTTACGCTAGATACCGTGCCAGGCACTTTACAGACATCACCTTCTTTAATCCTTAACACTGCAAGATAGGTATTGCCCTCCCCATTTTAGAGAGAAGAAAATTAAAACCCCAAAAAAGCTAAAAATGCAAGACTGCACAGCTTTTTAAGAGGCAGAGGGAGAATTCAAATCCAGCTTCCCTGAACTCCAGAGCCCATACTTTCCATCATCACATGCTCTGTAGTTTAAGCCTCTATCAGCTCCAAAACAAGTCTTCCCACACTTTTTTGACACCCACGTTTCATAGCATTAAAGTGTGGTTTGCTTTAACAAGTTCCAGTTTGGGGAGCAGATACAATTTCTAGCAAATGCATGCAATACTAAGATTCTATTTCCCCACTGGAGATGCCAACAAAACCAGTGACAAGGAGAGAAAGCCGCATGTCAAGAACTGCCCAAAGAGCTTTAGAACCTTTCCCCTGACTTTATAATGTGTCTGCCACTACTGTACTTTTAGTTTGAGGCTCCACTGATATTTTCTAATAGGCACTAAAGCCATGGATGGCATCATTTTCTCACAAAATTTTTAAGAAGTGGGCAAAGCGGCAAAGAACTGCCTACAACAAGACCCACAACTCTGCAAAGAAACCACACAAAAACAAAAACAAAAAAACCTGCTTGCTCTCTCTTGCTTTTATTGTTGCTGGCTTGTTTAAGGGTCACTGGGAGTACTAATCAAAGTCCATGCTTTGCTAACTGGTTAACCGTTAAAGCAATTCGAGAAGACACTAAAATGCGGCTGTTTATGAAGTGAATGAAAATGGATGTCCTGCAGGCCTCAGAACAGTTTGCTATCTCTACACCACCACCACAAGTGTGGCAGTTTTCAAATGTGGCTCAAAAATCTTTGTCACTGCTCCCAAGAAGAGATGGACTCTACTTCCTCTCCTCTTAAATTTGGGTGGGCTCCGGATGTTTGGACCAATGGAATACGACAGAAGTGCTACAGTGCGACTTCCAAGGCTCAGGTAGAAAAGGTCAGGATGCTTCCACCTGGTCATCTTGGGATATTCACAGCTGGGGAGGCCAAACACCATAAGGAGGTCAGAGTGCCTGAGACCGCCGTGCTGGAAAAGTCAGAGGTAAGCATTCTGGTTGCCAACCTCAGTCGAGCTCCCAGCCATGAGCCAGTGTCCACTGCCAGACACAGGAGTGGGCCTCCTAGGATGTTCAGTCCACCTGAGTCTTCAGATGACCACAGCCCCAGATGCATAAGTGACCTCAAGCCAGAACTACCCCACTGAGCCCTCTCTAAATTCGTACCCCACAAATCATGGGCAAAATAAAGCAGTTGTTCTAAGTTATGAAGTTTGGAGGTAACTTGTTAGGTAGAAATAGAAATCAGAACTAGGAAGAACAACACCCCCATTCCATCTCTTCTTCCGATAAAGCTGAAAACTGGGGAAGGAAGAAAACATCAAATCTGCTGGCTTCAAATCTACCAGGATGAAGCTGAAGTGAATGAAAATGGATTCCTTTTGCAATGCTGGCAAGAGAAGAGTAGGGTAACCGAAGACAACCAAACCCCATCCATCACATTTCGGTTGGGTCTGATGCCAAACAATGAAAGAGTTTATACTAAGTGGGATCGGCTGTGGTTATAATAAGCAGCGGATGTTCCTCTCATTGTCTCCCTCCTCGCAGTTTCTTTCTGTCACAGCAAACATTAATATCTCTTAGATAATCCAGCAAAACACGGCAAAGGAAAAATCAGGCAGAAATAGAACAAAATTGTTTCCATCTTCCTTTAAGGAAATGAAAGAGGCAGATTCTCCAAGCTCTCTAAGAGCTGCTTTGCAAATGACCGATGAGATCCTTGGTGAAGATGCTTTGCATAAAAGTGAGTCTTTACTGTTGGAAACATCTATGTGGCCATAGGCAGATTAACCCTCGAAGAGGAGGGCCAGGGCAGAGATAACTGGGATGCCTGCCAAAGGATGGATGGAGTTCAATAGATGTTTAACTCAGCTAGCCAAAACACACACACACACACACACACACCTCGCCACTACGTTAAAGGCCCCTACGATAAATGCTCAGAATGAAAAATAACCACTCAGTATTAAAAAGCTACAATCCACGGAGACCACAGCTCTCTGCTCCCTACAGAATTTGAAGATGCTATTAACCACGAGAACAGCAATGAATCCATCAACCCCTACAGCCCATCTCCTTCTCAGGAGGGGACACCTGAGGTCACCTCTGTCAGAGGGAAGGCATCTTGGATAAACCTGGGGGTACGGTCATGCCACTGTACAAAAGTTTGCTTTCCTACAACAGCAAGAGCCTACATTCCTATGATGGTTCCAGCTAGGAGCCACAAAACTTTATGTATTATCTCATTGGACTTTATAGTTTAAAAGGAAGACAGCAATTTTTTTAAGACAACAGAGTCCATTTTAACATTAGATATTAGATAGCTATTTCTATGTTCTAGCCAATAGTCCATACTATTATTTTGCTCATATGGCCATGGTGAATAACACTGTGCCGAGAGAGCCCACATGTGCCCACAAGTCTATCCGTTTAGAAATAATGCAAATACTCAAACTCGCATAGTAACTAAGTTTGAATATCTAAATATTCTTAATATTTAGAATGTTTTCCACTATTACAGCTTGGTGATTTTTTGTATTTCACAATTGAAGGTTTCTTGGCTGCAGACAATCCTAAAATGCCTTTAAGGCACTTTTCAACCCTCCCTGAATTACCACAATGAAAGCTTAACAATGTAGCAATTCACTAAGCACACCCACCAACATCAGGGTTTACCTACAATTAAGGCAGGGACTACCAATCTGAAATTTTTTTCCCACCAGCCTTCATAGTTCCTAAAATTCCTTCCAAAGCAACTCCTCTGATTCATAAAGATATCTTTTAATAGTTCTTCATTCTCTCCACCCCTTCCCCCATTCCCTGCCTATGAAAGTGATAAAATATGGTCATTGTAAGTAATTCGGAAAACATTACTAAATGGAAAATAATCACCAGCATTCTTAGCATTTAGCAATAATCACTAGTAACATCTGAAGGTACTTTTTTTCTAGAGCCATGGTTCTCAAAATACGTGGTAATGGATCCCCCTAGCCCCGACCCACTGTGAATCGACGCTTCCATAGAATATAATAAAAATAAACTAGAAAAATGAAATGCCACTCGGATATCCTGGCAATGTCAAATTGTTAAAAAAAATTTTAAAAATTAAAAAATTCTAAAATCTTACTTTCAATTTCTATATTTACTTCACCATGGCTGGTACTAAGCAGTGCATAGTCTGTAGACAGCAGTACAAATCACTGTTCTTTTTCTCATATGCATATATTATTTTACATACAGTTTTATATATACTCTATACTTTCATGTATACCTGATAGTTTTATTACCTAATTTTTCTTCCACTAAATAGATTGTGACCATTTGTCCACATTCACACATGCCATTCTTTGGTAATATAAACCCCTCTTAAAACACAAACATCTCCAAACAGAGCAGAATCTGAGACCTTCATGAGCTAAGAACTCCATAAGGGACTTTGGTGACAGGAAGGAGGACACAGGTCATGCTAAATGTCACAACTGTGCCCAGGGCTGGCCCTGCCTAACAGCGGCCCGGGGACAATTACAATTCCAGAGCCAGGCACTGGAGAAGAGAGACCTGCCCGCTTTTTCAGGACACTGTGTAGACAGTGACAGGAGCCATGAGTCCACAAGAGCTCTCGATTCTAACCACAAACTAATATCCATTCATTCTGGCATTCATCACATCCCTGTGTACAGGCACTGCATAAGATGCTGGGGACACAAAGAACGGCGCAGCCCAGTCCCTCTGTCCAGGGCTCATATCTAGTGGGGGAGCCAGATAAGTAAACAAATGACCTTAAAACAGCCTAAGTAACACACACAAGAGGGAAGTAAGGGTGCCAGAAAGTGCATGAAACAGGAAGTGCTGGTTAAGACCGCCTCCTGGGCCCCAGCCACAGAGATTTTGATTCAGCAGGTCTGGGTGTGGCCCAAGAAACTCTAATTCTAACAAGTTCCTCTGTCATGCTGAGGCTACCAGTGCAAGGACCAAACTTTGATGGCACTGCTCTAGAGCGTGGTTCACAACCAGGGGAAATTTTGCACCTCAGAGGATACTCACAAGTCTGGAGACATGTGTGGTTGTCGCAACTGGGAGCGGAGGGGGCTGTTATTGGCATCTAGTAATTAGATGCTGCTAAAATCTACTATGATGCATAGGACAGCCCCCCACAAAACAAAGAATTATCGGGCCCACAATGTCAATAAAGCTAAAGTTGAGCAACTGCTCTAGAACAAGACACTTGAACTCTGTGTCTCAGTTTTATTATGGGCAAAATGGGGGTGATATCTATCTATCTATCTAATAAAGCTGT
>NW_011888782.1:3542284-3545499 GCF_000151845.1 Pteropus vampyrus
ATTCATTTATTTAACCAATCCCCTGTTGATAATCATGTCAATTTATAACTTCCCAGCATTGTTAAACAATGCTGCCGTGAACATTATCAGACCTATATTCTTATCCAGTTATTCCCTTAGAATAAATGCTTACAAGTGCAACTGCTGGGTCAAAAGTTACTGTCCTTTGACATCCCATCAACAGTACGGGGCGACTGAAATAGGAAACCCAAAAAGTCCTACCATTCTGATGGCCAATCTTCAGGTCACAGCTGTAGGGACAGCAGCAGCAGCCCCAGTTCGGGTCACCCAGAGGCACACAATAAAGACCTCAGATGTGTTTGTCTTTACCACCAGCCAGTGGCCAAAGCACCCTAAACAAAATGTTCCCTTCTACCTCCCCCACACTGCTCAAGCTGCGGGTGACATCTGCACTGTCAGCTCTCTTCCTCTTCTACTTCCAGGCTATGCGAGATGTTAACTGACAGTCCCAAATGACTTGGGTCTCCAGGCCTCAGCTCTGATGCCCTCTATTCCACAAAGCACCTCCACCCTCAGCTTCCCGAAGGGCCTTGCGTGTCCCTCACACACTGTAACTAAATGCTCAAGTCCAGGCGTCATCAAGCTCCTTGAGGGCAGGGACTGTGTCTGAGGTTTAGTGAAGGGCCCCACACAGGACTCAGCCCACAAGAGGGGCTCAATGTTTGTGATATGAATGCCTTCAGGCCAATGTTTACTTGAATCAGATCTCACCTGGGTACAAAGAGGTCAGGGCCCCTTCCCAGCCAGACAAGGCAGCCTGACGCCTGGTCTGGAATTTGATGCCAGCTTCAAGGAACACTTATTCTTCACTTTCCCTTGTCCATTTATCACTTCAAATATTCTCTAGTACTTTCTTCAAAACATACCTGATGTTTTATAGGCCCTTCCCCCAGTGTGCATCCACTCACACCACACACACAGGTGCGTGCGCATCTTGAAGGACAAAGTGCTAAGATGTGACAACACTATCCTTTCAGAAAAGAACGTTTCCCCTCCCCTGACTTGTGCTAATAACCCATTAGAGAGCCCAAACTGCTTGCAATTCACCCCTACTGTCCCTCTCTCACCCCCCGTCCCCCCATTTCCAAGCTCAAAACTATTAAGAGAAAATGTTTGCTGGTTTCTGGAGTGGGGAAAGACAAATTCTGGGTCCAGGTCTTATGCAAGTTTGGGGAACACAGATGTCCAGAATCAAATGTTTTTTCAAACCACCCTACAAGTCTGCCAAGAAACCATCCCACCCAAGCAGTGCGGGAAAGAGCATGAACATTTACAACAAACCGCTTTGCCTCCCTAGGGAAGGGTAGGCTGAAAAGGCAGCATTTAATTACTCAGAGCCAGAAAAGCTAGGTCTGGCTATGTCCTTCCTCCTTCTCCTCCTCTGTGACCATTTCAGTGCCCTAGAACAGCCTCCTTCAGAGCAAGCAAGAGAAATAATGAAAACACTATACATCATGGTTAACAACAATTGGCATGAAATACTGCAAATCTGAGATTTAGAAATTCTCTGTGCTGCGTCTTGCTTTAACAAACAGTTGGAAAAAGATAGCTCTGTATAACATGCATTGGAAAATTACATCAGCATACTTACTTGCATTGCCTCACCTGGCAGGGCCGTTACACACTGAATGACTCATTTCTCTCTCTCTGAATCTCTCCTTCTCCTCTATCCATCGCTCACCCCACCTCCAGCACACTGGTCTCCCCTTGCTGGTCCTTAGCCAGGACAGGCCGAGCTCCCAGTTTAGCACTGGCTGCTCCCTCTGGCTGGAATGCTCTTCCCCCACGTGGCCCTGACGCTCACTCTCTCCAGACATCCTCCACCCATTACTCGTGACACTGTATCCCCCTCTCGCCCATGCCCCCCAATGCCCACACTGCCAAGGCCTCTTCCTGCCTTATTTTCCTCTTTAGCATAGGTCACCATGTAACCTACTGAGTATTTTAATTGTTTACTGCATTTCCCTCTCTATATAATATACGCATCAGGAGGACAGGGAGTTCTGTCCGTTCTTTTCACTGCTCAATATACACTCAAAGAGGTGTCTATAGGAAAATATATTTACTTTCTTAATTTGAAACCAGGGCCCTCTCTGGTTAAAAGGTTACTCCCTTCAACAGCTTGAAGAGGCTGGCCCTCTTGATATAAATCAGAGTACAAAAGGGATACAGCACTATTCAAACAAGGTCAAAGGCAGAGCGAGGTACAGGAAAAGGCAGATACCCAGCTGACAACATGCAGGTGGCTGGTATCTTCGATAATCTCCGATTTAAACAGCCAAAACACAGGATGGGATGCTAAAGGCCAATCCAGGCCTGCACCTCAGCCTACAGCTGCCCAGAGACAACTGTACACATTCTATGAGCAAAGTAGCAGGCCCTACAAACCTGGTCACCAATTGGCTTTAATCAGAGTCAAAGTCAGGAGGGGTGCTGGGCACTCCAGACCATAATCAAAAAGCAAAGGGAAACAAAATGTGGGGAGCAAAAGACCCCCCTCTAGGGGCTCTGAAATTATTGAGTCAATCCTCATTGTTTGCAGATGCCACACTCACTAAATTTATTCACAATTCCAAAATCAATACTCATGGCTGTTCTACAGTCATTCGTGGACATGAATGGAGTGGCAAAAAAAAATTTGAGTCACCCAACGTGTGCATTCCAGGCCAAGGTCAAGCAAATTGACGCTCTGCCTTCTTGTTTCAGTTCTCATGCTGTAAACAAGTGTCCTTTACGCAGTCCATTTAGTGCCTCGGTTTTTGCACTTCTATGCTTTTTACTGGTGCTTCTGATGTTTAAAATGGCCTCCAAGCCTAGTGCTCAAGTGCCGTCTAGCGTTCCTAAGCCCAAGAAAGCCGTGATGTCTTACGGAGAACACACATGTGTGTTAAATAGGCTTCGTGCAGGCCATGAGTCATTGTGCTGTTGTTGCTCATGAATTCAACATTAATAATAAAAATACATTGAAAAAGGTGTCTTTAAACAGAAACACACATAAAACAAGGTTATGTATTGGTCGGCTGACAAAAATGCTGTGACCCAAGGCAGGCAGGAACCTAATACAGGGTTAGGGTCTTGCAGGCCTCTGGTCACATTTCCCCCCCACACACACTCCCCTCCCCCCCACCCCCGCCCTGGGAGTCATGGTTCAGTATTCACTAACTAAATGTTCACAGCAACTTATGGAAAACAAC
>NW_011888782.1:3545549-3565567 GCF_000151845.1 Pteropus vampyrus
TGCCTTCTTGTTTCAGTTCTCATGCTGTAAACAAGTGTCCTTTACGCAGTCCATTTAGTGCCTCGGTTTTTGCACTTCTATGCTTTTTACTGGTGATTCTGATGTTTAAAATGGCCTCCAAGCCTAGTGCTCAAGTGCCGTCTAGTGTTCCTAAGCCCAAGAAAGCCGTGATGTCTTACGGAGAACACACATGTGTGTTAAATAGGCTTCGTGCAGGCCATGAGTCATTGTGCTGTTGCTCATGAATTCAACATTAATAATAAAAATACATTGAAAAAGGTGTCTTTAAACAGAAACACACATAAAACAAGGTTATGTATTGGTTGGCTGACAAAAATGCTGTGACCCAAGGCAGGCAGGAACCTAATACAGGGTTAGGGTCTTGCAGGCTTCTGGTCACGTTTCGCCCCCACACACACTCCCCTCCCCCCCACCCCCGCCCTGGGAGTCATGGTTCAGTATTCACTAACTAAATGTTCACAGCAACTTATGGAAAACAACTACCGGGAATAATGAGAATCAACCAAATATTAAAATGACTCTGTTTCCTGCCCCACACCCTTTGGCACACTCCCCTCCACCACCCTCACTGCTCACACCATCTGCTACTCTTTGCACGTGGACTCTCATTCTGCAGGCTTGTGCTCAGGTAGCTACAGGTGACTCCTCTCTTAGGGCCTCTGTCGCAACACTCTTTCATTGTAGTTATTACAATCAGTAATTACAGGCCACCTCTCCACTCTTCACCCCCAACTAAAATGTAAACTCCCTGAGGGCAAGACCTTGGTTGACCCAGGTGTCTGCAGCTGCCCACATTGTGCTGACACAAGGCTGGTGCCCAGGGCTTGACTGAGGAAGCAGACGCACAGACTCCAACCTCCCCTCCAGCTCCGGCAGCATGACAAGAATCCAGACAGCCAGCACTGAGGGTGAAACCCCAGTGTTCTTTTGTGAGTCTGACAGGAAACACCTATTAGACCCAGGCTGCCTGGTTGCCACATGTAGCTACTGAGAGGCCAGTCCAAACTGAGAGGTACTCTAGGTGTAAAAATACACACAAGATTTTGAAGACTTAGTATAAAAATAGCTGTAGAAAATCTCAATTTTTATATTGATTCCCTGTTAAAATTATACAATCTGGGACATTCTGGGTTAAATAAAAATAGATTTAAATTAATTTCTGCTGTTTCTTTTTACTTTTAACATGGTTACTAGAGAAATGTTAATTACTTACATAGCTTGCATTACATTTCTGCGTCTATCTTGGTTGTAACAACCATGAAAAGGTCAGCCAGCAACAGGCCAGCTCTGACCGCCTCTCTCTGCCATTGCCAAGTGCTCACCAGAGCAAGGTAGGAAACACCTGTCCTGCAGCTTCCTGTGACACATAAATACCTAAGTGTATTCAGAAAAAGGATTCAGAAATCAGGGCTAAAAAGAGTTCAACAGATGAGACAGTTTTACGCTCAGAAGGTGCTAAGCAAGCGCTGCTGGAACAGTAGCCAGCACAGAGCAGGGACACAGATATTTGTTGAATGAATAAATCAACCAGTCCTTTAAAAAAGACTACTTCCAACTTGTCCATTCATAGTTGAGATGGTAGAATATGAGAGCTGGAGGGGATCTGGAAAATGACACTGCCATGTTGTCGAACCATGAGGATGCTGTGCCTCTGTGTCCTCACCTGAGAAGAGGTAGGCCCGCCTTCTCAACTCTCCAGGCCTGTGCTGTCCAGTAGGACTTTCTACAATGATAGAAGTATTCTCTGTTCTAATACAGTAGCTATTGAGCTCTTAAAACGTGTGACTGAGGAACTAAATTTTTAACCTTAATTTTAATTAATTTAAATTCAAACAGCCACTGTGGCCAGAGATGCCACATTGGAAAGTACAATTCCAGGCTGTTTTGACAGGATGGAATGAGATAAAGCTTATAAAAACACTATGTAAACTGTAAATCCCTATAGAAAAGGTTTCTGATGTTGTTTAATATATTGCAGATCTGAGATTCTGAGAGATTTCAATTGCCCAACAAAGAGACTGGATTTGTCACAAATGAAAAATACTTAAACACAGATTTTACTCCACTTGGGGGAGAAGGGCGGCCTATAATCGGAATAGAGGGGTTCGCGATAACCCTTCACACACAGCTCAGAAAACAAGCTTTTAATCCCCACTCCCACATCCAAATTTGGTACCTCCGGGCCCTCGGCACAGCACGCAGTCAGAAATCAAGTTGTCAGTATACTGCTGATAGATTACATTCCTATCTCCTGCACCTCTTAGGAACCAGATGTTTCCTGCCCTTTCTACTGACCTTCCCAGCTATTTCTTCTGCTACAGAAATAGGTCCTCCCAACAGCTCCCTTCATCTGACAGAGTCATTTACGGGCTCTCAGATATATGTGGAAGTTGTTCGAATTTGCTGATGGATAGTAAAACCAACCACTACTGAAAAGAGATGGAGACTAATTGGTAGCTGTGAAGAATGCTAATCTGTTTATACTCAGGTTGGAAGATGCTCATGAAATTCAAATCAGGATCTAGTCTCCCAAGATTCTTCCCAGCAGGAAAACCCTTCCCAGTCTAAACAGCTTTTCCTTGCCATTAAGATAATTATATTCTACACAGAAGCAGCCAATAAAGAAATGAGCAAGGAAGTAGAAGGGGGTGAATTATTGGACCAGGAAAGTCAAAGAAGCTTTAAGTCTGAGAAAACACACAATCTTTCCAAGTACAACGTGAGGAACCGCCCTAAAATATTGAAAAGATGTTGTGAACTAATTTATTCTCCTCTCCATTAAAGAGTTCAGCTCATTTTCACCTCAGTTCTTTCGGCTTTTTCACAGACACATTAACTTTAGGGCTTAAGCATGTGTAAAGACCTTGGTTTTGGCCGCCAGAGCTTCCACGATGAAAAACAACATGTGAAATTGGATCCACATGTGTTCCACCCACAAGCTGGGCTCAGTGGTATATTTTATTCTGTCAGACAGCAGGCTGTTGCTCAACTCGAAGGGGGGAACGCCAGCAATCGCCCTCCGGCTATTAAAACAAAATTAACCATTCTGGTGTCAGCGGGAATGACACCACTTCACCAAGAACAGGGACCCAGAAAAAAAAAAAAAAAAGAACAAGGACCCGGTCTTCTGTACCTCAAGTTCAGTCTCCCGCCTGTTGATGTCATCCGTGGACTGATTTAACTTCTCCAGTTCTCCCTAACAAAGAAAAGAGGGAGAAAAAAGATTTAAAAGATTGTCTTTTGTTTCCAATATGACTCAGCCCATTACCTGCAAAATTACTCCAGCACGATTTGGGAAGAGGGGTGAATCAATATTAATTCTCAAGAAAAATAGTTGAGCCTTGGCTGGTAGAGCAAATGAATATCAGCATTTCTGAAACCTTTTTCTTGATGGTATCCCTTTTGAGACTGTCACAAGGTCCTAGGAATTTGTCTTTTTTTAGGTCGAATATTTATTCCAGGTTTGTGACCAGAGATAAACCCACCTGTTACAAATGGTTTAGGGGCTGAATCAAAACAGTACCTTCTGCCTTACAGCAAGAACTTTGCAGAAAAGACAATAAAATAAGGCCAAGCCAAAAGTATAAACCCAGTGAAATGATTTAAATCGAGGGCAGAATTCTGGCATTAATTCATTGGTGGCTGAGTATTTTTCTATAGAGATGAAAATCTTTTCAAACTGCCAATTATTCAATATCTCTAGGTGGTTTTTTTAAAAATAGCTTTTAAAAATCTGTCTTTAAAGAAACAGTTACGAACTGAAATTTTGTAAAGAGTACCCAGCAAGAAGTTAACTCGTTTTACTCTGCAAACAAAGGATCTTGTTAACACAATTCCTGTACCAAGAAAACAAGATAACAGTAGACCAAACTGATGATTTTTTTAAATTTTCTAATGCGAAGATTTTTCCACCTGATCTTATCTTGCTAATCTGCCAAAACAATTCATTGAAACCGCAACAGTTGAATTAAATGAGCTTTAATTGATCTGTGCACTGAAAAACCAATTAGGGCTCCAGGAATTGCAAAGCCTACTTAAAAGCAATATATAAAGATTTATGGAAAGGGTAGAAAAACGGGTTTTGGATTTGCTGTGCTTTTTGCTTAGAGAGTGAAGAGATTAAGCTGTCACTCCTAGATCTCCGGTTGGAAACTGTTTTTTAATCATCTCCCTTAGAAATGGAGGCACAGAGAGCCAGGCCAATCCCCTTGCCTTCTCCCCGCGTCAGCTTTGCGCATCAGTTGTTCCTGATTTCTATTCACACCCGACCTCATATAACAAGGAAAAGCTGGGTTTTAAAGCATTTCAGGCCAAGTAGAGGGTTGAAACAGTGATGACTGTAAAAAAGCTTCAGTTCAGTAACAATGAATAAAAGGAGGACGAAGATGGCTCAGGCCGGGCACCTCTGCCAGGTGAGGACTCGGAACCCATGGCACCGGTGCCAGCCCACGCTGCAGGGGCGAACAACGCCCACCCCGGACGGCCAACCCCTCCTCCCAGGGCCAGGAGGCTGTGCAGCGCCCGCGGCGCCGGGAGCCTAGCTGGGGTACCCCCGCCCCCTTTTTCCCTTTGTTGCTCATCCGCTCAACCGCTGGGCACGCTGCGGCGACCCCCGGATTCTGCCCGAGGTCAACCCCGCAAGATATTCGGGCCGCATCCACGCGGGCACTGCAGCCTCCGCATGAACCGAGTGAAATCGGGTATCCAGACCCCCTCTTCTTGCCCCTGGAACCACGTCGCCACCACCCCCACCGGGGACCGCAGACGCGGGAGCGGCGAGGCGGGTGCAGATGCCGACCTCCGCGGCGGCCCTCGCGGAGCCGCGATCGGGGCGCCCCCGCGCGCCCTACCTGGATCCGGGGGTCCACCTCTTCTTCCTCCTCCAGCTCCTGCTCTATCCCCGCTTCCTCCTCCTCCTCCAAGTCCCGGGCCGCCGGCGGGAGCTCAGCCGGCTCCTCCGAGCGGCTCCGCTTCAGCGCCGCGTCCATGCGGGCAGCCGGAACGCGAACCGCGCGGCGGGCTTCGGAGAGGTGGCGGCCGCCGCGGGCTCGGTTGGAGCCGTCTGGCCACAGCCGGCACCAGGAGCCGCGGTTGACACTGGGTTGCCGCTCGCCGATGCGGATCCCTCCAGCGGAGGCGGAGCGGAGGAAATGGGCGCGGCCGCCCCCTTTCTGCCGCGGCCGTCAGCGCAGCGGCGCCCGCTCCGCCCTTGGGCAGCCCGCGCCGTCCTCCGCGCTGCTCTGCCTCTGTTCCTGCGCCGGTCCCGGTTAGCCGGGGCTCGTCACAAAACCCCGGCTCCCTGAAAATCTCCAGCGTGGTGAAATAAGAGAGCCCTCGCCCCTTTTTAACTAAGCAGTATATCACAAACTACCCAAAGTTGGCCGCCTACTTTTGGGGACGTTTTTTCCTTCCCTCCTCGTCAAAGGCAAATTAATTGTATGGAAGGAAAGTTTGGGGTATTTCCACTCTCTGAAGTCACTTTTAGAAGCCTGTATTCAATGGCCCTGGACCAGCTTCAAGACTCGCTCAAACCTTTCCTTGACTGTAGATGCTCCAAGCATGTTTCTCCCCTTGGGTGAACCTTGGGAATTTTATCCACTTGAAGATTTCTCCAGAAAAGGGAACAGAAACATATACTCGCATAGATACAAAAGTGCAAAGAGGTTAACCAGCCGCAGCTCCATGCATGGATTTTTTGTCCAAAGGCTGTGGCCCCCCACTGGGCAGAGCTCCATACCCAAACACCTGTGCTTTCATAGTTGTGGGATGGTTCTACCCGAATAGCCAGGGAGCATGGAAAATCTATGGATCAGGGGTGTGGGTGGGTGGGTACAGCCTTTTCGAGGAGAAGGTAAGTGTAACCCCTGTTAATGGGCACACTCTATCCGAGGATTTATGAACTGGTGAGGCTCCCTGCCCACCCAGAACAAGTAGGTAGCCAGAGCTCCTCTGGCAAACTCAACATCACAAAAGGCCAAAGAAGGAAGCGGGCAGTCTCTGCTGTTAGTTATAAAATGTCAGGGCCACTGTGATGTCAGGGGAGCACAAGGTGAGGTGACCTTAGCAAAGGAGAAAGGACATTGTCACTGGCGACTGTTAATGTCTTCTTCGTTATGCAAATGCAGAATATGTACACTTTATCCACAGAGGTTTGTGGCCCATCAGCTCTGAGTTGGGAGGACAAACTTACTTGAGAAAGCAGATTCTTTCTGAGAACCTATCATTAAAGCCACTTGGAAAACTTGTTTCTGAAGGTTTTATCAGAAACTAAATTGAAGGGTTACTCCTTGGGCAAGGTACCACCCTACTACACACACTGGCACCGTGGTCCCACTGTCAAAGGAAATCTGTCCTGGCTCCTGGAGGTAATATAGGTTTAGGCCATAGATTTGTTTCTGAAAAGGTCACACCTATTCATTGTTCTTTAAATCAGGAGAGAATCAGCATATCTTTGAAAGATCTGAAGTTCCTTGATTTTCCAGTGGTGATGAAGGCAGGGACAAGATAGCCATTAAAGGTCACTTTGGGAGAGAGCCACCATTGTTTCCCTGGTGGCTCGGAATTGAGCCTATAATTGAGCTGGTTCATCCTAGCTGTGAATAACCTGAGAGACAGGTGGAAAACCAGAAAAGTGAGGTCAGCCCTGCCTCTAAATGCTTCTCAGCTGGTGGAACCCCAGCCTCACCATTTTAATCTCTAAAATACATTTCTATTTAGCTTAGATCTAAGACCAATAAAGTGGTTCAAATGCTACCATCGGTCATAGGGAAACTGCTCTAGAACATCAAGTCAGAGTTGTTTTGTTTTTTTTTTTTAAGAGACCTGGGCCAACTATAGCATTAATTCCCATAGTGTTCTGAAGTTAACATAAGGAAAATAAATAAACCACATCAGTACTATATATTTCTGTTGGTACATGTGTATGTACATAAATGCATAGAAAAAGGTCTGGATAGATCCATTCATACCCAACAAAGAGGATATTTCTACCCCTGGGAAAAGGGGGTAGGGAGGGGTTCAAGATTGGTTAGAATAGGAGGGATCAAAGAGAACTTTTAATCTCTCGATGATGTTTTCATTTTTTACAAGGGCGTATTTATGATTATTTGTGTAAAAATAAATTTAAAATAATACATACTGTATTAGATTTCTATTGCTGTGTAGCAAATTACCACAAATTTAGCAGCTTACAACAACACTCATTATCTCACAGTTCTGTAGGTCTGAATTTCAGGCAGGTATAGGTATGACTAGATTCTCTCTGCTCAAGGTATCTCACTGAATTAGGTTTTCAGTCAGGCTGCATTCCTTTCTGGAAGACTCTGAAGAGAAAAAAAAGTATTTTCATTTCCTTGTGGTTGTAGGACTGAGGTCCCATTTCTTTGCTGACTATCAGCCAAGAGCCAATCTCAACCACTGGAGGTTTTAACCTTCATTCTGTGCCACGTGGCCCCCTCCACCTCCAAAGCCAGCAACAGAGAACCTCACTTGTGTTCAACTAATGAAATCTCACACTTCAATCTATTCTTTAGGAAGAACTCAGTCCCTTTTAAGGGCTCACTTGATTAGGTCAGGTCCACTCAGAATAGTCTCTCATTCTTAAAGTCAACTGTGCCATATACATAACCTAATCATGGAAGTGACTCTCATTATATTCATAAGTTCCCAAAATTATACAGCAGTATGTACATCAGGGAGCAGGAAATGGGCCAATCTTATAAATTCTGCCTGCTGCACATACTAAGATGGCTTGTAAGCCAAGCAGATGCTTGATATTAATTTTAGCTGGCATATTGATCTGGAGCGGTGGCTCTGAAAGTATGGGCTGGAGACCCCTGGAGGTCTCTGAGAACTCCATGAGATCGAAACGACTTTCATACTAGTACTAAGACAATATTTGCCTTTTTCATTCTCATTCTTTCATGAGTGTATGTTGAAGTTTTCCAGAAGCAGACATGTGATATCACATATCTTTTAATTGAATGCAGAGATATGAGGATCCAGTTGTCTACTATGAAACTACACATTAAATTTGCAAAAATGTAAAACCATGCCCTTCTTCCCACTATTTGTTTTGTTTTGAAAACTATATTTCTCATTTTGGAAACTAGTTCTTTTTCATAAAAAAAATATATTTATATTAACATAAACGATAAATAGGTTTATTGTTATTTTTAGGTGAATGAATAAAGTTTTTAAAATCCTGTACAGTAACCACATAAAAAACAACTCTTTGAGATCTCCAATTGTTTAAAAAATATATAAAGGCGTACTGGCCCCAAAAAGTTTGAGAATCACTGATTGAGACAAAATGTGTACTCTAGGTTTGTTATCCTTTTTTTAATGTGTATTTAAATGTTCTACTTCCTCCTTCATTCAAAAGATGTCTCCCCGCACCCCAGACCTATGCTGGCCACTGGTGGAGTATTATAAGCACAGTACATTTTTGCCCATTTTAAAAGACTTTAAATATAACTTAACAATTTTAGATGATTGAGGAGATGGTTAGACGTGGTGTTGTTCGAGTGGCCTATCTTCTGTTATTTCCTAGGATCTATATTTTATCGATTCTTATAAAAAAGTTATCACCCAATTATAATATTGCACCTTTGGAGAAAATGGTTAGCTTTATAGTGCTTTGTCTGTGATGTGGTTTCTGAGCACCCGCTTCTGCCTTGCCAGGCTTTGGGTGGGTCCCAGTGGTGCAGGGCTCACCTATATCAAAGCTGCAGTTTCTTAGCACAGGCCTGATCACATCTTGCATAGTGTGGGCAGTATCGGGGGTGGCTGATGACATCTAAACAAAAATCTTGAGTACTGCTTTGCTTGGAAACCACATTCCTGTTTGCGTTTTTTTACTACCTTCTTGCAGTTTGTTTACATCCAGACACTGGGGATAAATACACTCTATGTGTGTTTGTTCCCTGCCCACCACTTCCTTAAGTTGTAAATTTTCCTAGGTGAAAAATCACAGCCTCTGTGCTGTCCCAGTTGCCATTTAAAACAGCAGGCTGAAATTTGGAAAAAAAATAGGAAAAAGGTATCTGGCAGAATGAGCCTGGGTTTACAGATTCCTCTGTAATGCAGCCTTATTTGTCATGCTCTGGTTTCTCTAGTAGGATTGAAATCAGCTTCTCCTTTTGTAACCCCATCTCCCCACTGATGTCACACATTTACAATCCAAGCCTCGTCCTCCCTGAATTATAAAGCAAGCAGGTCTCCAGTAAAGAGACCCTCTCCTTACCTGGTCCACCCATTCTGTGCAGTGGTGAGCACTTGGGAATGTTTCTGTTTCTGTAAGTGTGGAGAAAAACTCGATTTTGTTTCATAAACACTCACAGAAAATCCTGTCATCCTCAAGGCACTTTCCTGTATTCAGGTGAACAGAGTGTGCTCAACCTGTGTCTAAAATGCACCTCAGCCTTTCTTGTGAAAGGACAAACTTGTTTCCCCCGCAAACTCATGAATCCGAGAGTGGAAGAAGGAGAGGAAGTGAGATGGTCTGCTGACCTCAGAGCACTTGGATTTAGTTTAGGGCAGAAAGAGGGGTGCTGCCGGCCATTACTGTGGGTGAAGGGGACAGAAGTTTCCCTCCAGAGACGGAAGCATCATGCGCAGAGGTCCTGAGGTGGGAGTGTGCTCCAAGTGTTGGAGAGAAAGCAAGATCGATGTGGGCAGAGCAGAGACAGCAAGGAAGATGAAATCAGAGAGCTGCAGGTGGGTAGGCCATGGAGGGCCCTCAGGTCACAAGGACACAGTAATTAGAATCTGTGCTATAGAAGTTTTGGTTGGGAAGGTAATGAATTCATTTTTAGAGCATACCAGTTTTAAAGGGAAAACCCTGAAAGCTCAACTCCCTGTCGTATTTGAAAACCAGGATCCAGGTTATCCAAGGGTTGAACAAAACACTTTAGAAGGTCTTTCTTGTTGCCTCGATACACTTCCTTGCCTTAGCAAGTGTGTGACAGCTCATCCCATCTTTGAGGATCATGTTGGTTTTTATTTCTGATACTTGGTGGCCTCTGGGAAACAGGTACGGTGGAGATCTCTTCTTTTGGTGGGGCTCACAGAGATACAGTGACAAGAATTACATTTGAACTGGGTTTCAATCCCAGCTATGCCATCTGGGAGCTGACTTTGGACAAGCTACTTATTCTCTCAGCACCTCAATATCCTCACCTGTAAAATAAGGATAATAACACCTGTGTCTCCCTGTCAGAGACATTGTAAAGGTTAAAGAAAGTGATGTTTATAGAATGACTGGTACATAACAAAACTTTAATTCACAGTGGTTCCCTTGCCTTTGTTCTCCTCCTCTGCCCCAGGGTTTAAACCTAAGGGCATCAGGTATTTCACCTAAGAGTTTTTTTAATATCTCTTAAAGTGAAATTTGCAAGGTAAAAGTGGCCAGCAACATTAATTTAATACATTTCTGAGCACCTACTACATGAGTGCTCTATTCCAGTTACCAATTTGAGGACCCCAAACATGTAAATGACAAAGTCCTAGTGTCATGCACCTACAAAAATTATGCCCCAAGGAACCACATGAATTCTTCATTGTGACGTTAAGGCTCTTTCTGTTAAACTTCAATGCTATTTAAATGAAGATTTCCTGCAACATGGAGTGGTTCCCCTCCCGCCCCCCCCCTAACTTTACATCTGCTTGTTAACCCCTATAAAATACATCTCCTCTTTTCACCTACAAAAATTATGCCCCAAGGAACCACATGAATTCTTCATTGTGACGTTAAGGCTCTTTCTGTTAAACTTCAATGCCATTTAAATGAAGATTTCCTGCAACATGGAGTGGTTTTTTTCCCGCCCCCCCCCTAACTTTACATCTGCTTGTTAACCCCTATAAAATACATCTCCTCTTTTGGACTAAAAAAGGAAATAAATATGCATTCACACCGCATTCTAGTAGTAGTGACTGAAGAAACTGAAAATCAGCATCTTTTCTAAGCCCACCTATAATTTTTACATGGCGCCTTAGGCCAGAGGTTACAAACTGGGACCTACTGGCTGGATCAGACCCTAGAGCACGTGCTGTCTGACTGACATGGTGCTTTATAAATTTGAGCCAGCAGTTAAAACTCAGGCATTGCGACATGAAAATTCAGACTTCCCTGCTTGGCAAGAGTCTGGAGATGCGAGGAGTGACTGATCCCTTGAGAAAGGACTTGAGCTTTCAAGTTAACCTCAGAGCCTTGTTGGCAGACCCTCTTACACCAGCAGGCTGCACCCCACCTCTCTTCAGCACCCCATGGTAAGGTCACAAGGGGAGGATGATTCCTTCTGTCTTCCTCTCACTTTCTCTTCTATTCTCACAGCCCCCAAAGGATCATGGCATGTGGCAAGATGGATGAGTTTTAAAGTAGACCTCAAACCCTTCAGCAATAGTTTTCAGCCCCAGATGACTGGTTCTCAGAACTTAAGGAAGTATAGAAGCCAGTTCTTTGAAAGGGATTGGGGCCTCTCTATCAGCGAGGCATCTGTTTAGTTCTATGATTCCAGTGACATCCGTGTGTTGCCAAACTGTCTTGCATTGTGGCCACCCCCCTCTAATGAGAACCTTTATTTTGTGTCCTAAATTGAATTAAACTCCACTCTTCTGACCCAGATGAATTACAGACCTGAGTACTTGGAGAACCCAGGAAAGAAATTTTGATGTTTATCTGTGATCTTAGAGGACTTGCAGATATCTTAAACGGTGCTAGAATCTTAGAGACAGAAAAAAGCCTTCCATTAAAAAGAAGAAGGTAAGTTCCATACACAGCAAACCAGTGAGCGTAACAGATTGCAGATGCAGTTGTAGAATGGATTTAAAGGGGAAAGGGCATTACTGTGCCCTTTGGAAGAAAAATGATTGATCACTGTGACCCAGCTTGCGTTAACCAGGAACAAATCATGTCAGCCTTGCCCTCACTTCTTTATTCCATGGTTTATTAGTCTAGCCAGGAAGGGAATACACAAGACAAGAAGTCTTCATTGTAAAAAGACAATTGTACAGCAAAAGGCTACGTAAGTAAATCTACTTATAAAGAAAACCAAAATTTCATGTGAAATTTTTTTTTAAGTTTTTACCGAGACTTTACCCTGCAAAATGAAACTTAAAATTAGGAAGATAAGTTATTTTCTTGTATTTTAAAAACTATTTGACAAATATTTTCTGACCATCTATTATGTGACAGCTTCTGGCAAGGAAGATGCAGCAGTGAACGAATTAAACAAAATCCCTGCCCTTGCTGGGGTTTCTAGTCTAAGAGAAGACAGAAAAAAATTTAAATACATAAATGAGCAAAAGAGTTGCAATTAGTGATACTGATAATTGCTATGAAGGAAGAAAAAAAGTAGGATAACCTAGTAAAGAAGGCTGAGGGTAGGGTGCCCTAGGTGGGGAATGAAGAAAGCCTTTATGGATGTGACCTTTGAGCTGAAATTTGATGATGAGAAGGAGTCAGGCGGCCATGCTCTGGAGGAAAGAGGGATCTGGTTAGCAGAGACCCTGAAGAGAGAGTCAGCAGGACAGCCCGGGGGATGGTCAAAGAGTGAGCAAGGAGGATGGGGTGTTGAAACGAGGTGCCAGGCTTGAGCACAAATCAGATGATGTGGGGCCACAGGAAAGCATTTGGATTTTATTATAAATGTGATGAGAAGCCATTGGAAGGATTTACACTGAGGAATGACGCAATCGGATCTACATGTTTAAAAGATGACCATGGCTGCTATGCGAAAACGGGATGGTCATGAAGCCAAGAGTGGGAGCAGGGATACCAGTTAGGGGGCTAGCATAGGGGCCCCAGTGAGATGGCGCTACTTGGGCTAAGCGGTAGTGGGAGGATGAGTGGAGACAGATCATGATGTATTTTGAAGATAGAACCATAAAATCTGCTAGTCGTTAGATATGGGAATGGGCGGAATCAGAGGCATCAAGAATGATTCTTGAGATTTTGACCTGAGAAGTGGCTGAATGATATTGCCGTTTACTGAGCAAAGTAGGACAAACTTGAGAAACAGGTTTGAAATAAAGAGGTGTGTTTTGGACACCTAGGTCTGAGAGGTTATTAAACACTCAAGTGGAAATGTCAAGTACAAAGATATACACCTGAAAGCCAAGTCCACCGGTATAAATTTGAGAGTCAACTGAATGTAAATAATATTTAAAGCCAAGGGGACTGGATGAGATCACTTAGGAAAGGGGAGATGCTGAAAGGAAGAGGACCAGGATTAAGCTCTGGGGCAACAAATATTTAGAGATTGGGCCTTAGACCAGAAGCCAGGTAAGAGTAGTGCCCCCAGCTCACTGTAAGAATGGCAATAACAACCACAAAAATGAGCAATCCACTGTCATGTTTTGGGGCTGGCTTCTCTTGGCATATTTTTCTGGTAAAATTGTAAGATCATATAATATGAAATTATTCAATTAAGATTTGACTTTCAAACATAATTATAAATAGTATAACTTTGGCAAAAATATTTAAGAGAATTGTTAATTTTCCCAGGTGTCTCCCTTACCCCTTTGAGGTTAAAATCATTCTCATTTTGCAGTCTTTTTGGTGCTCATCCTCATATATTTTCTTTAACACTGCTGTTTTATCATTTGTCAATGGCTTTGCAAATGATTAGGGCAGTTCCCCAAAATTGCTTTCCTATCTTGAAATCTTGCTTATTTTGCAAGACTGACAGTTTTACTTTGCCATCAATTTCTATGTTATTTGTGTTATATTTGCATTGTGTTGTTGTAGCCTGACAACTATAGAGAGAATAAGGAGAAAAGATTTTGACTCAATAGATGGGGGCAGAAACTTGGTTTTAAAAGAAAGGAATGTGTGTCTGGTCAGTTTCTTAGGGATTTTAATTTTGTGTCATGATTATGCGGGTTGCCTATAGTAGAGTCCACTAGCTGTTCACTGACTATGTTCTCCTCTTCTTTAAGCACTTAGCTAAACAGCATTTCCCTACCTATCATTTGGCTAGGTGTGGCTCTGTGACTAGATGAGCAGCAGTGAGTGATATGGCACTTTCAGGCCTGTCCCACAAAAACTTCCCACACGTGTTCCTTTATGCTCCTTCCTCTTCTGTGACTGGATGCAGATGACAATGAGGCCCTGGAGAATGGCAGATCCATGAGGTAAAGAAAACCTGGATCCTTGAGTGGCTGCATGGAAGAGAGCATGCCCCTCCCTGCCACACACACACCAACCTGAGTATCCTGAATTGTTGTTACCCAAAGTACAAATAAAATTCCATTGTGTTTGACCATTAAACATATGGGCCTATTTGTTACTGTGGCTTAGCCTATCCTAAGTAACACACTGCTCTACTTAACTTCAGGAATGGGATAATGAATACCCAATAATGAGGAGTCTCTTATATATTTCAGCAAGACACGTTGCTGATATCCTGTGACTTCCTATTGACAAGCTGAGAAACATGGTGGTTAGCCCAAGTTAGAGAAGCAGTGACTGACTGGACAACCAAGCCTATAAGCTAATGAATCATGTTCAACCACACACATTCTTTAGGCTTAATTCTCAGCTGTCTTTTTCAACATTTGTAGTAATGAATATAGAGATGGCATGCTTCTCAAATTTGCAGAAGACACAGTGCTAGAAGGGATACCTGGATTGCACAACCATGATTCACAAAGATCTTGACGTTAAGTTTTCATTATGTCGTCGTATCATGATACCGACATAGAATTAGCAAAGACTTTGATCCAATGGGTAGGGAAGAAGTTTGAGAAAGGTCAATGAGCCAAATAAAACATACTGAAATTCATTGAGGCTAAATATAAGGTCCTGAACTTAGTTTGAAATAAGCTAGAACAAGATGGGGAAGACGTGGCTTAAAAAAAGATTTAGATGTTTAGGCTGCACTACTAAAAGTATTGTTTAGAATGAAGAGGTGATAATCTCACGTTCACCACCTAAGGAAGACTGCCTCCCAGAGTCTTGCAGTGAAGTGCTACACTGGACATGAAATGTGTTCAGAGGAGGGCACTATGGATCATGAAGGCACAAGGATGTAGATTTTATATTTAGAAAAATAACTTTCTGTTGGTTGAGTCTATTTCATTTTTAACTGAGCTGCTGCAATAGGTAGTGAATTTCCTGTCTCTGGAGACATTCAAATTAAATTAGCCATATGAAATTACTGATATTCAGTCATTTTTGACATGGTTAGCAATTTCATATGCTCAACTAAACAGTTGGTGGAAATGGTGGAAGGTGAGTCAAGCAATTGCTATGATATTTTAAGAGCAAGTGACAGAAATATAACTCAAACCGGCTTAAGCAAAAGAAGAGAGGGGTGATAGTGGAGTGGGAGGTGTATTGGCTCGTGGAATTTAAAACTCCAAGGAAATTCTAGCTTCAAGTGTGGCTAGATCCAGGAGTCTGTCCCACCTTCTCCATCTCTCCTCCCGGCTCTCCTCTGTTGGCTCTATTCCTAGACAAGCTTTGCCTTTATGGGGGACAGTTGGGCACCAGCAGCTCCAGACTCAGGTTAAACCAGCTTAACAAACCCAACCAAGAGTCTCTCCTCACCAATAATTCCTAAAACTGACTCTTATTGAACTGAATTGGGTCACAAGTCCATCCCTGAATTAATAACTGAGGCCGAGTGAGGGGAAAGGAGGGTAGAATTACTGATTGGCTTGGCCTGCATTATAAGTCCATCCTGGAGTCCAGATGAGGTTGGGGAGAAGGTTCAGTTACATTGGCTGAACCGATATAAACAAAGGGTGGCTTCCCCCTAAAGCTACCCCTCAAAAAAACCCAAACAGAAAACCAAACAAACAAAAAACTGAGATACTACTACTATAGGCCAACCTGAATGATGAAAAGGACCTTCGAAGTGAAGATCTGGGGACGGAGTGTTCCAGGCACAGAGAGCAGCTGGTACTGATAGAGAAATGAGCTAGGTGTTTAAGGAACAGAAAGAGGTCTAGTGTTTCAATTATCTATTGCTATAAAACAAAGCTACAAACTTAGTGGCGTAAGATAATAACCATTTTATCTTTCACAATTCTGTGAAATGACTGGACTCAGCGAGGCCGTACTCTGTTCCATGTGATTCTAGCTGACTGCAGTCTAGAATATGCAAGATGGCTCACTCACATGCCTGGCAGTCAACGCTGCAGGCTGGGGGCTCATCTGAGACTATGGCCCAGTATTTCTTCATTCTCCTTGTGGACCTAGGAACATCCAAACCTGTAGAGAATTTTTGTAAGAGTTTATTTGAGCCAAACTGACAACATGCCAAGAAGCAAGATCTCAAATGTCGTGGAGAATTACATTTTTGCGGTTCTTTTTATACATTTGGAATTACGGAGGGAATATAAGGAATAAAACATGAAGATGGGAGAAAGCAAGGAAAGTCTCTATGATTGGATTACAGGATAGTTAACTAGATTACATGCTCCCTTGAGGGTGGGACTAAGAAGTTTTCAGACCCTTTGAGAGATCTGAAAAAGAGCTTTATTCTGGCATTTCAAAGGTATGTTAACCAAGATGCATAAGAACAATGGACAAGACTGGTTTAAACCTTTTACTTAAGAAGTTACAGGCCTGAGGCGTGACTACCCACCATGCCTAGTTAGACATTTATGATTAGGTCACCCTGTGAGATTACTTTTGGTCACTGATTTATTAGAGCCCCTTTTCCATTCACATCCTACACGGTGGCCTCTCTTTGTGGCTTTTGTTTTCTCACAGCATGGTGCCTAGAGTCCAAGAGAGGAAGCAGAAGCTGCCATTCCTCTTAAGGCCTCAGCTTGGAAGTCCTAGAACATCAATTCTACTACATTCCATTAGCCAAAGCAATCAGAGACCTGCGTGACATTAGTGTATATGAATAGGTGGACCTGGTGGCAGCCATCTTAGGAGACCATCTACCCCAGCCAGTGTGGCCGGGCTATAGTGAGGGGAAGAGTAGTGTGCAATGGATTTGAAAAGGTATAAAAAGGCGAGATTGGTGTCAGCAAACTGTGACCCGCAGGCCAAATCCGGCCCACTGCCTGTTTATATAAATAAAGTTTTATTAGAATTGTTAAAAAACAAAATTCAACTGAATAAATTTGAAGACCTAATTGACTTTATTGAGTGATTCATGAATCAGACAGCATCCCATCTAGCAACTAGAAGGTCCCTCCTATAACTCGTACAAAATGGAAGTGAAAGAGGCAGAAAGAAGGTAGGACTAAGAAGTTGATGGACTGGATTATTTCAGGCAAGGACACTTTCACTTAAAGGAAGGCAAGAGGTCTCATCAAGCAGATTACCTCTGTAGTGTCGGTCAGGAAATTCCAGACTGGTTGGTTTAAAATTCCACCCCTGAAACTGAAATTAAGTTAGGTATGAGTCTTGGTAGGGCTTAACAAAAGCAACTCCATTTGGGGTCCGTTGTTTCTTTTTAACAGAACACAGCCACACTCATTTGTTTGCCACGTCTGTGACTGCAATCCTGCTACAACTGCAGAGCTGAGTGGCTACAACAGAGACCACATGGCCTACAAAGTCCGAAATGTTTACTATCTGGATCTTTACAGGAAAGTTTGCCAACCCCTGGGCTAAGTCATGAGGTGCCCGATAAGTCTACTGAGGGATCTGAGTTTTATTCCAAGTGAGGAGAAGCTGTTGGGAGGTTTAAAACCAGTGAGCCACAATATATGACCTCCATTTCTAAAAGAAATGCTCCACGAATGCATTATAGAAAAATAAAAGTGAAAGCAGAGAGACCATAGCAGGCTATAGCAATCCTCCAGAGAACAGATAGTAGAGTAGAAAACTAAGAGAAGTAGATGAATTGGCATATACATGGAGAAGAGGAAGCCCACAGGACTTGCTGAGCCATTAGATATAGAAATGGGAGAAAGAGGAATCAGCATGACTCCTAAGGTTTGGGCTTGAGCAACTGGATTAATGGTGGTACCATCAACTGAAAAGAGAAAGACCCAGGGATGAGCTGGGTGGGAGAAAAGAGCAGCAAGGTTCTGTTTTGCACAGACTGTGTTTGAGATGTTTGTCAGGCATCCAAGAAGCAAAGTCAAGTAAACAATTAGATACTCGAGTGTGGAGATCAGAGTATAAATTTGAGAATCAGTGTCAAAGTAAGAATGTCCTGACATGTAGAAAATTTTTATAAGCGTTTATTAGAGTTTATTTGAGCCAAACGGATGATACACCTAGGAGTGAGATCTCAACAGACTGAGAAAAATTTTTCTCAGAATGAGTTAGCAGTTTCTTTTACACATTTTGGAATAAAGAAGATTACACGAAGGTGGGCGAAAACAAGGTGGAGATTGGATTACAGGATAGTTAACAAGATCATGTGCTCCCTTGAGGGTGCTTCCAGGGTCTGAAAAAGAGGCATTTCAAAGGTGTGTGAACCTAAATGCACAAAAACAATGGACAGGGCTAGCTTAAACCAAAGATAACCTTTTACTAGGGAAGTTATCAGCCGAAGGCTTGACTATCCACCGCAACCTGCCCAGTTAAGAATTTATGATCAGATCACCCTGTGAAGTTATTTTCAGTTAGACTTATTACAACACCCCTTTTTCATCAGCTTCAGTAAATAGACAGTTGAGGCCAGAGGCCTGGAAGAAATATCTCCAAGGAAAAGATAAAGGGAGAGCCCTCAGCTAGGCAAAAACCAGAACCCATCAGAGCCAGGGAAGTCAGTAAAAGAGAATGAGGAGGAGTGACTGGTAAAGCAAACGGAAGAAGGGAAACTGGTTTCATGAGAACCTGAAAAGAATATTTCAAGCTGGAAGGAGTGGTTCACTGTGTTGAATGCTTCACAGAGAAGTGACCACCCAATTCAGTAATACAAGGGCTCTCTAAAACTTCGACCAGAGAAATTTTAATGAGTAGGGAAGACTTAACCACTGGCCAGAGTGGTTTGAGAAAAACATGAGATGTGGGCAAGTGGAGATAGCAAACATATAGAGACCTCTTTTGGGTAATTTTGCTGCCAAATGAACAGGTCAAACCCTCAGGTGTCCAGTGCAGGCCCATGGCCTTTAAAATCCCTTTTCGTCCTGTGGAACTTTGGATCCATGAGGCATCTATTATGTTCCAGCTCATTACTTGTCTGTGGTGCTGATGAGAAATTTCTTCCTGATGGCTCATTGGGAAGTTGGATGCAGCACAAAAGAAATCCACACTGATAGCTTAAAAAAAAAAAAATGAAATGAAAAAGATTGCAGCCAGAGAGAGGCAAGTGTAGACGTCCAAATGGGTTTCCTCCATGTCGTCGGAAGACCTGCAAACCCGTAAAGCCAGCACTTTCGTTTCTGCTGGATCTGCAAACTAGCTCTTCCTTCTACGCTTTCCCAAGGAAGCTTGTTCATGCAAACTTCTGAAATTTGCCACCAATTATAAATATGCAACCCAAAGAATAAGCACATGTCTGTAATGAGGAGACGACATCTCGTAGAAGGATAAAAAATAGCATTTTTGTTTCAAATTTTTGTTTTGTTTTGTTTTGGAAAACATTTAGTTTCTCTGACAAACATCCAAGACAAAATACATACTCATGTATACCTTACTTATTTTTTTAAATTTAATCACATTGTATGGAAGACATGGAGATAATTTTTTTTTTAATCTAATTCTATTCCCTGACAGTTTTCAAAAGGGATGATCTGACTCCAAAATTTGAGCTCTGAACCATTTGCTGTCCTGTTTCATAGAGGTACAGGCTGACCCATGGGGCTGCCCGTCTTCTGAGATCTATTAAAGGGTATATATATAAACATAACAGGAGCCATAGTTCTGACTTTGCCTATGAACTAGTTTATAAACTCCTTATGAAGCTGTGTGACTCTGAGGGTGTCCTTAACCTCTGTGAGCCTTCGTTGCTCCATTTATCAACTGGCAATATTAGATCCGCTTTGCTGTTATGTGTTAAATAAGCTAACACAAGTAAAGGTCTGTGGATGTATTGTGAGTTCAACGGATATCTGCACGTCCACCCAATCCTTATTGA
>NW_011888782.1:3566762-3572689 GCF_000151845.1 Pteropus vampyrus
TTTTCCTCCCCAAAAGGCTACCTGGACCTAAGAACCCATGTCTCCATCTCCATCTGAGGTTTTGTTTTGGGGAGAACCTAAACTAAAACACGCATCAATGAGCAGGATAGGAATCTTGTTTTTGTTTTTTATGTTCAGAAATAAACTTGCTCTTTTGTGGAACAAGAACAAAAGGGAACCTGTCACTATTGGGAAGAAGCATTGTCCTTGAAGCTGTAGAAGTAGAAATTCAGTTCTGGCCATTGGTTAGTTACAAAGTTAAACCTTAAAGTTGAGGGTTGATCTGTTGGCCAAGATCTGTTGTTGGCAGAAGTGGAATAACCTGACTGATTCTGGGTGTGGAAGTATATTTATTCCCAGTCCTAGTGCTGTGGGTTGGAGGCAGAATGTGCGAATGGGAAAAGGATGTGGTTGAGACAAAGACAATATTCAAAGCAAATCGTGGAGGCCTAGAAAGGCCGAACTGAGGTCACGGAGTTAGAGAACGAAGTGGGTAAGGCAGGCTCATGAAGTGGGGGTGGTCCAGATTAACTGCGGGGATCAAGGGTAAAGGCCAAGGCAAAAGCTTCTATCCCTTCCCAGCATTTGTGTGAGGGGCCTGCCAGTGAACAATACCCCCAGCAACCCCAGCAGATCTCATGACACCTTCCCTGGCTGTGGGTCTATTTGTCTGGGAGGAAAAGAAGAGAAGGAAACAAAGATAAAAAGCAGTCGAGCCCAGTAAGGACACCTGCATCCCAAGGGCGCAGTTTTAACACATGGAAAGGAAGAATAAAACAAAGGCCACCATTAGTAAAGGGGGATTTCCAAGAACAATCAACAATCACTGAGTAATCAATCACCTGCCTTCCTTCCTACTGATTTTATGAGGCTGCCTTATTCTTATTTGGATTTGTGGGTCTACAGAAAAAATGCAATAATAGTGTTTCTGAGGAAAGGCATATTTTTTCAGGTGCTACAGCTGCAGAACAATTTTAATTCCACAAGAAAGCTGGGTGGTCAGCTACGAGTAGAGTTGTCCAAGTTGGACAGTGAATATTGTGGAATAAATCAGATATATCCTGCAATGGAGATAGCAGATTAGAACCTGTCAATGAATCTGTAGACTAAGCATCTTGACAGGACTTCAAATGGTTGTACTCTCCAAAACGAGACGACCTTCATCCTACCCCCAATCGAACCAAACCAAAAACATCCACCTGAGGCCTTCCCAAACTATAAGTTTTTCTCTGTGACACTATAATTTCTAGATGGTTACTGGTAGCTTTAGTTCAATAATCGTAAGAGTCAGGTAGACCTATTACTGGAAATCATCACAGCTGTTCCTTTGCCAGGACAGGATGCAGTTTCCTGAGAAACAACATAACCTTTAATCTTAACTAAAATCCTTGCTTCATAATTCTTAGTCTCAAAATGGCTCCTTTGTAATGTTAATTTCAAACACTGCTAGATGTGCTGACCATAGGGGTTTAACCGCCAAGACTTAAAAATAAAAGTCATCGAGTCCATTAAAAAATTCATGAGGACCATGTGAAATGTAATTTTTAAAAAAGTGAGGATCACAGAGATGAGTGTTCTTTTATAGAACACAATTCAACATATATCTTTATATGTTTGTTTTAATTAGCAGTGGATGTTTGCATGAAAACCATTTTCTCTTTACAAATAATCCGAAGTCTCTGGATTATCATCAATAAGCAGGCTAGTCTAAATCGAGATGTGCCATTAAGTGTAAGACATATCAGATTTTAAGAATTTAGTATGAAAAAAAGAATGTAAAACATCTCCTTGGTAATTTTTTATATTGATTACATGCTAAAATGATAATACTTTCTTTTTTCACCCATTTCTTTTTACGTTTCTAGTGTGTCTGCTAGAAAATTTAGAAGTACAGATGTGTGACTCCCTCTGTATTTCTATTGGACAGCGCTGTTCTAGCTGGTCTTCTATAGTATGGGTTTGGGGGCAATCTGTTAGAGGCATGGGGGTCAGGAGGCCTGCCTTAAAGTTTCTTTGCAAAGCAAGTGATGCCTTTCTCCAGAGCGTATGTTTGGGAAGGTTTATTTGTGGGGGCTGCTGAAGATGACTGTCGAGGGGAGGTGCTATAACCCTTCCAGTCTCAGTAAGCTTTCTATCCCATAGTAACCGGAAATTGTTTTCTAACATTTCCTTGCATTTCAGAAATGATGTGGCAGTGTTTAATTCTGAGTACTTCTTTCTCTCTTCATCAAACACTTTATTGTGTAATTTACATAAGATTCATAGTTTAATGAGTTTTACTACATTTACATAATTGTGCAACATCACCATAATCCAGTTTTAGGACAATTCCATCACCCTGAAAATTTTCCTCATGCTCATTTAGACTCAATCTCCATTCCCAGAAAGTACTAGGAAACCCCTGATCTGCTTTCTAGATCTACAGTTTCATCTTTTTAAAAAAGGAATTTCACATAAATGGGATCATACAATGTGTGGTCTTTTGTGCCTGGCTTCTTTCACTTAGCATACTACTTTTGAGGTCCATCCATGTTCATAGTGCTTTTCTTGCCAGTCTCAATTTTTCGGCCTACTTTTTTTAGAGGAAACAAAAAATGGGTGACAGGAAATCTTGGGAAATTCCTCAGTAACTTGGGTGAGCCTAGAAAAGTCGCCAAGCATAACTAAAAAGCACACTGAAATCTTCATGTCACATTGGGATTTGACTATAAGAGACTGCCGATTTTTCTTTTCTCCTGTTTTAAAAAGAAAATTGTATTGCCAAAACAATATTCGTTTCCCCATTTTACCTTCCTGTTCTTGTCTATGAACTCACATACTTTATTGTACTCATAGTGTAGATAAAAATGTGATATTTTACATTTCTTTTCCTTTACCATAACGTATTTTTAAAAAATAATGATGATAAATTTGTATTCCAGCATCCGTCTCTCTCACCTAGAAGCTGAGCCGATGTAACTGCTTATTATGAAATTTAACACCGTGACAGTCATTATTTATTCAACCAAATGCAAGCTGTTAGGGCTCTGCTTACATTGAAATCTAACCAGATGAATTTAACATCCCATAATCCTAAGATTCTACAACACAAGTCATGGTATTTGTTTGCTTAACTCACAACAGCAAAAGAGAAACACTTCAGGAACTCAATTTTCTTTGCTAATAAGCAGGTACCAAAATAATATCTTCTGCCACCCCCTCCCCACATAAATGAAAAGTTTGCCCATAATAATATGTGGATTCTAACGAGTGGGTGGTTGGAATTTCTGATGAGCACACCCTTAAAGACTAAATCACACACAAGTTGGTAAAGGAACCACCCATGAGAATCGCAAAATGTGACAAGTTGGGGGCGGGGGTGGAGGCGGAAGGAAGGAGAAGTTGAAAGATCTAGGCTGGGTCAAATCACTTTCAGTCACATTTTTAATCAAATCAAGTCAAAACTAATCTGTTTCATGTCTCTCACTTATTACCAACAGAGGTATTTAACCTGCCCACCCTGCTAAAGGGCTTCACCCTGTGGTCACCTGCAGCTTTAAAAGACAATTCCTCTACCCACTGGCTTTCTCCCTCAGGCCTTTTTCTGCCACAGCAGCTTGCTGAGCCCACAAACAAGACTGGCCTTCAGGATAGCCCTTAAGAGATGAGGGCTAGGAGCTGGTGGATAAGGCCACCAGCTCCCTGACCCCTAGAGGGACAATTGGAGGTGTGTTCTACACACAGCCTCTCAGAGGGTCCCCAGTAAGAAGAACGAGGCCCAGTTGTCCTCAGAGGTAACCTGCTTGTTAACTTACCCTTTTGGCTTTTCTCTATTCCCTATCTCTCTTCCCACTTCCACACTCTGCTTCCTGGGATCACATCCCAAATAGACTACTTGCCCCAACTAAAACATCTACCAAAATTTTAGATAAGTGCATACTTTGAAGGGATTTTATTACTACTTTTGGGCAGAAATCTCTGAGTCATCCTTAAGAAGAAACCAGAGAAAAGAAACCAAAATGATGAGAGTTGTACCAAACAGTGGCTCCAATCTCAAGTCGTCCCAGTGTTATGGAAAAATCCCAAAAGCTCCAAAAATCAGACCAGCAAAATTCCAAGCAGTAACCCAGAGAGAAAGAGAACTCAGTTTTATTACACCAGCGGTCCCAGAAGAGCTAGTGCTCTGAAAATCTGGGCACAGAGCTTAGGGGCAATTTCACTTTTATACCCGCGTTGTTGCCGTTGGCATGGGCTGATTTACAGACCCCTGAAATTGCTATGGGCCACGGGCAGTTACAGAGCATGGGATTTTCTAACAAGCACTAAAGCAATACATCTTTAGGAAAGGGTGAGTTCTCAGTTGACCCCAAGATCTTTGGCCTATGCGGCAAGCATGTTTACAGAAGCAGAAAAAAAAAAAAAAAAGAACTGATTAGAAATGTTGGCCAATTAAGTGGGAAATTCCTCTTCACCAGCAGAGGTGAGACTCCCTATCATGCCTCCCTAATTATACTGTAAACACACTGTTACTGGAACCACAGGGGTTGGGGGCAGGGAGCTGAACTCTATGCTAAAGCTTTACACACATTAACTGACTTAATTCTCAAAACAACCCCATAACGTAAATACTATTATCATCCTCATTTTACAGAGGAGGAGACTGAGAGGTTAAAGTAATTTGGCCTGAGTCACACAGCTAGAAAAGGTAGTCAGGATTCTGGCCCAGTCAGCCTGGGTCCAGATTTTCAGAGCATAGTCTCTGACATAGCCCTGAGATTGAAAGGGGTGTTTGATAAATGCTGGCTCGATTTGAGAGCAAGTCATACAGAGAAAAGAAAGAAGATAGTCTGCATAATGTCTTCAAATATTTGAAGGCTTTGAGCCATGAACCCTTTTGGGGTCTGGTGAAGTCCATGGAATCTTTCCCAGAATATTTTTAAGTGCATTAAAAAACAAACAAAACAAAACAAAAACACGGATGATAAAGTAAACCAATTATATCGAATTAAATTTATAAAAATGCTGCCTAAAATTGTGATATAGCAATATATACATCCACCCTATGGGGGTGACTACACATTGGAATGGACTTCATAGATGTGTCAAATCTCTGTCATTAGACTGTGCCAAGAGAGGGCTGAGCTGTCCAAATGGCAGACCGGTTTCAGGATAGACATTAACGATTGGCTCCAGAAAACCGAACTACAAGACCGCTTCCCTCTGAGTCGCCGTTCACCGTTATTAACTTTCTAAAACATAGGTTTGGTTGTATTTCTCACCAATTCTAAACCTTTCAGTGCCAGCCCTCCATTGTCCCTAGAATAAATTCTAGAATACCCAAGAGGACATTCAAGGCCTGTGGGACCCGAACCCGATAATTTACCTTACTAATCACTGACCAACACCTCCCATGTTCTTTACACAGCAAATTCTCTGCCTTCTTGCTTCCCCGCCTGTGCCATATACTTCAGAGGCTCCCTGCTTCCTCTGCTTGGAATGAGCGAGCACCCCTTTCCCCCTCAGCTTAAACTTCTTTGCAAAGTCTTCCCCATAGCCCCTCTCCCAGGTAAAATTACCACGCCTCCTCCGAGCACCTGTAACTCTTTCCACGTACCTCTACTATAGCATGATTAACACATTATATTATAGCTACTGTGGACATATATTAAGGCCTACTGCATGAACTATATCCTATTAATCTTAAGCAGGATACAGCAGAATCTCTTGCCTAGGATGAGAGTTCACTTAAAAATTGACTTGAGGGTGGGAGGAGGGTCATTCCTTTGATACAGGTTTTAGATAACCTGCATAGAGTGTCTCAGTATTTCCCACCAAAGATCATGGATCTTGAGAGTCTGGGGACAAAGCTTGAAGCAGCCCACCAAAATCAGGAAACTTCCTTGAAGACTTGTACTATTTTAAAATACCATGTAAAACTGTCTCTTCCA
>NW_011888782.1:3574089-3577090 GCF_000151845.1 Pteropus vampyrus
TTTTTTTTCCTGGCAAGTAATTGCTGTGTTTCTGGGTTGCAGCGAAAGGTGATGACTGTGCAGTTGTCTTTGAGGAATCACTTCAAATGACTAAGCCCGGCTTTGCATCACCAGGTGGTTTGCTGCCATCACTGTCACTGGCCTTGGCAGCAGCCTCCCAACCAGTGCCCTGCTTCCATGGTTACCCCATCACAGCCCATTCTCCACACCGTGAGTCAGATCTTATAAACCTCCCTGCTTAACACTTCCCATTCCTAGCCATTAGAATAAAGATGAAATGCCTTCGCGCTTAGTGCTCAGCCGCAGAGAGGTCCGGTCGCCCACCTTCCCAGCGCCTCTGCTCACTCACTGCTCCAGCTGTACCAGTAACTCCCACTTGGCTCCTCGGACACATCAAGCCCGTTCCCACCTCACAGCCTTTGCACTTGTCGCTGTCTCTGACTGGAAAGCTCTCCCTGCTCTTCACAAGGCTGGCTCTTCGTCCTCACTCAGCTCCTAGATCATTTCATTCCCCAGACGGCCCTTCCCCACCCTTCTGAGCTGAAGGAGCTCGCCCCTTCCTCTCTGTTTCTCTACACTCTTATTTTCGACATATTACTTATGACTACCTAAAATCACCTTACTCATTTATTTGTTAGGGCTGATTTTGTCCATTTTTTCTTCGCCTGATGGAATATAGGACTTAGGGGTTTATATCCCTCTGGTTCACTGCTCTATCCCCAGCACAGTGGCCATAATAGGTGCTCAGCGATTATTTGTTAGATGAATAAAATCTGCTCCACTGAGAATAAATAAGCTCACGTAGCAGAATCTCTGTCAACTTCTCACCTTTCTTTGCTAGAAAATGGGGGTGGCGTTGTTCCTGCAAGGTGGAGAGAGCAGTTTTGAGAGAAGAGAGGTCACAGTCTGCCACACAGTTTTCCGAGAACATGACCTCTGAGAGGCAATGACTCTGCACAACGCAATTGTTCCCAGCAGGTAACCCTGGTAACCTAGTAACCCGGGTAACCCTGGTAACTGAGAAGAGCTGGCCAACCTGGAAGCTGCTGATGACCCCACTGCCCCAGAATCCTGATACAAGGCCCAGATACGGGATTTGTTTTGTAACTGTCATCACAGCTAACAGGAACACCAGTTTGGATTCTCGTACTAGTCAGCCCTCTTGGTTAAGAGTAATGCTAATATTCAGGAACAGTTCAGTGGTAATAAAAATAGACTCTGGATATCTAAACAAAATGGTAATTTACTGGATATCAGAGCCCATAGTTCCAAGAAGGAGGGACTGGCACGATCGAGCCAAGGAAGTAAGGAAATGCAGAGCAGAGTAGGTGAACCATGGGGACCCGAAGGCAAGCCAAGAATGTCACAGGGGCAGGAAACTCATCCTGTTTTTCAGGCATATTAGGTGGGCCCCTGCCTTCTCTCTTCCGTTTCTTTCAGGATCAAGAAAGGGCAAACTTGTCTGAAGCAGGATATCCATGGATTAAGGAAGCAGCACACTTTCCCTGCCAGCTCTGCCTGATGAAAAATGAAGAGGTGACGGTAATATCTTCGTCATCCACCTCCAGAGGACCTGACCCAGCGAGGCCTTCCCAGGACCAAAGGGCAGAGTGGCCCCAGCAAGTCTGGGCTAGGCCTGACCTGGCAGCAAAGCAGGTGTCGTCAGGGACCAGCAGGTCAGGGAAATGTGTGAAGGCAGCTAGTACAAGACAACAAGACATCTTTGGCACATGCTGCCTGTGCCAAAGAGGAGATGAAGCCCAACCTAAGGCATCCCATCCCAAACATATCCATGATATTGCTAATGTGGTTTCTCTTCTCTAAGGTAATAATGGAGTGGATTCATTGGTATCTTTCCTAATTTTGAATCGACCTCTCCTGTTTAATTTTCAGGAATTTTCAAGCTGGTTGAGGTCATGTTTGTAGCTTAAAATAAGCACCATTCTTTGTCGGATATAAAATTAGCTTAAAATTAACTATGGTTAATATTAGTCATGGTGAGAGTATCTACACCTCAGGAATTGACAAATGCTACAAATCAAGACTTTTTACTCTTTCCTGGAGAGCTGGTTGTTAAACCAGCACACTACAGTTTATATTCCTGAAATAAACTGTGCTTAGTCTTATTGTATTTCTTATCGCTACTGGATATTATTTATTATCATAATTGAGGTTGGTCTGTAGTGTTTTTTGTTGTTGTTATTTTGAAGGGTACATTTTTTTGTCACTTTATTTCTTAAGCTTTCTATGTTTTTCTATGGCCTAGTTTAAATCTCTGATTCTCAATCATCTGGAGAGTATTTTAAAATGCAGATGCCTAGGCCATACACCTGATCAATAATCAGAATGCTAGTATTTTTTAAAACTCTTTAGATAATTCCAATGTTCAGCCAAGATTGAGAATCCCTGCCCTAGCCTAGTGCTGCTTAAATGCTCACATACACACAAATCCCTTGCGGAGCTTGTGAAAATGCAGTGTCTAATTTAGTGAGTCTGAGGGGGCCTGAAATTCTGCATTTCCAACAAGCTCCCAGCGATGTGGATACTGCTGGTTCATGGATCACATTTGGAGTAGCAAGGATTTGAATAACATTGTAATTATCTGTATCTGAAAGGTTAGATAAAATTCAGTTATGCAGCCGCTTCGTCTTGATGCTTTTTCAACATCACATATCTTTACCTTTCTAATAATTTCTATAGTAACAAGTTTATTTAAATTTTTCATTTTTTTTCCTATGTCAACTTTGGCATTTCATATTTTGAGAGAAATCTGTTTTTTTCTAGGTTTTCAGATTTTGTGCCATACCATATAGTGAGTTAATAGTCTCAAAATATTACTTTAAATCCTTCTGTATCTATAACAATTCAAACCCAAAAGTTTAAAAAATATTTAACCAATCGACCATCTATCTGCGGGCTGAGACTGATCCTTGGGTTTCCAAATTGTGACTCTGCCAGAGACCCCCAATTACTCCAATCATTTTAGAAGAAGTTTCAGAAC
>NW_011888782.1:3578010-3580747 GCF_000151845.1 Pteropus vampyrus
GCAAGGAAGTCTTGGAAATGCGGCTTTCAGGTTGCAGCCCCCTGAGGTACGGAAGGGAACAGGGAAAGGCAGGAATGAGGCTGAGGAGCCACAGACAGTATCTCGGAATAGCTGCCAAGAGGAAACTGTGAGGCAAGAACGCGGCCCCTGAACGTCAGGTGTTGAATTCAAACTCCTCTCACCAAGTTAACAACCAGCAGCCCTGAGATAGCACAGATTCCACCTGGCATGGCCCTTTTGCTCTGGCCTTCCCATAAAAACTACCTAGGCCAGAGGAGATTCTCCTCGCCTGGCCTCAGAGACAGCCGAAAGCTGCTGAGCACCCCCCGAGGGAGATCCTGTGTACTGAAAATCTTCTGTTAAGGCAGAAACAGTCACCTAGAAACCAGAGATCTCGTTCCATTCCTGGGTTAGGAGCTATGTTAGTTAGTTTGGGCTGTCATAATAAAGTACCACAGACTAGGCAGCTTAAACAATGATTTATTTTCTCACAGTTTTGAAGGCTCGAAGTCCAAGATCAAGCTGCCGGCAGTTTGGTATCTCCTGAGGCCTCTCTCTCTGGCTTGCAGACGGCCACCTTCTTTCTCTGTCCTCACATGGCCTTTTCACTGCAAGCAAATCCCTAGTGTCTCTTCCTCTTCTCATAGGCACCAGCGCTATTGGATTAAGGCCCATCTTTAGGACCTCATTTAAGCTTAATTACCTCTTTAAAGGCCCTATCTTTAAATACAGTCACATTAGGGGTTAGGGCTTCAGGGCATGATTTAAAGGGGTGGGGGCGGGGTAGGAGTTGGGGGTGGGCAGTGAAGGGGCAATTCAGTCCATAATAGGAGCCAAGTGGATATTTGCAACTCTGAGAATAAACAGAGCCCTGGCTTTTAAGCCCTGGTCAGGAATATGCTGAGTCACCCTGCATCCTCTTATCTCCATAACTGTGTGAGCCAATTACATCTCCATAACTGTGTGAGCCAATTCCTCATAGTGTATGTATAAGATATACATACACTATTAGTTCCGTTTCTCTGGCAAACCCAGACTAATAACACAGAAACTATGCAGGGAGATGAAAGCCTAAATCATACCACTAGGGAGAAAAACTAGAATTAAATCTATTTTTCCATAATGAGAGAAAATTAAATATTAAAGAATATGATTTTGTCAGATAGGGTTGAGTTTTGGAGGGCCACAAAGCATTATAATATCTAAGATATTTTTTGCCAACCCCTAAAGACCAATTTTTGCCTCTTTGGGGGACAACACTGCTCCTGTGGAGAATGCATCCCTTAGAGAGATAAGACATTGCATCCATGAAACAAAAATAAGTTGCAATTTTTAAAACAAACATTGAAAGAATAAGAGTTCTTAGAACTTAAAAATTTGAGCAGAAATTAAAATCTCAATGCAAGATTGTGAGTTAAATCTCCCAGAAAGCAAAACACTAAGAAAGAGAGATGGTAGAAAAGAAGAGTAGATTATAAAATTAGAACATCAGTTTAGGAAGTTCAACATTTTAATAATGAGAGTTCTGCAAAGAGAGAAAGAAAAATGTGTGTGTGTGTGTGCGCACGCGTGTGCGTGTGTGCGTGCGTGTGTGTGTGTGTGTGTGTGTGTGTGTATTGGTAGTGGTGGGGAATGAAAAAGATATTGCTTTTTCATTTGACTAAATTTCTCCAAACTGAAGGATAATCATTGCAGCCATGGAGGGCCCGGCCCAAAAGATGAAAATATCGTCATCTGAATACCTCACCATGACTCCAGCACACTAAAACAAAAAGAACAGTCTAAGACAGCCACTCTCTTATTCCTGGGAGGTGTCCTCTAGTTCCAGGTTGGTAAGAATCTTAAAGGTTGAAATGGCATTTCTAATAGATTTGTCACAAGGATTTTTGGAAAGGAGTTCTGAAGATTCTAGAATACTTTTTTTCTTAATGTAAAATCCATATATTCTATTAGAGAAAACATGAAAATTTCAGAAAAGTTTAAAGAAAAAGTATCAGCTGTAATTGAATGACCCTGAACTATATACTATAACAATTTTAGACTAGTCCCTTCTTGTATGGGTATTTAAAAAAATACGTTATCAACCTATCCAATTAAACATAGTTGAAAACACTCATGCAGAGTTTTATATTCTTGCTTTCTTATACGATGAGCATTTTCTTAGTAAAAGTTTTCAAAAGTTTCAATGACTGCACAATATTCTAATACACAGCACAATTTATATAATCAATCTTCTTTTTAAATTTTTTTTATTTTTTAAATTTTAATTAGTTTCAAGTATACTGTACATTGGTTAGACATCTATATAGTTAGCAAAATGATCCCTCCAATTTCTTCCTCCCTCCCCTGACTCTCCACCTAGCCAAGGTATTAATGCTAATTAATGCCGTGCTCCCCATCCCCATGATCATCCATCAGCTACTAATTTGTACTTCTTTAACCCTTCACCCTATTCTCCCAGCCCCCCAGACCTTCCTCCCCTCTGTCCGTCACCAAATTGTCCACTATATTTGTGAGTCTGTTTTTGATTGATTTTTTCTTTTTATTCCTTAAATTCCACAAATAGTGAAATTATATAGTGTTTACCTTTCTCTGTCTGACTTAAATACCTTCTAGGTTCATCAAAGCAGTATCTTTTTCATTCCCTTCTCTTTCATACATAAGGGTCTTGTTTTCTTATCCATTCAGCCACTCTATCTTTTGGTTGGAGCACTTAATTCTTTTCCATTTGAGGTAC
>NW_011888782.1:3580797-3584091 GCF_000151845.1 Pteropus vampyrus
ATCTCCATAACTGTGTGAGCCAATTCCTCATAGTGTATGTATAAGATATACATACACTATTAGTTCCGTTTCTCTGGCAAACCCAGACTAATAACACAGAAACTATGCAGGGAGATGAAAGCCTAAATCATACCACTAGGGAGAAAAACTAGAATTAAATCTATTTTTCCATAATGAGAGAAAATTAAATATTAAAGAATATGATTTTGTCAGATAGGGTTGAGTTTTGGAGGGCCACAAAGCATTATAATATCTAAGATATTTTTTGCCAACCCCTAAAGACCAATTTTTGCCTCTTTGGGGGACAACACTGCTCCTGTGGAGAATGCATCCCTTAGAGAGATAAGACATTGCATCCATGAAACAAAAATAAGTTGCAATTTTTAAAACAAACATTGAAAGAATAAGAGTTCTTAGAACTTAAAAATTTGAGCAGAAATTAAAATCTCAATGCAAGATTGTGAGTTAAATCTCCCAGAAAGCAAAACACTAAGAAAGAGAGATGGTAGAAAAGAAGAGTAGATTATAAAATTAGAACATCAGTTTAGGAAGTTCAACATTTTAATAATGAGAGTTCTGCAAAGAGAGAAAGAAAAATGTGTGTGTGTGTGTGCGCACGCGTGTGCGTGTGTGCGTGCGTGTGTGTGTGTGTGTGTGTGTGTGTGTATTGGTAGTGGTGGGGAATGAAAAAGATATTGCTTTTTCATTTGACTAAATTTCTCCAAACTGAAGGATAATCATTGCAGCCATGGAGGGCCCGGCCCAAAAGATGAAAATATCGTCATCTGAATACCTCACCATGACTCCAGCACACTAAAACAAAAAGAACAGTCTAAGACAGCCACTCTCTTATTCCTGGGAGGTGTCCTCTAGTTCCAGGTTGGTAAGAATCTTAAAGGTTGAAATGGCATTTCTAATAGATTTGTCACAAGGATTTTTGGAAAGGAGTTCTGAAGATTCTAGAATACTTTTTTTCTTAATGTAAAATCCATATATTCTATTAGAGAAAACATGAAAATTTCAGAAAAGTTTAAAGAAAAAGTATCAGCTGTAATTGAATGACCCTGAACTATATACTATAACAATTTTAGACTAGTCCCTTCTTGTATGGGTATTTAAAAAAATACGTTATCAACCTATCCAATTAAACATAGTTGAAAACACTCATGCAGAGTTTTATATTCTTGCTTTCTTATACGATGAGCATTTTCTTAGTAAAAGTTTTCAAAAGTTTCAATGACTGCACAATATTCTAATACACAGCACAATTTATATAATCAATCTTCTTTTTAAATTTTTTTTATTTTTTAAATTTTAATTAGTTTCAAGTATACTGTACATTGGTTAGACATCTATATAGTTAGCAAAATGATCCCTCCAATTTCTTCCTCCCTCCCCTGACTCTCCACCTAGCCAAGGTATTAATGCTAATTAATGCCGTGCTCCCCATCCCCATGATCATCCATCAGCTACTAATTTGTACTTCTTTAACCCTTCACCCTATTCTCCCAGCCCCCCAGACCTTCCTCCCCTCTGTCCATCACCAAATTGTCCACTATATTTGTGAGTCTGTTTTTGATTGATTTTTTCTTTTTATTCCTTAAATTCCACAAATAGTGAAATTATATAGTGTTTACCTTTCTCTGTCTGACTTAAATACCTTCTAGGTTCATCAAAGCAGTATCTTTTTCATTCCCTTCTCTTTCATACATAAGGGTCTTGTTTTCTTATCCATTCAGCCACTCTATCTTTTGGTTGGAGCACTTAATTCTTTTCCATTTGAGGTACTTATTGATAGGAATGTAGCTGTTATCATTCTTTATTCCTGTTTTTGATACATGTTTTTTCTTCTTAAAGAAGTCCCTCCAACATTTCCTGTAATTCTGGCTTGGTGGTGATAAATTCTTTTATTTTTGTTTGGGAAGCTATCTGTCCATCAACTCTAAATGATAGCTTTGCTGGATAAATTATTCTTGGTTGTATATCCTAGGTCTTCATCCTTTCGAATATTTTTTTTGCCAAGCTCTCTGTCCTGCATAGTTTCTTTTGAGAAATCAACTGCTAGTCTTATGTGTGTTCCTTTATATGTAATTATTTTTCTCTTGCTGCTTTTATTACTCTTTCTTTGTATTTAAACTTTGGCATTTTAATTATGGTGTGTCTTGGTATGGGCCTCTTTAGATCTGATTTCTAGAATTCTTTGAGCTTCCTGGGGTTTTATGGCCATTTCCTTCACCAGGTTAGGGAAGTTTTCCATCATTATTTCTTTAAACAGCTGTTCGACATCTTGATTTTCTTCAGTTACACTGATCAGACGAATATTTGGAGCCTTAATAGTGTCCCACATTCTCCTTAAATTATTTTTATAGTCTTGGCATCTTTTTTCTTGCCATTCTGATTAAGTGTCCAGATTGGCTTTCCTGTCCTCTAGATAGGGCATGTGATCCTCTTCTTTATTCACTTTGTTTATTCCTTTGTTTATTCCACTTAATATACATCTCATCTCAGATAATGTATTCTTCATTTCAGACTGGTTCCCTTGTATAATTTCTTCTTCCATTTTTATGTTTTTTATTTCTTTGTTGAAGTTCTCACTGAATTTATCTACACTTCCCAAAAGTTCATTGAGCATCTTTATAACCAGTATTTTGAACTTTGCACCTGTTAGATTACTTGATTCCATTATATCTGGATCTCTGTTCTGTTATGTCATATGGTTTCTGCTTCTTTCTTTTCCCATTTTGGCTGCCTATCTGTGTCTGTTTCTATGTAGTAAGCAACGCTCCTAAGTCTCCTGGTCTTATTAGTGTGGATTTGTGAAGTAGGTGTCCAGTGGCACAATCCTGAGAGGAGTTCAGCTGCAGGCCAAATTTAGCCCAAGCCTCTACTCCTCTGGGGCCACCTGTTAAGATTCAGCAAGCAATCCACAGATGCTATGCTTATAGTTGCCTCAAAAGGCCACACCAGAAACTGAGGTCAGCTGCCTCCACCAGTGTGAGTCTCAGCAAGGAGCACCTGACTTGCTGAGGATATACCTGGATGCGGCTTGGGTGGGGCCATGAGTTGGGGGAGGCGGGGTTTCAGGGAATCCTCTGGGCGGAGCGACCTCTGTTATCCAGTTTGATGATGTCACAGCTATGGCAATGCTGTGTCCAGTGCACTGGGAGGGGGCAGGGCTCAATAGGGATCAATGGATACTGCCAGCACTTCTATACCAAGTGAGTCTCACCTAGGCACTCACTCCAAAAATGCCTCCCTGTAAGTCTCTGGTGCCCCCTGCGCACAGCCAAATGG
>NW_011888782.1:3584736-3604777 GCF_000151845.1 Pteropus vampyrus
ATATTTAAATTTAAATGCAGTTTAAAAATGAGGTCCTCTGTTGCACTGGCCCCTAGCCTTAGTCCATAATAGCCACATGGTGTGTATGGCTACCATATTGGACAATGCAGAGAGAGAACATTTCCATCTTTTCAGAAAGTTCTAGAGGACAGTGCTATTTTAGAGAAACTGTACTTTCTGTACCCCCACAATCAGTCTCTGTACTCCGTTATCAGCATTGAATACTATCATTTTAAGCCTATTTGATAGTCCAAAAAGAGAATCTCAATTTAATTTATATTACTTCTATTTAGAGTTGACCATTTTGACCGTTTCATTAGCTGTTGTATTTCCTCTGGGAATGGACTCATTTTGCTGTCTTGATATTTTCCTTATAGATTTAGACATGCTTGGAAAGATACTCTAAAGGAGCTATGCATCACGTTCTCATCTCCACGGCCTTGCCCCAGACCTAAGCATATGATACCTCTACTGGAAAAATGTGGAAATATCCTTTCCAAATGATGATGACAGTTACCATACTTAGGTTTTCCATAGCCTTTCTTCCTCTTTTTCTTTTCTCTGGTGTTCTGAGTATTCGTTTGGTTTCCTAGACATTTTACTTTGGTTTAGTAAAGACATGGCTGGGGCTGTTTCCCTACCTCTCAGGATGTGTCCACACTGTTCTCTTTCCCCAGCCCTGTGCTCCCACTAGAGTGACCCCACAGTGCCCTGTGCCTAGTACCCATTAAACACTACTCCATGAAATGCTATACGTTTAAGAAGGGTAGACAGGAAACGTTAAAACAAAAAATAGCTAATTTTATTTTTAATGGAACTTTTGGTTTTGGTAGCAGAGCTTATTTAAGATTATATTAAATATTTTCTCCCCAACAGCAAACATCGTCCTATAAAACACTCTCTTGGTATACAGGACATTTCACAATTTCCCCTTCATTGGCCGACAGCTGTGAAATAGGGAACCAAATGCTATCAAAGATAACTATGAATAATATGTGAGCAAATAAGTATCTGTGCTGTAGTCCTTCTCTTGCTTTGCCTTAATCCTGAGCAACAGTAAAAATGAATCCACAGAATCATTTAAGGATGAGGAAAGTGTAAAGGGATATTTTATTTACCCCCAAGAAAAAAACTTTGGGATCCTTGATTGGTGTCCAGCATATAGTTATGCCTCCCAGTGTGCCTGGGGTGAGGACACCTTCAGAGCCTAGTGCCTAAAATGTTACCTAAATTTAGTTGAGAGCAAATTGCCTTCAGTAGGCAAAGTAGATTGAAGGCTAGATGAAATCTCCCTTGATTTCCTATCTCCTCAGTGAGGCCAACATTGATCTTAAGTTGAGCTAAAGTCGACCTAGAAAACACATCTGTGAGCATTTTCCTTCCTCTTCAATGATAATAAAAATGGACATTATATAGGCTGTAGTTAAGATGGGAGTTGAAGCCAATGGGCATATTTGGTATCTAACGCCACCTTGTGGTGATGCATCCAAATCCTGGGCCCTTTCAAGGATTCCAATATTTAAAAATGACAGCCCTCTTGAAGGAATTTGGAGTTAATAATAATCATGGGAGAGGCCATTTTCTTGGGGAATACAAAGTAATAGAAATAACTTGAACTTGACTAGCCCTTTGTAGTAAACAAAGCCCTTGCACATGGTCTCATTTAATCCTGGCAGCAGCCCAGTGCTGTAGGTAGCGGGATCTCAGCCTTAGAGACGTGGAGACAGAGGCTCAGAGAAGTTGAAGGCTTGAATTCAGCAAATCCTGAACTTGAACCCACATGTTCATACTCCAAATCCTATAATTTATTAATATCATTGTATGCAGTATGTATATACTATATATTATGCAGTATATATAAAAAATTCGGGAGAAATATACAGTATAGGGTATATACTGTGTAGTATAATATACTATGTATATGCTACATATACTATACTACATAGTACTATAGTATTCATGCTATTTTCTATAGTACTGCTAACCAGTACCCACTAACTTTCTGAGGCTGTTTTGTCTGTAAAGACAAGGTAGTTTTGGTTGACTCTCTGTAGTCTACAATTCAACAAATGCTGTTACGGAGTTTTGCTACTAAACTGTACCCTTGCTTTCTTGGGTCCTTGGGCACCCAAATTGTGGGAGACTCTGCTCCTCTGTTGTGTTAATATGGGGGTGCAATAATGGAGGTGTGCTTAGGGAGAATTAACACAAGAACATTGAGGCAGTGGCACTCAAGTCATGTTTTTATAATGCTCAGTCTTTTGTTTTTTCTTAATCCAATTCACTGGCTCATAGCTAAAACCCTGACGGACTGTGTTACCTCATTCATTTAACTAGAAGTATATTTTACAACCAATATATTTTAAAGTGGGGTCACTGAGAGATTATCTTGCTCACTTTAAATATCCTAAGTGAAAATTTATGCAAGCCTTCCTTTATGGAGTAGGAATTCCTACTGTCGCTGAAGACAATGCCAAGTTGTGTTTGGAAGAAATTGTTAGCCTCATTTACAGATGTCCTCCCAGCCAACTACTGGCAAAGGTAGAGTGGCCTTTTCTTATGGCCAGGGTCCTTGTTAGCCTGTTCAGCTTTCTTTATGTGTGTGACTCCTGGCTCCTGGGCAGATGGTCTGCCCTGGATCAGCAACCTCTATGTGCACTCTTCAGTACACCTATCCCCATTTTACAAATGAGGAATCTGAGGTTCAAACGGGGTAAGCGATGAGGTCACAATTCCAAACAACTTGATAACAAAAGCCCACGCTTATCTTACTATATACCACATTGCCCGTTTTCTACCATTAAGTATCCCATTTTTACCCAGCTTGGCCACTAAAATCCAAGTGACATTGGTCAGACCTAATGAACAGGTGAAGTTCTGTGGAGGCAGTAGGCAGTTCTGGGGCTAGAGCTGGTGTGGGATTCATTCGGTGGAGGGGCATGGAGGAGAGCCCTGGATTGGAAGTAGGAGCCTTGGCCTGGTCCTGGCTCTCCCCTAACAAACTGCTCTGGGACAGGGTTTGACTCTCTTTAATGCCTGTGAGCATCTATCCTATAGGTACATCTTCTTTACAAGTTGATTTCAAAGAAAAATAAAAACACTGCAAAGAGAAAACGTGGTACTGTTATCAGTTTTGCTTTCACCTAGTACAGCCAACTTCCAGCCTTCAGAAGAAGGGGAGAATACACAATGCAACAGACCAGCAAGAGATAAGGGTTCCTCTTGCTTCCCCTACGCCAAGTACTAGAGGAGTGATGGCAGTTAGGACACCCGGCAAACACGCTGAGACCCACCGCCTCTCCCTCATCTCACCAGGAGCCAGGATTTATTCCAGTTGTACAAAATGGCTATGACTATTATCCAGCCCCTGCCCCACCAGGAACCCTCTTCAGATGTGGTTGGTGTTGAAGGGCCCTAGCTTGCTGCACACGTAGTCCGGCTAATACGCTCAAGACAGATGCTCTCATAAACAGCACTCTGCCAAAAAAAAAAAAAAGAAAAATAGGACAGAAGGCAGATGGTGGGGATAGGTGGTGGCCTTCTCCTCTCTTGAGGCAGTGTGGCCAGGGACTGGACCAACTATACAGGGTCTCAGAATTAGGCAGAGAGCCACAGTGGGTTCCTATGACACAACATAAGTGGTATTTGTGGAACACTGGTCTTGAAAAGGAATATAAAATAACTGAAGCACAGAAAATGGGCAAATATGAGACAGCGGAAAAAAGGGAACAGTCCTTCAAGCTAAAAATACATGTGGATGTGTTATTTTAGTCTATTTGGCCTCATTTTTTACAGGGCTGTCTGACATGCTGCCTAGAGGCACATTTACAGAATCACATCAGTAATGACAAAGATCTCTTTAAGTGCTACTGGGTCTTTATGCTTTCCTCTGGGGGCTTTTAGTCAACATGGCTAAATTATGTTATACTGTAAAACTTTTCAGGCTTTGCAATTCTACTTGCTTTTGCATTTCTATAATACATACACACATAAACACACACTTGCTACTTTTTAATACAAAAATTAAACATACTCATTTAAAAAAGTTAAAATATAAGAATACACAAAATAAAAAGTGTGACTTTATCGTCCTTCACAAATGCAACCTTGTGAAAGGTCAGGACTTTTGACCCACGCCCAGTGTCATAGCAGTTGCGTTCTTCGGAGACTTTCGGAATTTGCTCTGAAGGAAAACTCTCGGCACACACAGACCTTCTTTTTTATTCACTGTTTCCCGAAAGACATACTCGTTCACCACTTCTTCATAACCTGAGTCCATAAAGAGCTGGGCCAGGAATTCTGTAAGACATGCAGATCAACAACACTTGATATTTGCTTTGCGGTGATGAGGAGGACTGGAGGGCTGAGACAGATTTTTTTTAATGTAATGAAAATTTCAATGCTAAACTTTCAATGCTAAAGTAACACTCCTACTTCTCATCATGTTACACCCCCGAAAAAATCCCCACCTAAAATTTAATCAGAAAAGTTTAAGGACAACCTAGAAAATACCCACAGTGCCCTATTGTGAGTCCCCCAAATACAAATGTCTGAGTAAAAAGAAATAAAATTCCAACTGGCTATCTTCATACGAAGTCTGCATGTGTTCAATTTGTTTACCTCAAGCACCTCATCTATCCTAACATGAAGAAGGAAAATTTGTGACCAGAGTAGGGGAAAAAAAAATCACCTAATGATGATATGCTCTAAGGAAAATTTAACCCAAATAATATATCACTACACTTTAAGTGAAACAAATGGAATAAATGGCTATGTAGCAAAAATAAAGACTCTGATTAAGAGCTTATTCCAAAGATTGTGCTCTGAAGCACTTTGCAGCTATTATTGCATCTTCTCAATTATTTACAACTGGTTTAATCAAATTTCATGAATCAGAAACATGAAAACAAATTTAAAATTTTTACCTGACATTTTTATTTTACAATTTTAATGGTAATCAATCATTTTTCATTTCATTTTGGAATCAAAACAGTATTTCAAGAAATACAGAAGTTTCTAAGAAACAAAGCTTAAGAAGTAATTATTTTATGGTCCATATAATTAAGTTGGCTTAAAACTAATGTTCGAAATACCTAAAACATTGACATAATGTACGGAACTTGGATGTTTTTATCAAAAATTACTTTTTAAGGAACCCCCTCTAGCAAATTTATACATTTAAAAACAGATCCAATCACTTTTATAGAAAAATGTTTCTTGCCTTTGTGGCCTGAGAAAGTAATCTCAGGGCTTTACACTGTCTTATTTGCTTTATTTTTGACTGAACAAAGTGAAGATTCTGAGTTGCCCTCCCCTTTTCCAGCACAGTTCCTGGTACAGCATTCACCTAGTGTGTGTGAGCCTGTCCACTAACCCAGGCTAACTAGACATCGTCACCAAAAGAGGTTTGTGAGCTTACCACGGCCAGGGGCTGTGTCTATGTCATCCCAGGTGCTAGGTAAATGGCATATGTCAGAAAGCTTATTCCAGGGTCTCGTGCTTGTGTGCTAAGTACTGCCACCCGCGGCTTCCCCCAGTATTACAGTGATAAAACAGATAAGAAATAAAGACAGATTCCTTTAATCTTACCATCAGTAAAAAAATATGATCTCGTTCCATCTTGTCTAACATAAAAGTTTTCTCCAAGTTTGCTGCCGGCTTTAAACCTAAGCATGGCATGATCATATAGTCCATAGTCACGAAACAAGACATTTTTGCCTGGTTTTAATACCTGAAAAGCAAAAACAGGCTGCATATAACTTTGGGGAACCCAGTCAAGTAAAGCTTACCATAAAATAAAAATCTGACTTAGGGATTATATTAACTTATACTTATGATAATTATAAAAGGGGGCCAGACTGAAATACCCCTAATATGAAGGAAAAAGGGCCTGCTAATCAAAGGTGTAGTCAGACAGTAGAGGGAAACTTCTTGAGCACTTACAGGAACACAGTGGAAGGTCCAGTGTCATACAATTAAAATGTTAATAACATTAAACAAAACAGTCTTATCCTCATTAAAGCATTTATTAGTCATCTCCTAGTACATGACCTTATAATTAAACTGCCTCTTTAAAAATATGTCATTTTGGCTTTTTCCTGATTCCGGTTAGCTTTCCTCATTCTGAGTCTCAGTACTGGTTTCACTGTGCTACAATTATGTATAGCTTGCCCATCAGGCTAATAACTGACATATGCCTAGCACTGTATAGCTTACCACACGTGATCTCATTGGATCTTCATCCAATTCTAGGAGCAAGGAATGTGTTTACTGTCCTCATGTGAGATAAGGAAACTGATGACAGAAAAGGTGATTTGTCTACAATCACATATCAGCTAGTTAGTGGGGGAGACAGGACTCACATTTGGGTTAAAAAGCATCATATAATAAAAGCAGAAACATTTGTTTGCCCTGGCAGGTGTATGTGTGGGGTATCATTCCAATGCCATTCACACTACCAACAAGAAAAGAGGCTACGCGGGGCAGAGTAACTTCAAACTGTGCTGCACTTCTTGATGTGAGGAGGAGTGGATCTTCAGGCCAGTACAGCTGTTTAGGGAAAGGGATCAGTGTGAGGCCCAGACAGGAGTCCCACACTAAAGCCTTCCAGATACATGTATCACAGGGTAGGTGTCTCAAAAACTGAAAACATCAGCAGGGTGTGGGTGTTACTTCCTCTATTTTACAAAGCATATTGCATATGCTTTCCAGAATGAAAAGTGAGATGCCTTGGGACACTTGTTTATGTATGTATGTATGTATGTATGTATGTATGTATGTATGTATGTATCTACTTTTATTAAGTTTATTGGGGTAACATTGCTTAGTACAATTATATAATTTTCAGGTGTAGATTGTAATCTGACATTTGTATATTCTATTGTGTGTTTACCACCCAAAGTCCAGTTTCCTTCAGCTACCATATATTTGATCGGGACACTTGCTTTTTATGTGAAAATTCTTTCAAACTGCGTTAACACTACCAAATAAGAGTGGACTTTAAAGGGGGCTCTAATTTTATTAAATCTTATTCTGACCCATCGCATCAACAAGATGATTTTTAAAACATATGACATATGTTATTATAATAGATTTTTTCATGTAGTTTCATGTATTTCCTCTTTCTGAACAGAATATGAAAGACTGTCCATAATATTTGCAAGTGTGCTAGCAGATTTTCTCATTTAATAATTTTTATCAATACTAGCATGCATTTTAAATATTGTCAGTAAAGAGCTTCTTCTATAAAAACATTCTTACCTTGGTTAGAAATGCTAAGTTTTAAAATCTGAATAATTGAGAAGGGAAAATTTTGAAAAAATTAACTCATATGAGAAAGACTTATTCTTCCATTTCAGAAGGAAGGAAATACTACATGGGACAGTGGAAAGAACACTCACTCAGTTTCCAATCAATTTTGGGAATCTTGATTCATATCCCAGTTCTTCCATTAACTAGTTGAATGACCTTGAGCAAGTAATTCCATCCCTCTGTATATGTTTTCTCGTCTGTAAAATAATAATGATACTAATGCCTCTTTTGATCATGGCACTGGATAGTTAACCTGGCATTTTTCAATGTTAGGTTCTTTCATTCTCCCAACTACTCCAAGAATTGGATAGACGAAGTCTATTATGCCCACTTTAAAGTAAGTAAGGCTAAGAGTAAAAGTTACTTGCCTGAGGTTTCAAGGCAAGTCAGTGGCACGAGGTAGACCAAATCCAGATCTTCCAATGACAAATTTGGTCCATTTTTACTTCATCATTTTATTCAAAAAATGAGGGAATTCAACTTTAAGGTTGTCTTTCAGTTTAAAATTATGTAGTTTTAAAATTTCTTTGGTATTAACGTCTTGGAGTAATTAGATCTACAACAGCTTTTATAATTCTTTTAATATTTTCTAAGTAGACAATTATATTATCTGCAAATAATGAGTTTTGTTTATTTCTCATCCTTAAACCTTTTCTCTTCTTGTCATTTTGAGCTGACTAGGACCTCCAGTACAATGCTGAATACAAGTATTGGTAGTGGGCGCCCACATCTCCATAAAGTTCTTGATATTCCTTATTCTATCCTAATTTCTACTCCTCTCTCAAACCTGAAACACTTCGTAAGTGGAATTACAAGTATCCACAACCTCTTCTTAATGTTCCCTTCATTCCTGTGCTCACAGAAACCTGACTGTCCCCTGATGATAATGTTTTCCTTGCAGGAGCTCAAGTCATGGCTGTGTTTTCTCCCACTACCCTTGTACCACCGGGCTTGAAGACCGAGCTGGTGTCCTCCTTGCTCCTCATTGCTACTTTCTGTGCATTCTCCTTTCTCCTCCCTAAATGCCCCAGATCTGAATCTCCAGTCATCAGATTATATCACCCAGTATCCCTTTTTGTTACTGCTGTCTTTTAGTTCCATGGTCACTTCCCTTCATTTCGTTATGAACGTATCTTCTGGTTTATTCTTATTCTTAACACTGCTCCATTCTTAATTCTGGTCAATTTCAATATACTTGTGGATTATCCTTCCAAATATGCTGGCTTCTTAATGACTTGAGCTTCTCTTCCAAAGATCTTGTCCACTATTCTACTTGAACCTTGTCAAAACTAAAAAGTATAATCCTCTATACCCTGTCATACAGGTCAATCCATGACCACCCCTACTATCTTTTCAGCTGTCCAGTTCACCATCTTTATTAATCCTTTACCGTCAACCGGACCTTTAATTCAGGTGATCCTACTGTCTCTTCCCTGATGCCTTTTCTTCCCTCTTTAGCAGCTTAAGTTCCATGATTATTTATTGGTAAAGGCTGGGTTCTCATCTGCTCACATACCAGGGGCAGGGAAAAGGGTTAGAAAAAACCTTACATGAGGAGGGCTAAAACCAATATGGCAACATCTGAATTTAATAATAATATTGTTTTAAGCGAGAATTATTATCCCTAACAAGTTTCCAGTGTCTTGAAATTTCTACCTTATTACTCTATTAAAACAATTAAAATTGGGGTTAAATTTTAAAGTAGAGCTCTAAATACATAGAAGCTCCCTTACCTAACATTTACTTTTCAACTTGCTGAATGCTCTCCACTTCCTTTGTAAAGGAGGGAGCCCACGACTGACTGAACAGATGAGGCTTACAGGCTTTCCAGACGCACGCTTGCACTTTAGTGCCCCCCAAGTAAGCTGCATGCTTACCACTAGTCACTTACGTGTGTTCCCAAACTTGCCTGTGCCAGTTGTACTTAGATTTATAATTATACACGAGTATATAAACAATGCAATATGAACGTGAACAGAAGCCATTTTTATTTTCTATGAAAAGTAGGTTGAATACTTTGGAAAGATTTGATAAAAGAAGAAATTAACAAACTATTTAATTAGGTATGGAAGAATCAACTGTGGAGGTCAGGGTAAAAATATAAAAGAATCTGCCCTCACATTACTTTCCAATTGTTTTTAAGTTCTTATTCCACTTTTAAAGAAACAAAAACTCTTTCATATGTGTGGTTCATGTCGGGAAGATAAATGGCTCTAAACTCAAAGAAAAGGCCTTGGCTTTATATCAAAAGTGATAAATGAATACTAATATATCTTAAGTTATAATAAAAATGTCTCAGGTAAGAATTTACCATTTTTTATGATTTCTTGACTTAGCTGATTTTTAAATTAATCAACACTGATACCAATTGTATAGATAAGAAAGCTGTTACTGTAGTTTACAAAGCATCTTCATATATGATCTTACCTGCATCTCACAATAACTGTCAGTGAGACATACCTCCATTTTACAGACAAGGAAATTTACACCTCAAATTCCCAGGGAAGGAAGATGAGGTGGCTTATCTCAAGTCACATCACTTACAAGTGAAGCTTTACTTCCCGAGTGCTACAGCAGCCTCCTGGTGGCCACAGCAGTTTGGGTTCTTCCCATTCTAAGAGCGAACGATGGCAGTAACAACAATGGCTGACTGAAAGAGCACTTACCACGTTCTAGGCATTATGTTAAGTGCTTTATTCATATCTCATATAATCTACCCTAAATCCTAAGATCTAGGAACTATTATCTCAACATTGAGGTAATGAAACTGAGGCTCAGAGAGGATATGGAACTTGCCTAAATAGAGAAGCCAGATTTTGACTCTAGGCACTCTGACTGTATGCTCTTGACCACTGAATCACACTTCCCTCTACTTTACGGCAGGACTCCACAGATCCCAGGTTAACTGAAAAATCATCCTTGCTCCAAGGCTGGCCTGAAGAGGAGCAATGGCCACCAGACAAACCAAAGCTTAGGGTGGATGTTTTATGCAGGAGCATCCCTTTCCATACACTGACAATACATCCTTCATAGTGAGAATGGGGACTCTGAACCTAGATGGTACATGGGCCTCAGAGGGAAGGTAAACAAGACCAAGATGTCCAACCCTCAAGTGCAGGCTCCAAATCACTAACCTTATAAATGTTTTGTAAGACAAGCTGCATCTTATCAGGGTGAACAGCAGAGAGCACAAATATCAACATGACGACATCCACAGACTCTGGGGGCACATGTTCCAGAAGGTCATCTTTAGTTAGATCACACTGGAATACCTTGCATCTTTCTGTGTCATATAAAGGATTTTGCTAGAAAGGGAAAAAAAACACAAAGAATTTTAATACGACATTCATGTTGATACATATAGAAATATAGAGCCTCAAAAGGAGATCCTGTTTCCACTTGTACTACTGCACAGAAATCAATGATGTTTGTTACTGGGTAAAACTGAATAATGAACCATTTACATACTAAAGCATGTAATATTCAATGTTGCTACGAGAGGACAAGATTTCATTTTAACAACTTATTATTAACTAAAGAGAGAACAGTCTATTACTTACTCAAAACTGAGTATTTCAGAAGCATGTATTTCCAGGGACATGATAATCCACACTGGCCTCTGCTTCCTTAATCCTCCTTTGAATCATCCATTACAAAACTAAATCCTACGAGAAGTCTTTCCGGCTCCCCTTACTGGGATGCTCCCACAGTTCCGGTTATATTTTCCCTTGATGCATAAAGGCAAATAAGCCTAACTTTTTTTTTTTTTTTTTTTAACTACAAGTGTGTTCCTGGTACATTTTGGTTGGTGGGTTTCAACACATATATAAGAATATTTTGAAGAAAAATATTACTTTTCTTTAAATAAAGATCTAAATAAAGAGATAGACATACAAAGTGGTTGGATGGGAAGATTCAATATTGAAAAGATGTCAATTCTACCTATCATTGCACTTACAATCTCAACTGAATTCTAATAAATATCTAGAAACTTGACAAGATAAGTCTAACTAACCTGGAAGCAAAAATCTTTAGAAATAGCCAACTCAACCTTTAAAATGAAGAGCAATGAAGAAGAAGGTACACTACTGGACATCAAAACATTATAAATGTAATACTAAAACAATGTGCTTTGAGAATGGGGACAAACAAATCACTGGAACAGAACAGAGTTTCAAAACAGACCCATGTATATAGAGAAAATTTAGTATTGGATACGACAAAAGACAGATGACAAAGATGACAATGAGATTAAAAGAATGTATATAATAAAGGTAACAATTATCAGGGAGGGAAAATGAAATTTTCATTTAATTTATTGTGTTCAAACAATTAGCTTTCCATTTGTATTAAAAGACTGGCTACCCAAATGAATTAAAGGACTTCCAGTTTCAGCACAGAGATGTACACCAGTGGAAAGATGTAGCTCCCATCCTTAAAACAAGAAAAAAGCTGGACAGAGTAATGAACAACCAAAATCTGGAAAGAGAAAGGTGCCTTCATGGAAAGACAAGACCCAAGCATTTGCTTACCTGAAGCAAAAGCCTCCAGAGTGGAAAGATAACACTAGAATCTGACAGACTGCTGGAATGTGGGTGTTATATTGTGAAGCTCCTGGGGGCTGAAGTCACAGGGACGTTCTCACCCTTTTGCAGGGGTTTCACCAGAAACATCACCAGGCTTTCACAGAGAGGACGGGGTTCTTTCTGGTGCTGGACTTCCTTATCTCCTTTACAGAAAAGGTTTAACCTGCTAGGGACAGGTCATTTGAGGCCGGCATCCTTAGGGAACTGGTGGAATACCACTGCTACTGGGGAAAGGAATGACTCTGCCCAGATCTAGTCTTAATCTGCAGGAAGAAAAGCCTCAACACCAAAGAGGAGGGCAGTAGTGGATACCTCATACAGCTCTATTCTTGGAGAAGTAGAAGGTCATACCCTGCAGACACAGGCCGGGTATGCAGTTCAAAAACTGAGAATCAGAACATTAGTGAACAATCCCTTCTCCCATACCCTACCAACAAGTCTCCAGTAATAAGAATAGTGGACTGCAGCTGGAAAAGCCACAAGAGCATTTATAATTATACACGAGTATATACACAATGCAATATGAACGTGAACAGAAGCCATTTTTATTTTCTATGAAAAGTAGGTTGAATACTTTGGAAAGATTTGATAAAGAAGAAATTAACAAACTATTTAATTAGGTATGGAAGAATCAACTGTGGAAGTCAGGGTAAAAATATAAAAGAATCTGCCCTCACATTACTTTCCAATTGTTTTTAAGTTCTTATTCCACTTTTAAAGAAACAAAAACTCTTTCATATGTGTGGTTCATGTCGGGAAGATAAATGGCTCTAAACTCAAAGAAAAGGCCTTGGCTTTATATCAAAAGTGATAAATGAATACTAATATATCTTAAGTTATAATAAAAATGTCTCAGGTAAGAATTTACCATTTTTTATGATTTCTTGACTTAGCTGATTTTTAAATTAATCAACACTGATACCAATTGTGTAGATAAGAAAGCTGTTACTGTAGTTTACAAAGCATCTTCATATATGATCTTAACTGCATCTCACAATAACTGTCAGTGAGACATACCTCCATTTTACAGACAAGGAAATTTACACCTCAAATTCCCAGGGAAGGAAGATGAGGTGGCTTATCTCAAGTCACATCACTTACAAGTGAAGCTTTACTTCCCGAGTGCTACAGCAGCCTCCTGGTGGCCACAGCAGTTTGGGTTCTTCCCATTCTAAGAGCGAACGATGGCAGTAACAACAATGGCTGACTGAAAGAGCACTTACCACGTTCTAGGCATTATGTTAAGTGCTTTATTCATATCTCATATAATCTACCCTAAATCCTAAGATCTAGGAACTATTATCTCAACATTGAGGTAATGAAACTGAGGCTCAGAGAGGATATGGAACTTGCCTAAATAGAGAAGCAGATTTTGACTCTAGGCACTCTGACTGTATGCTCTTGATCACTGAATCACACTTCCCTCTACTTTACGGCAGGACTCCACAGATCCCAGGTTAACTGAAAAATCATCCTTGCTCCAAGGCTGGCCTGAAGAGGAGCAATGGCCACCAGACAAACCAAAGCTTAGGGTGGATGTTTTATGCAGGAGCATCCCTTTCCATACACTGACAATACATCCTTCATAGTGAGAATGGGGACTCTGAACCTAGATGGTACATGGGCCTCAGAGGGAAGGTAAACAAGACCAAGATGTCCAACCCTCAAGTGCAGGCTCCAAATCACTAACCTTATAAATGTTTTGTAAGACAAGCTGCATCTTATCAGGGTGAACAGCAGAGAGCACAAATATCAACATGACGACATCCACAGACTCTGGGGGCACATGTTCCAGAAGGTCATCTTTAGTTAGATCACACTGGAATACCTTGCATCTTTCTGTGTCATATAAAGGATTTTGCTAGAAAGGGAAAAAAAACACAAAGAATTTTAATACGACATTCATGTTGATACATATAGAAATATAGAGCCTCAAAAGGAGATCCTGTTTCCACTTGTACTACTGCACAGAAATCAATGATGTTTGTTACTGGGTAAAACTGAATAATGAACCATTTACATACTAAAGCATGTAATATTCAATGTTGCTACGAGAGGACAAGATTTCATTTTAACAACTTATTATTAACTAAAGAGAGAACAGTCTATTACTTACTCAAAACTGAGTATTTCAGAAGCATGTATTTCCAGGGACATGATAATCCACACTGGCCTCTGCTTCCTTAATCCTCCTTTGAATCATCCATTACAAAACTAAATCCTACGAGAAGTCTTTCCGGCTCCCCTTACTGGGATGCTCCCACAGTTCCGGTTATATTTTCCCTTGATGCATAAAGGCAAATAAGCCTAACTTTTTTTTTTTTTTTTTTTAACTACAAGTGTGTTCCTGGTACATTTTGGTTGGTGGGTTTCAACACATATATAAGAATATTTTGAAGAAAAATATTACTTTTCTTTAAATAAAGATCTAAATAAAGAGATAGACATACAAAGTGGTTGGATGGGAAGATTCAATATTGAAAAGATGTCAATTCTACCTATCATTGCACTTACAATCTCAACTGAATTCTAATAAATATCTAGAAACTTGACAAGATAAGTCTAACTAACCTGGAAGCAAAAATCTTTAGAAATAGCCAACTCAACCTTTAAAATGAAGAGCAATGAAGAAGAAGGTACACTACTGGACATCAAAACATTATAAATGTAATACTAAAACAATGTGCTTTGAGAATGGGGACAAACAAATCACTGGAACAGAACAGAGTTTCAAAACAGACCCATGTATATAGAGAAAATTTAGTATTGGATACGACAAAAGACAGATGACAAAGATGACAATGAGATTAAAAGAATGTATATAATAAAGGTAACAATTATCAGGGAGGGAAAATGAAATTTTCATTTAATTTATTGTGTTCAAACAATTAGCTTTCCATTTGTATTAAAAGACTGGCTACCCAAATGAATTAAAGGACTTCCAGTTTCAGCACAGAGATGTACACCAGTGGAAAGATGTAGCTCCCATCCTTAAAACAAGAAAAAAGCTGGACAGAGTAATGAACAACCAAAATCTGGAAAGAGAAAGGTGCCTTCATGGAAAGACAAGACCCAAGCATTTGCTTACCTGAAGCAAAAGCCTCCAGAGTGGAAAGATAACACTAGAAATCTGACAGACTGCTGGAATGTGGGTGTTATATTGTGAAGCTCCTGGGGGCTGAAGTCACAGGGACGTTCTCACCCTTTTGCAGGGGTTTCACCAGAAACATCACCAGGCTTTCACAGAGAGGACGGGGTTCTTTCTGGTGCTGGACTTCCTTATCTCCTTTACAGAAAAGGTTTAACCTGCTAGGGACAGGTCATTTGAGGCCGGCATCCTTAGGGAACTGGTGGAATACCACTGCTACTGGGGGAAAGGAATGACTCTGCCCAGATCTAGTCTTAATCTGCAGGAAGAAAAGCCTCAGCACCAAAGAGGAGGGCAGTAGTGGATACCTCATACAGCTCTATTCTTGGAGAAGTAGAAGGTCATACCCTGCAGACACAGGCCGGGTATGCAGTTCAAAAACTGAGAATCAGAACATTAGCGAACAATCCCTTCTCCCATACCCTACCAACAAGTCTCCAGTAATAAGAATAGTGGACTGCAGCTGGAAAAGCCACAAGAGCAGACTCTTTATGGGCAACAGCACAAAGGGAGAGAAGCCAAGAGGAGAGACAAAAACTGTCACCAGAGGCGTGTAAAGTCTGTGGTGCCCATAGCAACAGCAAACCTCACAGGTAACTACAGTAACAGCAGACCTCAAACACAGCCCAACTTCTGTCTAGATTACAAATCCTTATGATGTCAGTATCCACTGCCCTATACAACAAATCTGGCTCTTAACAAAAAAGTACAAGGCATACCAAAACACAAGAAAAAACTCAGTCTGAAGAGAAAAAGCAACCATCACAACCAGACTCAAATATGACACAAATGTTGGAACTAAAAGTTTGGGCATTTAAAATAACTATAATTAATATGTAAAAGGCTCTATAGAAAAAAGTGGACAACACACAAGATCAGATAGGTAATTTCAGTAGAGAGAGACTACAAAAAACATCAAATGGAAATGCTAAAAACCAAAAACTAAATAACAGAAATGAAGAATGTTTTTCATAGGCTCATCAAGGAGAATGAATGCTTATTGCCTAAGAAAGAATCGGTGAACTTGATGATGGGACAAGAGAAATTATACCAACTGAAAATGCAAAGAAAAAAGAAGTTTAAAAACAAAAAAAGCAAAACAGCATCCAAGAGCTGTAGTACAATAGCAAATGGCGTAATATACATATAACTGGAGAAGAGAGAACAGAGCTGAAGAAATATTTGAAGAAATAATGACCAATGTTGTTCCAAATTAAAAAAAAAAATTAACCAAAATGATAAAAAGAATGTACAGGTGATTCTATAACTCCTAAACAAAACATAAAACTTTAGCACCTCAAAAGGAACAGGTTAATAAACTTGACATAATAATTTAAATCCTGTCATAGAACAATACCATAAAACAACATTGAATAAACTAGAAGAAACGTTTGCAACATACATAACAGAATCAGAATGTATACTAAAAATGAGAGAAAATGACAAAAAAATGGGAAAGGTTAGGAACAGACGATTCATAACATAAGCTCCATGTGAGTTGGGGTTTTTGTGTTTTGTTCACTATGTAATCACAGTGCTTAGAACAATGATTGGCACACATTAGGCTCTCGATAAATATATGTGAAATGAACTCACAAGTAGGAAAATACTAATGCTTATTTACATATTATAAAGACTTCAACTTCACTGATTATAAGGAATGAACAAATTAAAATATGGAGACATTATATTTTGCCCATAAGATTGGGAGATATAAAAGACTGACATCAAATGTTGAGGCACAGAGAAAAATTTATCTTTATATTCTTGGTAAAATTGTAAATTGGTATAATTTTCTGAAAGGAAACGGCATTATCTATTAAAATTTAAATGTGTATATGCTTTCTCCAAGGAATTCTACTTCTTCCATTATTCATCACAGAGAAATGTGTACATGTGTTTTGGGGAACATGTGCATAAGGCTGATTACATTAACCCTACTTATAAGAGCAGAAAATTAGTAACAATTTAAATAAATATCAACAAGGTAATTGTTAAAGTATGGTATATCCATTCTATGGAATACTGCAATAGGTAAATAAAATATGGTAGATCTATATCTACTGAAATGAAAAACTCTGCAAGATGTAGTGTGACAAAAACAATATATAGTACAATGTGATACCACTATTAAAAAGTCTAATAAAAAAAAATCTAATGGATGCTAAAACTCTGAAAAATTGATAGAAAACGAGGTATTTGCATGTTGCCAAAGTATCCCCCATATATTTGTTCATGGCAAAAGGGAAATACTTGTACAACAGAAGAATTCAGTAGTTAGTACTTTAACTGAGTGACTAAAGTTAGTGTCACTTATAGTAAGATTACCAGACCTTATTGCCTCCTGACAGGATATAATATGAAAGATACAACATCACGTACTAAAGTATTTTTGCCAAAAATAATTTACCCAATTTAAATCTAACTGCTAGTTTAAAGAAAAAATAGGGGCTAGAGGAATAAGTTCAACAATGACACAATCAGAACAATTTGGAAAGTAGGGCCTCTCTCACTACAGAAAATGGTTGCTCTTCAAAAACTCATTGTCAGTGGGGAAAAAGGTCAATAGGAAGGGTAGGGATATTTTAGGGTAAGGAGATTTAAGGTATATAATAAAGTATAAGATGTAGTCCTTGATTAACTACAGCTATAAAAGATATCTAGCACTATGGGGAAATATGAATCTAGACTGGGTATTAATGACATTAGGAGATTAGTTATTTTTGTTAGATATACATGTTTTGTGGTCATGTAGAGAAAATTCTTATCGAGGATGTACGCAGGCTTATGTAGCAGTAATTTTACTTTAAAACAGTTCAACAAAGAAAAAAGTCTATAAAACAAATGAGGCAAAATGCTGGTAAATCATTAAATTTGGGTGTAAGTATATGAGTGTCATTATGGTATTTATTTCTACTTTTCTGAATACGGTTGTGTTTCTATATGTATTAATATCATGTATGTAAATAGGAAAACTACATATATGGTGATCACAGCTGGTTAGCTCCAGGGAGAGGACTGGAATTGGCCAAATGGGTATAGAGGGCAGGTTAAACAAGTCTAAGAAAACAAATGTAACAGAATACGAGGATGGTGCACCAACCTTGACATATTCAACTGCTCTTGGAGAAAAATCACAAGCATAAGCAAAGATGTTCAGATCTTCTTCTAAAAGCGGAAATAAACAGTTCCCAACCCCACAGCCAGCCTCGAGCATAGTCAATTTTTGATTTTCAAACTGAGGAAAGAGAACTCAAAGTTACAACACAATACATTGGCATAATGAAGAAACAAACCAAACAAAAAGGTCCAGAAATGAAAGACAAGGCCTCTGCCACCTTGAGCAAACATTAAAAAAGTAAACTGATTACTGAAAGCTAATATTGATATATCAATTTGTTGTGCAACATTGAGCAATTTGTTATGGAGAAAACACAGCATAATGGCTAAGAGAACAGGCTCTGGGGCTAAACCACCTGCACTCAACCCAGATTCCTCCCCTTGCCCCTGTGTTCTGTCACTGGACAAATCACTCAAACAGCTTTGTACCTCAATTTCATCAGTAAGTGGAGATAATATCAATGCCTAATTGACAGCCTTATTAGAAGGCTTAAATTATAGAATACATATGAAGTTCTAGAGAAGGGCCATGGTAAAGTGTTCATCATCATCATTACTGTGAATCTGAATCTGTCACTTAAGTTATTCAGTACAAATTTAATATTTACAACTTTCAGATTACAGAAACAGACATGTCCATTAAAGTTCTCTCTCCTATGTATTATACAACCCAAAGACTGCTAAAACTACTTGAGACCAGTTTATTTCTCTCTAAGGTACAAAGCATTCTGGCAGGCTTCATAAATTCTCTACCTCATACTTCCATTAAAAAGCAATAAAGCACTCCTCTTCTAAACATTTTAAATGACGAACAGCTCGAATAAGGTGTAACATTACCTCCCTACATGATCTGAGCTCCTCAAACTCTCTAGTGGTCCAGTGTCTATCTTTGAAGAAATTAGTACTATTTCTTTTGTAAAAAAGGTCCCAGTTCTTCTGAGCCTCTTTTTCCAGTTTTTGTTGTTTAAAGTTAGACACTAAAACTTGGTCTCTTTTCAGTTTCTCCTCTTCTTCAGAGCTGAGAATCCGTGCCTGCAGCCCTTTCCTTTGCAAAGATGCCATCTCATAAGTTGATGGTAGTATATTTAACATTGCTGAAGATTCTCCATCCCTGAATAACTTGAGGAATCCAAGCTGATTCTGCAGATATAAGCAGATGTGATGTGGTTCCTCAGGTTGGGTTCAAGCCTCAGGCAGAATTCCTGCTTCAAAGGAAAAAGAATGAGATTCTGATTAGTGGTTCTAGAAGAGTTCTTTAAGACGCTGAGTTAGTAGTTCTAGAATAATTCTCTCACAGAAGTTAAATTCACCAAGCATTTACTAGTGCTGACTCTACACAAAACCCCACCCACTAAACGAGGAGAGGTCACAAAGAAGACCAAGACAAAGTCCCTACTTTCGTGGGGCTTACGTTCAAGTGGCCCAGGACTCTCATGCGCCGAAGTCTAATTCAAACAAGAATAAGTCATCTACTATAATAAATCGGTTTAGTTTAGAAAAAGGACATTCCCAATAACTGAATGAGAAACCTTTGAGAGAAAATACTCATTAACTTTCGGTGCCTGTGAAAGGGGTGACTTAACAACAGCCACAACAGCTGCCCTAACTGGAGGCAGGTGGTCAAGTGCCAGACAGAAGTGGGCTCATCGTTTCCCAAGGACCGGAGACTCAATTTTTTTCAGGGGAAGATGGAACAACTATGTCCAGATGACCCGAGTCTCTGACTGCACTCACAAGAAGCTGTCTCCCGACCAGAGGGGGCGTCGCTTTCCAGGAACTGAGGCCCTCGCTCCGCCATCACGGCACAAAGACAGAGCGATGCGTGGCGTAGTGTCCATCTGCCTCAGGACACTCGGGGTAAACTAGGGCGTCCAGG
>NW_011888782.1:3605492-3627343 GCF_000151845.1 Pteropus vampyrus
CCTCGACTCCCTTCTCTCTTCCCTGGGTCTTCCAAAGTACAGGGAACCCCTTGCCTACGTCACCTATTTTCTCTCTTAACCTAGACCTCAATTTACCTCCCCCATCCCCCGCCTGCCCCAGCTCGCTCGTCCCATACCAAACCCATCGCCACTCCCAGTTATTCAGCCTTTTGGCCAAACACATTTTCCTAAGTTCATTGTCCCCTTTGCCATTTCAAGACTGTGACCCCACATCAGATTCCAGTTCTCCCTCTTATCCACCCCCCGCCCTTTCCGATTACCCCACCAGGGTTCTCCAAGTTTAAATGACTCCCTGTTTGCTCATGAGCCTCATCCACTCCTTCCTATTCCATTCTCTTCTCCCCCGTTTTCCTCAGCTTTCTTTCCTTGGCTGTCTTTGTTTTGAACACCCTGTCACTATGCTTCATGCCCTCTTGCAGCCGAAGAATGCGCATCTTCTTTGCGCCCCATCAGAGTCTTTCTCCTCCAGCTTTCCGCACCTCCTTTGACTTGGTGTCTTTTGAAGTCACCTCTATTGCCCTGACGTTAACTGAGGGCCAAATCCCATGTGGGTGAAGAATAAAATTAGAATTTGTGAACCTGGAATAAGTTAAAGCTTAATCTATGTTTGGAAGCAGAAGAGAGCAGGCGTAGAGAATGTCGAAATAGTCATTATGCTGGGCCTTCCTTTTCTACATGATTACAGACTCTGTTGAGGGAGGGCACTTCCACTCTATGTTCTGGGTAAAGATTGGCTTTTAGGAATTAGCTGACTGAGCATCCCTCTGTGATTCATGAGCTCTGGGTTTCCTGTCTTGGTAGTGGTAATGCTGGTTAAGACTTGTTTTTGTCAAAGGAGCTAATAGATATGACTCAACACATTGGAAGAGGGCGTGTTAGAAAATGAAGTTCCATCCTTGTATGATCACTTGCCATGCCATTACTGTGTTTCCTACTGACAGCAGATCAGCTCTTTCAGAAGAAGAATATTAGGAATGTGATGAGCATCATTTCCTGAGCAGTTTACTAAATCGATATTTTAGTAGAGTGAAGGGCAATGTAGAATTTAAATGAGACACTTCACATATGCACCTGGCCTGCAGTTGAGGCAGGTGTGTGTTAAAATGGAATAAGTTGGCTATCCATGTTGTACTTTCCCTGCAATTCAAAAACCTGGGCAGAATTAACCTTTGGAGATACAGTTCAGCCATCTACTCCAAACATCTACAGGAATGTTTCGTTAAAACTATGGAACTTGAATGGCAAATCCTAGTTTTGACAATTCCTATGCAAAAATGAAATCAGCTTATATGATGCTGTAGCCTTTCATATTTCATGTAAGGTTTTACAGTCAGAATTAATATTAATATGCTGTTATATACTTATTAATATACTGTTGTTTTTCATCCTCACAACAACCCTAACAAAACACTACTATAAATAATAAGCATTAATTTTCATCTATCACTGGGGAGAAGGTAATATCTTTGTTTAATAAAATGGTATAGAAATTCTAGCTTTTTTTTCCTTCAGAATAATCCATTTTGGGTGGGAAGAAAAGTATATGGAGGTATAGTGAAACAAGATTGTCCCTGAGTTGGTCATTATTGAAGCTGGGTGATGATGGTACACAGGAGTTCATTGTACTGTTCTCTCTGCTTTTGTATATGTGAAGTTTTCCACAATGAAATAATTTTTTTAGTAGTCTAAATTATTTATATTTTCCATTTATCTGAGTAATAAATTTTAATTCTTAAATGAGAATGCCCAGAAAGCCCTTAGGATAAGTAACCTGGTAGATAAATGCTTTTTTCCCTTTCCCTTTAGATGATTTTAAGCCAGCATCTATAGATACTTCCTGTGAAGGAGAGCTTCAGGTTGGCAAAGGAGATGAAGTCACAATTACGCTGCCACATATTCCTGTAAGTTTATTACATTGTTGTTTTTTTAAATGTAGAATCATTGTGAATCCTTATATTTTACGTTATTACAATTTGAATTTCCTACTGTTTAAAAATTTCTAATTTTCTAAAGGGCCAACATAAGGAAAAAAGGAATCTGGGATATATGCTTGATTAAAAATGATTCTTTGCCATTTTCCCCAAGCTTCTTTTTCTTCCGTTTACTACAAAATAGGCAAAGATCCTATCCGAACACCTAGACCCTCTTTTAAACGTGTGTAGCTTTTCCCCAAGCAGCTCCACAGAGAAAAGCCCTAGGTGCCACACTGATATAAAACAACAATAGTTTAGGTGCGTGGGGTCTGCCAAGCTAGGGGTTAAGGCTGGCAGGAACAGGATTTACATCTTTCATATATCTGGCAAAGGATGAAGTATAGGCTGATAGTTTCAGGCAAGAACCAGAGGTTCAGAGCATTCAGCTAATTGAGTGATGAGAAACCCAGTTAAAAGCTGAATTGAGAATCTTTGCAGAGAGAGGCTTTTGTGAAGCCTTGCTCAAGGCAGGACTCTGATTACAGAGTCCAAAGGATTAGACAAAATACGCTTGGTGAACATGTGTCATTGCATGTCACAGTCTTGTTCTGGAACATAATAAGTTTTTGCTAACCAGTGGTAGAATGAAAACACTTTGGACAGGGAGACCTGGAAGCTTTATGTTTTGGAAAAATTACTTGTCTGCCAGTTCAAACTGCTATTTCATTACCTACTGCCTTTGGCAGGTTACATCATCTCCCTTTGGACCTTACTTTCCCAAATGTAAAGTGAAGGAGTCAGATAAATGGTCCCTAAGGCCCCTTCCTACTCTAAATTTTTACTGTCTGAATAAGTCAAGGAGCCAAACAGTTTTTGAATCTATACAGGGATTAAATCCTATATTTGGCAAATATTAATTGAGCACCCCCTGTGTGCTGGTCCATTACTAGGCACTGAGAATACCGTCTTGAATAAAACAAGTTCATTGTCCTTGTGGAGTTTGTGGTATGGAGTTTAAATATAAGAAAACAGTGCTTATATTAGAAAGTCAGGGAAGGCTTCCTTAAGGAAGTGACCTGTGAGTAGATTTGAAGGTTGAGTACAATTGAAAGAGGGGGAGCAACTGGCATTACAGGTGGAAGCCTTGTTAAAGCCCAAGAAAAAAAAGATATTGAGGATCTGAGAGAATGCCAGCTGCCTTTTGCTCTGGAGCACGAAGAGCCCAGGGGTTAGTGGTATGGGTGAGGCTGAGGGCTGAACAGTTGGTTTAAAGATTTAATTACTTGACTTCAGATCAATGGGTTAGTGATCAAAGGGCTTAGACAGGTGAGTGACATGATGTACTTACTCTGAGCTAACCAGAATAATGAACTGCCCTTCGTGATGCTCTGTTGGTTACTTGGCATGAGGGGGAAGCCCTGGACTCTACAATTACAAGGAAATATTAGAGATGGCTCACTAGTTTTACTTCTCACAGTGAAAACTCTACTCAGTGTAATACAAGTAATGGTTAATTTGTTTTTCTCAGTTCACACTTTACCATTATTTGTAACATTTCCCGAACCTCAGGAAAATGTACAGTAATTTAAAAATTTATATTACCTTTCTTGATTACTTAGAACCAGTAGCACAGTCATAGATTCTTGCTATATTATTATTTCCCCTTTATGTTTGCCTGGGAAGCCAGGAGTTAAAATAGAAATCAGTTTATTCTGTGCTTTTTGAGTCGCTCTGAGAAAAGATTTGATGAAGTAGAGTCACTTGTAAATTCAGTTTTGATATTTATAACTGGTGTGTTGATTTTGTTCATCCTATACCTTTTTTTTTATGGTGACATTGGTTAACGAAATGACGATAAGTTTCAGCTGTACATTTTAACAGTAAGACACATATATATATATATTTACACTGCGTGTTCAACATCTTATACTTTTTGTGGCATTTAGGGATCCACACCACCAATGACTGTATTCAAGGGGAACAAACGGCCTTATCAGAAAGACTGTGTGCTTATTATTAATCATGACACTGGTGAATACGTGCTGGAAAAACTCAGTAGCAGCATTCAGGTCAAGAAAACAAGGTATGTCCATAACCAGGTACAGATTGAGAAGGTGTTTCTGTATCTTTGTATTATCCGTTGAATTATTTTATAAGGATATGAACACCTGGGTACTCAGTATCCTATTGATAATCTAAACAACTTCACTTGTCTTCTCAGACAAATAAGTAAAATATCTTTTCCTCAAATGTAATGGAAAGAAATAATACCTTTAAGACCTGAAACATAGAAGCCATTGGCGAAAGGATGTGCTTTATAATTAAGTTCATTTTGTTAATCTCTTGATTTTGATACAGTCCTACTCAAGAGATTTTAAATTTATAGATTTATAATTATGAAAGAAAAATTGAATGGTATATTCTTTATTAGAGTAAAAACATTTTTTATAAGATCTATTTGAAGTCATTAGAAGACCATTAAAATAAAGCTTTGCCTATTTTTTGAGCTAGTGAACTGTCTTTAATATTTAATTCAGTAGGCATTACATGTTTGATATGAAGCCAATTAGATTTTATTTTTAAGTCAAATTCATTTTATAAATAGAAGTAACCCAGTAGTTACATTGTGATATAGCAATTATTGTAATATAGCAATTACATTTTAAAGAATGTTAATAGCTTGATGTTTTTCTGTTTGTGCTTCCTCAAGCCATCTTTCTTCACTCGTTTCACATAAAAATAAAAGCTATCATTTATTGAGGGGTTATCATATGCCAGGAGCTGTGCTAGACGCTTTATGGCATTATCTCATCTTTAACTAACTCTTAGAAAGATGCTATTGTTATCCTTAAAAACACAAATACACAGATGAAGAGACTGAGAGTAAGTGACGTTGTGACCTGTCTTAGTCCAGTGCCAGTGCGTTGTAGAGCCCCTGTTCTCCTGCTGCTCAGTGTATTTGTATTAATTACCTCCATGAACCAGGTGTTGCTGTTACTCTTCCAGGAGCTGATGGTTGTTCGCATTTCTCGTACTACTCAGTGTCATTTGGGGACTAGCAGCATTTAGCACATGGATGCTTGTTTAAAGTAGAGAATTTCAGGACCTACTAAGTAGGAATCTGTATTTTAATGAGATCCCCAGATGATTTATATGCACACTGAAGTTTGAAAAGTGCTGGCCTAGTCCATTTACAAAAGAAATTTTTAATGGATAGAATTTCCTCAGTTTGGGATAGAATGCTTTGCTTGTCTGCCAGCAAGAGCTGACAAAATGAGCAAGCAGTAAATAATGGGAAAATTTGCAAACTAGACAATATTTCAATAGCTATTTAATAATTCATATACTTGTGATTATCACCGTATAAGTCAAATAGTCATATTTTCTCTTAGTAAAATGACTTCTTATAACCACATCGTATTCTACATATGTTTTATCTGATTCTTGCTATAAAATGTGAGCTCCTTGAGGACAGCAAGTCTGTTGTATTCATTTCTGTATCTCTGGTGCATAGTGCAGTACTGAAATACTATAGACAGTTGTCGAATGTTAAAATTATAAATGTCAATATTTTGCAGCAGTCTTAAAAGCAGGTGGACCTGCAGAGACTTCTAGGTGCTCAGTCACATGGACAAGTTTGAGAAGCACTGGTTTTGTCCCTCTGATTCAATGTCCATATCTTATTTCAGGGCTGAGGGGAGCAGTAAAATCCAAGCTCGAATGGAACAGCAGCCCACTCGTCCCCCACAGCCATCACAGCCACCACCACCTCCACCACCACCGCCACCTCCACCACCTATGCCATTCAGAGCTCCAACAAAGCCTCCAGTCGGACCCAAAACTTCTCCCTTAAAAGATAACCCTTCACCTGAACCTCAGCTGGATGACATCAAAAGAGGTAGAGAGCAATTCTTGGAGGCACGATCGCAACTTAGAGTATATTGTAGATGTTTTTGTGAACATCACAAAGCTGCTGTATTGGCATAATGACACGGGCATTCTCTGCCATTGAAAAAATTTTTGCAGAGTTTACCATTCCAGAAGTGATGAGGGTCAGGTCTTTTACCACTTACCTCATTTGAAAGGGGAGTCCAGCCACAGTGACTTTAGTTGTGGCTATCTTTGCAGCATTCTGCCTAGAAGCCCGGGATTTAAACAAGCATGACTACCGTCTAAAGGTCTATATGGCACACCTTGAAGGCTTTGGAAGAAGAAAATTCCAAGGTGCTGCGGGTAGAAACCAAGTGTGCCAGTGTTAGTATAGTATCTAGTTTAGAGGGATATTTAAAATACCATGAGTAGTGAGTGCTTTGTGCTAACACAAAGTTTATAAATATGAAAGTGTCATGAGGACCAGTGGACATGGACACTGGTCTAGAAAGACTTAGTAGCCTTGTCTGGCTCCTCTCTCCAATGCATATCTGAGATAAAGAAGTTTACCTTGGCTTTCTCCCTTATGCAGTGGATGGTTTTAGTTGTCCAGACTTTCAGGAAGTTATGAGGGTAAGTATTATATTTCATATCTGTAAAGTTTTATGAAAAAAAATTAAATCCATAACAGTAGTAAATAGGGAAAGGTAAAGAGTTGTCCTTAGAAAGTTTGCCTTTCCCACCTTATACATATGCTATTTTTCAGGAAACGAAATCACTCTGCATGGCGCACAGCTGTTAAGCCTCCTGATTTTTTTCCCTCAGGGATATTGGAATGCCATTTATGGAAGTTTTCACTTTAGTTGAATAGGAGTTGGACCCTGAGTGGTTAGCTGTTGCCAGTTATAGGAACCATAGCCATTTAAGTTGTGTTTGGACAGGAAAATCTATGATGTATCCTTAATATATTTAGTGACATTGAAATGCTTAGGTAAAACAGGTTTTTCCTTCCCTGCTTTACATCTGTAAAAACGCAATACCTGATAAGCATGGCTATTAGTCAAATACATAAAGAGGACAGAGGAAGAATGTTTTCAACTATTTTTCTTCAGTCACCATGGTTCCTCCCGTAGGCTTCCATTTGTGGGACATAAAAACTGGAAAGGACCCCAGAGTCTGTCTGCTCTGGCCCTTCATTTTTCTACAGTGTCTTGGAAAATTCATTGACTTCCACTTTAGTCTCACTGCTGGTAGGAGGTATATCCAAAACAAGCACTCAGACTTTCTAGTTCCTAGTCAAATATTTTTCAGTTCCTTAGCATAATATTGCTCTTCTCTTATTTGGTATTTAATTCCATAATTTACCATCTTTTTTTTTTTTTTCTTACCAGATAAAGGCAAAATAGACTTAATTCAAAATAGACTTAATTCATTGCTTTTACAGAACAGTCATTATCCTGAAACAGTCAGCTTTTTGCTTATTTGGGGTGAATTTAATGTTTCCATTGTCTCTCTGGAGACAAGTTAGATGTTTTTGTTTGTTTGGTCTGGTCATTTTGTTTGTACATTTTTAAGGAATTGAGAAGCAGGAGTTTGTTTTACGTTATTCCTCATTGCTACTGGTTTTGCCAATTTACTATTTATAAAAGGCTCAGTGTGCTGTCTTGAGGGTGGTTGCAGTACTGACCCCTGTCGTGCAATTTTATTCCAGAGCTGAGGGCTGAAGTTGACATTATTGAACAGATGAGCAGCAGCAGTGGTAGCAGCTCCTCAGACTCTGAGAGCTCCTCGGGAAGCGATGATGACAGCTCCAGCAGCGGAGGTGAAGACAATGGCCCTGCATCTCCTCCGCAGCCTTCACACCAGCAGCCATACAACAACAGGCCAGCCATTGCCAATGGAACCAGCCGGCCACAAGGAAGCAACCAGCTCATGAACACGCTCAGTAAGTGTGCTTTCCGTTTTCTGGCTGAGAGACGGGTGGCATGTCAGGTCAGAGATACACCTTCTGTTTCTCTTAGAGAAGAATCTAAAAACCTGGAGATATTTAAGGCATGAGAAAGGATCCCGACAAAGATAATTTGGAACAGAAAGGAATAAGACAGTAAAAATATCAAATAGTAAAAGAAGCACAAAACTAAAAGTTTGTTGTTTTTTTTCCCCCACTGGCACAAATTAGGTTTTGCGACTTCTGGAAAATACTGAAACTTGAACAGTTAGGCTCTATTTTTGCATATATCAGGCTTTAGGGATGCTGCCTGCCACTGTACTGTCACCCTACCTCAAGTCCTTATACAGTCTCCAGACTGTGGTGTCTGTGGCCCGCAGTCTTGGGAACCTATGCTATTGCATATATTTGGAGACCAGCTAGCCTTTGGCAACAGGGAAAGGAGGAGACATAGGAATGTCTGGGTGGCTTTCAACATAGTCGATACAAAAAGTAAAGCAGAGGAACACAAGGACAAGAGCAAATTTCCCTGTTTTGGAGGTAGGGAGAATGCAGGTTCTCTACCCTCTTCTCTCTCCAGAATCCTAATGAATGCTGTCCCTAGTACACCTTCTTTTAAGGAGATTGGAAGGTCTGAAGGCAATACTGGGGATATGATATCAGTTAAGGATGTTGTCTACTATCTCATTATGTGGGCCCAGATTCTGGATATCAGAGTATATCTTGGTGTTCTTTTTAGTTGCCTAGGGATAGTAAGTTTCACATTGGGATTTTGGTATTCATAGTGGAAAAGTACCAGACAGCTAGCTACTGTAGCTTTAACTCAATTCTTCATTTGTCCCAGTCAATGCTAAATTATTCTTTCCTCTTAGAAAGAAGGAGCGAAAAAATGGTATAGTGGGCGTCACTGTGGCACTACTTACCAGTGCTTTAAACTCCTTTTAGCTTTTTATGTCTCCAGGTCCTCCATTCCTACAGCTCCTCGAATGGCAAGACCTTAATCTTTGCATACCTCATACACAGTAAAGCACTAGAGTTACTTAAACCAGGATTGTCAACTGAAACCAACTTATAAACCCTAAAATCACAGTAAATAGCACAAATTTGCCAAACTCAAATGTAAAAATATTCAGTAATTCATTTTAAAAGAACAATAATAAACCATCATATTTTAACAAAAACTTTTTATGAAACAAATTTTCAAAATCAAAAAATATTTAGTAAGAAGAGTAACATTGCTTTAAAATTTTGCAAATCTTTTTAATGCCTGGCTTAGTAGAAAGATGGATTCTTACATGTGCTTCTGCATTCAGTCTGTTGCCAAAAATTGTTTAGGTTGAACTACGAAGAAAACCTGGCATCACACATGTATGTAGTTTGAAAAGGAAGGACCTCGAAGTTGGACGCTCCTGAAAGGGTCTCAGGGACCTGAGGGTCCTCAGAACACACTTAGAGAAGAGCTGGTATGGAGATTAGCAACCTAAAAATACAGATGTTTACTTTTGTTATAATCCAATTGGTGTCAACTGGGGGCCTGTTATTCTTTTTATTATATTAGAGTGAAATGTTTAGTACTTATGTTCTACACTCCTAAAACCTAAATTCTGCACACCATACAAAAATTTGAAGCTTACAAAAGCTAATTAGTCCAGATTTCAGTTTTAAAGTAACATGAATATCCTGTATAGAGGTATACGGGGGAGATATTGGATTAGCATGTTGCAGGTATAAACAGTATTCAGCTTCCTTAATGGGAAGCCCAACTTGGTGTCATTTTAGCTTTTATAAAGCAACTCAATGTGAAAAATTCTACTAGATAGTGAAAGTTATTTAGAAATATTTTCTTGCTATTTATTAACACATTTTAAAGCTATCTAGCCTTCTTCTCCCCTGTTCTATGCCAGTAAACAGCATTGATGTGCTTTGCAGGTACCAAAAATAGCATCTCTTTCACAGTTTTGACTGGAGCAGTTTTGTCAATGAGCCAAATCAGTTTTTTTCTCTACTAAATTGAATTGGCCTGCTTTTACTATAGTGTGATAGCCAAGGCGGTCAACCAAAGAATTGTGGGGAAGTCATTTTTAAGTTTGTACTTTTGGTTTGATTCTGTTTTCTTTTTATAGGAAATGACTTGCAGTTGAGTGAGTCTGGCAGTGACAGTGATGACTAGAGTTGGATCTTTCAAATCAACTTTTTGGTGCACAAATACGCTGCAAGACCGGGCTACTTTGCATGAAGTCCATTGCCAAGAGGAAAATGTGGTTCAGTGACTGTAGTAGGAGTTTGAGGCTCTGGACCTTTCAGATATTCAAGTCTTTAACTTAGTGGTGATGGGTGATTTTCTCATGTAATTTTTGAACAATCTCACGTTTCAAAGTTTAAGTAGATCTGTAGAAGAACTAACAGAATTATATTTCTATTTGGTTAACACTGTTAATGAAAAACATACAAATGTGCCCTGGTCTAGGTTACTCAAAGGCCATATCTTCACCAGGCCAGTGATTCAGTTTTAAACCTCAGCAGCCACCAGTTTGGCCAAGTGGTCTGCACCAGTGAAATGAAACACAGTTTTTGAGAGGTAAGAGAGAGAAACCTCAAACTGCAGTGTAGAAGTATGTTAAAACCACTTTCATTTGTGGACACAAAGTGGTAAGGAAGTTTTGTCTGACTCAGCCTGATAAGCCTGTGTAGAAATGGACTTCCAGAAGGAGTCCTGGAGTGTCAGTTGGGTGGGACCCTGGAGCTCTTGTGGTTCAGCCCCCTCATTTACAAATAAGGAAAGGGAAGCACACAGCTGGTTTACAACCAGTCTCCTGCCCCCAGTCCAGGCTTTCCCCACTGCTCCCTCCCTTGAATCTCACTTACTGGAACCAGAGATTCTTACACATGTGACTTATAAATGAACATTGGAGTTTTTATTGGATTCCGAAAGAGAAAAGAGTTGAGCGCTTCTAGCTCAAATTTAAATCTAGACAGTCCCTAAATGCATGGGCTAGTGAGCAAATTAAACCAGCAGTCACTGTGCTTACACATGACTCAGTCAAACTGGGGCTTTCGTTCCATCGCAGATCCATATTAAGTGTTCTTCACTCAGTGGATTTAATAGGGGATGGTCAGAGCGGAAGAGAGGCATGATGAAAAACCCTTTCTGAACCAGTTAACCAGCTGCAGGTTTTCAAAAACCAGAATCTAGATAGGAGTTCTGCAATATGAAATGAGCACATTCTTTTGATAAGATATTTTTGTTCATTCTTTTTGTACCACTGTTTGTGCCTGACTCCCAGACTGATTTGTATTTTTTATATACAACTAGAAGAAAGTCACAAGATTGCCTTCTGTGTGCAGTTTCCATACTGAATCTGTTGCAGGAAACTGGTCACTAGTAAATGTTCCTTACTGAGTGTATGTGTGATAAATTGTCCCATAATTAGGATGGAATATCCCATTCCTGTTATTTGAATGAATATGTCCTGAGAAATTTCCATCTACTTATGTTTAGTGGGTATCAAGAACATTCAATATGATTTTCCTGCCTGGGGTCCTCCACTTGGATGGCCTCTCCCTCCCCAGCTAGCGGAGGGAAGCAGTCTGGACCTAGCAGGGAATTAGGTGATCCACAGTGGGGGCTTTGTTAGAATAAAGCTTTACAGAGTCACCTTTTTTACCCACATCGTGGCCCTACGGCCAGCGTCCGGCCACGTGCTCACACCACTGCCAAGTGTGGGCTGCTGGTGCACGTTCGCCCCCTGTGGTAGGTACTTAGCCCATCAGGAGGTGTCGAGGTGTCCGGTGGATTTAATGGCAGGTAGGAACTTCTTTATAATGAGTTGATAATTGCTTTATAATTCCTTGGTAATGACAGCTCAGGGAGGGTGAAGGTCACGATTGGGAGACTTGAATTGTTACTGGATGTGAGAATGTTTCACTGCTCTTAACTTGCTCAAGGTGGGGCAAGTTCCAGGAACTTGAACTAAAAATATGTTTAAGCCTCTTTTTTTTTCCTTTCCTAAAGTCTTCACATATATAGACAGAACTGTGGTTTTTGGCATGTTGGGTAAACATTTGTTTCTATAGGAAATGCTTGCACGTGGCACTGGGTTTGGCGAGTCAGGCTCTCTGAGCTTCAGACTCCCCCATCATCCATCCTGCCTGGCATCGCGCAGCTGTCTTTTAGCACAGTCTAGGTCGGTTCTCTGCACAAAGCCTTCGGTGGTTCCCTCTGTCCGCCCTCCAGCTTAACCCACCAGAGTAAGGAATTTTTTCTTTTTGGAAATCAAGAATTTGGCCTTACAGACTACTCATGAGCACCCTCGTGCCAGCCCAACTTGACTTGTTCTTCCTGCCTCTGTGCCTTCACAGTCTCTCCTCCCCCTCGCCCCCTCCAAACTTTACTCCTGAGGTGCTGTAGGTGCCATCTTCATGGACTCCTCCTTGTTCATTTCAGCTGACTGGAGTGCTGTGTGTACGTACTGACCTCGCTTGAGCTCTGGTTAGTATGAACTCCTGAAAAGCAGGGGCCCTTATTCTCATGTCTATCCTCTGGGACATCCACAGGAATAGACATTCAGATGCTTATAGCCCGATGAGTGGGAGGCGGAGGGAACCAACTATCGGAGTAGAGAGGGTAGACTTAGAGAAAACATTCCAGGCATTTAGAGACAGCTAAAAACTATCCATGCTGATTTTCATAATTTTGAAGTTTCTAACTGAATTGTTAAAATTGCCTTTCCTTTGTTCTGTACGTCTACCAACTATGGGTCATTAGGTGAGGTGTAAAGACTTAAGTCCGAACGATCTGAGGAGCCATGGCAAACCACAGTAAAGACGTGATTTGGAAAACAACACAAACTAGATATTTGTAATGATGCCACTCATTAACTGTTTTATTTCTGTAGCGGAATCATTTTTTTTCTCTATGTGGTATTAATATGTATGTGCTTCAGTAGTGGAAAAACTTGAAAATTCCAAAATCCTTACTTCCCTTTTTGAGAGGCTGGTTAAGTAGGGTGTGTACGGGTGTGTACAGGTGTGTGCGGGTTTGGTTGTGTGTGTGTGTGATGTATTTATTACATTATTTTGAAAGAGTAATATTCTGTTATGTGGATGTATATTAGGTACAGCCAAATCGGATGTTCCCATTTGGCGAGGAAGGTAGGATTTCTGAAACTCAGGCCTTAACCAGTGGGTTGGAGGACAAGACCAATTGAAGCTTTATGGAATGTGTGTTTTCGTTGCTCCTGTTGTTTCTGTCTTGAGTTCATTGTCTCATTCTTTAATAATTTTTAAAATTTTGTGCTTAAAAGTTTATTTTGCTTAATTATGAAGTAGATGTGCATGTTTACATTTATGTAAAATATTTGCTGTGTAAAGTTTTTTTTTGGTTTATTCTCTTAAAAGATCATTATATTTAAGTAAAAATTAAAGTCAGCAATACACTTCCTGTCTTGGTGGATTTTATTTTCTAACTGGAAATCAATGAAAAATATAGGATTCTTTTAGGAATCCTTTGTGCTTAACCTTGATTACCTAAATTGATTCCTTCTTAGTTTGGTGTTACGTTTATCAGGACATACACCTCATTTTTAAAAGATGTGTAAGTTCAAAACTAAAGGACGACTTTAGTGAGCCACATGGCATCTGAGGCCATTTTCCTCGGTCTGGAAAGGCTTGGCTTTGGGTCTGAGAACCACGCAAAGTTTAAACCGAATTCCTAGACATATCTTAGTCATTTTAGCTCACCAGTTTCCTTCACCTGGAATGCCATGCCACACCTCTGACCCCCGATTGACACTTGGTGGCTGGAAGTGATCCTGCCTCCTGCTTCTATTCCATACCTCTGATCAGCAATGCCCACATCTGTCTCGTGGTCTTGGCTCCCTTGATAGACTGTAAACCCCTAGGTGGCTGTGACCATATTCCTTTTTAATTCTGTGGTGTCTTTCACCTAATGGGTGCTCAATAAATTTGGACTGAATACAATTACACGTTAAGAGATCTAGGCCAAGAATCTTCTGCTGCTTATTCTGCAGTTGGCTCCCATTTCTTCAGGTGGAAATAAGAGTTAAACTTGAACCAGGACTCTCAGTGAGGAAGTGGTGGTATACATTCATCACATAACAGTTTAATGCTCAGTTAACTGTTGCCACTACAACGACATAACAAACTATCTCCAAACTCAATGGCTTACAATGATAAGCATTTATTTTGCTCACAAGTCTGGATTGGCGATTTAAACTGGGCATAGCTATAGACAGTTCTGGTCTTGATTGGGCTCCTTGATATGCCTGGCAGTTGACAGGTTCAGCTGATCTAGGAGGCCTTGGCCAGCAAAACAGGCGACTCAGGCAGGTCGGCTCCACGTGTCATCCTCTAGCCTGGGCATGTTGTCGTGCAAGGCAGAATGAGAATAAACACAACTGTCTCTGTCACAATTGCTAACGTGTCATTGGCCAAAGCAGGGCACAGGCCAAGTTCGAATCAAGGAGTGGGAAAATACACTCCACTAGTTGATGGGAGGAGTTGCAAAGTGCATTGGAAAAGTATAGATACAGGGAGGTATGAAAATTTAAGGAATTATTGCAATCAATCTTTCACCTCAACATATCCCATGTCTCCACTACGGTTGAGGACACTGGGCCATAAAATCACTAAGGCCCCTCCCAGCTCTGGCTTTTCTCCTGGCCAGATAAGTAAGTCCCAGGGGGAGTTAAGACATTTCTGTTTATGGCTCCTGCAGAGGGCACCAAACCCAAGTCGATGGCTTCTCTAGGCTTAGCACTTCCCTCTTTATTCACTGTGTGTAGTTTGCTTCCTTCCCATCCTTTCTAACCTAGAGCAGTATTCTAGTTATCTAGTACTAAGTAACAAACTACCCCAAAACTTAGTAGCTTGAAACAACAATTTTATCTAATGGAATTTGTTAGGACAGAACTTGGCTGGGCAATTCAGCTCTTTGTGGCTTCAACTGAGGTCACTCGGAGGTACTCAGTTGGCAAATGGGCAGGACTGGAAGTCCAGGCTGACTTCACTCACATATCTGGTACCATGGTGGGGATGGCTGAAGTAGGCTCATTTGGGAACACCAACCAGAGAACCTACATAGCCTTGCTAGCACAGCAGTCTCGGGGTAGTCGGTCTTAATGTGATGGCTGCCTTCCCCTAGAATGTTGTGTTCTGAGAAGCTGCATGGCCTTTTAAGACCTAGCATGGGAAGTCATACCGCATCACCTCCACGGTATTCTACTGGTCAAAGCAGTCAAAAGCCCACTTAGATTCAAAAGGAAGGCATCTGGACTCTACCCGTTTAATAGAAGAGTACTAAAAAGCAACCCACCCCAAGTCCCCACCTTTCCTCCCTGTGTTTTCGGTCTACTGCAGTGGTCTTCAGATGAGCCATCTCCTTGGAGCAGTGGCTCTTAAAATGTCCTGCTGGTCCATTAGCATCAGCATTCCCCGGGACCTTGTTAAAAATGCAAATTCTCAGGCCCCACTCCAGGCCTGCTGAATCAGAAACTCTGGGCTGAGACCCAGTAATCTTTTTCATAAGCACTTCTGGTCATTCTGACGAGCCCTAATTGAGAACCACTGCCCCGGGGAAGACTGGTGAGCCTCAAGTGATGACCCATGACCAGGATGACTACCTTCAAGTTCCCATCGCAGGTGTTATATTGAGCATAACCTGGGGCAGGACATGCAGTGGAGTGTGGTACTGTTTATGAGTTGGAACATCAAAGACAGAAAAATTCATCATTGTCCTTGAAGAAATTACGGGGACCAAAATAACCATAAATGAAATTCTCTTGAGATACTAGTGTCTCTGCAGCAGAATTTCAGTGTTACATAGGCATCTTGGGACAGACACACTGGTCATCATTCTAATAGAGGCATGGAAGGCACATATGGGTCAAATAGCCTAAGACTCTCCAAACCTTATTATAATTAATGGGCCAACCTACGGCCAGTGACTTTTACTTGAGTTTCTATAAAGGGAGTGGGGCAAGGGGGAACAGAGAGCAGGGGAAATAACCAATTTCTGCCTTTAGTAAGATTGTTTCTTGTAGACTTGTCTGACTAAAAAGTCAACTATCTGGGACTGCAAATAACTCAGGTGAATCCCCAGAGAGAAATGGGAGTTATTTTCCTCTCTCAGGGGGGTTGGGTGAGGTGGAGTGGGGAGTCTTTAACCCATTACTCTTGTGTGATTTGAAACCCTCTCAGAATGGTTACAAATGAAGATGAGGGAGAATAGATGACACTTCTGGAACTTCTGGGTGGTAACTGTGGGTGCTCAAGTGTAACCTTGGTGGACCACCAGGGTCCATCACCTGTGAGCTCATGGTTACAAACTGAAGATCTGAGTTTCATTGTAAATTTAAACTGGTTCACACCATTATAGGGGAAGGATGGGGCAGACGACTCAAGTATAACAGTCACTGGGCCATAGGTTGGCCCAGTAATTATAATGAGGTTTGAAGATTCTTAAGCAATTTGACCCACATGTCCCCTCTATACCCTTATTAGACTGGTAGATGGCCAGCATCCCGTCTGTCCCAATATGCTCAGCAACTACCATCTTGCCAAGCACTGGTTTCTAAGTATTAGTTACCAAGCTTCCTTCAAAGACTACTTTGCTTACAAATTTGTCACTCAAACGGCTTTGCCCATCCCCACATTTCCCTGGTTATAGTAAGAGCTTCTGGGCTGGCCTAGAGAGTCCTGGCCACAGGTGGATACTTGGGATTGGAAACAAACCCGTTCAGACTGAGAGTGTACAGTTCAGCCCTGTGCCCTGCCATTCATCAGACTGCCTGAGCAGACACTGATATAAAGCCAGCAGCAAAGTTAATAGGAAGTGATCTTTCTCTCAAAGTCACCGCTGCCACTTGAAAGTGTCATAATCATTCCTTTGAGTGACTACTACTTTCTTTCTAATGACATCGCCAGCCTCCCATTGTTACTCCTGCCACCTGAACAAAAATCACTGTGAAACTTTGTCATGGGCTGTCAAAACTTTGCAGTTTGCAAGCCTGTCAGTAAGAATGGAGTGTTCCATTCTTGCCTGGAAGACCTGAACTGTGTGTCACTTTGACACAGAGAAGCAGTTTCAATTTCCATCCTAGATGCAGAAGTTCTGAAAGGGTTTTTCAGGCATAACATTCCATGTTTTTCTTAACTGGTCCACTTTTTGGTCCAGGCTGCTTGTTGACCCCTTTATGCACAGCTTGCTTTACTTTGTGCCTGTCCCAGCACTGCTTCATGTACTTTCTTCTTACTCTCCCTCCCTCCCCAAATCCTATCACGATCTTGTCTTTCTGGGTTTGACGAGGTGCCCCATTGCTCCTCTGGTGTTTGGTCTCCCTACTACCTACCAGTCAGTAAACCTAATTTTGATGGTCTACGGGTTCATCCCTGGTGGTATTTATTTATCAAATGGGCTACCGTGCAGCAGAGTTTGAGAACCACTGCTTTTTCTCATGGCTTTGCAGTAAAGGCTGTGCTCCAAACTGCTGTCAAAAGTGAACTCACGTAACTGGCCTCAAATGGGGAAGAAAAATACCCCAGGTCCCCAAAGATGTGATTGAATTGGGCTGAGCTACTAAATAATAATGACACAGATAAAATCTAACACTTCTTAAACAGTTTCTAGGTGTCAGAAATTTTAACTATATGCTCGCTAAAATCCAACACAACCCTGAAATAAGATACTATTATTCCCAGTCTATTGATGGGAAAATAGAGACTCAGAGAAGTTAAGCAAATTATGCACAATGGTTAAACAGATTCATGCCCACCAAGGTGTGAGGCCCAGAAAAGGGACCCTCTCAGCCAGGCCCGAGGCAGTATTGAATCTCCATCCATCCTAAAGATCCTCATACAAGGCTGGGGGTGGGGCTGGGTTAGCAAGCCGAGGCTTTGTGACCCTGGGCAAGTTCCTTCACATCTCTGAACCTGTTTCCTCCCCTCTCCCTGAGGAAGCAGGACTGCTTCCAAATTCTAGAATCCTTTGCAGGGTCTGGGAAGAGAATTTGAATTCAGACCCCTCATTCCATCCAGCAATGCTGGACACTAGCCCCAAACCCCCAGAGAAGAGAAAGCCACAGTTGGGGAAAAGAGCTGTCTTTATTTCTTGATTTCCTACCCAGAGATCCCAGTATGAAGGTGGTGACTTTACATGAGAGCAGATCACCCCAGGGCTTGCAGTAGAGGCTGAGGAAACCAAGCTGGCCAATGTGCCCATCTCTAAAGACACCACCTTCGAGTTGACCCCGTCCACTATAGACCACCAGCATGATGGCCAGCTGGGCCAGAGGCTCCTATCTGTTGAGTCCCCAGGACTTAGCCAAGTTAAATAGCTTTGTACGAAAGTCCAGGAGTGTCCCTTCATCTGGTAACAAATGGGCCAACCCCACTCAAGGTCTGCTGTGGGGAAGACGTCTTTCTAAAACAATGCCAAGGCCCACTCAGGAAAGATGGTGATGAAAGGCAGCTCACAGACATGCAGGACAACGACCCTGTAGACACGTGGGAGACTCGGCATACAGACGGGAGGACCAAGCTGCGCACTATGGAGACACGGGGAGGCCACAGGGCGTTCAGGGGTCAGCAGGCAGCCAGGAGCTGGAGCTCGGGACAGGAACCATCTCTGCCTAAAAGTGGTGGGGTCCCAGACGGGACATCCAGGGCGGGGCTCTCCTCAGGGCTGAAGAAACACGGACGGCCTGCCCAGTTGTGGACTCAGGTCACTTTGCCAGAGACTTTCCTGAATTAGAAATGGGCGAGAGGCATTCAAGAGACAGAGGCCTAAGTGCAGAGAGCCACAAGGTCAAGATGGTGCCTGGGATGGTGAAACCATGAGAGCTGTCCCTTTGGGAAATGGTCAAGAAGCGGAAGGCCACTCATCTGCTATTGTCTGCGTGGCAGGCACCACAGCTGAGCCTCCACCCAATACTTGAGGCAGAGTAAGGGTTTGGTGGCTTTCTCAGTACTTCTTCACAGTTGAGTCTCTTGTTGGGGGACGTCCACATGGGGCTGTACTGGGCTGTGGCCAGTTGAGGGGACCCTCAGGAGGTCCAGAGCTGTGAGCCACTATGAGAGAATGGACCCACTTCCTGCTGTGCGGTTCACAGGCCTGGAGAGACTCGGAAGCTGGTTGTCCTGGTGAAAATGCCCACATTTCTGGAGGTCAGAGGGATGGAGAGGCCTGTACCCCAGACGCCCCAAACAGGATGAGAACAAGTAGTCTGCAGGTCCATGTGTGTGTAACAGTGCTAAGCCAGTCCACGGCCTGGGAGGGCAACACGCGGGAATAGAACAGGCACTGTAGTTCAGCTACTGGCCCAATCTGAGCGATGGGTCACAGTCCCCAGGCTGGGCATGTGGGAGGTTTTCCAGTATTTTGGATTAAGACAGGATGCACTGGTCCTAAGTTCCTCCAGTTGGACTGAGTTAAAAGCATATCTTAGCAGCACGAGTTTGTCCTTGTCTTGGTTGCAGGAAGGCAATGGAAACCGGACCAGGATGGTGCGAGGTCAGTTTCACGAGGGTGGAGAAGCTGCTGCAGGCATGTGAGAGGCAGCCCGCCTCCTCCTGGCGCCCTCAGGTGAAGTAGCGGCAGGGCGTGGAGTCGATGTAGCAGTACGGGGTGCACTGCAGGTCCCCATAAGACCTGAGGAGGCAGACACGTGTCAGGGTGGACATGGGGAAGTGAGCAGGGGAGCTCCTGCCTAGCCCTCAGGACAAAGCCACCTCTGGTGACTTTCGGTCGAACCTCATCAAACAGCAGCCACTGCTGCCACCTGACTTAGGGCCAAGGGTTCTATAGAGACTATTCTCATTCTTGTTTGGGGTAAGGGGCTTGGGGGAGTTGAGTCCAGGCCTCTGGAGTGTTTTCTCTTGAACCCAGCTGAGGAATCCGGGTAAAAGGGGTTGGTAGTCTTGTTTTTAATACACCATCTCCGAGAGAATCGCCCCCGTCTCAAGGCCTGAAATGTTTCCAGCTCTGTCCATTAGATCATGCTGTACTGATGCAAATGTCCGATTGCTGTACAATTCAATATGGCAGCCACTGGCCACATGTGGCTACTGAGCTCTTGAATAAGATTAGTATGACTGAAAAATTAGATTTTAAATTTTATTTAATTTTAATTAATTTAAATTTAAATAGCCACATGTGGCTGTGGGCTGCCATATGGGACAGTGCGGTCTATACCGCTGTAAGCCCAAGTACTAGTGCCCAGATGGTGGGTTATGCATTCTACTTATGTTCTGGAGTTCAGGAGAGTAACCACAGTGAGCCAGTGGGCAAGCCCTGGGCTCGATGAGAGCCTGTACTTGTGAGTGATTGTGTACTCTCAGCTGTGTCCATGGAGCCATTATCCAGCTCAGACCTCCCACCAACTCTCTGGCAGGTAGCTGTTAGGAGGTCTCCTCACTGCAGAGAGGGGGCAGTGCATGCACTAGATGCAGTGGGGGGCCTGGCTAAGCCCAAAGTGCTCAGAGTCTTGGGATGACAACAGATCTGTAATTCCCCCAGCCTAGTTTGATGTGTTAATATGCATTTAGTAGGAGGGTTTTAAAAAGACCCCCTCCACCTTGAAGAGAGAGATGAGAGGGGGCAATAAAGAGACAGGCCTGGTGTCTGTTCCCCAGCCCTGCCAAGGTCCTGGGTCCAAACCTATCAGAGGAACAACACTGGAAGCAAAGGCTGAAGAGACTGAAACTCTAAGGGACTGAGGAGGGGTGATGGGGGGCGGTGGGGAAGAGCCTCCCCATCTGCCCTAGAATGCTATGCAACTCCGGTTCTGGAGGATTAGGGGGAACATGGTGCCATTTTACATCTTGAAAGGAGCCTGGGCATGGAATGAGCGCCTCACAGGCCAGTGGCCCTCAGTTGGCTTGAGAGATGTCCAGGTAGAGGCTGGAACATTGGAATGTCTATCCGAAGCAATGTGAACTCCCCACTGAAGAGTCTCAGAAGTAACTAGAGGGGTCCTTGAAGGGAATACTAAGTTCTTAGAGTTTTCTGGAAGGAGCCACAAGCCAGCAAAACTAGATATTAATTCTGGTGTGGTCTCACTGGCACCCACAGGCCTGCCCAGAAGTAAGGAGTTGTTCCAGAGAGTGCAAGTTATACAGATGCTTAGATTCTTTGAAACACCCTGATGCCTCCACCCTCCGCTGGGCTTCTCTCCCAGGCCCACAGCCCAGAATACTAATGTGGTCATGGCAGCCACCAGGGATGGGGGCTGCTCGTGTGGGGCAGCAGCTAAGCTTACAGATCGCTGACCCCCAGGGGCCCAGGATGGAGCTGGTGGCTGTGTCTGTCCCAGCTTGTCCTCGGTGGCATGCAGGCTGCCCCAGAAGGACACATAGTGGTTATGGTTTCACTGCCTGTCTCCCCTGGGTGAGCAGGATCATGTGTTGTGTTGTTACCATACCTCCGTATCTGGAAAGTACCAGAAATGTACGAGGCACTCAAAATTGTAAAGGAAAGAAGAGGAAGAACGAGGGAGGGTGGCAGGTGGGAAGGAAGGGGTGTTATGACAGCACGTGACGCCCTCCCTACCCAGGGAGATAGGTCTCGCATGTCAGGTGGCCAAAGTCAGAGCCGTCACAGTCCTCCACGCCCTTGTGCCGGTGACCATCTCCACAGTATGCTCGGTGACAGCCTGAAAAGACACAAGGAGGTACAGACCTGAGAAGGGGCAGGGGCAGGACAGGCTTGCCAGCCTGGGTGGGCCCCACTCACTTAAAAGGATTTTCTTTACTAAGGCTCTATCTGGTAAAATCGTGGCCTAAAGCATCCATCCAGAGCCTGAGCCTTTCATGCTCATGGACTTCACTAAAGCTTTATATGGACTTCAATAAAGCTTCATGTGCATCCAGGGACCACCCTCAGACCCCAAATCCCACACTGGAGAATAAGGAGACTCAGGCTCCAGCCCAGTCCTGCCACTTGTTAGCGAAGCATCCAAGAGCAGCCATTTGGCTTCCTGAAGCCTCAATGTCCTTATCTTAAACCTGGCGTATGGACACCACCTCCCCCTCACAGGACCACTGTGGGCTTCCGTGAGTTGAGGGTCAGGAGACTGAGCATTGGG
>NW_011888782.1:3627393-3652435 GCF_000151845.1 Pteropus vampyrus
TTTCTTTACTAAGGCTCTATCTGGTAAAATCGTGGCCTAAAGCATCCATCCAGAGCCTGAGCCTTTCATGCTCATGGACTTCACTAAAGCTTTATATGGACTTCAATAAAGCTTCATGTGCATCCAGGGACCACCCTCAGACCCCAAATCCCACACTGGAGAATAAGGAGACTCAGGCTCCAGCCCAGTCCTGCCACTTGTTAGCCAAGCATCCAAGAGCAGCCATTTGGCTTCCTGAAGCCTCAATGTCCTTATCTTAAACCTGGCGTATGGACACCACCTCCCCCTCACAGGACCACTGTGGGCTTCCGTGAGCTGAGGGTCAGGAGACTGAGCATTGGGCACAAGTGATGGCCATGGTGGCTCTTGTCTGTCTACAGAGAGCTTCCAGGGTGGGTGACTCCATATCCCTGGGGAGCCAGATGGTCTTCAAAGGGATCTCTATTTTCACACAAAGGGAGGGTCTTGGAGTATGAATGCCACCCTCATTTTCACAAGGCTTTCAGACCCCATTTGTTCCTTCCTGCTGCATGATCTCCTTTTTGACAGTGTCCACAGCAGAGGCAGAAAGAACTCCAGGAAAGGCCAGCATCCTGGGGATCACCATCCCAGGAACTGTCACAGGAAGTGCAGTTTCTCACTCCACCCCCCATCCCACCCCTGTGCACACCTTCCTCACCACACCGTCACCCTTCCCCTGAGCTTCTTGCAGGAAAGGAACTCAACTTTGTATCTCCAAATCCCTAAACCTGAGCAGAGTCTGGCAGGGGCTTAAAAATAATTCGGTGAAGGGATGTTGAACCCTCACTAGACCCAGATAATCCACACACATTAGTTCATAGAATCTCTAAAGATTTAAGTGGTCAGTACTGCTATACCCATTTTTCAGTTGAGAAGAGTGAGGCTTGGAGCTATCACTTCCCCATCACCCCACTCACTGAGTAGCTGCTCTGAGCTGGAGGTGGGTTAGTGGCTCTTCAAGCCTGCATTTGAACACTGTTCTGTCTGACTCTAAAGCCTATGCTTTTCACTTCATCTTCTACTTTTGTTACCTGATTTATTTTAAAAAGCAAAGCAAACCCTCCAGTGCTAGGCTGCCTGTCCATCTTGGTAGCATCCTGTAAGCCTGAAGGCCTGAAGGCAGGTCTGGCCAGCCCACTGCCCCTAAAAAGGGTTTTTCTAGTAGGGCTCAATCTAGTAAAACTGAGTCCTGACTTAAATTCATAGCTTTTCCCTTTTGCATCGCCCTTATCTTTTGAACAAGAATATGAATTGGTATATGGATTTTGCCAAGAAGTAGGATTCAGAAAAAAGCGAAGTACTGGTGGCTCCTCTGAGGACAAGGTCCTTGACACCAACCCCCACTGGCATGCTTGGATGGTAGAAGTTAACATTTGTCCTGAATGGAGAAGGTTGTCCCCACAACAGCACAGGTACATCATCCCTCTGGCTCTAGAGCTGTCCCAAACCACCACAGCTGGTGTCTAGGGCTTGCCCTGACCCCCGCCCCAGAGCTCTCCTTGGCTGGGCCCCACTCACCTATGCAATCGTCACCCACATCGTTGTTCCCGTCGTCACACTCCTCCCCGGGCTGTAGGACTCCATCTCCACAGGAGCCGCGGTAGTCTACAGTGTAGTCCACAGGATAGAAAGGGGTCAGCTGGTCAAAGAAATATACCATAGTTACCAGGGACAGTGTGCCAGGCAGGGCAGTCATTGACACTGGGGACAGAGGCTCTAGGTCCAGAGGGCAGCCCCTGGCTTCCTCCTGAGTGGGAAAGGCATTCCTTTCCCGTTGCCTAAAGCTCTGTAGTTGGCAGGGCGTCTGGGCCAGATCAGTCGGTAGCTGAGCAGTATAGTGATATGAGACTATCTGGATCCTTGGCTCAGAGAGGAGATTCTGTTTGGGGAGCAGGGGCATGGAGAGCTGCTCAGAAATAGAAGGATGCTCGGCCCTTCCATGGAAAGACTGCAAAAAGCTCTGCACTAGGCCTAACTGTTGGCCTTCCCTACCTTTAATGACGTGTCCCTTTCCTGGGTGGGGTATGTCCTAAGTGCACGCCTCGGGGTACCTGGATGGGGAGCCAGCCAAGGCTGTCCTTGAAGTACAGAGATCTCTGGTCTCTGCGGAAGGCAATGGCGTTTTGGGTGTTCAGCCTCTCAAGCTCCTCCTGGTTGTTGACCACAAAAATCTGCCAGAGAACACACTGGTGAGGTGTTCAGAAAAAACTTCTACAGGGGGCAGGGAAAAGCTAGAGGAAGACACAGAATCGCCAACCTCGGGCCGTTCAACAGAGGGAAGAGGGATTTGCATGTTATATTCTAGCGTTCCTCCAGAAGTGGGAAGGAATGGCTTGGTTCCCACACCTTTGCAATTCACTTCCTGATGTCTAAATTTGAAATAAAAATTGTCGCCATAATTTAAAAATTTCAAACATGTAAATTGTTCCCAAGACTTAAGGAGAAAGGTGATGTCATCTAAGCGAGTACTTCAACACCTAAAAATGATTCTTAACAAAATTCTTATACTCAAAGATGTTCATTACAGTGTTATTTACATTAGTGAAATGCTTGGGAGCACTCTATAAACATCAGACAGTAGGGAACTGGGTGAATAAATCACAGCACAACCACATGATAGATAGAAGAGTGTGCATTGATTCAAACGATGTTTATGATGAACTGATGACCAGGCTTTACTTGAAAACAATCCAAGGGGGTGGGCAGTCGTAAGTAGGCATAAAGAGGAAACAAGATTAGCCATGAGTTGATAATTATTAAATTTGGGTAAAGGGTACATGGAAGTTCATTAAGCTATTTGTTTTGTTTTTGTATTTATTTGAAATTTTCAATGTGTGTGTTTTTTTATGTGTGTGTATTTGTGTGTGTGTTTTGTTTGTTTGTTTGTTTGTTTGCATAAAAAGACCAAAAAAACCCCACAAAAAAAAAAAACGAAAGAAAAAACCACTCCAAAATGGACCCACAACCAAATGGACAATTTGGGTTTCTTTTTTTGATATTTCCTCTATTTTCCAATTTCTTATATGTGTGTACCCAGTAAATGGGGGAAATAAGTTTTACTAAATACATACATACATACAAAATAAGATTTACTCTTAAAAAGCCCCGAGAGGATCAAATGTTGTCCTAATGGGCAACACCCCAGATTTCGCCCAGAAGAACCTTACCGCAGGAACTCGCGGGGAGCTGGGCCCATACACGGATTCCCCATAAGAAGGGTTATTCACGTTCATGGGCGTTCCACAAAGACATCTTCCTGGAGGCCCGGGAAATCCTCTTTCCCCTTTGGGTCCCATTACAAATTGTCCTAGGAAGCAACAGACTGCTATGTAACTAGAGCCAAGGAAGAGAAAACCAAACAGCCCAGAGAAATGTGAGTGACCTTCACAACAGAAGGAAGGTTAAGTCCCCAGTATTTCAGGGCAGGGTTCAAAGAGATGCTTTTGAGCCAAGATGTGGAAGAGGTGATATTCTGTGTGGGTCCCTGAACCATGCTGGGTGCGGTAACACCTTTCCCAAGCTCCCTTCTCCCTTCCCTCTCTCTATGCTTTGGAGACGAGACAAACAGGGATTCTACTTCCCAGACTCTGTTGCATCTGAAGGTGACCAGGTGCCACAGTGTCGGCCAATGCAGGGTCTGTGGTGGGAGAAGGGTGGGCATCTGGGACACTCTATCCTGATAAGGGCGAAACATAGCTGGGGGAAGGCATAGCTTCCCCCTTCTTCCTGCCTTGAAGACAGAAGATGTGTGGTGCTGCAGCAGCCACATTGCAAACATAAAGTAATAAGGATGAGAAGAGAAGCCAACGTAAGGGAAAAACCAGGGGCTCATGGGGCCTGGAGCCCTGATAGTGACACTTAAAGGCTGGACCAGAGCTGGCCACTGGCCACTTCTGGGCTTCCTTGTTGCATGAAAAGAACAATCCTGTTTGTTTAGACCACTATCAATAGGGGACTGCTTGCAGATGATCAAACTGCTGACTGATAACTTTTATTGTTTCTTATTTATTTTATATTGTTCTTCTTATACATAGGATCTTTTCAAAAGAGTGTCTGAGTGTGCATTTCCTTGATTTCTTCCAAAAGAAAATGGAACATTAAAAAATGTTCAGCCCACTTACTCTTCCCTGGTACTGAGTGAAGAGTGTCTTGAAAAGACATGATCAGGAAATTTACTCCCTGCAATGTGAGATACCTGCTAGGGTAGTAGTTCTCACCTTGACTTTTAAAGGCCTTGATGCCCAGGCCACACCCCAGACCCATTCCATCAAGACTGCTGAGCACAGAACCCAGGCAACCACACTTAAAAACTCTCAAGATGATTCCAGTGTGCACCCAGGTTGAGAACTGCTGGTAAATATGGAAATTTCATTCCCTCAACAGATCGCTCTTCCCTTCACCCTCCATCCCTCCCCTCCAGGTGCCTGACCGCCCCCACCCCCACTCCTGATCTGGGTTCAAACACTGCCTTCTCAGGGAAGCCTTTTTGAATCCTCACACTCTGTCATGTTCAACTCGGATACAATTTCATGCCTTTTCTTCAAGGTATTTATCTGTTTGTGATTGTATATATTATGAGATTCTTTGATCTCCCCTCAAGAATGTAAGCTCCATGAGTGCAGGGTTGGTGCCTGTTTTCATTCACTAGGACTCGACACACAGTAGGGGAATGGTAGTTGTTTGATGACTGACTGACTGACTGACTGAATGAATGAATGAATCAATCAATCAATCAAGGCAGACTAACTGGAAAGGAAAGATCTTCAGAAAATGCTAGAAGTCACACTCTGGTTGGCAGAAAAGTGCTACAGCAAGAGCCATTTGACTGAGAGAGAGGAAAGATGGGGACTAAAAAATGAAATAAGTGCCCCTCCCCCAGGGAAAATAAAGAGGAGTCTGGATACCAGCCCGTCATTGCTTTCAGGTCGTAAAACATGCAAGGCAGCCAGTAACGGGGTGCACAGTTTGCAGACCCCAGAAGGGCAAGAAACAAAATGACCCCAGAGGAGAAGTCTGGTCAGGAGCCCAGGGAAACAGCTGCAGCTGGAGGAGGAGCCCCCAGTGGGAAGACCCCCACACCCTGAGCCTTCGTGAGCTAGTGGACAGATATGTCCAAGATCAGGATGCTGGCGGTGCGAGGGGAAGGGAGGCTTGCCAACATCTTACACCAGCTAACGGCTGTTTGTTCTAATAGAAATATGAATACGATTCTGTAGGGAGAGCTCCAGTCTTGTATTCTGATATTTTCAGCAGAGCCCAGAGAGGCAGAGACTCCACCAGCCCAGGAATATTCTGGGTACTTAAAAACCTAGGGAAATTGAGGTAGGAATGCTCTGTAACCAAGGACATGAGAGTGGCACTGGAGCAGACTTCCGGCAAGTTCTGTGACCCCAGCAACTCCTCCGGAACCGTGGCCTCAGAGTGATTCAGGGGTTTGTCCATTATCCAACTAATTCGTACTGAGGCTAAGATTTGAATTCGTGTTTAACCTAACGCTATGCTGTTCAAAAGACAAATATCCAAGAATATTGATGCTCGAAGGAAGCTGGCAATTCCCAGGTACCACACTGATTCACTTATACCCTGTCTGGGTGCAGAAAAGACTCAGCCAAATTTATAATTTGGTTATTGCAAATTACATCCTAAAAGCATTTTGCCTTTACTCCCTCCCTTACTCCAACTCCTTTTTCTCTGTAACTTGGATAATAAAAAGCTCCCACCATCTCCACCTCCCCCAGCACTATTCCATGTCACGCCACTGGCACCAGAACTTGATAAGATAGGATGTGGTAGGGAGGCTTCTTCCTGCCACCACTGCAGCTTCCCTGCCGCTTCCTCCCAACTGTCGGAGGGCATCTGTTGCCTCCGCCTACTTCTTGTCAGGCTTCACTGAAAGACACAGCAACCTGAACCTCCCTACCTCGGCCTCTCGAAGCTGGTCCAGTGGGCCTGGCCTGTCCAGCACCCCTGCAGCCAGAGGACCTGTTCTCCATCTTTACCCAGGGAACTTCCCATCACCATTGGCTGCTGCAGGGGGAGCAGGTCTGAGAGGGGATCTGGGAGAAGGCAGAGAAACCATAGAATAGTCTCCATATCATCCCCAGGTCCCACTTTGCCCCTGTGGAGGCTGCACGGCCAAGCGGGGAGGTCTGTGACCCAGGAGCCACAGACTGATTCAGCTGAGCCACTAGTCGACTCTGTGACATTGGAGAAGTCAATTCTCTTTGAGGCTCAAAGTTCTTACCTATAAAGGAAGGGTTGAACTAGCCCAGGAGAGCTTAACCTGTGTTCCGCAGAGCCCTAGGGTATCCCCAGATGGATTTGGAGCAGGAGTTCTGGATCTCTGGGAAGTAATGTGCAGAATCTTGGGTAGACCCATTTTTTTTTTTTTTCCTGAGCAAGGGTTTGAGACTTTTATTAGACTCTCAAAGGTAGTCTCAGGAACTGCTCTGGGGCCCTATTCCAACTCTCCATGATTATCCAACTGGTCCCAGGCACAGGGAAGGTCTATTATAAACTCCTCCTTCCCTTCTTTCCCTACCCTCCAAAACCTCTCCCAAAGAACAGGATTATTGCCCCATTTTCTTCAGACCTCTCATTCTGAGAGGTTCTCAGAAAGGAAGTGACTCAAAGAAAGGCACAGGGAGGGGGCATCAGTCCAAAGAGACAGTCAGTATCCTGCTTGCCTGCTGTGCAGTAAATACCCAGGTGGGACAGACTGAGAGCCAATGTAGCCCAGCGGGCACCTGCAGGGACCAGCCCCAGCCATCCCACCTGCCAGGTGCCATGGGATGTGAAGCTGGCTCAGCCAGATCCTGCCTCAAGGACTTGCATCTCAAAAGAAAATGAAATGAAATACATGTAGGGAAAAGAGTTACCAGTGGAAGAGCCATAGCAGAAGGCAATGGGGCCCCAAGAGAAGGAGACCCATCTGTTAGAGACAAAGGAAGGCCTTACTGAAGAAAGGGCTTTGAAGGAAGGAAAGGCTTTTGTTGGGTGGACCAGAGGATGACAAGAATGCCATTTGGGCTACATGGACCCAGAGAGACTATGGGAAAATGCTCTAGCTCTGCAGAGAGCAGGGCATCTGCTGGAGGACAGAGGGCAGCATGGCTGGGATCTGGCAGAAGATGGGGTAGTGGAGGGGAAGGGGATGTGAGCATACTCAACTGAGCGAGAAGGAGGTGGAAAACCAGGAGGGAAAACAAGACTACACTGGCCCTACTAAAGGGATGCGGTTGCAATCCATCAGAGACTGGTGAGACAAACAGTGGGCATCTGAATGAGCTGCTGACAGTCTCCAGGCCCTGCCCTTCGCACCCAGCCCCAGGCCCAAGCAGGAAACTGGGATTCAGCTCAGATGGGGGCTGGCCTTGACAAACAGATGCACGCAGTGAGACTATTAAGGTCTGAGTCTGCTAAGGACCTCCTTACGCATCCACATCTCCGCTCCATCTCCCGGCTACTCCTCAGTTTTAGGAGCCCCTGACACCCCAAAGACCATGAGAGTCCCTTTCAAAGGCAAAACCCAGGCTTCGGGCCATGCTCTCAGTCCCTGGATTTGGAATGTTATGCATGCCAGAACCAAGGAGGACGAGGACTAGGTAGGACCTCCATCCACATCATCCAGTCAACTCACGAGAACAGAATATGTGGCACGGACACGTAGGCTGGGCTGCACCTCAAATCCAGTTCCCTTAACGAAATAGAAATAGATGTGACAAGATAACTTATTGGCATGCTAATCAATGTTTGTTCTCTCAGGATTTCAAGCAGATAGCAAAAATTTTGTGCTTTCTTGTCCTTGCTAAAAACAGGTACTATTTGAAAACTTCTGCCTTTTGTTCTCAGAAGAAAAAGCTCCTAAGAGGGGTGGCGGTGTATGAGGAGTATGAAGAGAGAGGGGGGCTAGAAATTGGAAGAGGAGAAATCGCCCCAACCTGGAGAGAATAGAGACCCCAGGTATCCTGGAGAAGAGGTAAGGTCTCAGAAGGATGGGTTGTGGGGAGCTCTTTGGGAAGGGACCAGGATCCCTAGCCTTGAAAATGTCCTGATACCTAAGCTTGGCATGAGGATAGTGGTCACCAGGCACGCACAGACCACATGGTCTTGGACGATAGGCATTTCAGAGGTAAAGAGGACAGAAAAAGGCTGGAGAGGCCTTCCCTGCTGTTTTTCTGCCATAACTCTTCAGGATCTTTGCCCAACTCTTTTGTGGCAGTCGGAGAAGCAGAGAGAACCCCAAGAATGCCTGAAATTGAATATTCCTGGCATGCTGGAAGATTGGAATCTCAGAGCCAGTTTCAATTTGGCCTAACAAAATTGACATTTCTTGATCATCCCATGATATGGTTACAAATATATTTCCTTAAGCACGGTGGGGGAGACAGTGGGGGTGGAGTGGTGCACTGTGGAATTTTTAAATGCCTTCATTTTCTTAAGAAAAAAATCAGAATAAAAATTGTTTTGATTTCTTTTGTATAACTGAGGAGGAAGACTCTTACACAGTCAGTAAACAGTCTTCTTGGCCGTGGGGATGCTGTATTCATCCAGACAGTGTGCTATGAAAGGCCTGACTTTGAGCTGACAAAGGAACAAACTAAATAAAGGGCTGAGCTCATCAAATTAAACAAGGTCAAACAAGGCAGCAGTGTACCTATGCCTTATTCAATGATAGACATTGATTTCTTTTGATTTCCTCCTATCTTTGATGCAAATCCATAAGGACTCTTTCGTAACACTGTAAAAGACAGAAAAATTTGCAATGCCTTCTTTACTTCTAGGCTTACGAAGATTTCTTGGAGCCATGAAACTTTTTCTTAAAAAGGGTATTAGTTGATAAAATATGTGCCTGTTATTTTTCACTTAAAGTAAAAAGGACATCATAAATATAATTTTTTTCTCTTTATTTGTTCTCCAAAATGCTAAAAACAAGACCAGAATGATGTTTATCTTTCTTTTTTTTTCTTTTGATGTTCGTCTTTCTTGTGTAAAAGTTGAATGAGCCAAATTGTGAAGAAATCCTAAATATATCAAAGTGCCTCTGGTAGTTTCTAACTCAAAACACAAGGTAGACCTCTGCTGGCATCTCTTAATACCCTGTCGGGAGGCTGGCCAGGAGTGCGACACTGTAGGTCAAGCGAAGCATTATAGCACTTACCTGCAGATGGGGAGCCTGGGGGGCCTGGGGGACCCGGTCGGCCAGGTTGACCAGAAGGCCCAGGCTTGCCTGGTGGGCCCATAACTCCACTATCTCCCTTCTGCCCCTGACAGAGAGAAAGGCAGAGCCTGTTATAATAGTATGACATAGCAAATTTCCTTCCCTATTTATCTCTAAACTGAGGACCACCTCACACTTTGAAGCAAGGGCCCAAGGCAGGATGCAGCCCCAGAGGCCTTGACCACCAAGCTCCTAAAAAGCTCAGGGCAAGTGACTTTTGAGATAGTAATGGTTGAAGTTTGCAGACATTACTTCTTGCTCTGTCCTAGAAATATGGCATATGACAATCTAGCCCACTCCTCTAACTGGGCAGAGGAGGAAATGGGCTTAGAAAAAAGCTGGAATTAATTAAGTCCTCCAGCATGGAGACAGCAGAGATGGGCCTAGAACTCAGGCCCTCTGCCTGCTCATCCGGACCACTTTTATTTTACACAAGAGCTATTTCTACCCAATGGCTACCCATTGCTCTCAGAATAAAAACCAATAGCATTTATCCTAGATCATAACTATACAATTACTTTGTGGTCATTTCATCAACATCTCCCCATGAGACATCTAAGCTCCCTGTAGGCTGAATCTGACTTGTTCACCTCTCTTCCATAGATCAAATGAGATAAGAGGAAGAAGCTGAAAATACAAAAGGAAGTAATTTTGTTTAGTGATTAGTCAAAGATTTGGGGTTTCGCCTTGGCCACAAGACCCTGGGTAACTCACGTCAGTGCTTTGTGCCTCAGTCTTCTCATCTGCAAAATGGGGCGAGTACACGCACAGCTTCATTTGTGTGAAGGGTTTGTCATGAGGTTGACAAAGGTCTCAGAGGGGAAAAAGGGGTTTGCACAGAACCAAGGGCTATGTGGGGCGAGCGGATTATCAGAGCAACTGGTTTGGTTTCGTCTTTCTCACATGGTCAGAGAAGTCCCGATTTCTTAAAAAGAGGCCCAGCTGCAGCTGCAGTCATTCTACCTGAGAGTCCTCTCTGCGGCCGGCTCTAGGAAGGCCAAGAACAAAGATTTCTCCCTCGGGACTGCTCTTAGGAATGACCCCAGAAACCAAGACCTGTGGGTTCTTCCCATGAACAATTTGCTAATTGTTCGCTCTTGCCCCAGGATTAACCAGCACAGTGATTGATGCCCGACATCTCTGGCCTGAATCCCCTTTCTACACCTGTGCCCACATGATGAAACGTGATCTTCCCCAAGTCTCGGAAGCAGGCATGCGGGGCACACCTTTCCAATCTCAGCAGTGACTTGTAACCTGCCATGTTGTCAACATGGCCCCAGGGGCTCTCTCGGGGATGTCCAAGGAGTTCTTAAACTCTCAATGTGGATTCAAGGGTCAGAGTTTGTTTCTAATTTCATCCTGATGGAGGGAGTCTTAAGCCTTAGCCCAAGCTGAAGCATTCCTTGAGGTAACCAAGATGGGTCCCAAAATGGCAAAGGAAGTCACACTGTCTTAATATAGCCACAGTTAAGGCTTGTTTTTCTAACAGCCATGGCAGCTGGCTGTGAGCACAGGAAGTGCCACAGCTTGAGGAAGCTGGAAATGTTCCTTGATTCTGACACCAGCAATAATGGGCTATTCTGCTTATCAGTCATCTACTCGGAGCAAGCCATGTCTCTATGAGCAGAAATCACTGCACAGTGCTTTCCAGGAAAAGCATTCTTTTTTCTTTTATTGCCACAAAGTTTACTGATCCCTCAAGCTGGTCTGACTCCTTAGCTGAAGATTTGTATAAAAAAGCCGAAAGCTGCTTTCCTAGGCCTGCCTGCGGCAAGTCCTAAAGCATGAGGGTAATGAGAGAAGATGCGATGTGGGGAAAAGCTGGTCTCAACCCTCCAAGTTCTAACTCTGGATTGGAAGCTGGCTCAGCTGAGGGGTTTTGGGCAGGTCACTCCAGTTCCCTGGCCCTCAGTTTCCTTGTGACTACGCAAAGGAAATTGAATTGGACAGTCACTAAAATCCTTCTGGCTCTGAAATCCTAATCTCCTGAAGTCCCTTCTGGATTTCTGATTCTAGGATTTGGATTAATTTACAGTAACCTCCAGAACTCAGTACCACTGTCCCAAATGAACACTTGGTATATAAGACCCTATGCTAGGAATTAACTCATGACAAAAAGAGAGTGCCATGGCAGGTTCCCAAGGCTAACAACTGAAGTATCTGCCGACTGCAGGCACTGAGGGCTTGGAGCACACTCAGGTTGTTTATAACATCTTGTAGAAAGGATGAGCTAATTTCCTTCACTTCTCTGAGCTCCCAGACATGGTTCTTGTGTAGTTTTTAAAATTACTACAACTGAATCATTCTCAACAGGGTCAAGAAATAGCCTCCTTGGCTTTAGTCCTCACCAGGAAGAGACAAACGTTGCTGAAGTAAAGAACTAGATGACAGAAGCCAATAGGCTTCTTGAACCCCAGTATAGAAAATTCTGGATGGAAATCAGCAATAGGAGAGAAAATTATTTAAAACAAAAATAGAAAGAAAGATTTTCCTTTTTTTTTTCTTTTTCGGAGTCTAGTTTTTGGGAAATTGGTATCTGTGACAGCATTGTGAATGCATGGCCATGCCACTTCGAAAATTGAACTGGAATTTTGTGACATCGAAAGTTATCATGCAATCTGAATTATTCAGGTTGGAGTCCGTGTCATTCTTAAGTTCATTTGGGAAAGACCAGAATTGGCTTTATAGTGTTACCATGGTTCTGAACCCTGGCTGTACATTAGAATCATGTGGTGAGCTTTAAAAACACAACATTCCATATCTAAAGCCCCGTGCCAAGTCACTTATGTCAAGAGTCTTTGGGAAGTAAGGCCTAGGCATTGGGGACAATGAGAGGCAAACTTGGAACTACAACCGTTGCACCTGGGGTAGGGATTCTGTATTTAATCGGCCCTCCAGGTGACTGATATAAGCTAAAGTCTGAAAACCACTGATCTAGCCTAAGGAGATAATGGAAGTATAAGAATGGAAAAGCTTTTTGCCCAAAGATGTTTACTTCTCAACATTATAGATGACTTGGCTAGGCCTCTCTTGTCCAAGCAATCTATTGCTTATTCACTTACTAAAATCTGATGTAGACATTTTGAAAAGATGTTAAAAATGCCTAATGAATAACTGCAATAACAAGCAAATATGCTTATATTGTGATTTTAAGTTAAAAATTTAGGCTACCACAAGTAGATATTGGATATAAAAGAAAGAAACAACTAGGAAGTTCATAAAATAAATAATACTGGGAGGAAATACACCAAAATGGTTACACAGTTATTCTTGTATATTAGGCCTTTAGATGATTTCTTTTCTATTTTTCTGACTTTCCCGAGTTTTCCGTGATGATTATATGTTACATTTATAATGGGAAAGGAGCTAAAAAGCCAGCAAACGGACAACCAAAAAAGAAAAGGGAGCGCCTCTCAGGAGCGCCTGTCCATTAGAACAAAGATGAGAGTTTTCTCTGAGGCGCTCAGTACAGCTCTGAAGCTGGCCAAGGCACGTGTACCTTCCTCCTTCCTCTCTCATGGCACATGGTTTGACCCAAGAGCCCGCTGACCAGGGGGAGAGTAGAATGAAAAATTTCTCTAAACCCTTAATAGTGCCGATAAAGAGGGTCACTTATAAATCAGGATCCTAGGGGGAAACCACCCAATTGTTGAGACCCAGAAGACCCTTCAACAGCAGGGAAATATCTGGACTGTTCTCCAAAACTCCATTTGTGTCTGGGGCATTGAGGCAAAAAGCAGGTTTTCTGGGTAAACTACTAGATCTTGTTTCCAGTCCCCGTTGCATTCATTAAGATGGGCCTCTTCTCATGAACCAAAGATCCACTCTTGCCCCTACCCTTGGAAACCGTTGGAACATAGCACCCTATCCCATCGACTCAAACTATGGCTAATGTACAGAAGCCAGGAGCTCCTGGAAGTGGCGCTGCTTCTGCTCACGAGCCCAGAGGACACTGGAGACTGGGTTTATGGAATATCTGATTGACCCACCCTCCTGCCTCTCCACACTGCCCCCCAGTGTGACTGTAGGGGTGTGGTAAGCCCTGGGATCCTTACCTGCTTGCCTCGTTTTCCTGGTCTTCCTGTGGGTCCTCGGTGCCCTGCTATTCCAGGCTCACCCTTTGGACCCATTTCACCCTGGAAAGAAAAAAGAGAAGCAAGAGAGGAATTAGGGCATGTGGAGCAGGCAGGTCTCCACAAGTCTATCCAGTCACTGGCCATGAGGGCAGCCTACTTGATCATTCCAAGTCTTTTCCAGGTGGGCTGCTCTGGAACTGGAAGAGTGATGTGAGGGCATGTGAATGGTGGATAGGTTTTTTTCATGGAAGAGGAAGGAAAGAAGAGAGACAGCTGCCAGGCAACAACACCTTTTGGTGTCCCAAATTACCATCCATAATGGCCAAAGAGGCTCCCGCTTTTCAGTCGCATGTGTGCCCGTGACACTGCAAGCTGCTGGGGAAAAATGCTTTCTCTTTTACTTGAGATTTTAGTCTATCTTTTGTTGTTGTTGTTGTTGTTGTTGTTTTAGCACAAATTCAAATATATGGGTTTTGGAATAACTGGACAGTTTTCACGACTATCCTCTTTGGGAAGTTTCTGCTCATGTAATGACCTTTACATAGGGTTGTATATTTCCCCACTCTTCAGCAAAAATTGATTTGATCTCCAGCTCGCTTCCATTCGATTTAGATGAAAACTTTTTGTGGGAAGAGATGTTCCAGACATATGTTCAAATAGTCAATATAATTATGGTAAAAGCATAGAAAGCAATGTAAACAACATTCCTAATTGAAAAGCCCTATTTCGAACTATTAGAACCAAATGCACCAATTGCGGAATTCCATAGTTTAAGGCCAACCTTTTGTAAAACCCATTTCTCCATTTTAGTTTCTCTCCTTCTTTCTCATGTTCTTCTAGAATTCCAGGGCCACCTGCTGTTTCTTTGGACCATGAACCCACAGAGCATTGTTCGCACTTCCAGTAATCCCTCCACAGCCCAGAATGCACCGCCAACAAGCTAAGGTTAGCAATAGCAACCATGAAGGTTTCTGTTAGTCCACAGCCAGTGTCCATAAAGAGCTGCCCCAGTCACTCGGAGAAAACAAGAAACGCCCAGGCCACATTTCACATGGAGGTCAGAGGAGGTATATGACACATGGAAAAGTCCAGGGAACACCAATATACAGTAAGGAGCAAGCAGAAACCTCTGAAGTTATCTGTCCGCTCAGCCAACGTTATGAGTTTGTCCCTGCCCAAGCTACTAACATCTTGCTTCACCAAGAATTGACCTTAAACCTATGATTTCCTTCCAACCAGCCACATCCCTCGGGATGCTAGGCGGTAAGAGAGTGTGAGAGGATGAATGGACCCCGTGTGGTCAGCGCACAACTTGCCCTGGCCGTGTCAAGGGGGCCGGGGGCTGTCTTGTTTGGCTGGGAGAAAGCAGCAGCATAGACAGCATAATTGTTTTAAAAAAGATTGTCAGAAGGAAGTGTGGCCCTTCTCCTCGTCAACTGGAAGCAGCCAGTAATTTCTTGATCTAATTTCTCCAAGACCTAATTATGGTTATCATATCAGCTCTGTTTTAAAACAGCCTGCCATGAAAGGGGAAGGGGACTCTTAATAGCAAGTCTAGTAAATGGATCAGAGACCAGAGAAGCTGTCACATTTAATTTTACTATAATTTATTATTCTCTGATATTCGCTGTTGCACTGAAGGAAAACCTAGCCGAAACATTTAAAATAAAATGACTTTTTCTCTTTTAATGTTTCCTTTAATTTGATTACATAATTAATCTATGTTTAACCGAATTATTTTTTCCCTTTTAATGTTTCCCTTAATTTGCTTATATAATAATCTATTTTTAAACCAACACTCCATCTAGGGTAGCAGAAACAGAGTTTTTGACAACTTAAGGCAGTGATAAATTATAATATGTGAGTGTCAGATGACTAAAATTATTTAAATATGCTCCCCTGACTGGAGAAGAGCAGATAAAAATTGTTTATTCAAGTTTAGAAAATAAAACTTTAAGGTGAACTCAAAAAATGTTTTAGAATTCTAAGGAAGTGTCTCATTTGCATGTTTGAAGAACATTATGCTCTTGGGCCAAGGTTAAAATAACATTTTCCCCTGTCAATGCCTTATAGCATGAGGACTCACTGCTATGAAGTTCGATTAGGAGTTATTCTCAGTGGCCGTTTGTGCGCTCTCTCTCTCTCTTTTCTGACAGCTCCCGTCACCACCACCCCCATTCTTCCTTCCCAGACCCTAACCCTGAGGAAAAGTGTTTTTAAAAAACTATCAGTCAATTGCCACCATTACAATTTTTGTCATATCTGCACATCATTTTATTCTTATTTACTGAATATTTTTCCTTTAAGCCAACTGAATGAACTCCTTTTTTTATTAAGCCATGCCCCAAGAAGAAATTCATGAAATCCCACTAAATGTTTAACTATTTAAATAAAAATTTAACTATCAAATAAAAAATGTTTGCCGTTGCCCAGCTGAAACAACTCTGCGTGCCTCCAGCAGCACATATGCCACCCTCGAAGAAGCTCTGAGTTGGGTGTATATCGCAGTGGCACTGAGCCAAAGGTGCCTGCATCTCGTCTCACACCGGGGCCCTTGGCCATTGCAGCTCAGGTCCGAGTCTCATGTCATAAAGCTTTCTGCCTATGAACATTACCACAGCCCTCTAAGAAGTAGGAAATGCACATGAAAGGGCCTCCCTCCACCCAGTGGGGCATCCTTGCCCTCCCACTCAACTGGAGGGAGGTCTCAGACCATCCTGCCACCCTCTCACCAACATGCCTGGCAATTTGCTCCCCTTCCAAACCAGAACCTTCCACAGCAAAACCTGCTTTCCTTGCCTGATGAACAAAAAAGCAGACCTCTTTTTTTGTTGTAGTTCGATGGTCTAATTTATTACTAAAGTCTATTTTTACTAATTCTAGGTACTTACTTTCTGGCCCAACATTCCAGGAAATCCTGGGAAACCCTATGAAGAGAACAAAAAATATAGTGACCACCTCTGAAACAACACTTAAAAGGGCTATGGAAGAGCTTGGTCAGTCATTTTCAAGATAGAGCCCTGTCAGCCAGCCAGCCAGCCAGTCAATCAGACTCACAGATAACCAGTCAGCCAGCCCATATGATGGGGTGGACAGGGCCACCACTTCCATTGTAGTTTATCACATCTATGCAATGGCCATTACCTTTTCTCCTTTGGGACCCAAGTCACCCCTTTCACCTCTGGATCCCTAAGAGGAAACCACAGGAGAGAGTCAATGAGTAAATGCCGTAGGGGAAAAATTGGAGCATTTCAAACTGAAAGCTCCCTAAGCCAACACCCTCATTTCACAGTCAAAGAAACAAGCTCAGGGATTGACTCACCCAGGGAAGGAATTCTCTGTGTTCTGCCATCTGTTTGGACCCCAAAGACCTCTAGCCTTAATAAAGGACAACCCACAGAAAATTCTGGGTCCCAGACCCTCTCTCATCCTATAAGAAATTTGTCCCCAGATTCAGAATGAGTTTTTGTTTTGTTTTGTTTTGTTTTGTTTTTAACAGATAAGAAGACTGTGCAGTGAAAGCCTGGTCTAAAAACACACATCTGCCATCTTCCTCCAGCACCCCCATGCAAGCCGCATTCATTCTCCACCTGGCACAAGCTTCGATTGCTCATCTGCTCTCATATGTGAGGGGTCTCCACCTCTACCGAGAGCTCCTTCTTGACCTGCTAGCCCTGCCTCAGGAGGCCCCTCATTTCTCTCTCAGCCCACTGATAAAAGATCCAGGAATAGCTAGGAATGGTCACTCAGTTATTGACTAAAGAGAGACCTGGGCCCATCCTCTGCTCACCACTGACCCCAGAGCTGAAAGCCCACACCAGGCTCTGGGAAGCCAGCGTAGACAGGTACTAACCTTTTCCCCTCTGGATCCAGGATAGCCCTAAAAGAAAGCAGAAGGTACATTTACATTCAGCCCCGAAGGACCTTTGGATTTGATGCGAGTAGGAGGAACCCTTGAATGCGGTGGTGAGATGTGTCTCATTGTGCTGCAAGTTTTAGTGAGGGTTGCTGCCTTAAACGCAAAGATGTCCCTGAGGACTGTGTTTACACCAGGCCTAAAAAGAACACTGCTCTTCTTACCACCATCCCCAAAGGCCTGAACAGAGAGTGCCATCTGTCTTGTTGTCCGGAGGCTTAACTCTTGCTGCTTGGGAGAAGAGCAGAAGGGGCATCCCTACTCCCCCGCGTCCCAGCCCTGATGTCCCCCAAAGACTGGTAAAGACGAGCACTCTGGTATTGGGTTCTCAGACATCCGTGACCTTCCCCAGCCTAGGACCGCAGCCCCACCTAGTCCCCATCTTTGTAGATAACAGCTGCTCCAGAGCCTTAGTGAGAAGGAAGACCTGGGAACACCCATCTGGCCAACGCACTGACCTTGGAGCCCATTGGTCCTCTTGATCCTGGCAAGCCCATCAGACCGAAGTCACCTTTTTCACCCTGTAGGAATCATAAGAAGGGTAAAAACAGACTTAAAGTGACAGTTCTTGGAGAAACTGAACCAGGAAGTCATGGGCAAGATCAGGAAGGACCTAGAGACATCGTGGCTGGCTTGTGAATTTGAGGACCCCCAAATGCTCCCTTGTTCACTCGCAGGGGCCCAAGGCTCCATACTCCACACTTCGTTCTGGTATTTGAGATGAAATATAAAATGAAATTGCCCAAGGCAGGGCAGATCTCCAAACTAAATTCTCACTAAGACGTTGTAATGGACTGATGCTTGACTTTTTCCTTGAGAAGTTTGTAAGAGGGTGGGGGAGAGAGAATGGGGACTCTGCGGGTCCCAGAGGATGAGGTATCAACACCCCTAAAAAGCTTCACCTACTTTGCTCTTTGCATAGGGAAGTGCTTTCAGACATCTCCATATACTCTCACCCTAGGTTTGCAGCCAAGTAAAGTGAACATTAGCCCCTGGGTATGTACGATGGAGGCAAGGGGCTAAGCCTCATGGGTGGGCTCTGCTGCTCCTCACAATGATTTGCAGTTGGAACTTTCAGCACGCTCTGTGCTAAAAATAACTCTATATCACTGCTAAACAGTAGAAATATAAGGTGAGCCAAATCCTTAATTTTAAATTTTTTTTAGAAGTCACATTAAAAGTAAAACTAAACAGGTGAAATTAACAATATATTTTATTTACTCAAATTTAATCTAACTATCATTTCAATGTGTAATCAATATAAACATTATTGAGATATTTTACATTCTGTTTTTCATAATAAATATTTGAAATCTGTTGTATATTTTACATTTAAATCACATCTCAATTCAGGCACTAAATTTGCATCCAAAATATGTAATCTGTTTTTAGAGTTCATAAAATTTATAGTTGAAAAAGCAGATTCACATACTCAAGTGAATATACTTAAACATTTTCAAATAACTGAATTGAGTACAAGTTTTAAAATTCGAGCTTAAATTAATTAAAAATTTAAATTCAGTTCCTCGGTTGCACTAGCCAATTTCAAAGGTTCAATAGTCACCACATATGGCTAGAGCTATCATATTGGACAGCTCAGCTCTACACGGTATAGATTTAAAAAGTATATATCCTTGGGACTTTTCCTATGAGGACTGGGAAGAGTTCTAGTCCCGTAATAAATACTGCCGGAAGTGAATCAGAGTAGATAGTGACATTCACCTGCCTGCCCTTGTCTTCAGCAGGTCAGATTTCTAAGTCACGGCCTCTGCACCCAATAATCTATGACCAAAGTGAGAAGAACGTAAACAAAGGCATGGGTGTGGACATGTTAGCTTTCTATAACCTGTTTAAGGAAGGGGAATTCATTAGTATTTGGCAACCCCCCTCTGAATACAGGGTTGTGGTTGTTCCAGCCAGCCAACGCCCACGCCCTCGACCCTCCACCTCCCACCAGATCAGCATGACAGGCCGAAGCTCTTCAGACCCAAGCCCATTTTGAGTAATCTCAGGAAAACAAAAAAACTGCATGCTAACGCCCAGGACAAAAAGAATCAGGGCCTTTGTGAGAGAGAACAAGCAGCCAGTATTTCTCCCCTTATAGGAGCGGAGATCTTGGACTGACCAAGGTCTTACAGTCCAAGTGAAGAAGGAAGCATTTGGGGGACCTCCGGGCAGCCCTCATGCCCTCTTCTTCCTCCCCGTCTTGAGGAAGTGAGTTTCACTGACTACATTTCAGGGGCCAGAGGAGCCACCATCTTCTCTCGTGTTCCAATACCCTGAGAGTGTGTCACACTTACCCTGGGTCCTTCAGGGCCAGGCCAGCCGATGGGCCCAGGCATGCCAGGAACACCTGGGGGGCCAGGTCTACCCTTCAAAGTCAAAGAACAAAAGTCAGGACAACTGGGTTTGTTTCCCTCCTTCCAGGAAATAAGATTTATCTCCGGGGTCCAGAGAGGAGTATGGGGCCTCTAAGCATGGCCCCAGGACCCTCATCCTCACTCTCTAAAAACTGATAGGGTGGATCACCTAGATATAAGCTAAAGCCGTAGGTGTCACATTGCTTTGATACACAAGATATAAGCTAAAGCCGTAGGTGTCACATTGCTTTGATACACAAGATCTTATTCTACTGAAGAAATGAAGGTGGTGAAGAAGGTATTCTAAACTTGTTTTTTGCTATGACTATGCCACCCTGAACAAGCCCGATCCCGTCTGATCTCAGAAGCTAAGCAGGGTCGGACCTGGTTAGTACTTGGATGGGAGACCACCTAGGAAGACCAGATGCTGTAGGTGTAAAAAATAAAAAAATAAGAGATTGTAAACTGACAAGGTCCTTGCAATCTGTGAGGTCAACCAAGGGCTGCCTCACCTGAAAAAAGAAATAAATAATAAATTAAATAAAATAAATAAACTTGTTTTTTCCATCTTCATTGTCTCTACCCACCCACCCAAATGTCCCCTGCATTCCAGTGGGTTCTCCCCAAGGATGCAATTTCATTGGCTAATTTCAGTTAGCCTAGCTAGAGATGTGGAAGTTTCAGCCCCTAAATCAGAGATCACAAATGCTGGCATGTGTACCGGTTTCTACTCTTGCTTCCCATCCATGGTACACATCACTAATTACTCACGGTCCTCGCTGAGCATGGACACCAGAATCCTCTCCAGCCCAGCACTTTGAACAACTGCTGTGCCTTGGCTGGGGTTGTCATCTCTGCCCTAAAATGTTGTAGCTTTGCCTTGCATAGGTCTGTTTGAGGCTCTTACTGATAGTAAAAGTATTTGAACAAAACAGTCAATCAGAAAGATACTAATTTATATTTAGAACCATAGGCATCTTTCTTGGCCAAAGTTTTGCACCTCCTTCTATCACCAAGACCTACAATTTTAGTGCCAGCATCCATTGACCACAGTGAGTGGCTGCTGGTTTTCTTCTTCCTGACACTAATGAGAGTCTTGATAACATGTGTTTGGTTCATTCAGAGTCCCTGTGACCTAAAGTAACTCCCGTTAATTTCAGTGGGGCCAAAAAGCAAAAGCCATTTGTTTCTGTCTGTTTGGCACTTTATTCCAGTTTAATCGAATAGACAGTGAGAGTCATTTTGTGCTGCTGGTTGGAGCCTTGGAGAGTTTCTCTGATGGGTGGCAGGATGAGATGCTCTGAAGCTGGGGAAAATTTGGCCAGGCTTGCAGCCTCTGGCAGAAGTCCTAAAGCTGGCAATAGAAGGCTCCAGCTCCTGAGTGAAGGCGAGGGCAGAGAAAGGTTTCTACTGTCATCATCAGGATGGCCGTGCCATCATTGACCACCTGGGCGTTGGAGGCCACAGAAGTGTACTGCTGGTTCCCACACCCCAAGGAATACACACACACTCACATGCATGCCAAGCACAGTTGCCTATGCAATGCTGACAGAACAGCATGGACCATACCTTCCTTCCTGGTCGGCCAAGCTCCCCCTGCGGATGGAAGAGACAAGTAAGCAGAGGCTGCTTTGGAAGAGAAGTCCTGGGAGCAGAGGGCTTAGTAGGGCTGATGACTGGGCATGCTCATGTGGCTTGGTCCCTTGGCCACTCATGGCACCACTGCCATGTCAGTGGGCCAAGCCAAAATACACCAATGGGACCCCACGCCTGCAGCAGCAGCCCAACCATCATAGAGCCCATTCTCATGCACTAAGGTAGAATTAGCACGTGCTTTGAAATCTCAACGAGAAAGTTCTCAGTGGCACCCCCAGGAAACAGGCTGGAATTAGGAAGGAGAAGTGAGTAGTGGCTCATACCTTTTCTCCCTTTGCTCCTGTCTTGCCAGGAAGCCCTGGAGGACCCTACATAAACAAGTCAAGAAATGAAGAAAGTATACATCAAACCAGGGCAGAAGGGGTGGCGAGGGAGACAGGACTGGGGGGCGGGGGTCTTGGGGCACTGAGCTCCAACCACAGCCTCATTTTCTATGCAGACTCAGGGCTCCAGAGGCCCTGTGAAGGACCCCCCTTGTGCCCTCCAGACCAATCTTCTCCTCTCTGTTTCCCCTCTTCTAGCTTTTTTTGAGCTGTGTCTTCAATGGTGCCAGTTGCGGTGCTCACACATCTATTCTCTGTGATTTTAATTTTTCTCCCTGGAATTCTTAGGTTGCCTGAAGCATCCAGAGTGCTTGGTGAGAGCAACTAAAGAAATGCTGTTTGCTGAAAACAAGAGGCTTCACCGCCTCTCATATGTTCGCAGCTGCTTTTACCAAGCTTCCCTGGGCCCTGACGAGAGGAAATTTACACTTTGCAAGTGGGAACAGCCAACTTGGAAATTCCCATGGTGGATCTATGGGTACCAGGTGCAGCAAAGTCTTCTGTTTTAAGACGTTGAGAATGTGAGCAAGTAAATAGTTCTTTTTTTGTCCCACTGCCCAGCTGCAGGAGTGGGGGTGTCTCAGGCTCAGGGACTCTAGCACCCATGGCACGAAGTCTTGGCACACCCACAGCAGAATGCAGCTGCTTTCTGCTCATGTGTCTATGAAACGCTCAGTTGGCTAATTGTTTTTGAAATTCCCCGGTACGGCAGAGAGGAAATCCATCAAACCTATCCAGGCCACTACTTCATCCCCAAGACGTGCAGGTGAACACGCCTAACACGAAGTCTGTTTGAAATATGATTTCTATGAGACTTGTCCGAATGACAAACAGCCCCTTCAGCCGGTGGTTCCCAAGCCTATGTGAACATTAGAATTCCCTGGGGATCTTTAAAAAATCCCGAAGATCAAGCTACACCCCAGATAAATTACATCCCAACCTCAGGGTGAAGGGCACAGGCAGGCATTAGGAGTTTTTGAAGTTCCGAGAGGATTCTAATGTGCACATAAGTTTGGAAACCACCGTCCTTGGTTTATTCTCCTTCTGGTTTCGGGAGGGGACAGAGGGGAGAGTTCTCATTCCAGTCTTTCATTTTTTCCAAGACTCGGTATTTTCCATTTCTCGAAATGGGCTAGAACTATTTTCCCAGGCCATTGTGCTTAGCGCTGACTTGTAGATGATTCACTGGAGTGTCTCGTTAAAATGCAGATTCTGATTGAGTGGGGGGTGGGGGGATGGAGGGGGGGAGATGAGATTCTGTATTTCTTACAAGCTCCCAGATGATGCTAATGTTGCTGATCCACAGATCTCATTTTGGTGGTGTCCTAAGAGAACAGAGGTGGCTGCATAGTCCCCTGGAACTGGACAACACAGCCTCTGCATGACTCAGATGGGATTGCTTGAGGGTAGAGATTAGCAAGTGTGACTGGAGGGCGGTTGGTCAGCAGAGAATCCGTCTTCCCCCACGCTCTGTGTGTTCTCCTGTACCCTGAGAGCTGTCAGCGAAGACTATGGGAGGTGGGCAGATAGAAACCCACCCGAGAGGTGTTTCTCAGGGTGCCCATCTTGCCTTTCTGCCAACTACCTAGCCCCTCTGTGGCAGCTCTGGCCAATTCTGGGTTCAAAGTCCTGTCTCCTTTATCGCATTTATCAAATATTTACGGAGAACCTACTACACCCCACACACTGCTATAACTGGCCACACAATATAAACAAGATAGACAACGTCCCTGTTTTCAAGACCAAGGGTCAGTTAACTTTTCCTGTAAAGAGTCAGATAGTAAATATTTTTGGCTGTGCCTCTGATATAGCAACTCTGTCACAGCTATTCAACTCTGTCCTTGTAGCATGAAAGCAGCCAGAGACAATAAAACTTTAATTACAAAAAGAAAAAGAGAGAGAGATGGATATGAACCATGGGTCACAGTTTGCCAACCCCAGTCACAGAACTTACATTTTATGGAGGGGAGACCAAAGAGATTAGAAACAAACAAAAAAAAAAAAAATAAGGAAAATATAACAACATGAGCAAAATTTGCAGAGAATTAAAATAGGTCATTGGCTGGAAAGTGATGGGGAAGGCTGTTGTAAACGAGGTGGCCGAGGAAGGCATTTCTAAAGAGGTGGCATGTAAATGGAATTCTGAGTGACAAAGGAGCTGGCCATGGTAAAAAATCAGAAGGAAGAACATTCCACACAGTCAGAGCCACAGCGTAAAGGCCCTAAGGCTGGAAAAAGCTTGGTGGGCTTGAGGGCCCAAGACATGTACTATGGCTGCATTGAAGAGGCAGGGTTGGTGGCATGAGATGATGTGGGAGATACAGGCTGGTGTCTCCTCACGTGGGGCTTTGAAACCCAGGGTGAGGACTTTGTTTCTTAGTCTTGTGATGAGAAGCCACAGGAGAGACTACTAGGGAAGATGAAATAACACCTAGGGAACTCAAGGAACTGACTGCTCCTTGTTCTCTCTTTCCCCTCCTAGAAAATCCTTTTTCTAGCATTTTGCCTCTTCCTCACTCTTCCCTTTAGCTGTGCTGGGGAGGGGTGGGCTGCTTGGTACCATATTTAGGGCCAGTTGAGCTCAGGTAACAAGTTCCTCTTTACCTCCACTTTCCTGCACTGAATGCAGGCACCTCTGGGTCCCCTGGTGGGGTCGATGGCCACATAAAGGGCAACCCATTGTCATCAGGTGTTTGATGATAACTGTAATAACAACCACATTCATCTAGGCAACATCTCATTTGCCCCACTCCCACCCCAAATCCAGTACTGCAGGGGTCATTATTATCCCCAGTGGGTGGATGAGAAAATCAAGCCTGGGAGGACAGAATTCACCGAGGGAAGAACCAGCGTTCGTTCTATCCACGTGGCTCTAGGGCTGGAGGTGAGCCAGAGAAGGAAAAACAGCCCCACATCGCACCAAAACAGGCAGCTCGAACGGGCTCAGCCCAGTGGGCTTCGCTGCTCTGAACCGAAGACAGCAGGAGAAGGTCTGGTGGATGCACCAACCTGGGGGCCAGGAGGCCCAGGGGAGCCAAGCGATCCTTGTGTGCACAGGGGCTGCGTGGTCTCCAGTTCCAGGATGAGATTCTTCATGTCTTGGGAGAGAAGCTTCAATGCAAAGCAACACAGGGTTATAGGTCAGATTGGGGGACAGAAGAGGGTCACCATCCTGGACACGGACCTGCTCCATAGTCTAATTCCCAAGACTGGCGGTTCCCTGACACCCCAATGGTGTCCCAAGAAGATGACCTCTGGGCCACCAGTGTCTGTTCTCTCATCTGCTCTTGAGATGTAACTGGCTTGAATGGATTACAGAGACTTACCGATCACTTTGGATGGAGTTAGGAGCTCATTTCAGCGACCTTTATCCAATGTCTATCTAGGACAACACTGTCCAGTAGAAATCAAATGTGAGCCATATATGTGGTTTTAAGTTTGCTGGTAGCCCCATTAAAAAGGTAAAAGGA
>NW_011888782.1:3652485-3654112 GCF_000151845.1 Pteropus vampyrus
TGAGCAAAATTTGCAGAGAATTAAAATAGGTCGTTGGCTGGAAAGTGATGGGGAAGGCTGTTGTAAACGAGGTGGCCGAGGAAGGCATTTCTAAAGAGGTGGCATGTAAATGGAATTCTGAGTGTCAAAGGAGCTGGCCATGGTAAAAAATCAGAAGGAAGAACATTCCACACAGTCAGAGCCACAGCGTAAAGGCTGGAAAAAGCTTGGTGGGCTTGAGGGCCCAAGACATGTACTATGGCTGCATTGAAGAAGCAGGGTTGGTGGCATGAGATGATGCGGGAGATACAGGCTGGTGTCCCCTCACGTGGGGCTTTGAAACCCAGGGTGAGGAGTTTGTTTCTTAGTCTTGTGATGAGAAGCCACAGGAGAGACTACTAGGGAGGATGAAATAACACCTAAGGAACTCGAGGAACTGACTGCTCCTTGTTCTCTCTTTCCCCTCCTAGAAAATCCTTTTTCTAGCATTTTGCCTCTTCCTCACTCTTCCCTTTGGCTGTGCTGGGGAGGGGTGGGCTGCTTGGTACCATATTTGGGGCCAGTTGAGCTCAGGTAACAAGTTCCTCTTTACCTCCACTTTCCTGCACTGAATGCAGGCACCTCTGGGTCCCCTGGTGGGGTCGATGGCCACATAAAGGGCAACCCATTGTCATCAGGTGTTTGATGATAACTATAATAACAACCACATTCATCTAGGCAACATCTCATTTGCCCCAGCCCCACCCCAAATCCAGTACTGCAGGGGTAATTATTATCCCCAGTGGGTGGATGAGAAAATCAAGCCTGGGAGGACAGAATTCACCGAGGGAAGAACCAGCGTTCGTTCTATCCACGTGGCTCTGGGGCTGGAGGTGAGCCAGAGAAGGAAAAACTGCCCCATATCGCACCAAAACAGGCAGCTCGAACGGGCTCAGCCCAGTGGGCTTCGCTGCTCTGAACCGAAGACAGCAGGAGAAGGTCTGGTGGATGCACCAACCTGGGGGCCAGGAGGCCCAGGGGAGCCAAGCGATCCTTGTGTGCACAGGGGCTGCGTGGTCTCCAGTTCCAGGATGAGATTCTTCATGTCTTGGGAGAGAAGCTTCAATGCAAAGCAACACAGGGTTATAGGTCAGACTTGGGGGACCGAAGAGGGTCACCATCCTGGACACAGACCTGCTCCATAGTCTAATTCCCAAGACTGGTGGTTCCCTGACACCCCAATGGTGTCCCAAGAAGATGACCTCTGGGCCACCAGTGTCTGTTCTCACATCTGCTCTTGAGATGTAACTGGCTTGAATGGATTACAGAGACTTACTGATCACTTTGGATGGCGTTAGGAGCTCATTTCAGGGACCTTTATCCAATGTCTATCTAGGACAACACTGTCCAGTAGAAATCAAATGTGAGCCATATATGTGGTTTTAAGTTTGCTGGTAGCCCCATTAAAAAGGTAAAAGGAAATAAGTGAAATGACTTCTAATAATATATTTTATTTAACCCAATATATCCCATTTCAACATATATTCAATGTTAAAAAATTACTAATGAGATATTTTACAGACTCTTTTCATAGAAAGTCTTCAAAATCCAGGGTGCATTTTATACATACAGCACATCTCAACTCAAGCTAGCCACATGAAAAACACTC
>NW_011888782.1:3655207-3670271 GCF_000151845.1 Pteropus vampyrus
ATGAGCCATGATGTAAAACACATATTAGACTCCGGACCCTACATACACATTCGGTGTCCCCCACGCTCACTGGAGAGTTACCGTTAAATGTCTCAATACATGAGTGTGAGGAGACAAAGAGAGGGCCCTGGACCTTTAGAGCTTCACTGTCACGTGGAGTGGCTTGGTGCACACGTTACTGGAGAGAAGGAAACTGGGGCCACTGTGCCATAGGAGAGAAAGAGAAGGAAGAGTCAAGGACTCTTTTGATGTTGCAGGGGCCCCAGGGCAATGGTGGTAGAGTATGAGATGGAAAAATCAGAGGAGGCACAGGTTTGTGGGGAAAGCTGCCAAATGTGGTGTTAAACGTCCGTTCGTCTGAGCACATGCTCTGCCAGGCACCGGGCTAGGCCTTGCAGGAAGAAGAAAGATGCCTAAACTGTGCCCCTGACCTGTAGATGGTAAAGTGGCTGCCAAAGCCTTTCTGCTCATATCCCACCCAGCCCTCCCATGCCCAGGCCTATCTGGAGACTCTTATTCTACATCGAAAACTGTCAGGTGCTGCCTCCACCAGGAAGCCTTCCTTGACTTCCTACCCCTATGTTGGCCTTTATCCTTGTATATCTCTGACGATCTCATGTTTTATGGGAGCCAGTTTTTATCCCCAGGGTCTGGCACAGTAACTGGCATACACTAGATATTCCACAAAAATGTTTGAAAAATTAATTTAAAAAAAACTTATTTAAGACAGTGGGAAGATGGGCATTATTACATAGCAGGCACCATTTAAATGCTTTACACATATAAATTTAATCCTCACAGCAAGTCTGAGAGTTAAGTACTTTTATTATAATTATCATCCCCATTTCATAGATTGATTCCCTGAGGCAAAGAGGTGAAATGACTTGCCCAAGGTGTACAACTAGTACGTGATAGAAACAGGATTTGAACCCAGCAGTCTGGTTCCAGAGTCCTTCCTCTAGATCTCTCCTCTATGACTGCTTGTGGGTGGAAATAAAGGTCAGGAGCTAAGAGGAAGGCAGGGGTCTCCCATAACGACGACCTGAAATGTCCAGCATCAATGCTCTCCAACCGGAGACCACCAGGACCGTACCTCTAGTTGAACACAGTGGGCTCTACTGACTCACTGCAACAGGGAGGGCACACGCCAGGGGGGACCGTGGGCATCTGGGTGACAGGGTGTGAGAAGAGGTTTAGTCTAGGATTCGGACTTTTGCCAGGTGGCGTTGGGGGAGACTGAGGAAGCAAAGTCTGCCTTCGCTCTTAATTGGATGCTGTCGAGAAGCCAGGGCTGGTCTATGACTGAGTATCTTAATTCTTGTCTGGACGAAGAGAAGACCAGAAAGAGACTGAAGCTTGACTGGTAAAGAAGCAGAAGTCACTCACATTACCAAAGACAGAGGGATAGCTGGTCATTTTTGTGGTCGGCTGATAGTCTCATTCTGTCTATGTCTGACATGGCGACAGAGTGGCCTTCCTTGTTTTATCTTGACCCGTCACAGTCACAGAGTGGCCTTTGATGTTGCTCTATGGGATCGTTTATGTTCGACAGGAGAACACCATGGCCCAGCTGTGAATGGCAGGCCCGCTCCAGCTGTCATGGGCTGCTTTTCTCCTTCTCGGTGGTAAACTAATATAGCTATATTGCTACAAAACTTGACATTGATACCAATGGTATTCCTCCTCCAGTTTCTTCCCCAGAGTGTGGGGTGAGCTAGGCACGGGCGAGCTCTGTTGCTCCACCCTGCCTCGGGCATGTGGAGATGGCTGGCAGACATGCACCAGCACTTCAGAACCCTGTCAAGGTCACCCAGCTGCAGTTTCTCCCTTGCCTCTCTTTGGCCTCAGCAGACAGTTAAGGCCTGAGGATGCGGGTTTCTGCAAAGCCTCTCCCAGCCAGGAACACCTGGGAGGGCTGCAGGTTCACTTGCACTCTTGACCACTTATTTTTCCAGACCATATATGGCCTCCAGTGCCCCCCTTCACCCCACGCCCTGTGTGTCCTTCCACTGATGAAAGACTCTGCATCATTTAAAGCAATCACTTCTCTTATTTCTTCCTGGAAACTGGAGACTCCCCATCCCTTTCCCCTTTAACCTTTTTCATTTTCAGCAGGCATTTCTGCCCACCCCCCAAACTGCCTGGAGATGTTTGTTTTTAGCACAGTCTAGTTTATTTACAGCTCATTCCAGCTCCGAAAATTTCCATCAGGTGGACGTGTTTGGGAACAACTTCCCCCCCACCCCTACCCCTCCTTCCCAGTCACCTAAGCCAGGGCTTCACATGTCTATTTTGGTGTCATCCGAGTGGCCTGTGGGTTTCTCTCTGGACTACGCTGCCTCCGTGGAATCGTGTCTGAGCTCAGGGTCCAGCCTGGAAAAGCCCCAGCAGGCTCTGTTGTGATGGAAAAATTATGTGTGTGTGTACATGGGGCGCAGAAACCTGGCTGCGTCACGTGGCTCAGCTCCAGGCAGCTGCCTTGGAAATGCCATCTATCATGGAATTTTGGGACTGCTCGCCCTGACTTAAAGACACTAAAGTCACTTTGTATGTGGCCACTGCAATGTCAAATCATGAGCAGAAACAATGCTGAGTCTAATCAGGCTTTTGGCAAAATTTGGGTTGTTTGTTTGTTTGTTTGTTGCTGTTGTTGATGCTGGCTTTGCCCTTTGGACTCAGTACCCACCTGACTCTGGGGCATATCCTTGGAAAGTGATTCACTCCACTCATTCTTGGAAATATAGAGACTTAAAATGTGAGTCTGAATGCAAGTGACCATGTGACTCCCTTTTCAATCTGAAACTCAGTTTCCCCATCTGTACCACAAAGAGTTTGGCTCAAACCATCTCTCAAGTCCTTTTTATACATCTGACACCAGGATCCCCACTGTGTCCACCTAGATCTCTCATTCACAAGACATGCCCATCAACAAGGTACTAGAGACAGCCCTTTCTGTTTCTGCCTCTTTTTCTTGCATCAAGAAGCTCCCCTCAAATCAAGCAAATGTGTCATCGGAAGCCATCAAAGGAAAGAAGTGACATGAATATCCTGCCTTAGTAGGTTGAGAAAATTCCAAGTGCCGCCATATAGTAACCCTTCCGTAACTGCTCGTGCAGTTGATGGACTGTCCAACTTCCTCCTGCTGCTTTTAGGCGTTTCCCTGCCTTTTTGAGAAGGAGCTCAAGGAGAAGAGAGGGGAAGGGCACACATTCCACAGCATCACTAGGCATTTGGACCCTGAGTCACCTTAACTGGTTGCAATTTGCCTGGTTTTCCCTGATCCGCATATCCCAGAGAAGACTTCACCCTACAACCTTTCTTCGACCCCCACACATAGCACACACCTTGAAAAACAAACTAATCCTAAAAGTTGAAGGTATTTGAACTTCTCTGAAAAACCATGTTAGGATTTGTCATCTTGCGGCTTGCTCCTGAGTAGTCATGGGGGGCAGGTGAGGACACAATCTATAAAGAAAACGATTTAGTGGGTTGGTAGCTACTGCCCTGGGATGGTGAGCCTCGTGACCCACGTCAGTCAGCCTGGAGAGTGATGGAGAGTGTCTCGGCCACCAAAGGCGAGGGTGGCCCCAGACCACAGGACACAATGTTACTCCAAAGCCAATGGAGAAGCAGCTGCCAGCCTTCCACTCTGAAGTCAAGATCACAAGCGGGAACACACAGGTGCACACGCACGTGAGCATGTGTGCCGAGGCCCCCACCAAGTCCACTGTCAGACCCCTTTACATTGCGATTCCAAAACTAGCTGAGAAGTTTAAGATTTAAAGGCCGCTGAGAGCTCCTAGATCAAGTCTGCTTTCCGAGAGTCCTCTTTTCCAACACAATGTACGCGCGCATGCAAGTGGACATGTATGCGCGTGCGCGCGCGCACACACACACACACACACACACACACACACAAACTCACCCAAGCAGCAAGCTGAGTAACAGAGCAGTCCCGAAGTGGTGAGCAGATGAGTGAGGCTGAGAGACGGGCCCAGCATTGTGGGCAAGGCCCAAGGCGGACTGGCCAGGGAGCACACACTAGAGACAGGGTGAGATCTGTCACACCCTGAGTGTTCCCAGCATCTGGCCTGCTGGGCATTTGGGTGACAGTCAGCCAGTCTCTTCTTTGGTGTTGCTTCTGCCCCAGACGCCAGGGGTCCAGAGGCCAGTCCTGAGCTGCCTCTCAGGAGGTAGCACTAGGGGGCAGCTTGGGAGAGGGAGAGTCCTCTCAGTCCAAGGGAAGGGTTGAGGTCGGGAGCCTGGGCTACTGATCGCAAGCAGAGAGGAAATGAAGTGCAGTCCATCAAACTGGCCTCTTTCATTCAGCTCAGAAATTGCCATGATGATACTGCTCTGGCCAGCCCCAATGTCCACCCTCACTGTGACTGTCTGGGGAGTCTGCCCTCCACTGCTTCAGGGGAGACCTTTGTTGCCAGGGTCCCTTAGCCTTCACCATGTCTGTGCCAAGGTGCTGCCAAAAAAGCTAAATTAATTAAAGCCTGTGGGGTAAACCTTTTTAGATGAAGCCTGCCTGTAAAATAATAAGGTGATATGTATCAGACACGTGTAGAAATCTGTCTGAAATTTTATAGGCATACCCAATGCACAAGCGTGCGCGTGCACGCGCGCTCACGCACACACACACACACACACACACAAATATTCCAGGTCATAAAGACAAGATTATTAGTACTTAGCAATAAGCTCTGTTGTTTTAACCAGCTTAGTAAAGACCATAGGCTATAGAAGGAGTCGGCAAGGCTTTTCTGGAAAGAACTAGACAGTAAATATTTTAGGTTCTATGGGCCACATGGTCACTGTTGCAGTGGAACTCTGCCATAGTACATGAAAGCAGCCATAGACAATACATGAAGGAATAGTGTGGCTGTGTTGCAATAAAACTTCACTTACGAAAAAGGAGGCAAGCTAGATTTGGCCCGCAGGCTGTAGTTTGCTGACCCCTGAGCTATAGTCTCCAAAAGAAAGACTATTTCTTGTATTCATTCATTCATTTACTCTATCATTCATTCAGAAACACATATCGAGTACCAATCGTGTGCAAGACGCAATGACTAGACACAGTCCCTGCCCTCGGAGCGTGCTGTTCAGTGCTGTGGAAAGAGTACAGGCCCTGGAGTTAGGCAAACTTGGGCTGCAGTCCTTGTCTTGCACTTACTGGCTGTATGACCTCGAGAAAGTTATTCACTCTCTCTGAGTCTCAGTTCTCTTATCCGTACAGTGGATAAGATGAAACCTGCCCTGTTACTTGTTGTAAGGACTAAAGAACTATTAAGGCTTTGGTAGTTCCTGGCATAGAATAGGGGCTCTTGCATCAACATCTTCAAAGAGAACTATTGTACAAGGTGGGAAAAGAGAAGAGGCTAAAATGCAGCTGGCGTGTGTAGAGGGATTTATAGAAGGAAGTGATGGGTACCAGCTGGAGCAGGGAATACAAGTGAGAAATCAGGGAAAGCTTCCGAGAAGAGATGGCATTTGAGCTGAGCTTTGAAAGCAGAGAAGATTTACTGGCATCAAGATGAGAGGAGTGAGGATTGAAAGGGTTAGGCTGTGTTCTCTCTCTGGGGCATTCCTCTCTGTTCTCAGAAACACAGAATCTAAGATCTCAGAGAAAGAAGCATGGAAGGCATAGAGGCCCGAATCCCAGACAGTTGCAGAAATATCATCTGCATCACCTTTTCTCAGATGTCCTGGGCTGGGTCATTCCTGCACCTCTCCATTCTTTAAAGCTCATTTCGAAACTCTTGGAGATGGGAGTTTTGCCACTGTTAGCACCAAAAGCATTTATTTTTCTTACCATTTGGCATCAATGTTTTTCTTAAAAGGTTTGCACAAGTAAACCTTTGTATACTTTGTTTCATTATTGTAAAAAAGAAGGTGACTGGACTAGATGACCTCTGAGGTCCCGTCCAGCCCTTCAGGTGTTCGAATCTCTATTCTGAACCTAACGACTCAGGCTCATGCACGTCTCCTTCTGTACCTCTTATCTCCGTTTCTCTCCTCCTGCAACTCTCTTTCCTGACTCAGTCTCATTCTCTCTCTCTCTCTCTCTGTCTCCCCATCTCTAACTTTGTCCCATTCTCTGCCTCTGTCTCTATCTCTTGAGGGACTAACAGTTGAAATTCCTTAAACCAAACGCCTGGATGTATGCTCCACGACGGATGACGGCCCTTCAGCCAAGCTTGCCAGCCCGGGATACGGAATCCTGGTTTCCAGCCCTGGTGTGGCCGGAAACTTACTGTGTGACCTTAGCTCCCCACTGGGCCTTGGTTTTCCAAAACGTATAATGGTAGCGTGGGACAAGATGAGCCTAAGCCTTTTCCAGCTATGACTTCTGAGACACAAAAAGCCCTTCACAGGGGCCCTGACAGGGATGGAGGATCACTCTCCCCGCTTCTACCCTGGAGGGCAATCCTTGCACTGGAGGTAGCAGCCTGCGGAGTACCCTCAGGTTCACTGGCCCAAGCACCAGCTCACCACAGCAGAGCTGCCTGCAAAATTTAATTCATAATAAGTTTCCGGGGCCTTCCTGCAGCTGTCAGCAGGTGTCATATTCACAGTATTTTGTCTTAATTGCAGCTCTGGTATTTATCAACCAGGACAGAAGACCATTTCTGGAATACTGCCTCCCTGGGCACTGTTCCAGAAGCTCCTGTCCCCACTGTTGGCACATGCAGGCCTGTTCCCTGTTGGTCCTCACCAAAGCGGAGTCTGCTTTGCATCTTCCCCCTGCTGTGTCTCCCACCCCCACTGTGCAGAGAGATTGTGGAGCCTGGATAACTCAGAATCCTTCTCAAGGACCCAGAATTCCCAGTGTGAGGCAAAGACATCTGCATGTTTAGGGGCAGAGCCTAGGGTCCCATCCACCCCAGAGCACCTCAAGTTGGCTGTCCCATCCGAACCTGGAGGACAGAGAAGTAGCCTGGAGGACATAGGTTCTTTCCCACTAACAAAGAGTCTCCTTGAGGAAACTTTGGTCAGGCTCTCGACAAGGCTTTGAAGTTGGGCTTTGCGTCCATGCTTGCAGAGTCCAGTTTTAGCAAGAATGCTGCTAAGTTGGTTTAGACAGAATCCCCAGCAGTAGAGCCGTATAACAGATTCCATTTCAGCCTGCAAACATTTATCGAACACTTACTGTATGTCAAGCTCTTGCTCTGCCACCAGGATATATTGATGAATAAGTCCATGGTCTAACTCTGGAGGGCAAAGAGTTTTCATCTCATCTGCTAACTTGAACTGAGTGGTACAGATTCCCTGGAACACTGTGTTAAGAGGAAAGAGGGTTGGGACTTATCAGTGTCGTCCTCCCTGAAATGGGAGGAAGGAGTGATGCCTGTGCTGCATACTTGCTGACCCTTGTTTAGCAGAATCCTCATCATGAAATGACGATGGTGGGCTCAGCACTTCCCACGTAATATTGCAGTTACTCCTCATAGCATATAAAATATCCTCCTTTTATAGAGGAGAAAAGGACTCTTGGAGAAGCCAAGTCCAGGCCACATAGTTAGTACCAAGTTCAAAAGGAATCTTGCACACAGCCCTGTGAGAAGGTGCTCCCTGGTGGCCATCTTATCCCGCCCCGAGGAACGGCTCTCCTTCCCGACCACTGTTCCCAACCCCCACTCCTCCTGCCACCCCTCACCATCCCCTCTTCTGTTCCCACTGCTCCCATGGAGCAGGAAGGTTTCCCTCTGACCTGGCCCTTCCCTGACTGGCTGGCTCTCTCCACACCTAACTCCTGGCCACTGACTTTACATCACAGCACCTCTCTCCCTGGGGCTCTACAGAGAAGGCTAGTACTCCCCCAAAATGTGTGCTCCCCCTTCCATAGGCCACAGCTGTCCCTGAGACGTGGCTGTACTTTCCTGCCTCTGCAGTGAGAATACCTGGGGCATGTGACTCTTCTTTCCAACGGTTCTGCCTGGATGCAGATGACCAGAGCCCTGCGAGATGGTGGAGCCACAGATGGAAAAAGGGCCCGCACTCTGAAATGCCAGCGTGGAGGTGAGCTGCCCCCAACCAGGGACACTGGACTGCTGCATGAGCAGAAAATCAATTTTGGTTAGATTAAGTCACTAAAATGTGGGTGCTTGTTTGTTACAGTGGACAGCATTACCCTAACGCAACAGTGAAGTGCCAACTACCGGAAGCATTCCACGAGCATTCAATAACTTTCTCCTGTCCCCACAACAACCCTACAAGGTACGTGTCAGTACTAACATCTTCATTTTCATACAAGGCCGAGAGACTTAGGGACGTACCTAAGGGCATACACGGCCAGTGGGTAGTAGGCCAGGACTGAATGCAGATGTCTGACCCTGGAGATTTCTGGAGATTTGGTTACCGGCACAAAGTGGTGACTTCCCACCCCCTTGTCCCCACCAGCCAGAGAGAATGCGTAGGGAACCTACAAAAAAAAAAAAAAAAAAAGGCAGGTGTCGTCTCAGCCAGCTAGGGTTGGAGGAATTTACCAGCCTCCAGTTCCATGTCTTTCTAATCAAGCCTTACAATGACTCATCTTTGGGTCCCAGTTTCCTGGTTTGTAAACTCATATTGCAGGATGACAGACAGTCCTACTTGCCTCTCTCACTATTCTGGCCACAGAAAGGGTTCAATCATGTGCATTAGTGGCCTTTAATCAAATGTGCATTTACCTTCCCTGTTGAATAATTTAGTCTTTAACGTGCGCAGAGGATCTGCAACTCATTTTGGAATCCACCCAAAAAACAAGAAAGATGGACAAATACGTGATAGAATAAATACGGCAAAATGATGACTGCAGAATCTATGTGGTAGGTGTTTTGGTTTGCCATAACAATGTACCTGGGAAGCTTAAACAACAGAAATTTATTTTTCACAGTTCCGGAAGCTAGAAGTCTGAGATTAAAGTGTTGGAAGGTTTGGTTCTCTCCTTGGCTTGCAGATGGCTGCCTTCTAGCTGTGTCCTCACATGGCCTTCCCTCTGAGCATCCCTAGTGTCAATCTGTGTCCAAATTTCCTCTTCTTATAAGGACACCAGTCAGATGGGATCAAGGCCCACCCTAAAGGCCTCATATAGTCATGTCACCTCTTTAAAGGCCCTATCTTCAAATACAGTCACATTCTGAGGTACTGGAGTTAGGGCTTCCACTTAATGATTTTTGAGAGGCACACAGTTCAGCCAATAACAGCGGGGCATATTGATGTTCCCTGGATAATTTTTTCCACTTTTTTGAATGTTTGAAATTTTTCATAATAAAAAAGAATTAAATAATTTTAAGTAGGCAACAAAGAACCAGAAGATATCTTCATAAGGGTTAGGATTGGGCGTGGGTCAAATATCTGGGGGCTCCTGGAGCTGCACAGAGCTAGAACACCAGTGTTGTCTGGAAGAGCCTGTAGCCACTCATCAAGAGACCTGGAGAAGGTAATTAAATTTCCACAAAGAACATGAGGACATTCTCCTCTGTCCCTTACAGGGATGCCGGGAAGAGGAAAAATCTCCTCTAGCTACAAGGATGAAAGAGAATCATCCCACACGGAATCATCCCATACTTACTTTATAGTAAGTCATATATCAACTGTGACTCCTTTGACTGTGCATAGATTCAAGGAGACAAACCCATCCCTCTTTCCTCCCACGAGGGAAATTTTTGGACCTTATCTAAAGGAAGGCATCTGCTTTTTTAAGTTCAAGTTCTAATTTGACCAAATGGCATGTGGTAAATAGAGAGGAAGGAGGAGACAATGTTATTAGGAGACAAAGGAACATCAAGAAACCTCCCCACGTCTGGCTGCGCCTGGCTCCGAATCTGATTACAGCGGCCAGCATAAATCAGTGAGTGCTATTAAATCTTCGGCTACGGCTTGACAGGGGAGGCCACGTTCTAGGGTTATTCAGGAGGTCTGGCCATAGGTCAGAGACAAAACCTTCCAGCTGCATTGGGCCCAAAGAGTGGGTTATTTCCTACACCCTCTGACAACTGGGGCTGAGTGGAAAGACCCTGTGTTTCCAATCATCACATTTCCACACCTTCATTCTTCCACGGTGACATCTTAGCTCTGCTGACACTTGTGATTCAAAACCAAGTGGCTTACTTAGCTCCTTCCATAGAGCCCCCACCTCCCTGCCCCACCCCCCTCAGTATTTGTTGTCTGAGGGTCCACAGCAGGTGGGGAGGAGGGAGCAGAGCCCCTGGGAACCCCCGGATGCCCACTGGCACAGACGGACATTTCTACCCATTGGTCTCACGGAGTCACTCAAATCCCTGAATTTCAGAAAGTGGGAGACCCCAGGCTGACCCACTTGACCTTGACTGAGCAGCAGAGCTTCTCAACTGAACAAGTTGGCAAGATAAAGCTTAGGATTTTGCAGCACTATGATTGTGTGATTCTATCGGTCTGGAAATTCTCTGAGATCTCAATTCCTATTGTTAATTTGGGTCTAACAGACCTTTAAAGACAGAAAAATCCCACCCTGTGCTTCAGATGAGAGGCTCTGTTTTGTATGCATATATGGAATTTTGTTTAATTGTTTAGAATAAGTAGCACATTCATGCAATTCAAAGTTCAAAACTCATAAAAAGGTATACATGAAAACTTTCCCACATCTGTTCCAGTTCCAATTAATTCTCATCAGCAGCTTAGTCTCCTGTGTATACTTCCATGATAATTTTATGCATACAGGGCAAGCAAGTAGGTACAATATTTTCCCTTTTATTTCGAGTAAACTTACTTATATAATACTATGAATATGGTCTTCTCTCAGTTTCTTCACAGTATTTCTAAGAGATTATTCTGTGTGACTACATAAAATGCATCCTTTCTATAGCTACATAATTTTCCTTCACTTGGAAGAACCACAATTTGTTCATCCTGCCCTCCTATTGATGTACATTTGGGTAATTAGCAAACATTTGCTGATATAAACAATGATACAATAAAATAATCTTAGCATGCATCTTTGCGTACGGTGGTGTGTCCATTAAATGAATTCCTAGAATAAAATTGCTGGACCAAAGAGTGTGTGTATTTGTAATTTTTACACATGTTGGCTAATTCATCTCCACAAAGCCTCCATCAGTTCGCATCCTCCCCACGAACAGAGATATGCGTACCTGTTTCCACACACCCTCGCCAGCACATGCGACATCAGACCTTCTGAATTTCGCCCATCCGATAGATAAAAACGGTATTTCAGTGTGGTTTTAATTTGCATTTCTCTTATGGTGAATATTTTCACATGCTTCAGAGCCATTTGCACTTTTTTCATTTTTCCATCAGGTTGCTGGTCTTCTCTTATAAATTTTTCTTACATAAAAGGAAAGTAGCACTTTATTATATGACTTGCAAATATTTCCTCAGTTTGTTTTGGCCTTTTGACTTTTTTTTTTTTTTTTTAGGTGAGGCAACCCTTGATTAACCTCACAGATTGCAAGGACCTTGTCAGCTTACAATCCCTTATTTTTTATTTTATTTATGTCTACAGCACCTGGTCTTCCTAGGTGGTCTCTCATCCAAGTACTAACCAGGCCCAACCTTGCTTAGCTTCCAAGATCAGATGGGATTGGGCTTGTTCATGGTGGCATGGCCGTGGACTTGACTTTGTTTTTGATTGTTTTTCCCACGCACAAAATTTAGGTGGTAGAAGTTATGGTAGCAGCTTTTTTATTATGGTTTCTGGGTTTTTCTACATGCTAAAGTTACTCTAAAAATCTCCCCAGGTTTCTTCTAATAATTTTATAATTTCATATTTTATATTTAAATCCCAATTCATTTGTAATTTATTCTGTTATAAGGTTTAAGTTTGTTTTGCTTGCTTTCCAGAAGACATTTTATCTGTGATCTAAAGCAGACAACACAAACATTCTTTAAACTAATTTTACATAGCTTGCAAACATCAACCATCACAAATACTCAGTAACCTGTACTGGACACTTATGTGCTAAGCACTGGCCTACAACAGCCTTCAGGTTTGTTAACGTTTTCCCTACCTGACAGATCAGTAAACTGAGGCTCAAAGACGTGCCCAGCTAAGCAGTGGGGTTGTGACTTGAACGCAAATCAGTTGTCTCTTTGTTGTAACTGCTTTGCTCTCATATAAACTCCAACTACTTGTGTGTCTGAGACACCACCATGTGGATACTTTGCTCCTTGTTAATTATCTCATCTGTGTTATTTTAATGTCACAGATAGACTTCAGGCTCCTTGAGTTAGCTTGTCTTATGAATCCTATTCAATAAAATAGTGAAGTGTATAATAGGAGGTGCAATAACTATTGGTCATTGGTCACTGGACTGATGGGAAGTCTATCAAAAGCTATATATCTTAAGTAAGAGTCATAATTAATTTAGAGATAGAGTGACAGATTTATACATGGTAATAAATAATAACCTGAATAAGTTTAAATAGATTTTATTGCCTCATTTAGAAAAAAGAAATTCAACAAAATGCAAAGTGGCAGCAATGGGTATATGGCCAGTAAACTGAGCATCTTTGCCAAATCAGCCACCATTTGATGGCATTCCATTTGAAATTTTCATACTTAACCTTCCTCTGATTGCCCAGAGGGACTCATGCTGGCAGGCCTGGTGACTTGGCATTTGCTGTCCATTTGAAGGGGAAAGACAGTCATTCTATACAAGACAGATGCTATGCGGACAGAGGGTCTTGTTCTCCTGACATGGATGAACAAGGAAGTAGCTTGTTTTACCAGCTAGGTTCCTCGCAGGATTGCACAACTTCCAAAGGGTGGACACTCTCAGGGCTGCAGTGCCTGGGGCAGGGGAGGAGGGTTATAAGCAAGCTCACCCTTGTGGGGGGAAGTGAGAGGCTTTCTCCCTCACAGCCACAGGAAGGGCTGCCTATGGGTGGGCTTTGCCCATCAGCAGGCCTTTCTGCTGAGAAATTAGTACACTGTTATTAGCCTCAGGTATGACCCCATGCTTTCCAGGTTGAGAAAGTCTGGTGTCACCCCTCAAGGAACAACAATTCCCAAGTACATACTCCACTAGGTCAGAGCTAAGCCCTCCCATACTTTCTCCTTTGACCCTCACAATAACCCCTGGAATTACCTTCTATTATGCCCCCCACCCCCCTTTTTCAGGTGTGGAAAACTGAAGCTCTGACCTTCAAGGTCCCATGGAGCAGGGCTTCTGAGCCCAGACCTCCGATTCCATGGCCCACGCCCTGTGATGTCCCCTGCTCAGCCTTGGGCTTTCAATGGAGACCTTGAGTTCTGAAACTGGGCTCTTTCGAACCATGAGCAAATCTCCCAGCCACCAAATAAGAGCAGATGGGATTAGAGTAGAAGTGAAGAATCCCAGGAGGAGGCACGTGGCCTGGACTCCAAATTGCTCACCACCATTTGGAATCATGTTGCAGCCAGTAACTGAGAACTTGACTGTGTTCCAGGTGCAATGCAAAGCTCTGTACCTATTAGCTCGTTGAATCCTCACTGTCATCTAATGGGATAGGTATTTTTTATTATCCCCATTCTACAGAGGTGGAAACTGAGATGTTAAGTTAAACTACAACCACTTGACCAAGATCACTTAGCTAGTAGATCACAAAGATGTCACTCAAGTCCAGAGCTGTCCAAAGGTGAACCACATCATGGATATTCAGATGCCAATGCTCAGAAGAGAAATACGCACCAAGACCCCTTCTTTGGGTAGATGCTAATTCTATAAATTAGCAAGCAACTTGTTAGCCACAAAGTCAGAGAAAGTCGACGTCTAAAAGGATCTTTGCAATCTGGTCCATCCCTTCATTTTACAGATCAGGAAACAAATCTCACAGAGAACAAATTGCTTGTCCAATACTGCACATGTGTCCCAGGAGTTAGTGGCAGGTCCAGAGAAATAACCAAGTTTCCTAAATTTTACCTCAGTGCCTTAGCACTATGTCACAATACCTCTCAAAGAATGTTAGTAAACTGGCAAATTGCCAAGCCCCCTGATTCAATGTCCCCACGCAACCTTCTAGTTGGACCTGAACAAGAGAATCTTAGCAGCAGTCACCATGGCAGCCAGCTCTATGCCTGTGAGGCAGGTGTTTTCTTACCTTCAAGGCTGCCCAGCAGAGAAAGTGCGGGCTGAGGCAGTTGACTCAAATAAAGAAACAAAAAAGAAAAGAAGCCGTTTATCTCAGTTATTTTGGGAAAAGCGTTTCCAGGGTTCGAACTGCCCAGACAGACATCCTGGCCTTCCACCCCTCACTTTCTATGGGCAGACATGGAGAGTGAAGGAGCATGTCACCCAAACCCACACTGTTCGCTCAGGGCCCTGCTGCTCCCAGGACACAGAGGACATCCATCTTTTCCACCATTTATTTTTCCTATCATGACCTTGCCTAAAAGAGCTCTCAGGAAGACAAACAAGAGGGAAAAGGGTCGTTGTCTCACTTGATGCCACCCTAAATCCTGAACACTAATCTCAGCGGTAGAGTATTGGGTTTCTGGATGACCACAGGGAATTTGGAAGCCTTCGGGGGCCACCCCAGTATGGATGATCCCAGAAACTGAGCCGTTCTATTTGGGCACAAAGAGGTAGCCCAATTTCAACCCTTAACGATAACGACCCCCCCTGCAGGTCTCTCATACACGGGACAAGTGCAAACGCTTGAACAAACCCCATGTCACAGTAGAGTAAGAAAGCCCCAGTCGGACAGGTCTCTACAGGTAGGATGGCCATCATCACCCCACCCTCTGCGCTTCTGGGTCCCCTGGAAGGTCCCTTCTGAAGCACATGTCCCAAGAAAGAACTACCAGCTGCAGTAGGAAAGCTCCTCGTCTTTTCTCCAGACTTCTGAGAAAATCCCAAAGAAGGCCAGGTGAGCAGCAGCACAGGATGAAGGGGAAAAGAAGTGGGAGGCCTGGGAGAGGTGGGGGCCTGTTCAACTCTTTTTTCAGACTCCAGCTGGTTTACAGTAAAAAGCCCTCAGCAGCCACAAGGCCTCCTTCAGCTGTCACCAGCTCCCAACACACAGTCAAGCTTGTGCTTATGTTGGTTGCTGTGGAGACATAAGTGTGGGCATGAATGGAGCTGAATGCTCCTGGGCTGGA
>NW_011888782.1:3670321-3671151 GCF_000151845.1 Pteropus vampyrus
GGCCAGGTGTATTTTTAAAGCCGTCTGGGAAAGCCCGTCACCACAAGCAGAGATTCTTTCCCTGGTCTATGTGTCCCTACTTTAGGGACTGATTCACAAATACAAAATGGATAAAAGCTGAGCCCCTCTTTTTGCCTTAACTTGCGGGATATTTTAAGCAAAGTTATTGTTTGGGTTTTATCTGGAACTTTTGCCTTTTGACACAAATGCATCTTAGGGGATCATGACCTCCTGGCATGTGTAGAGATACTGCTAGGTTCTGGGGAAAAAAATAACAGAAAAAGTTTATATATCACACACCCAGCTTGATTTTAAGTATTTACATTCATAATTAGTTCCCTTAAACTTCAAACGTGATCTGTGAGTTAAATCTCACTTTTAGCCCCATTTTATAGATGGGGAAACTGAGGGTATATATACCTGTACCTTTGAACCTGATGTCACTTAAAAAATGCACAAAGAGGGTAATTTGCCTGCTCAACATCACAAACCTAAGGGAAACACAAGATTTGAACATGGGCAGTGTGGTACTAGATGCCCTACTCCTAACCACTAGGCTATTCTGCCTCTACAATGATTTGAGAAAGTCCCGATTTGGAATTTTGGCCCTGGCACTGTGTGACTTCAGGCAAGTGACTGTGCCTCTCTGAATGTTAGTTTCCTCTTTGGTATAATGGAGGCAGGAATGGCTTGTGAAATTGTTGTGAAGATTAGAAGTCATATACTTAAAGAGTCTAGCAAACAGAAAGTGCTCCATCCAAGGCGGCTTTTAGTGTTAATGGGGCTCCCTTAGCAACTGGATCCCAGCTCCCGTATCACAGCAGGGGTGC
>NW_011888782.1:3672011-3674334 GCF_000151845.1 Pteropus vampyrus
TGACCACTGGGTGGCCATGGGAAACTAATACAGGAGCTCAAAGGCCAACTTGAACAGCTGTTCTCAAAGTTTGGTCTGTGGGCCAGCAGCATCAGTAGCACCTAGGATCTTAGAAATGCAAACTCTTGGGCCCCATTCCAGACCTACTGGATCAGAAACTCCAGGGATGCGGTCCAGCCGAGGACCCGACCCTGCTTAGCTTCCGAGATCAGACATCAGGCTTGTTCAGGGTGGCACGGCCGTAGACCATGGACCGTGGCTCCACTGGGGTGCGAACTCAAGCCCTTCTGCGTGTAAAGCAGATGTGCTAACCGCTACACGATGGAACCACGTCCCAGCCGTCTGTGTTTTAACAAACCTTTTGGTCATTCCGATGCTGGTTATAGTTCAATAGTTAACCCTGGCTAGTCCTTAGAATCACCTAGAACACTTTAAACACTATCAGTATCTGATCAAATGAACCAGAGATTATGATTTATTTCATTTAGTCTGTTTGGCTTGGACTCTGGGCTTCTATAAAGCATCCCAGGTGATTCTTATGTCTAGCCAGAGCCAAGAACCAGTGCTGTAGCTTAAGCACCACTAGTCCAGAACACTGACTTCAAACTGAGCTCTACAAAGCTCGGGAATTCTGGAAAAATTCCCTGAGACTGCTAAAGAAGGAGCAGGCAGAGTCCGGGCCAGCAGGGCTTTTGACCCCAGAAGTTAAACAGGCACATGCCCAGATGGGGCTAGACAGGTAAGTGTCCTGAGGAGGGTAGACCAGGTGTGAGGCAAGAGGGGTGCGGTGGGGACTTGGGAGCTGGGGCTGAGTGGTCACCAACTGCTCCATTCCAGACAGTTTTTGCCATATCAGGTTGTGGTCAGGACCGCCAGGTCGTCCTAGTTTTCAAGAAGTTTATTTTTTAAGAAACATCAGAAATACACTTTTAACTAAGGCAATCAAGAAATTTTTTTTTCTCTCTCTCTCTGTCCTTTTTTTTTTAGTACTACAACATGAAGGCTAAACATAAAGATTGGATTTGGTCCTTGGGCAGCTGTTTCTTGAGCTGCAGCTCTGCTGCAGGTGTCTCGTCCACCTCGTGGGACCAGCGGGCCAGCCGGGCAAGCCCTTCTCAGGGTGATGACAGCAGCTCCACGTGTATGGCACATTTTTATCTGGACACTGTTGCTCCTCAGTTCCAGGTATATAGTTGGCACTTATTAAGTTTCTATTGAATGAATAAATCCTCATAGCAGTCCCGTGAGCTGAAGACTATTATACCCGTACTACAGATGAGAAATTTGGGGCTTGCCACAATTGTGGTGTGACCTCCCCCACAATCACAGAGCAAATAACAGAGTCAGGATTCAAACCCAAGATCCGTCACATAGGGACTGCTAGGAAGAGCAAATACAATTGTAGCTTTGGGGATAATTGGTACCAAGTATACGAGCGATACAAGTAGTATTTATGATGTGAACTGCATTTAAAGAAGATGGAACACAAGCTTATTTGGTGACTCATCGAAGCCAGAGGGGCATTCCTTCATTCTAGAGCTGCAATGTTTTTGTATGGTTGCTGCAGTGCTTGTTGTGAATCTGAGGAAAGCAGGCATCAGTGTGGTGAGTGGCAATGTGGGGGCTCGGCTCTAGATATCTGAAGGGAAAGCTTCCCATCTCTCACACCCACCTCTCTCCGTCTGAGCTGGAGATGAAACTACTGCTTTATTCAGAGGCTTGGGATGCGGAGAAGTGGCAAGGCCGGGACCCCTGGAAAGCCCTTTAATTTAAGAACCTTCACTGATTATATTATCTAGAGGAAACATGGGAAGCTAAATTGGAGGAGATGGCTGGGAAATGCATTACGGAACATTAAACGATAGCTGATCAACATCAGACACAAGCAAATGGCCCATAATCTACTGCCGAGAACGTGATTGGTTCCCTAGTCAGGGGAGCACAGGGCTAGACATCAGGTCCTATAGGCCACAAAATGTCTGCTTTTGGTCACATCCCAGCAGGCAACTGGAGAAGATTCCAGCATCCGAACAGAATTCACATTCTTCGACATGACTCAGTAGGACTGGATTTGGATCTTCTCACCACCTGGTCTCTGAGACCTTGACCCAAACATCATCTAGAGAGTTCCTGCCTGCCTGAGAAATCCCGTGCTGGCAGAGGGAAGCCACATGTGTCTGTGTGGGTACAGGGCAGACTGGCTCACAATGCCTGAAGAGAATGTCTGTGGAGTGGTATCCCCTTGACTCTAGAAAGGCCTCATCCACCAAAATACCTTGGTTGAAGCTCATCTTACTGGAGTATACATTGGCTTAGAACTTTA
>NW_011888782.1:3676084-3682243 GCF_000151845.1 Pteropus vampyrus
TAGTGGAGGTAGCCAGGTAATGAGCATCTGATCCAGGCAGCTAGTGCTGTGTCTGGTGTTGCTGGAATACTGTCTTTCCTGGAGAGAGTGGAGGTAAGAACCAGCCTACAGGTTTGTAAGAGCTCTTCCCATCACAGCCCCTCTCTAGAGAATTTAGCATGTGCTGCCTGTGCTGCCTTTAGTTCAACAGCGAATGACCACGTGTCCCCCCAGAGTCCCACTTGTCTCTGTGTCCCCTGTAGCACTTGATGCAATGCCAGGCACGCAGTAAGCATTTACTAAGGTATGGTGGGTGGAATGAAAAGATCTTCCTAGTGGCCCTCATTTCTATGTGCACAGGGAATGTCTTCTTCAGAAGAGTAAGAATCTATAAGTTTCTGAATATAGAATATTTCACATCACCTAGTTGGAAAATACTTTCAAAGGATTGAAGTTCTCCTGTATCAAGAAACAGTTCCCATTTCGGGGCATAAGTTTATTTCTAAAGAATGCTATCAGGAAACCCTGGCAACTGAATGAAGAGGACAAAGCCAAGTGACTCTACAAGACGCAGATATTTTTTGGTCTGTTGAGCTGTCACCTTAGTGATTCCCCGCTAGCCCTACCTCACTGTTTCACCACATGTCTAAAGACCACAGTCCCAACCAGAAGATCTGGACCTAGCAACTCATGAGGAAGTGCCTACGGATGTGGGGGCTAGCTGTTCTACGTCCCCCCACCCCCGCTTCACTCTGCACCCCAGAGGCTGGCCCCCATGACGGCATCATCCAGAAGCTTCCCTGCCTGGGCTTTAGGTTGGGTTTGGCCAACGGGAGGCACTGCCAAGAGGAAGTTGGCCTGGAGGACAGAGAGATGGGGTTACTGCTTCTCTACTTTCTCCCTGCTTTGGGGCCCTCTGGGATCCAAGCTCCTGCTCGCCGCCCCTCCTCCAATGTCCCAAAGCATCTTGGGATCCATTTCCCCGTTTCCTCCTCTTGCCTTTTCAAGCACAAGGGAGGTCAAGGCTTCCTGTGGTTGCTAATTTCTCAACATCCCTTTTTGGTTCTCTTAACCCCACCTGCACCTCTGAAAGTGGTCCCTTCGTTCAAGTCTTTTTATCAGAACCATCGGAGTTGCTTCTTTTTCCTGCTGTTATCCTGACGGATACAATCTGCTCAAAATCTCACCTAAGAGATGTCTAAGCTGTGCCAGGGCTCTTTCTAGGACAAGGAGTTCAAAGAAAATCAGAGGTTTTTTTTCTCTCTAGCTTTCAGAACTCATTAGCCATTTTGGCTCTATCTAAATTTAGTGGTACAAATAATGGCAAACCTCAATCTACAGAAGAGAAAGGTTTTTATTCCTTCATTTACTATGTGCCAGACACTGTTCTGACCCTGGGGAAATATTGATGCTTAGAGTCTAACAACACCACATCCCTCCCAGAAGTCAGAGAGCCCGCTAGAGGCAGGGCTAGGACCAGAAGACTGAGTTTCCTTAAGTTCTGAGCCTTCAGCAGATTTTCCAGGAATCTATGGCCCAAACAAGGTTAAGAACCACCAAGTTAGACCAAATTAACTACCAAGCTTCCCCCCTTGAATAGCGAAATAATGGCCCACTCACTCCCAGAAGAAACTTGGTGCTCTCAACTTGAACTTGTGGGGAGTATGCTGGCATACACCCATGGTGGCACAAGCACCCACCTTTCCCACCCCTCCCCCGCCACACAACATTCCCCACAAACCTCCTTCAGTTCCTCACACTTTTACAATTAGCCCCACGCCCTTCTCTTAGTCCTTCCCTCGAGGCCCACACTGGCGGCTCATAATGTTGACGAGCCGTTTTTATGAATGGACAGAGGTCCAGGACCGGATTCAGAGATGCGCCCTCTCTCAGAGACTGTGTTTCCAGCAAAGACAATGAGGGTGAAATTTCTGCCTTAAATTAACATATTTATGAGGTTCATGTTTATACTATGAGGAGCATGACTAAAATTGCCATTTCTGGGGAGAGCTAGGGGTGACTTGGGTGAACTAAGGGAGGGCTGCAAGGGGACAGGAAGCCAAGCCTGGGGTCTGCATGCCTCCCTCGAGCCCCCGGAAACATTTAACTTGCCTCAGAAAGGCCGAACTAGGCCATGCTGGTAACCCAATACTTCCCCACTCTGGGTCAGACAGGACAAGGGCAACAGCCTGGTGCCCTCAGGAAAGGTTGCCAGGCTGGCAGGGAAAGCCGCCTTCTCTTCATCTCCCGGTGCTATGCCCGGCAGACACCCAGCTCCAGGCCTGGCTGTCACTCTGGAGCTCCCTCCACTTCTCCCCAGAAATCCTTCTCCCAGGACCTCTGGCTGCTTTATCTGAGGCCGAAGAGAAGTTCCACCCCAGGGACAAAGCACAACAGGAAAGCAGACAGAGCTGGAGAAAGGGAAGACTTAGTCCTGAGGCTGCACCAGAGAATCGAGGGGGCTCCCTTCTCCTTTGGTGGGGTGGGGTGGGGCTGGCAGCCAGCTATCACTGCCAGAGCCGGAGCCGGAGCCGAGCCGGGGCAGAGGCCTGTTCACTCCATGTCTCCTTTGAGTCAAGCCCCCTTCAGAAGGGGCCAGGGATGTATTTATAGAAACGTCTGGGGCTCACTTCTCTCTCACTTGCACTTCTCTCCATCTCTTTTAAGTTCCCCACAATTCCCAACCAAAATGAAATCATGCAGCAATGAGAAGTGCGGGGAGACCCTTTTTTAAAAAGGGTCTCTGGCTTGGAGCAGCTGCACGGAGGCCATTTGAAACAAAGACAGAAGGGGCTTCCAAGACTAGCTCGGGTGACAGGAAGCTGCTGGGGTGTCCGTCTCCCTTCCAGCTCCCTCCACCAAGAGTAGAATGGGAAAAATATCAGGACATAATGTAAAACAATCTTCCTTCCTCCCCCTGCCCCCAATAGATGGAAGAGAGGAAAGTTGTGGTCATCATTTACCTGCTGAAATTGGGAGGACACTGTTGATGAAAGTAGGCTGAGACACAATAAAGCGGAAGAAAAGCTGAAGATAAACTCCCAAAGTCATTGGATTCAGGACAACCATGCTGCCTGGGGTCTGGAAAGTATCAAGTTCTCAGCAGCTTTGCCTCCAAGCTGCCGTGGAGCTTTGCTTATCTCTGCTTTTGTCTTCACCGCTGCTGTTTGTCTCTCTCTCTCTCTCTCTCTCTCTCTCTCTCTCTCTCTCTCTCTCTCTCTCTCTCTCTCTCTCTCTCTCTCTCTCTCTCTCTCTCTCCGTCTCCTTTCCCTATGTCTTTACCAAGAAAGAATGCCAACCATTTCCATTAAACCTTCTCTCTACTTCACAGGGTTATATTTATCTCAAGCACTGGATCAAATGCCCACATTAAAATTAAGATGTCAGAATTTTCTTTTTTGGAGACTGTGGTAAGTGGCTATTGAAGAGGTGATGAAAAGGCAGCCAAGTTTCAATGCTCACGAGAAGCAGCTCTTAATGGCAGATAGATTTCCCAATTGATTATCCACCAGCATCTACCTGCTCGGGACTGAGGTGTCCTGCCTCATCACAGAATCAACTCTCCTGATTCACATTGAATTTCTGTGGGGACAAATCCTTCTGCTGTCAGTCAGTGACATTTTTACCCACTGGGTAACAAATGTAAAGTTGACCTTGGATTTTTTTTTTTTCTTTAATCATCCAATAAAAAGTGTGTGTGTGTGGAGGGGGGTGTTCTATTTTCCATGAAAAACAGTTTTTTCCATGAAAGAGTGTTTATTCTCTCTCTAGAAGCTGCTAACTTTATCCCATGCAAAGCAAGATAAATGAAAAGAGTCAATAGATTGGAAAGTGAATGATTATTTTATCAAACTATATTTGGAGAATAGCATCATTTACTTCTTCTTTGGCTAGACAAAATTCTTTAAATAAAAAGTATTGCATCCTTAAGTGAATACCTTTTATGAGTTTACAAAGCCTGCTATAGAGATTCTTAGATTACTAAAATAATTAAAATAATAATTCACAGACTTGTCCATTTGCTTTAACTTACATAACATACTCCTAGTGCCTCATGGCTTAATTCATAAATGGCTTGGTAGTAACTGGACACGGATCCAGTAACTGACCCTCACTCTGGGGGGAGGTGGAGTTGGGTGAAGGCGAGACACAAGGCGACATTCCACAGCTCCAGCACCAGATGGGCTTGGCTCCCAGCTCTGCTGTGACAGTGGACAAATTATTTGCTCTCTCCAAGCCTCAGGTTTTCTATCATAAAATGGAGGCACGTTCCCTTTAAAGATTGGTTGGAAAGGTTAAATAAGGTAACATGAGATGAATCATACATTAATTAAAATTTGTGTAAAGACAGCAAAAACGAAACCTACAGAGCCATGGTAAATGGGGTGAAAAGATGGCCAGCAGAAACCTCTCTCATCCCGGTATGCGTATGCCACTCTGCCCAGCAAGAGGTGGAATCTATTTCCCCTCCTGGCCTTGTGATTGGCTTTGACTAATAGAATGTGACTAAAGTACCACTGTGCTCTTAACAGGCTGGGCATCTTCTGCTTTTGCCTTTACTTGGAAGCCAACTGCCACATAAAAAAGGTCTATACTATTGAATAGGCCACAGGGTGGGGGAAGCAGCCAGCCCCCAGATATCTGACCGTCTCAGATGAGGCACTAGACATGAGAGTTTGGCCAGTTTGGATCATCTGTACTCATCCAGGTGTCCAGATGGTGGCAGTCACAGAAGTGATCCCAGACAAGACCAGCTGAAGAACTGCCAAGGTGAACTCAGCCCAAATTACGGATTCATGAGCAAATAAAATGGCTGTTGGTTCTGCTTTCAGCATCCTAAAGCCACTAGGTTGTAGGATGTTTTATTACACAGCAATGGCTAACTGATACAGGATTCATAAGAAAAGCTTTTGAAAGCATAAAGAATATACTTGGCTTACATTCAGAATTAACAGTACAGTTTAAAGAGAGATATCTCCATTTAAATGCTCCCAAGATGTTTAATGGAAGAAAGATTGTTGGCTAAACCCAACCAGGAAATTGTCAGGATTGCTCTTGTTGACTCTTGAAACCTACAGCCCCAGCAGTGGGGTTTTGGTGGTTTGGAGAAAGGTGTAGTCTATCTGCGAAGAAGGTAACTTGAGTAATTTGGTGCCAGAATCTGAACTTCCACTATCCAGTTCAGATTCCTCCTCTGAGCAGCCAGAGTGATCTATTTCTTCTCTCAGCATACAGATTTCACCACAGACCACGAAGCTGGCACAAATTATATCAATTTGTCCTGCTTGTGACACCTGCCAGTATTGTTTTAGAACTACTTCTAAACCACTTTGTGTTACTATTTTAACCCGTGTTAACATACCCCAAGATGGTGGGCTGTTCCATAGCTCTGTGACCCCCATAACCCCTAGGATAGCCCCTGTCACCTAATAACAGAACCTCAACAAAGTCAGTTCCATTTGATCAAATCACACCATTGTAGGATGAAAAGAAAAGAAACTAGGAAAAGTAGCATAATTTTATGCTCCAGCCACAATGAGCAACTTGCATTTCCCAGAATCCCTTTGTGCCTTTGCACATACCGCTGGCTGGCTTTGGTGAATAAAGTGAGAGAGTGGGGGGCTGCAGACAGACCGCCACCCTGAGTTAGGGTGTACACATTCAGGCCACTGGGGGATGAGTGACCGCTGATTAAAGTTACCACAGGAATCACTACCCTCTGAAGAGGCTCCAGCACAGAGGTATTCATAAGGCCCCAACACTTATTAAACAGCTTTTTATAAATTTCCATTTCCCATGTACCATGCATTTTTATGAGCCTATGTCTTATGAGGTTACCCTAAGTGCCCAAGGCAGAAATTATCATCTTTTCTTCAAACCCTCTTGGAAGGGCTCTGAATCTTTCAGAATCTATTAACACAGGCTATGACACTTTTCCAGAAGGAAATCATAGGAGAGTTATAAAAGGCTTCCACCAATAAATCCAGTCGAAGTTAGAGCTTTCCTTCTCAGGCCTTGTAGGTGGGAGTGTATACTAAAGAATAATCTGGGGGTACCCATTGACACTTAACTTGTACATGCCATTTCACCCAGAAATTCTACAGAAATACACACTCAGCTGCCCAGTGGTTTAGGTGCAAGGATGTTCATGATGACAGCTTCATATTTGAAACAGCCTAA
>NW_011888782.1:3683189-3685869 GCF_000151845.1 Pteropus vampyrus
ATTCCAAGTGTTAAAACTAGAAACAACCCAAATAATGGCCATCGATCACTGAATGCATAAACATATTGTGTTCAGTGCAATACTACTCAGCAGTAAAATGTAATAAACTACTGAAATAAGTAAATTGGTTGACTCTCAAATGCAATATGCCGAGGCCAACACAAAAGACTATGTACTGTATCATTCCATTTACATGGCATTCTGGAAAAGGCAGAACTATAGAGACGGAGAACAACGGTCTCCATGGTTTCCAGGGGTTAGGCTTGTAAGAGAGCTGACTGCAAAGGAAACTTTTGGCGGCGACGGGAATGTTCTGAGTTTTGACTGGAATGCTTGTTTGCTTTGTCAAAACTCATTGAACTATACTGTTAAAAGGGTGAGTTTTATTCTATGTAAATTTTCCCTCGATAAACCTGACTTTAAAAAAAATAAGAAAAAGATATTTCGCATTTATGCACTGATGTGGAAAGTTGTCCATGGAATATGGTTGAGTGAAATTGGAAAGTTGCGGTGCATCTAATCAAACATATGAGCAAACAAGCAAATTTGTTTATCAATTATTTATATGTGCAAACAGAAAGATCTAGAATGATGTACACTACACACTCGGGGATGGAAGTACGTGCGATGATAAGGGAGGAAGAAAGGAAACTTTCCTTTTAAATCTTACACATACGTGTACTTTGGAAATGTTTACAATGAATATTTAATTTGTGATTTAAAAACAGAAGGATTTTTTAAAATAAAATAAAATTATTGGCAACCTTAGGAGTAAAGAAGGAGGAAGAAAGGGAAAAAGGCATCTTTCCTGCACGTCTGAGGTCCAACAAGTACCTGCCAACATGCTGTGAGGCGCAGATAAACCATTTTGGGTTGGTCTTGGCAGAGAACAGAGCTGAGCCTGGTCTTTCTGGCCCAGAATTAACATGATTCATTTTATGCAGCTGTATCAGCAGGAGGGAGACAACACTGGGCAGCTGAGAAGCCCTGGGAAAGCCCCTCCTAATGGCTCCCTGTCCCATCAGCTCAACCTTAAATCAGAGCCAGAAGTGATGGAGCCTCGCAATGCAAAGGAAAAATCCAACAGAAAAGCAGAAGAACTAAAGTCTAATGAGACTAATCAGACTCACTCAGACATTGAGCATGCAGTTCCATCTCCACGGCAGGGAGCTTGGTTATCCTCACTTTCAGGGATGAAATTTGCACTGGACTGGCCTTGAGCCACCTGGATGCAATCACAGTAATGACAATAACTTACCCAGGACAGTTGGAGGTACACACATTCTAAGAAATACTGTTTTTTAAAAAGCAGAAGAGGTCACCTGGAGAATCCCTGCTTATTTTATGAAAATTATATTGGAAATTTACAACATATATTAGTATAGCAAAGCCACTGCGAAATCCAGCAGTAAAGAAACCCATTTACTTTGCTTTTACCCCTAAAAGTATTTGACCCCAAAACCCATTTTTATTTAATTTCTATTTTTTATTACTCCTTTTTTTCTTATCTATGTTTTATGCAATAAACATGTTAATGGTATGCTAAACAGATAATTATTATGTAGGGCTTTAATTTTTATAAAATTCTTTTTATCCTTTTGTTTTTCATTTGGTGTTCACAAGGGAGGCAGTGGAACTAGACTTAAAATTTTCATTTTACAGATGAGAAAACTGAGGCTTGTGTGAGGTTCCAGGGTTAGCAGTAGAGATCCTGGGCATTGTGTGACAGGCAGAGTGATTGCTGGCAAGACTGAACCTGAACCCTTGGGTAGCCGAATGACACACGGAGCCACATGCCAGCAGTGCTCCCAGGCCTCTGGGTTAGACTGGTTCCCTGGGGGACATCAATAACCTTTACCTGAACATGGACTCAGAAATACTGTGAGTCCAAGAATCTTTCAGCTCTGAAAATGCAAAACCACATTCTTGGGAGGGAGACTGGAAAGTCACAGATTGTATGACAGGAAGTCAGGGAGGGCTGGATCCTTCACAGGAGTTCCCAGAATGATTTATGACAACCAAGGATCACTGGTTCTTGAACTGGAACCCGTAGGAAGGGAAAACATCCTGAATCCTGAGCAAAGCCAGTTTTCTGATGTTACTTAATTCAAGAATCATAGAAATAAATGAGCTCAAAATAATTGTTAAGCCACCGAAGGGCATAACGAATCTCAGCACCACTCTCACAGGTGGGGTGGGAGTTTGCCTCAGATTTCCCCCAGGGTGAACCCAGAAAACTTAGTTAACATTCACTTCATTCTCTTCTGGCCAGTCCAAATGTATGTTCCTAGTTTACTGTTTACTGTTTGTATTTGCCATGTAGTCGCTGCAAGATTTTATTTTGATATATTTATTGGCAGAACATTACTACCACCACCTGCATTGCCTCCCCGCTACCTCAACCCTACTGCCCCACTCAATCATCCCCACCCTCATTCCTCCTGGAGACAATGATCCCCCTTGTATTCTAAGAGACTGGATGGAGTGAAGAAGAAGACTCACCTCACAATTTGACTTGGCCCAAAGTCAAGACAAAGCATCATTTTCAAAGCTCAGATCTAATCTCAGTACAGCTAAAGGTGAAGATCAAGGTCATGTGGCTGTGTGGTTTGGGAAGGCCATAGAACACGGCCATTCCTAATGTACCGTTAGGCCCATGCTGACCAAGACTCTGAAGTAA
>NW_011888782.1:3687079-3689421 GCF_000151845.1 Pteropus vampyrus
TTATACTATTTCTTGAAAGCCTCACAGCAACTCTGGGAGGTAGGTATTACTATATCTGTTAGGGATGAATAAACAAAGGCTGCTAAAGGCAATGTGGGTGATCTTCCCAAGGCCACAGAGCTACAACACGAAGCTGGTTGCATACCCTGAAGCCTGTGTTCTTTACACCACACTACCCAGCCCCGGGTCCAGACACCACAAAGAATGGAGAGTAAGATGAGGGAACCAGTCCTGGCTCAAGGCACAGAGTGGGCATGATCATGGCCCTTTGGGGGCCAGTGGCAGGGCTTCTTGGCCAGAGTCCTCAGAGGGGAATAGAATGAGCTGAGCTAAGATGGACTATTACATATTCTCTCGTCTATCTTGAGGAGGGTGGGACAGAGGCCAGAGCTGGGTGAGCAGTCCCTAGAAAGCCTCCTGACCACATGCACAGGAGAAAAACAGGAACTGATCTTTGAGATAGAGTGACCTGGCCCATGAACAAAATGGCCCTATGAATGTCCTGGGTTCTGGTCAGACAAATAACTCCTTTTCTTTTAGAGGGCATGGGGGTGTGGGTTGAGATGGGGCTGGCCCAGGGTAGAAGTGTGTGGAGGGGGTCTTCTCTTTAACAGTATGGATTCAGTAACAGCTTCTAAAATGCCTTATACACTGCCTTGCCATGTGGTAGGAGAGCTCTAAACTATTCAAAAATAAGAATACTTATATTTGTGTGTATGTTTATATAAATGTAGCTCTAGTCTGTGCTTTCAGCCTTGCAATATAGTTATTCAGGTACGTGTTTTATTTCTCTGAATAGATTACTAAATCCTTGAGCACAAGGTCCATGACTGCTTCATCTCTTTATTCCCCCAAGTATCAAATCTGATACACAGGTAGGCCTTCAATATGTGTTGAATTAATTAATGAATTGATTTGTATGGTACACACAAGACAGATAAACTATATTGCAATATGTCCAAAATCTTAAGAGTAATTCAGCCCAGGTCAAGATTCCCTTTGCAAAGTAGTAGAGCAGACTTGCCTCTTGCCAAGGGAACCGTAAGTTCGCAGCTGCAGGAGCCCTTAGCTTTAAATGACACATGTAAGGCACCTTGTGTGCCTATAAATGTGAGGTTCCAGAGTCCCCTGTGTGAGCTGGTAGCTGGGTGAGTGCTTTGGCCTCCCACCTGTCTCCCCAAGGCTCTCTTTACATGCTGGACACTTCTCCACATCAGGCATGCCACCTGGTCTAGAACAAAAGAACCTGCTCTGCCCAGCCCAGGCCTCAGGAAATGCAATATCGGCAACCCTGAAAAACAGCATACAGAGGGAAAGACACTGACATACCCTCAGTTACAGACTGTGACACTCCACGTGCTGTCTGGAAAATGCATTAGGCCAGTGGGCTCATTTGCTAGGTCTGCTGTAACAAAATACTGCAGCTTGGATGGCTTCAACAACAAATGTATTTTCGTACAGTTCTGAAGGCTAAAAGTCAAAGATTGAGGTGTCAATAGGTTTGGTTTCCTCTGAGGCCTCTCTCCTTGGTTTAGAGATGGTCACCTCCTCCTTGTGTCCTCATACGGTTTTTTCTCTGTGCACACACATCCCTGTTGTCTGTGTCTAAATTTCCTCTTCTTATGAGGACACCAGTCAGATTGGATTAGGGCCCACCCATAAGGCCTCATTTAAACTTAATCACCTCTTTAAAGGCCCCATCTCCAAATACAGTCACAATCTGAGATACTGGGGGGTTAGGACTTCAACATATAAATTTGGGAGTGAACACAGTTCAGAAAGACCGGATTCAAGTCCATTGTCCTGGCCATGTGATCATGGACAAGTTGCTAAGCCTGTCAGAGCTTTCGTTTCCTTATTTGAAAACTAGGCTCCTGGGTTTTATGAGAATCAAAGAAATTACTATGTAGAGAGTGCCTGGCACACAGTGGGTGCTCAAGGAATACTGGTTCCCCTCTCAGCCAATAAGTAGGGATATTCGGACTCTCAGATGTACAAGGCAACTTGCTTATGGACCACCGGTGGGTGGGAGGAAAGAAGTGCTCATGGCTACTTTTAGCCCTGCCCTATAGGCCCCAAGGAGAAAGAAGGCTGCTATGGAGCAGGCGCATTGAGGATATTTTTCTGACCACCACGCTAGCGGGAGCGGGGACACAGGAAATGGATCAGGTTTCAGTTACCTAATACCAAGCATACAGAGAAGGTCACTTAAGTGTGGGCAACTAACAGCCCTTGTTATTTGCATTGGATGAGAGGTTGAAATTTTGGTATAGATTGGGCTGGACTTTCTAAAGCCTGAAAATGAAAGAGTTGTTTAATATCTAAACTGACAGTAAAAGCTA
>NW_011888782.1:3689471-3694685 GCF_000151845.1 Pteropus vampyrus
AACCACATTCTTGGGAGGGAGACTGGAAAGTCACAGATTGTATGACAGGAAGTCAGGGAGGGCTGGATCCTTCACAGGAGTTCCCAGAATGATTTATGACAACCAAGGATCACTGGTTCTTGAACTGGAACCCGTAGGAAGGGAAAACATCCTGAATCCTGAGCAAAGCCAGTTTTCTGATGTTACTTAATTCAAGAATCATAGAAATAAATGAGCTCAAAATAATTGTTAAGCCACCGAAGGGCATAACGAATCTCAGCACCACTCTCACAGGTGGGGTGGGAGTTTGCCTCAGATTTCCCCCAGGGTGAACCCAGAAAACTTAATTAACATTCACTTCATTCTCTTCTGGCCAGTCCAAATGTATGTTCCTAGTTTACTGTTTACTGTTTGTATTTGCCATGTAGTCGCTGCAAGATTTTATTTTGATATATTTATTGGCAGAACATTACTACCACCACCTGCATTGCCTCCCCGCTACCTCAACCCTACTGCCCCACTCAATCATCCCCACCCTCATTCCTCCTGGAGACAATGATCCCCCTTGTATTCTAAGAGACTGGATGGAGTGAAGAAGAAGACTCACCTCACAATTTGACTTGGCCCAAAGTCAAGACAAAGCATCATTTTCAAAGCTCAGATCTAATCTCAGTACAGCTAAAGGTGAAGATCAAGGTCATGTGGCTGTGTGGTTTGGGAAGGCCATAGAACACGGCCATTCCTAATGTACCGATAGGCCCATGCTGACCAAGACTCTGAAGTAAAGGGTGGGAAAGGGGCACTGCCCTTGCCACATATAATTATGCATATTTCCATCCCACTGCGGGAAGAAAGATCTTGGCCAACATGAGCAATAAGCGGGAGCTGCTAAGGAGCATTTCAGAACCACAAACTTTTAGGAAACAATAACCTAAGTCATGGAGAACATACACAATCGCTGCAGACCAGCACATGTTGCTGTGGAGTCTGAGTTCCAATGAGGCCCTGTAATTCCTGGAACCAGGAGGTTCTCCCATTCTGCAGGCTGTGGTGGAACAAACCCCCGGCCTAAGTATGTTCTGTATTTAAACCACTCCTTAAAGTCTTAAAGTATTTTAAAAATACCCAGCCACAGGGAAAGGGCTATCTGTAAGGCTAAAATATATACCACACAATCTGGGATAAGAGGAACAGGTGATTTTTTTTTTTTTTTTTAAGAACTAAAGAGATAAAAATTTTCCATTCAGTTATCATGGATTATGTGATTACCTGTTTCCTTATATACAGAGTTACTGAATGTAACTGCAATGTTTTAAAAACACACACACGTCCTCAGGAAGTAAATGGACGAAGCTAACTTCAAGAAGATAGAAACAGAAAAAGAATGATTCAGGAAGGTAAGAGAGAGATTAGAGGACTCATTCATTCAGTATTCATTAATTCAACAAATATTTACTGAGTTCCTACTGTGCTCCAGGCAAAGTTCTAGAGTTGGAGATTTAATCTGAAATTAATATTTGAAATTCCTTGTCTTCAGGAGTTTACATTCTAGTAGGGGTCTCAAAACAGACAGGAAGCATAAATAATAGCCCAGGGATATTCAATGTAATGCAGAACAATGGAGAGATATAATTAATGAGGAAGGCCTCCCTGAAGAGAGGTAAGAAAAAAGAGATGAAGAAGGTAAGAGATGAATTTGACTATAATTCTCAAGGAGGATTCGTGGAAGAGTCTAAGACAATTCTGACCTTCAGGATGAAAATGCTGACACCAAACACCATCATTAGATTCGCATTATGCTTGAACGTTATACTATTTCTTGAAAGCCTCACAGCAACTCTGGGAGGTAGGTATTACTATATCTGTTAGGGATGAATAAACAAAGGCTGCTAAAGGCAATGTGGGTGATCTTCCCAAGGACACAGAGCTACAACACGAAGCTGGTTGCATACCCTGAAGCCTGTGTTCTTTACACCACACTACCCAGCCCCGGGTCCAGACACCACAAAGAATGGAGAGTAAGATGAGGGAACCAGTCCTGGCTCAAGGCACAGAGTGGGCATGATCATGGCCCTTTGGGGGCCAGTGGCAGGGCTTCTTGGCCAGAGTCCTCAGAGGGGAATAGAATGAGCTGAGCTAAGATGGACTATTACATATTCTCTCGTCTATCTTGAGGAGGGTGGGACAGAGGCCAGAGCTGGGTGAGCAGTCCCTAGAAAGCCTCCTGACCACATGCACAGGAGAAAAACAGGAACTGATCTTTGAGATAGAGTGACCTGGCCCATGAACAAAATGGCCCTATGAATGTCCTGGGTTCTGGTCAGACAAATAACTCCTTTTCTTTTAGAGGGCATGGGGGTGTGGGTTGAGATGGGGCTGGCCCAGGGTAGAAGTGTGTGGAGGGGGGTCTTCTCTTTAACAGTATGGATTCAGTAACAGCTTCTAAAATGCCTTATACACTGCCTTGCCATGTGGTAGGAGAGCTCTAAACTATTCAAAAATAAGAATACTTATATTTGTGTGTATGTTTATATAAATGTAGCTCTAGTCTGTGCTTTCAGCCTTGCAATATAGTTATTCAGGTACGTGTTTTATTTCTCTGAATAGATTACTAAATCCTTGAGCACAAGGTCCATGACTGCTTCATCTCTTTATTCCCCCAAGTATCAAATCTGATATACAGGTAGGCCTTCAATATGTGTTGAATTAATTAATGAATTGATTTGTATGGTACACACAAGACAGATAAACTATATTGCAATATGTCCAAAATCTTAAGAGTAATTCAGCCCAGGTCAAGATTCCCTTTGCAAAGTAGTAGAGCAGACTTGCCTCTTGCCAAGGGAACCGTAAGTTCGCAGCTGCAGGAGCCCTTAGCTTTAAATGACACATGTAAGGCACCTTGTGTGCCTATAAATGTGAGGTTCCAGAGTCCCCTGTGTGAGCTGGTAGCTGGGTGAGTGCTTTGGCCTCCCACCTGTCTCCCCAAGGCTCTCTTTACATGCTGGACACTTCTCCACATCAGGCATGCCACCTGGTCTAGAACAAAAGAACCTGCTCTGCCCAGCCCAGGCCTCAGGAAATGCAATATCGGCAACCCTGAAAAACAGCATACAGAGGGAAAGACACTGACATACCCTCAGTTACAGTCTGTGACACTCCACGTGCTGTCTGGAAAATGCATTTGGCCAGTGGGCTCATTTGCTAGGTCTGCTGTAACAAAATACTGCAGCTTGGATGGCTTCAACAACAAATGTATTTTCGTACAGTTCTGAAGGCTAAAAGTCAAAGATTGAGGTGTCAATAGGTTTGGTTTCCTCTGAGGCCTCTCTCCTTGGTTTAGAGATGGTCACCTCCTCCTTGTGTCCTCATACGGTTTTTTCTCTGTGCACACACATCCCTGTTGTCTGTGTCTAAATTTCCTCTTCTTATGAGGACACCAGTCAGATTGGATTAGGGCCCACCCATAAGGCCTCATTTAAACTTAATCACCTCTTTAAAGGCCCCATCTCCAAATACAGTCACAATCTGAGATACTGGGGGGTTAGGACTTCAACATATAAATTTGGGAGTGAACACAGTTCAGAAAGACCGGATTCAAGTCCATTGTCCTGGCCATGTGATCATGGACAAGTTGCTAAGCCTGTCAGAGCTTTCGTTTCCTTATTTGAAAACTAGGCTCCTGGGTTTTATGAGAATCAAAGAAATTACTATGTAGAGAGTGCCTGGCACACAGTGGGTGCTCAAGGAATACTGGTTCCCCTCTCAGCCAATAAGTAGGGATATTCGGACTCTCAGATGTACAAGGCAACTTGCTTATGGACCACCGGTGGGTGGGAGGAAAGAAGTGCTCATGGCTACTTTTAGCCCTGCCCTATAGGCCCCAAGGAGAAAGAAGGCTGCTATGGAGCAGGCGCATTGAGGATATTTTTCTGACCACCACGCTAGCGGGAGCGGGGACACAGGAAATGGATCAGGTTTCAGTTACCTAATACCAAGCATACAGAGAAGGTCACTTAAGTGTGGGCAACTAACAGCCCTTGTTATTTGCATTGGATGAGAGGTTGAAATTTTGGTATAGATTGGGCTGGACTTTCTAAAGCCTGAAAATGAAAGAGTTGTTTAATATCTAAACTGACAGTAAAAGCTATGACGACTCCTATTTGAACTATTGCCTAAGACTTGTGAAAGGGAGATGAGATAAAGCTCGTTTAAGAGACTAAAACTTTCAATAAACTAGTTATCAGCACTTACTATTTCTTGTCTCTCTGGCATCTTATAACCCTTAATTAATACCCCTCATAGCACCAACAATTCACATCTTTCAACTTTTCTTGCAGTACAAGGTCCATCCAAAGCATTCGCCTAATTGAATTTTCCCTTTAAATAAAATCTGTTATCTCACTCGATTTTACCATCTGTGCACACAAAACCCTAAGCCTCTTACAAAACACTTTTTTAAAAGTATGTTAAAATAAAGGCCATAGGTGACAAGCCCACAGTTAACATCATATTCAATGACGAAAAGATAAAAGTTTTTCCTCTAAGATTGGGAACAAGAGTGCCTATACCCATCATTTCTATTCAATATAGTACTAGAAGTCCTAGCCAGAGCAGTTAAGCAAGAAAAAGAAATAAAAGGCATCCAAATTAGAATGGAAGAAGTAAAATTGTCTGTTTGTAGGTGACATGATTTTATATATATAAAAAAAGCCTCAGACTCCACAAAAAATCTGTTAGAATAAACATATTCAGTGAAGTTTCATGATACAAAAATCAGCATACGAAAATGAGTTGCCTTTCTATGTGAACTATCCAAAAAGAGAAATTAAGAAAACAATTTCGTTTCAATAGCATCAAAGAAAATAAAATACTTAGGAATAAATTTAACCAAGGAGATGAAAGATCCATACACTGAAAACTATAAAATATTGATAAAAGAGGACGCAAATCCATGGAAAGGTATCTTGTGTTCATGGACTGGAAGAATTAATATCATTAAAAGATCCATACTACCCAAAGCCATCAATAGATTCAATGCAATCCCTATCAAGATTCCAATGGCATTTTTTTTACAGAAGTAGGAAAAAACAGTGTTCTTGAATGAAATGTTTCTTTCTGTTAAATGTGTATCTGGCTTTTTGTCCATGTCTTTTATTCCAGCCTGATGAATGGCCAGGCAGATTTTTACATTCTTAGACTGAGCTAATTTTTACTTTCTCAGAGTAAAGTAGG
>NW_011888782.1:3694735-3727295 GCF_000151845.1 Pteropus vampyrus
TTTGTCCATGTCTTTTATTCCAGCCTGATGAATGGCCAGGCAGATTTTTACATTCTTAGACTGAGCTAATTTTTACTTTCTCAGAGTAAAGTAGGGAACTCAGGCCTTCCAGCTCAGTGGAGCCTCTAGAGCAGGGATTTCCCAACCCCCGGGCCATGGACCAATATATTGGTCTGTAGCCTGTTAGGATCCAGGCTGCACAAGAGAGGTGAGCAGCAGGCGAGCGAGCGAAGCTCCCTCTGTATTTGCAGCAGCTCCCCAGCACTAGCATCACCACCTCAGCTCCGCCTCAGATCATCAGGCATTAGATTCTCATAGGAGCACCGGTCCCTGGTACCAAAAAGGTTGGGGACTGCTGCTCTAATGGATCTGGCTCCAGCTGCCATCTCACTGCAGCTGTGTAAGAGGCTACACGCGAGGTAAGAGGAAACATGGGCCACACCAATCCACAAAATTGTGTGAGAAAATAATGCCTTGTATTTAGACACTAAATTTTGGGATGGTTCGTTACACATAAGTAGATTATTGAATGAGTTATGATTGAAGCAGATATCTCTCTTGATGGCAAGATAAATACCCCCCTCCCCAAATTAGATCCTTAGAAGGAGGAAACAGGGAAGAGGAGTGAACCTAAATTGGACAAAGCACCTAGTCAAAGGAGACTGAGTATTAACCTCTGGTGATAGAAGTCAGGTGGAGGGTTGACTGGAAAGTGCATGAGGGAGGCCTCTAGATTGCTGGAAATGTTTTATACCTTGATGTGGGCAGTGGTTATATGGACACATACATATGTAAGAATTCATTAAGCTGTATACTCAAGATAACAAGTAGAAATGGAGCTCAGGAGCTAATTTCTATTACAGAGTAATAAGGAAAAGTTAACGAACTCCATGAAATGTACATCTGCCATAAACATATATAAGTAAAATTAAGGGACTGTGACTGATACATGAAGTAAACAAATATTTATGTAGAAAAAAAAGTATTAAAAATGAGTCTAAACATTTGGTATCTAAACAAGATACCAAAAAGAAACAAGATTGAGGGAAGGAAATTTAAAAAGAATATAAAATTACAAAATTGCTGGAATATTCATTCTCAGAATTCCCATTTTGTGAATTAAATTAGAGTAGACTGTACACTCTTCAAGGTCATTGTCCCTGGAACTGGAGATGACAGGAAGCTGTAAAATCATCTTTCATTAGTTCTCAAACTGGGTTGCACACTGGGATCTCTGGGGGAGCTTTGAAAAATACCGATACCTGGTTCCACCCTAGAGAATCTGATGTAATTGGGCTGGGCTGTGGCCTTGGAATCAGGATTTGTTAAAGTTCCTCAGGTGATTTCTTCATGCTGCCAGGGTTGAGAACCACTGGTCAATTTCAACCACTTTTTGACAAATGACAACAGGGAGGCCCGGTACTGACAAATGACTTGTGAAATATCCATTAATTGGCTGCAGCCAGTTTTCTCTGATGTGCCCTAATAGGAGGGAGCTGTGGCATGGATAATACCAAACAGTAAATAATCTAAAAATAATTTCTATTTGGTTTGGGAAAACAGCACGTGACTTCCCAGCCACTGACGGGCCTGGATAATTCAGTTTGGCTCAAATGAATGTGCCTTTTCCTGAGTTTATACTGACAGCCCAGGACTATGCTGAGGTATAGAAGAAAGGTGGCCAAACTAAATGCTGGCTGTGGCCAGTTCCACAGTGGGCAACAGACAGGCTGTCAAAGGAACACAGTTAACTACATGGACATGAGGACTTCTCTTATCAGAGGGTTCCACAGTGGGACCCTTTCTAGGTGTTTTACAAAAAAGTGCTTTTTCTTGACCCTTTACGCTGTGAGGGTTGGGGACCAGAGGTATGAAGAGGGAGTGAAGGGTGAGGGGCTCATGGTTACCAAAGATCTCTTTTGTGCTAGGTTTTACCATAAGCATTTCTATAAATAGCATATGCTCCAAATAACCCTGAATGAAGCGTTCTATTACCCCTATTATAGAGAGGAAGAAAGTGAGACTTAGAGAGGTTGTATAACCACCATGGTAGAGCCAGTATGGAAACTCAAGCTTGTCATACTCTGTCCAAGAGGGACAGTCTAGGTTCAAAGCTGAAAGCAAGCTGCAGATGGACTTGGGACAGAACCTTGGATTTGAAGTTCTCCTAAACCAACTTTGCCTCCCTATTTTTTTCAGCTCTAACAGTCTAAAGGCAGCAACAAAGAGACATCCAGAAGTGTCTGTGGCAGCCATGAAGAACAGAACTGACCAAGAGCTTAGCAGCTGCTTTCTGAAACATGTCACCTGCATTTGTGCTGAGCCCACATCTCCCATGCATTGTGCTGCTCCCCTCGATGTCTGTGTCCAGTAGGGATATGAAGAGGGACCCATTGTTGGGAGACATGGGGCTCTGACAAAAGCTTTGCCAAATCTTCCTTAGACTGGGGGCACAACCAGGATGCTACCACCAAACCTTACTTCCCCTCCTCCTTTCCTGGGTCAGGTCTGCATGAAAGCCTGATTGATGGCTCTCACAGCCTTTTCTTGCTCCTTCCCTGGTTTCTCATACAGGCAGCTCCCTTAATAAAACCCTCAAGTGTTTAATTCCATCTTGGCAACAGCTTCTCAGAGAACCTCAATGTCCCTACCCACTAGTGGCCCTAACCATACACACATCACTGTGGGAGGAAAGAGGGAGGAAAGAAGGTCACCTTCTGCTGACTCACCTAAAGGAACCTGGTCTGAGATTTTGACAGTGAAGACTACAGAGTATAAACCAAATTCCCAAAGAGGTGCCAAAAAGGAGATACTTCAGGGGAAATAGTTCACAGGAAGCCTCCTCTGGCATCTGTTACTTTCAGTTTCACTGAGACAAAGGGGAGGCCGCCTTTTATAGGGAAAGTTCCCACCCAGGTTCCCAATTGCTTCAAATTTATGCAAATGTAGTTTTCAAATTCCTACACTTCTGATTGGTCTGAATCATGTAGTTCTGATTCGTTGTTGCAGAGCAGTTCTGATTGGCTGGTATAGATGCAAATGAGAATGTAATTGTGCAGTTCTGAATGGACAGGGCAGGCCTCAATCCATTGGTGGAAAAACAAAACCAGGGCTTTCGTGCAGTGGTGACTCAGCCGCATAAACAAGCAGGACACAGTGCAGGAAGCCTGTCCAGTCTGAGGTTCTTTTGGGTATACAGAGTATATGATGAGCCCGTCAGCAAATGGTTCTTAGACTTTTATTATTTATAAAATTTGGGCCCTTAGTTGACCATCAGGAGTCCATCTCAGCAGATAAATTCCTTCTTGGGGTTTATATCAAATAAATCTTTCTTCTTGGGGTCCACAAAAACAGATTTCTCCATATGTTTGGCTTCATCATTGCTCTCAGTGCCAAGTAGAACACAGTCCAGGTGACATGCAACTAACTAGTACCCCAACTAGTCCTAATGTATCTGCCAAGAAGTCATCTTTTATTGGCACTAGTGCCCACTTGGAAATGGTAGGGATTCTCTTCCCATCTGGTTAGGTCCTTTGGGGAAGACATTCAAACCCTGCAGCTTCAGTAACTCTTTATAGGAAGAGTTTCTTGTCATCTTTTCTCCTTTGGGGAAAAAAAGCAGATAAACAATATGCTGATTGTAAAACACCTAGAAAGAAAGTGGTGAATGCTCACAATCGCCAGTATTATTTAGCGTTGTTCTGGAAATACTAGCCAATGCCACTAAGTAAGAGAAAGGAAAAGAGGTTTAAGAGAATTTATTAAGGTATGGAAGTGATATACAAAATATGCAAACTCTACGGCCATGCCACCCCGAACAAGCCTGATACCATCTGATCTTGGAAGCTAAGCAGGGTCAGGCCTGGTTAGTACTTGGATGGGAGACCACCAGGGAAGATCAGGTGCTGCAGGTGTAAAAAATAAAAAAATAAGGGATTGTAAGCTGACAAAATATGCAAACAATAGCTACATATAAATATAGTAAAAGATAAGAACATAATTACAATAAGAACAAAACAGATTAATGTCTAGAAACATATTTAACAAAAATTGTGTAAGGCCAATATGATGAAAACTCCACTGAGGGACAGAAAAAACATTTAAAAATTCAGATACCTTATTCTTGCATAAAAACGATATTTTAAGATCCAATTCTCCAAATATTACTTTGATATTTAATACATATATGAATATTTTAATAAATATCCATTTAATGCCTCTCTGTATTGTTGATGTAAGAAATGTTCAAACCTGAAGATAATTTTAATGAGTTTATTTGAGCCAAACCAGGACAATTGCTGGGAAGCGAAATCTCAGGGGATTAAGAAAATGAGCAGGGAATGGCAATTTTGCAGCTTATTTCATAAATTAGAAATCAAAGGAGGTGTAAGAAGGGTTACATGAAATCCATTGGTGGTAGATTAAGGGGGTAGGAGAAAGTAAAGTGTTGGGGGGGAATCTCTGGGATTGGATAAAAAGTAAAACAGAGGGATACATAATTATTTTACATTGATGGGTACAGGAAAGTTAATAATTAACATTGAGCAAACAGAGATGGTATGCAGAGGACAAGATGACCATGAGGGGTTCCTGGCCTCCTCCTCTGATGCAGTGGGTTATGCTCTGAGGGGTCCAGAAGAAGGGGATAACTCTGACCTTTCAAGGTTATGTTCTCTTAGATGCAAAGGCAATAGACAGGCTCACTGAAGGTAAAGATTGACCTTTGTCAAGGGAGCTACAGGCCCAAGACATGACTATGCACCACTTTTAATTAGGAATTTTTATGCTTATGTGCTGGCTGGAAAATTTCTGCTTGGGTATCGCCCATGGAAGCATAGGCTATCACCCATGGGAACATAACATTCTAACAATAAGCTTTCTGCTTCTGTACCCCTGCCTGCACACCCGAACTGTGGGTTGACAGGTAGTGAATAGGAGAAAAATAGACCTTTGTGTTTAAGACAGAATGAGGAATGGGATCTAGAGCTTAAAAACCCTGTACCTCTACACTCCGGGGCTGCTTAATTTGGGGTCTGTGTACCCCTGGCAGACCCAGCTGGCTGAATAAAGGGTGCATTTCTTATAACTCACTGATTTCTGGTGGTCCGTGTGTCTATCGGGAGCTGGTGGCTACAACACTTAGACCATACTATGTGATTAATTTCAGTCTCTGTGTTTGTAAAGCCCCTTGTGCAGGCATCTCCTGAGCGTCTCAGGTTTGGTATGTGGTCTCTTTTTATCCAGATTTAACCATGTCTTTTTGTTTTCTGTAATTCTGATGCTTTGACATGTGGAGAATTGCTGACCGTGGATCTACTACCCTCCTCTTTAGTCAATTCTTAGAGCAAACAACTCTCCTTTCACATGCAAAGCAAGCAGTTGGTGATCCCAACCTCCCTCTTTATCATCTCTCACATTCCAAGCTACTATTACCTGCCCTAATCACACGAGGGCCACATACCAATACAATCAGGGCACGCGGAAATTATGCAACCGAACCAATCCCAATTTACCCTGCCTCTCTTTCTTCCCCACAAAATCACAAGGCTTCAGCCCGCTGGTTACCTTTATCTTTACCTGAGATCAACGTCAGTGTTCTCTCCTGTGGCCCTGAATGGTGCTGGTCTTGGGAACTGTGAGTAAGAAACTTAATTTTTCAATGACAATTATCTCTTGATCTGTTGGCCTTCCTAAACCTCATTTTCTTATTAGTATACTGTTTTAAAACATACTCCAATGAAAATAGCAGATTTTTAGTGTGTGCTACTAAAGTTAATACAGAAAAATAATCAAGCGGAAATAACCATGAAAATTCTGAAAATAAACATAGGTAGGGTAGTGGGGAAGAGGGGATCGATGGAGTGGCTGATGGAGGGTGGGGAGACAGGGATGGCATAACGAGCTATGAAATGGTTTTATGTATATAGTGGGTACAAATTTCAGCCTATAGGAATCAAGTGTAAAAGAAATATTTATTTTCAGTAACTTAATTTTAATTTTGACCTCCCTTGGCCAGGGTGAAAACGAAATTCAGTCATGTCAGCACCTTGTACCCCCGACCCCCATTTCCCACACGGCTCTAAGAATTGTTGGGCTTACATATTACACAGGCATCAGGGGTGGGCTTCTGAGACTTGCTGGCTCATCTCTTCACCCTACATCCTTGTTTGCAGTTGTCTGCTGCAACTTTTGTGACATAGTCATGCGCCACATGTTACCAGTTCAAGGTTTGTGTGCCCAATGCTTCAAAAGGCCAATATTCAAAATATCAGAGTTTGGAGTAAGAAAAGTTTATTGATCGAGAAAGCATGAGCTCAAGAAGATGGGGCCTTAAAGATTCCTCAAATCCTTCTTAAGAGAGCCCAGAATTCAGGCTTCTTTTTATACCAAGAGAAGGGAGAATGGGCGGGGCAAGAGTGGCATGTCACCTCGGCACCAACAGGGATCCAAGGAAGAGTGCAAAATCTCTAAATCTCTTTGTTCCCAAGTCCTCTGACCCTTGCCGATCTGTGTCCAGTCTTCAGGCTCCTGCAAACCTTTGCCAAACCTCAAGCCTGAAGAATTCCTCTAATATCTATAGCAGGAGTTATTTGCCAAGGGAGAAATACAGGCCAGAATTGATAGTCAGAGAGAGCAAGTGTGTTACTCTGTTACAGACATCTCCGTCAATGACTGACTGTATATGTGGTGACAGTCCCATAAGATTTGAATGGAGCTGAAAAATTCCTATCACCTAGTGACTTGTAGTACAATGTATCACTGTTTTGTACAGGTCTCAGCCTTTTAGTAATGCTATCAGCTAGAAATGCCTGGGGGGCACTCATCTGGGCGCTGGTGAGCTCACGGACAGCTTTCTAAATCAAGGTTACAACTGCAGCGACCCTTTGGTTCTTATTAGGAACTCTAAACACCGTGAGTAGTGACAGAGGTACACACGGTGCTGTAGGAGCACTGAGAGGGAGGACTGCTTCTAGGAAAAGGTGACTTTTGAGCTGGACGTTGAAACATAGGGCTGACTCCACGCGGCAAAAAATGGGTGGGAGTGCACGGAGCACTGCAGTGGAAACGGCACAAGTAAAGCTCCTGCTAAAGCGAAACTAGGTCTGATTTCCTGAGCCCACCTTGACTGGCGGAGTGAAGAGGCAATTCCCAGGAACATGCTGGGACCAGGGAATGAGCCTCAGAACGAACCATGTGGCTGCAGATTAACCACTCTACAGAGCTGGCCCTAGTGACCACTGGAGAGAAGGAAAGAAATCGTGGACGGGACTATCTCTGTAGATATTTCCAGGCCTGAGTCAAAATTTAATATGTTCCCTTCAAACTCTGAAACTGGAGAGCCAGGGATTTCTACATGTGTCTTTTTCTGCTCCCTAATTGAAAGGGTAACCGTACAACCTGGATTTCTCATGGGTTCTCATGGATTTCTCATCGCCCCTCTTCTGGAAGAAAAGGCCTTGGAGAGGAGGGAAGGTCTAAAATAATCCAGTGAAAAACAAGAAATGCAGGCAGTCTTGCCTGTCAGATCTGAATCCATGCTGTACTTTTATCTGTACCTTATCCACAAGAGGAATTCACAGAATCTCTTCCTTTATTCATACTATTCCATCATTCAGATTAGTATCAGCAAACACAACTAGAAAACACCAGATGATTCCAACTTCAGAGTCAGTTTTATCTGGTTTTCTCAGACATAATTCCTACCTGGAATTTAACTGGTTTCCAAATTTCTTATACATTCACATGAAATTCTATCCTAGTCACTCTAAGTTTGCATTTTAGTCATGCGCCACTTCTTTATTTAAATGCCGTTTCCCCACTACCTGAAAACAGCAAAGAAACAGTAATATTTTTGGATTGAATATTATTTTCATTTTCTTTCAGTGTTCAAAAGTCCTATTATTTCTTTGTAACAGATCTGAGACTTTTTTCCCTAGGGAAAATACACTCATTCCATATAAGCTAAGCTACTTCAAAGGTGTATGTTGAAATAATCATAGAAAATATACACTGAGTTATTTCCAACCATCATGAATTCTCATTCAACTATTATTTAGTGAACCCTGGCAGAGCAGGTGGCTCTGTAAGGAAGTAAAAACACAGCCCCTGTTTTCCAAGAAATGACTAATCTAGTTGGGGAAATAAGACCCACTTACTCTAAGAGTGAAACCACACTGTTAAACAGGATGGAACTCTAGCCAGTGTGCCCTTCTCTAAGGTCACATCTTTCTCACACACAGTGGCATTTCTTGAGTGCCTTCACATGCCAGGCACTGGGGTAGGAGCTTCTGGATAGCTTTCTGAATCCCCTAACAACCCCATAAAGTATGAAAGATTTTATAAAGAATATTAGCAGAGAAACTAACCCTAAGAAGTCATTTCCCTCCCTGGATTCTTAGTTTTCATAAATCAAGAAAACAGTCACAATATTTCAAAGTTCAGTTTTTATGAGGCACTTGAGTAGTCAACATACTAGGATCACGTAAGATTGTTTATTACACTAAGGGGTGCAAAATGTTTTATCAAAGTCAATTTTGACTATCAACCAATAGAATCATTTTAGAGGGACTTAGTCAATATCTTATCCTTCTATAGAAAAAAATCCTATTAGGAGACTAATTGCAAGGTCACTTTTATAAAATAAGCAATCAATAGTCATCAAAGTGCTACTAGACTAATCTGGTTTTTATATTCTCAGACTGACCTCTGCTGGACAGTCTATTAACCTGACTTCTTTTTTTCTCTTGAGAGAACGTAGCTAGGGAAGGAGCATTTTCCCCAAATTATATCTAATATTTAGATTTATATAGTTCAATTCTCAAATACTCATCAAGCCCTCCATACTACCTTACAGCAAAATCGTGTATTGCACTTGGCTGCCAGAGGCAAACGTCCATGAGCAGAGTAGGACACTGATGGGGTTACATGAGCTACCCATTATCAATGTTTCTTTTGATATTGTGTGCTCTTAGGCAGCCCAGGCTCTCTGGTGTGTATCTTAGAGATATTTAAGAATACCTGCTGATTGGGTCCCATTTCAGGGGCCTGTCAGGTAAAACTACAGCTCCCTGAAAGTACCTCCTGGGTGCACATCTCACAGCTGGAATCCACTACTTTGTGGAGGTCACGCATGCCTCTAACTAGCCAATGGAGACGAGTCTGATACGTATGGTGCAAAGTGAACTCTAATATAAAGTCCTATGTTCCCATTCATATAAAATTGCAGAAAATGAACATCAAGAATGACCCTGAAAATCATCAGTACTTTTCCATTTCCAATATTCTTTTTAAATAGAGGCATATCTCGGAGATATTGCAGGTTCAGGTCCAGAGCACTGCAGTAAAGCAAGTATCACAATAAAGTGAGTCGCTCAAATGTTTCGGTTTCCCAGAGCATACAAAAGTTCTGTTTACGCTCTCCTGTAGCCTATTAAGTGTGAGATAGCATTACGCCTAAAATAATAACGTACATACCTTAATTTAAAATACTTGATTGCTAAAAACCGCTAACCATCATCTGAACTTTCAGCGTGTCTTAATCTTTGCTAGTGGAAGGTCTTAAAACGCATCATCTGAGTTATTTCCAACCATCATGAATTCTCATTCAACTATTATTTAGTGAACCCTGGCAGAGCAGGTGGCTCTGTAAGGAAGTACAATAGAGCAAAGTGTGATCAAATGGGGGCATGCCTGCAATGTCTGTTTCTAGTCATAAAAATTACAAAATTATTTGAAAATTTTGTAAAAGGAAAAAAAATGAAAAAGAAATAAAAATTACCTATAATCTCATCACCAAGTTCTGTTAAAATTTTGGTTTATTTTGTTCCCGTCTTTTTCCTCCGTGTATGTGTGTGCACGCGTACAGGTGTGTCTCTTGACTTGGACCCATCCATTTTGTAGCTTCCCTTTTTCACGTAATATTCTATGGTGATTATTTTTCGTTAATAAATAATTGTAACACAATTTTTATTTTATGATGTTGCCAGATCGTAATGTATACAACCAAGATCTTACTATGAAACACTGGGGTTGTTCCTAAAATTAACGCTGAATGGTCTTATACATACATATGTGACCAAGTATTTTATTATTTCTTTAGAATACATTCTCTAGACAGGCTTACTAGGTCAAAGTTATAGGGTATGAACATTTTTAAGATTCCAAAACAAGCACTGCTAGAATTATTCTACAGAAATATAGCACCAGTTTCCACTTCCGCCATAGCACAGCAGTGCCCGTTTCACTTCACCCTCACACACGCTGAGAATTATAACTTAAAAAGTGCTTTGCCGCATCAATAGGTAAAAATACGGTTTTCCAGTCTAACATATTCATTACTCATGATCATAATTTTATTGGCCATTTGTATTTTTCCTGTTAATTATACATTCATGCCCTTTGCTCATTGTTCTATAGTACACTAATATTTTTATTTATAAGCGTTCTTTATATATTAAGGCTGTTGACTCTGTTGGTCTCAATGTGGTACACACGAACTAAGGTTGCTAATTCAAATATGCCCTAAAATTATTAGTTTGGGTGTGACTTTTCCTTTGGCTCAACAAAAAAAAAAACAAGTTTGGGTGTGACTTTTCCTTTGGCTCAACAAAAAAAAAACAAACAAAACCCCAACTCAAAAAGTATAGAACATCCCCCACTAAATACTGGGGAGACTAAAGTACAAAGTAGTTAACAAATAAACTATGAAGTAGAAATAGCCTGTGTACTCCGACTTACTGAACATGCCTCTACATTACGAAATTCTTGGAGCTTTTTTCTTCAGATGTTTTTAAAAGATATGTCACTTTAAGAATGTATGTATCAAAAGGATACTGATGTTAACTTGGTGGTTAGGCAGTTACAACGCTATTATTTAACAAAACCCTTTCTTTTTCATCTGTGAATGGTTATCTCTGTGGCTGAATACTAGTAACTTGTTCTGTTTTTAATCAATTACTTTACTATATAATGTCATTTAGAAATGTTTTTTTTTTCTTTGCGCAACAATTTTAACATAGTTATTTTGCCGTGGAAAATAAAATTCCATCTTACAGGAAAGAGAAAACTCCTCAAGGTCACTGATTGGCACCTTTATTTACATATTAGAACGAGTCAGCCACTGAAAATCCTAGAAAAAGAAAAGACAACATTCAGTCAAAAGAAATATTATCTTAAACTATATCCTCACTGTTTTGCTTACTCTAAAATCTACAAATCCAATTTTAACCATGTTTACCACAATGGTGGTAAATAAGGTTTGTCTTTGGTCTAGTGCTTTTCCCAAAAAGGAGGTAAAAACCCATAGTGAACCTTTCTGTCTTGTCCTATGAAACGACCTAAAATGACTTTCTGGGTCCTCTCCCATTAACAGAGTCTGAAAGAAACAGAAGTACATTCAAAAGAAGACAGGTGATAAAGATGTCCCGAAGAAGGGCTGAGCTCCCAGGTCTAAAAACCTGGGTGGGAAGGGCAGTGCACAGAAGTCTCTCCTAGGACTAACGCCGCCCTACTCATGTGGCTCTGACATAGGTGACTGCAGAGATTAGGTCTTCCCGATTATTACAACAGGAAGCAGCCAGCCTTCAGTGTGAATCAATAACAAATAGTAGATGGACAAGACAACTGATGAAAATTAACAGCTTGGAAACTATGTGCAGAATTCTACTGGAATGGGGATAAGTAATGTCAAAGAGGTAGATGTAAGAAATATAAAAATAATCCTCATGGAATTATAAAGGAAGAGATAAGACCTTGTATTTCTGCAGGAACACTCCTAAATTCATAGAGAACATAGAGAATAAATCATTAGATGCAGATCATTAGAAGGGTGAATTCACTAGCAGAGAGAAGACAATTCATTAGAGCTTTCCTATGACTAACACAGTTCTCAATACTATCTATTTTGTGTATGTGTGTTTGGAATACAGTAGTCTACCCTTATCCAAGAGGAATACATTCCAAGACTCCCAGTGGATGCCTGAAACTGTGGATCCTACCGAGCCCTATCTATACTATGTTTTTCTTATTCATACATACCTATGATAAAGTTTAATTTATAGATTAGGCACAGTAAGAGATTAACACTAACTACAAATAAAATAGAACAATGATAACAATACACTATACTAAAAGTTATGGGAATGGCTTTGGGGCATTATTAAGTAAAATAAGAGCTACTTGAAGGACTGTGATACTGCAGACAGCCACTCTGATAACCAAGTCAGCTACTAAGTGATTAATGGACAGGTAGCTTATACATCATGGATACTCTAGACAAAGAGATGATTCATGTCCCATGCAGGATATAGTGGGACAGAACAAGATTTCATCATGCTACTCAGTATATAATTTACAACTTCTGAATTGTTCGTTTCTGAAATTTTCCATTTAATATTTTCAGATTGCAGTTAACCGAGGGTAACTGAAACTATGAAAAGCAAAACTGTGGATAAGGGTGGATTACTGTACTAACTGTTCTTTTGCTAGTTCTTTGAAGTGTAAAGTAAGGTTATTTGCGATTTTTCTTGTTTTCTGAGTAGGTATCTATTGCTATAAACTTCCCTCTTAACTACTTATTCTGCATCCCATGAGCTTTGGTATGTTGTGTTCCATTTTCATTTGTCTCGAGGTATTTTTTTATTTCTCTTTTGACTTCTTCCCTGAGCAGTTGGTTGCTTGGTAGCATGTTGTTTACTCTCTACATATTTGTGAATTTTCTTCTTGTAATTAATTTGTAGTTTCACACCATTGTGGTTGGAAAAGATGCTTAGTACGATTTCAATCTTCTTAAATTTATGAAGACTTGTTTTGTGACTTAAAATATGATCTATCCTGGAGAATGTTCCATGTGCACTGCAAAGAATGTGTATTTTGTTGCTTTTGGACAAAATGTTCTACATACATCTGTTAAGTCCATTTGGTCTAACGTGTCACTTAAGGCTAATGTTTCCTTATTGATTTTCGGATGATCTATCATTGATGTAAATGGGGTGTTAAAGTTCCCTGTGATTACTGTAATGCTGTCTATTTCTCCCTAAAGTTTGTTAATATTTGCTTTATATATTTAGGTGTTCCTATGTTCGGTACCTAAATATTTACAAATATTCTATCCTATTGTTGGGTTGATCTCATTATCGTTATGTAATGCCCTTCTTTGTCTTTATTACAATCTTTGTTTTAACATCTATTTTGTCTGATGTAAGTATAAATACCCCAGTTTTCTTTTGGTTTACATTTGCACGGAATATCTTTTTCTATCTCTTCACTTTCTGTATGTGTGTGTCTTTACATGTCAAGTGAGTCTCTTGTAGGAAGCGTAATGATGTGTCCTCTTTTTTGATCCCTTCAGTAACTCTACGTCTTTTGATTGGAGAATTTAGTGCACTTAACATTTAAAGTAATTATTGATAGGTATGCACTTTTTGTTGCTTTGCTAATTGTTTTCTGGCTGTTTTATATTTCCAATCTGTTCCTTTTGCAAAGTGTGAGAATTTGCTTACTGCCTTGTTTAAAAAAAAAAATCTCACAGCAGATATGTGTATAAAGAACCATGACGAAACTAACTGAAAAAATTACCCGCTCTGAAAACAATGGCTGATACACAATTTGAAAGTATGGAGGACACGTATATGAGAGAGAGCAAGTGGCAGGACCAGGATCAGAGAACAAAATTAAGAATGAAAAGCAACTTAACCTGGGAAGAAAGAAGATCGTTTATTTTGTCGTTATAATCTACACTATAGTTTTACTTTAGAGGCCAAAGTAACTTTAGAGGCCAAAGTAACTAATTTTGAATGTAACTGCACAAGTCGTCCTATTGTAGTTTCTCTCTCACTGTGCTTCCTTCACTGTCTTCTAGCATCTTTGGCCTTCTTTCAGTTCCTCAGACTTGCCGTACTCCCCGCTGCCAGAGCCTTTGCACATCTCTTCCCCCACTGCTTTGCTGAGTTTGTCCCTACTTATTAACCTTTGGGTCTTAGTTTAGGCATTATTTCCTCTGAGACGCCACCCCTGTGACCCCAATATAAAAGAGAGTCCTTTGCTGTATATACATTCAGAACTAGATTCCTTTCCTTCAGCACAACTGCCTCACTCTGTCATAATGCATCCAGTTGTGAGGTCACTGGGCTGTCCTCCCCTACCGTACTGTTAGCTCCGTGGGGGGGGGTGAAGCTGACCCTGGTTTTGCTCACCATGCTATTCTTAGCACCTGACACAGCATACCTAACACATATCTCAACAAATATTTATTGAACAAATGAAAGTGCCAAACTCAGAAATGGTTTAGAAAGAACTCTCTGAACAACCCTGAGTTCTATTTGGTAGATACTTTTGGGGGTGAGAGGGGAGGTGCATTCATGCTTCTTGCTTCGCAATCGCGTTTACCTGGGCCTTCCGCATAGCTTGTGTCTCAATCATGATGTTGATAAGAGAGGGTTTAGTTGTGTCTGCCAAGCTTTGCTTCAGGGATTCTTGAAGTTCTTCTGGTGTTTGTACAAAATACCCTTTGCCTCCAAATGCAGTCATAATCTGCTCATAATGTAAGTTTGGCAGAAAACACGATGGAGGGGCCCTGAAAAAGGAGGTCATAAGTAAATAAGAAAAAAAAGTCATCCTCTGACATAATGGGAAAAAATTTAAGGTAAACCGAAAGGCATACTTTTATATCCAATACTTAAACTGAGATGCCAGTAGACTAAACTGTCCATATACAGCAAAGTCCAATATAAATTTTTGTGATGATAGATAAGTTTTATATCTGTGCTATCCAATGTAATAGCCACTAGTCACCTGTTGCTGTTGAAACATGACTAGTTAAAATAAGGAAATCAATTGGTTTCACTATTGTGTTTTAAAAATTTTATCAGAGTATAGCAGGCATGTATTAGTTTCATGTGTAAAACACAATGATTTGACATTTATGTACCTTATGATGTGATCACCATGATATATCTGTTAACCATCTGTCATTGTGCAAAGTTATTACACTATTACTGATAAAATTCCCTGTGCTATACATTACATCCTAATGTACGTAAATAATAAATATATATAATACATATAATATATATTATTAAAATAAATTATAAAAGGAATGGTTAATGGAAAACAGCAAATAACAACAAAACAAAAAATGAAGTCACTGAGGCATACCCACACCCTGCTCCACCCCCAGGCTGACTCACAAATTCACATCTCTCTCACACCACACAGCCAGTTACAACACCATCTCAGTCTGGCTGTGCCATCAGATGATCAAGATTTAGATAAGTAGTAAAAGGAAGGAAGACCTCTAGATATAAACATGTATTCCTACATGGTGTAATAGGAATAGCAGGACTGGGAGCATTTTCCAATAAGCTCTTTCATTAACAAGGCTTAGCAAACTCATTCGTCTGAGTCTTCAGTGGCTCCCGGATCATAAACTATTTACTGAAGTGCCCAATCATGGATGGTTGTGCAAAGAGGAATCATACAGACAAGATTCCTGCCCTTTAGAGGGGCTGACAACATAAATAAGCAATACTCACATCATGGAAGCACATCTCAATACAGCTGACTTTTTCCTTTCTCTCAGAAAGGGAAGAAAGGAAATACACATTATTCTGGGTTACTTACACTACAGTAGCATCTCCAGCATTTAACATTTCGTTCCAAGTATCTGCATCAAGACCTTGGTAAATTCCATTATTATTCACCACCAAAAGTACAATTGGCAAGTTGTACCTAAAATTGACAGCAAAATAGAAAGGAAATCATTCTTTGTTCTAAAGCAATTTATTTTCTTTGGGCTGAAATTTTAACTTAAAAATGGATGGCTTTCTCTAAACTTTTTTTTGTAATATTAGGGTAAGACTAAAAACTAAGCATTTGTTATCCTAATAAAAGAATATCAAATCATTCACAGAAATATCATGGACTAGTAGGAAGAAAACAAGATTAGGGGTTTGTAGACCAGGTTCTCCTACTACTATACAGCTATGAACCTTGGGCAAATTATTGAGTCTCGGTTTTCAAAGGTTCTGGTATTAATAAGAATGACACCTTCCATACTTAATACTCTCTGAAGCCCCACTTCGACACAGTGCCTCGAAGTACTTTTAGAAATTTATCTATTTACTGAATTCCTCATAGACAACCAGCACTTTCTAGATGCTGTGGGATGTATACAAGCGACTAGCAAACATTCTCCCCTCCCAAATCATTTCCCTCATAATTAGAAAAGCATTACCTGCTGTAGTAATTGGAGAAAGAGAGAGTATTTAACAATGTGCTAAACAGTATGGGTATGGTAAAGACCAAAAAAAGGCTGATTAAACTTTACTAAAGACTGACAAAAGAACATGGGCTTTATTTTCTACAGACATAATTTCTGAGATGAGTTGTAAAAACAAAAACTAAACTGCATACTGTTATGTAACTGGATTGTGGCAACTATTTGCTCTCCATGCTCAAAGGGAAAGGCTTCACTCTCTTGAAGGTTGCCTTCCCCCTAAATGACCTTTTATGTGTATATTACTTGGTTGTCAACACAGACACTCTTAACCGGCACATACTTTCCCTCCGATCTGGTAAGTTTTATATACTAAAGCTTTCAAAGCCCCGAAACATGATTTCCAAAAGCCCTAAGAAGAGCTCTGGCTAAGAACAGAATGCTTTTCCTAATTTAAATAATCAGGGAGAAAAAAATCCCATACTTCTATAGTAAGAGCTACAACTTACTGAGTTTTCCCATGAATCCACACAACTATAAACATAATCTGAATAGCTCACTTCACAGAGCGGTCACCTCGAGCTTTACCCAGATGATCTATCTCATTTGTTCTTCACGATCATCTTCTAAGGTAGAAACTACTATTATTCCTACTCCTATTCCAGAGGAGACTGAAGCTTAGTTAAATTGCTTAACCCAAGTCACTTGGCTTTGATGTGGTCAAGTCAGTATTTAAATTCAAGCCATCTGACCCACAGGCCTTCTTTTAACCACAAGCTCTGCTGGCTCCCTGCAGAAAACAAGCTTTTCTCAGACAGAACTTTTTTTTCAACGACCTTAAAACCACACCCAATAGTTTTACAGGTTTTTGGCACGCAGTAAAGAAATCATGAACACACTGTCTTGGATGAGAAAGACCCCCAGCGTTATTTATACTAATATTCTCAGGACACAGCCCAGTGCTGTCACCTGGCACATGATTAACATTTGGTAAGCGTTTCTTAGGCAGGTGAGGCTTGTGTATAATTTTCCATATTTTGGAGAAAGAAATACTCTGAGTCAGGGTGCCGTATTACCTGCAGATGGTTTCCACTTCCATGCCAGAAAACCCAAATGCGCTGTCTCCTTCCACACAGATGACCCGCTGTCCTAGGTGTCTAGCTTTAACCACTACTGCAGCAGCAATGGCAAATCCTAAACCAACTCCCATTGTTCCAAAAGTACCAGCATCAAGCCTATTGGGGGAATAAAGCTAAAATGAAACCCTCTGGGGCATGTCACAGGTGGTAGAGTTGGCAGAAATCTAGATGTATTCACATGGTTCATAAAAAAATAAAGAACAGTAAAAACATTCTCTTTCTTTTAATAAAGTTTTAGTCTGTGAAGAACTAATCTGTCAAAGATCAGCAGAATAACAAGAAAAAATCACTTGTAATTGCTTGAAAGGCTGAGAATATATTCTTAGAGCACTGAGTATACAAATTATCACATGATGTCGAGGACCTACAAAGCATAAAAACTCTATAAAACCTCACTTAAGAATACTTTCATGACCTATACACTGTTCAGGCTTTACACACTGAACACATATAATTCTCAAATCCTTTATTAATTTGCACTATTGTAGTTTCAAATTTAACACATAATTCATCATAATTTCTTTTTTGGAAGACTTACCTGTGACGAGGAAGGTAGTTTTCAAGCACAGTGCGTCCAATATCCATAGTATTTGCTCCTTCACTCACCACAATACAGTCTCTGGGTAGTTGTTCTTGAACACAGAAGAATACTGTGTAATAATTCATAAGCGGGGATTTTTTGGAAGCTAATTCCTAAAATATTAGAGAGAAAAATAATAAAATTAGATTGAAATATAATGAAAATAAACACTGCCGATAAGCTACTATCAAACTTATTTGGAAACAGGTAACAACTAAAAACTATGAGGTTCCCAAATGACCACCAATCGCTACTCTGAGAAGCTAACTGATCTATGAACAGTCCTGGGGGACATGCTAAGAAAAATGGGTCCCACACTCCCAATTTGGGACACAATCAAATAAGCCAGGGAATATCCCTCTTCCTGAAGATCCATATTAACATGTTAAGGACTGAGAAGTCCTATAGTAAAAACAGCTGGAAACACTGAGTTAAACAGAACTCAACAGTCCTATTTGAGCACTTTTAGGGGAAACACTGCCTTAGAAAAAGTAAACACTTTATTCTAGGATATTTTCATCTGAAGTATGGCTCTAAGTTTAAATAAAAATGAAGTCAGAATTCCAGTGGAGAGTTAAAGAGATTTGCTTCAGCCACTATTCTAGATTCTGAACTGAAGAAAGCCACGTGGGGCTGTCCCAGCATCGCTTCACCTGTCCTACTTTTTGGCCCATCAGAGATTACACCCCAGACGGATGAGCAGCCCTCCTATACTCTTGCACCAGAGACGAGAGGCAACTTCCTTCCATCTTAAACTAAGGTGATTCCTAGAGAAAAGAAGGAATTAATCATACCCCTAAGGAAATAGAAGTGAGACTGGTTCTTGCTAAGAGAAACAGTCACTGATTAAAATTCCAAGGAAGGACAGACTCGTGTATAATTAATTCTGCTTGTTTTGAAAATGGGAATTTATTCCAAGATGGCTGCTATATTAGGGAACAATATGAGCATAACTTGAATTTCATATTTGCTCATGCATCATTCTATCCATGAGAAATACATGAACACAGAAGACTACACTCAGCTGAACCAAAATGCATAGAAACACATAAAACAAGGTCAGGAATGACCTTTCTCACATTCAGAGAGAAAACACTATCGATAAACAAAGACTTTAAACAGAAAACGCCAAATCCTGCAGCAGTGGCTCATTTTAATGCTAGTAGTGGATGGTGGTTTTATACATTACTACAATTTCTAAAGCCTTCAGGTATCAGGCAAAGCCACAAGTAAGATGAGGAAGTCATAAAAGAATTTTCAGTAAAAACAAATTGAATTAAGAAAGCTATAAATGTTCTCACCAAAAAAAAAAAAAAGGAGAGAGAGAGAAATGTGAACTAGATAGGGGGAAATCCTTTACAATGTATGTGTTTATCAAACCACCATGATGTACCTTTAAATATCTTTCAATTTTATATGTCAAACATACCTCAATAAAGCTAAAATTTTTTTTAAAGAAAAAAGGCTATACATTAGATCAAAATTTCAATTTTGATGAAGCATCTATCTATTACAAATAAATGCCTTGAAGGACTTATCTTAAAGGTAGAAAAATATGCCCCAACATACCCCAGGACTTAAGGCTCCAAAAGACCATAACTATATTTTGGTGCCAAGGTCAAACTGAAGATAATATGTCACATCCATCAACATACGCTCTTACAACTTTCTGTCCAATGTCAGATTGCCCTCCTTCTACCACAGTAACTCACAAACTGTAACCCTTCCAATGCCCACTTCCACAGGAAACTTCAAGCCTCTTTCAAGGTAAAGTGCCATGTGTACAGAACTGCGTAAGACTTTGCCACCATTTTTGTTAGTCTCCTACCTTAATGTTTCACAAAGCTGTTGACAGCTGTGCCCCTAAATCTTTTTCCCCATGAGCCCAGTGAGTTTTACTGCATGATTTTGCATGGCGTGATTTTTAAGAATGCATATGCCATGTCATAACAGAACTGAACCGTGAACCTGAAGCGTTCTTGAGTTTCAGTGGGTCCCGTATTACCTTGGATGCAGCTTCATTGCTCTTCATCTTTTCTCTCAGAGTTTTCCACCACTGGCTCTCCGGAGGATACTGCCACGGTGTTTTATCAAATTGTTCTAAAAGCTAAAAAACCACAAACATTTTCTTTCCTTCTTGAAAATAAACAAATCGTATTAACATAAAAATCTCTCCTTAAAGACACACACTATCCTGTCCTTCACATCGCTCACACTCTTTGTTTTTCCTCTAGGCAGCAAACAACTGATAGAAGATAAATAGGTAACAGGGAAAGTTTTTGTTTGGGTCAGTGTGGACTTCGGCCAGATCCTGGGATTCCCAAAGGCAGAGCAAAGTACTCCCTACTCCTCACCTCACTGGCTGAGGCTCTTAAGCCCTTCTCCGTCTTTGATACTAAAAGGAAAACTACCCCCTCCATAGAACCCTTACAGGAAGGCGAACAGCCCCAAACACCAAGGGACTTCCAATATACAGATCAAATGCTCCAGAGTGTTTTAATGTGACTGGAGATTGCATCCTAATGTTGTATAATCATGATAACAATACCAATCTGTATGCAAAATCAAGTGATAAATGTGACTATATTTTATCTCTTGTCACAGTGAAATATATAAATTATGTACAATTATAAGAATCTCAATAAATCACTGATTACAGTTTTGAAGAGTAAAAATCTCTCTAATACCTGAAGAAATCCTAAATTAGATTTTTTCCAGTACATAAAGCCACTCCTTGGTTGTAAGTTCAGTGCCTCTGGAAGCTATATTATAATTTTTCAAATAGCTGAATCCTACTTAATAAATCACTGTTTGCCTACTGAATGCCTTTAAATTTTCAATTGCCTTCCAAAAATGTTTAACTTACTCACATAAAAATAATCTATATACAAGAAGTTAGATTTACCAAGTTCCAAAGTTATATTTAAGAATAGCCTAAGTTTTGTTTAAAATAGATGTTATCAGACCTGTCACCAAGTGAATCACAATTGAAACATTTTAAAGAACTATTCTCTAAAGACCAATCCACATAAATTAAAACCCAGGCAAAAGCTCTTACCTGTTTCGTGACAGCATTTATGTCTCCGAGCAAAGTCAGAGAAGGTCTCACATTATTCCCCAATTCTTCTGCACAGATATCGATCTAAAAAAGAGACAAGACTGAAGAGCAAGCCATGTTTATTCTTAAATTCTTTAAGTCAATTAAAGTTGAATAAATAAACTATGTACATATAACATGATAAATATTTGATATTTAAGAAGTTCCTTAATAAAAGTAAAAATCCATGGAATTATGAGTAATACAGCTAGTACAAAAACGTCATCATTTTCCCCCATTTAAAAATCTATTCTGTAAAATTTTGGTAGTGTTCCATTATACCCAAAGGAACCCATCTGACTTGATCGATTATATTTTTGAATCTAACCAATAATAAGGTTCTATTTAATTACCCTGGAATTCCTATTTAGAGCAGAATTTTTCAAATTTGAGGATATATCAGAATCATCCAGTAGGCTTGTTAAAACTGTAGACTGCAAGAGTCCACCTCAGAGTTTCTGATCTCAACAGGTCTGGGGTAGGGCCCCAAAATATGCATGTCTTAACAAGTTTCCCAGGCAGTGCTGATGCTGCTGGTCCAGGAACCGCATTTGAGAACCACTCCTAGGGCATGTCATGATTACTTCCCATGTACTCAGAAGCTCCATTTCTGGATGGACATGGGCAAGTGAAAAGGGCATCTGTTAAGAGGAGTAATTTAGCCACCTCAAAGCGGCTGCACTTTATTTTGGAACCAAGAGGGACAAAGAAGTGGCAGCATCTTCCAGGTACAACCCAGGTCATGCTTGTTTTTGGTTTTAGTTCTGAATGTCCCCAGGGGAAAGGAATTATTAGAGGTTAACTCCTTAAATAAAAACATAAATAAGAGAAAACAGCAATTGTACCTAGATCATCAAATACCATACAAAGTCTGTGTAGGTCAAACAAGTTTCCATGCCACTATGTAGGCAGGACTTTCCACACCAGTGAAGAAACTGGCTCATAAAGAGGGTCATAACGATACAAGAGTCCTAAAAAGGAAGTCGGAGAATATCTCAAACACCGTTTAGTGACATAGGTAAAAGCAGCATTGTTTAGAGATTTCCAACCAAAGGGTGTTTAAAAGTTTTGGCATATAAAAGAACAACTCAATCCCTAACAATGCTGAATGCTTTGTTTTCAGCTACCATCCTACCTAAACCTCTTTTGTCTACTTTTCAATATACTTAAACTATAAAGAAGAGGCAAATTATGCTTTTCAAACTATTTAAAACTTGATTTTGAAAGGTTTTCTGATTAGCGGCACATTATGTTTCACAGGCTTGAAAAGGCAGCTTACTTTGGTACCTGTAATTATGTTAGACAATTTATAAAATTCTACTTTTGTAAAAAGATAATGATTCGCTACAAAAGCCAAGGAGAAAGCAGAGCTGGTAATGGCTGAGAGGGAGAACAATAAACTATAGATAGCTCTGATTTAAAAGCTCTCTCTTCTCTAGGTACCTGGATAAACTTCACATCTGGCCGATACCTCGGAGGGAGTCCAAAATGCAAAATCCAATTTAATCTTGCACCAAATAACACGATTACATCAGCAAATTGCAAAGCCCTGTTAAAAAGAAAAATAGGATGTAACACAAAAAGTATATCTATATTTTTAATTTGGATTATTCTAAAATTAATTTCTAAAGTATTTGGAAAAGTCTAAATAATTTGGAACTTCATTAACCTTCAGAATCAGATGAATTTGATGGTAGGTAAATCTGATCTTTCAAACTAAAATAATTTATGATGCCATTTTATTTAAATAGTAATGTAAAAGATGAAATAAGTAGAAAAATATTACCATAGGACTGCATCTACACTGTTTCATTTATTACTTTATTATCATTAGAAAAATTACAAGTCCACCATAGATAATCTGGAAAAAGCAGAAAAAGTATAAAGAAAAAACCAAAAACACCCAATAGTACTATCAACTTATAAACTATTATTAATATCCTGGCATATTTTCATCTAGTCTTTTTTTCTATGCTAGTATATTTTTACACAGTTGAACTCATACAATACTGCCTCATGCACTTGTGCTTATCATACATGTTTTCCTTTGTCATTAAGTTCTTTTTCAATACAATTAAAGGCTATGCATTTGGCTGAATGCACACATTAAATTTATTTAACCTTTTCTCAATTGCTGGATTTTTTTGCTATTAACAGTATTGGATTGCACATGTTTATGCTTGAATCTTAATACACACTTCATATTGATTTCTACAAGCAGATATTTTTAAGAGGATTGATTCCTATTTCTGAATTGCTTTAAAAAAATACTACACCCAGTATATTTCTAATAGTTTTCTTTTATAGATCTTAATACTTTTGTCATAACTTCTAATTTTTTAATGATTTTTATTTTGATATCCATACTGATATTAACACAGATGCTCTTGCTTTCTTTTTGTGTACCTCACACATCTTTGCTGGTTTTTAAGCTGTATCATTTTGTTTCAGATGTGACTTTTATAGTGCGTGTTAACTGTCATTAGTGACTCAATCTAAATGTCTCTGCCTTTTTTCAGGAGAATTTATTATCATAATTGCTGTGGGTTGTTTTTTATTTCTCCCCTCACTTTTCTGCTTCTTAGCTGTTTCTTTTTTTCCTATCTTTTGCCATAGAGGATCTGTTTTTTCGGTTTTGTCTTCTTCAGTAGTATACCCTACTCTTCACAGACATTCAGTTATCATTTCAAGTATACACTCAAAAAAGCTATCTTCGTATACTGTATTGGTCCTGTGGGACCCAATTTAACAGATAAAACAATGATGGTTTTTAACAGATAAAAACTATCTGTTAAAAACTATCATTGGAAGGATAGATTTGCTTGTAGATACTCTAAAATCCTTGAAATTATTAATTCAATTATTACCTCTTGCAATCTTTTTTATACTATTAATGTCATTAATATTATCTCTTAAAATTCAGCTGGAACAAAGATAAACTTCAGCTCGATCCATGTTATATATTTTTTAAAAAGTGTAAGAATTAAATTGGTTTCTGTACAATATATACTAATATAAAAAAAAGGTATAATCTATTCAGATAGCATTAAATGAGCAACAAAGATTGCATAGCAAACATTACATTTTAAAAACCCTCAAAATTAATTTTATGTGTGCATGACAATATGAAAGATACCAAATGCATAACGCTGGTAAACAGTGGAGAGGGAGGGACTGGAATCAGGAAAGATATCCTGGGGACTACAGTGAATCCGTAATTTTTGTTTCCTAAAAAAAACACAAAAACCCTGAAGCAATGACATATTACTTAATATTATGTTACAGATGATAAAACTGAGTGGTAGTTACATAAATGTTCATTAAATTATTCTCTCTTATTTGTATATTGAGAATATTTCATAATAAATTTCAAGAAATTAAAAGAAAAAATATATATATGGTTTGTCAAAAAGTGTGTTTTAAAAACTGAAAAAGAGGCCATGATTGGGTAAGCCCAGTACAGCCTAGCTCTCCACTGAAATAGAAAAAAAAACAACTACCTGCGAATTCAGAAAAGTAAACAACAGTGGGTGGTTTGGAAGGGAAGTTAAAGAAGTAACCCGCGCAGGGGGTGAGTTTCCAAGGTTTTGTCCCCTCGTGTATCTCCACTCCTGGCTTTGACTCGGGGCAGCCCTACCTGCAGAACTGGAGGCCAGCAAAAACCTTGAGAGAAACCCTGTCTTTTTGGCCAAAGATTCAGGAAAATGGACTCCTGCAAGCAAGAGAGCACAACAGAAAAGCTCGGGATTGTCTTTTTCTCTTCCTCTCTCTCCCAGCAGTGCTCCGAGGGCAGCCCTGTTACACAGCAGCACTGTAGTAACTCTCAAACAGATAAAATTCCAAGAAAAACATTTTTTCCAACAAGAAGAACTGAGCAAAGGGTCCCCTGTTGTCTGAAGACTATGGGGGCAAACCACTTATTTTTTATCTTTCCTTTTTTACTGCCACCTTACCTCAAAGGCAGCCCCTGTTGTGCAGTATAATAAAGCAGCAGCAGGGGCCAGGAAAAGGGACTCTTGGAAATCAGAAGGGGAATGGGAGCTATATTTTAAAGGGAAAAGAAATCCCTAACTCTAGATATGAACCAGCACATGTCTGAGGCTATCCCTTGGTTGGGCATATGTGGACAGACCAGAATTGTATAGCAAAGGCTTTGAAACCGATGTGGTCCTGGAACATCTGCTCACAGGAAGACAGAACTTGCAATCTGAACCTAAACAGGCTAACTGCTTGCTAAAACAAACAAACAAAATAAACATTCCACAGGGTATTTCAATACGACCTGGTATTTCACAACATAGTATTCAACATTCCAGGATACGATCAAAATTACTCAATACACAAAGAACCAGAAAAATGTGACCAATTCTCAAAAGAAAAGATAATGAATAGATGCTAATTCTACGATGACCCAGGTATTAGAATTACTAAAAAAGACTTTAAAGCAGCCATTATAACTATGTTCCATAAGATAAACAAAAATACTCTGGAAATAAATGGGAAGATAGAAGTTCTCAGTAGAGAAATAAAATATAAGAAACAAAAGGATTAAAAAGAATCGAACAGGTATTCAGGGACCTATGGGATAATGTTTGTGTTATTCCAGGAGAAGGGAAAGAGATTGATGTAGAAAAACGTATTTGGAGAAATAATGACCAGAAACTTCCCAAATTTGGTGAAAGACCTCAATTTTCAGATTCGAGAATATTAGGAAACACCAAACAGGATAAACTAAAAGAAAACCACATCGACACATCATAATCAAACTGCCGAAAACCTATGATAAAAAAAAAATCTTGAAAGCAGCCATAAAAAAACAACATATTACATATAGAGTGACAATAATTCAAATGACTGCAAATTTCTCATCTGAAAACACGAGTATCAGGAGATAGTGGACATCTTTAAAGTGTTGAAAAGTCTAAAAAGAAATAGATGTGCTGAAAATTACACAATTCTTTCATAACTTCTCCTAGACTCACTAAAGTTACAAAATAATTTAAATTAGCCTAAAATCTGCCTAGCCATTGTATTTAACATCTGGAATGCCACACACCTGGATCTGGCAGCCCTTACGCAGTTTGGATGGTTGTCAGGGATAACCCCCTTTCCCATGGGGGTTGGCAAAAATGGCAATTTACATTGCTCCACCAATTTCCTGATTCCCTCCTCTGCATGGGCATAAGCAGCACCTAGAAGAAATGCAAATTTATTGCACAAGTCAGTTAAGCTCCAGGCAATGACCCTTAAATGAGTTCATGCAAAACTGCTTTTAGACCTTCTCAAATATTCTCTTCCTTACACAGGGCTTCAACTCAAAACAAATTACTACTGTTTTTAACCTGTGGCATTTAAAAATGTTTAAGAAAGCAATAATTCTAATTTCTCCTCCAATAATATTCTCAATTATTCTGAAAGATGTTTATCCTCCCAAAAAGCTGCATCTCACATCTCTTCTGCTCTCAATGGCCCATTCTATGCTAACAATCCTACTGAATTGCTACTCACAATTCCCTGAACACATTGCCTTTACCAGAAGGCCCAGGAGGGCAAGGAAGGACTCTGCCCTGACAGGGGAAGGCTCTCTCTAATTTTGCATATTGCCCGCCCCCACCAGCTAACCTGGACTGCAGTCTCTTAGTCTAGGCATGGAAATTCTAACAATAGGCATAAGTTTCTAAAGCTCTATAGCTCTCTTCATAGGCTCTACAATTTTGATTGCAACATGAATAATACGAGAAGATCACATATCATTTGTTTTTACAGTGTGTGTCTGCAGAATAACTATGCCTTATTTCGATGACACTGAAAACAACTCACTGTTTGAATACATTTCTAATGTCATCAAGGTCACTATATATATTTTTAGCTATTTAGTTTTATACTCTTTTTTAGGACTAATAGAATATTACTGCATATTTAGAGTTTGTAATTCTCCACTGAATCCCAGTAAATGGTATAGTGTACGTTCAGATTCGGTGCAATGCTCCCCTCATAAAACCACCTTAGAACCTTTTCTCATATATGTAGGATGAAAAGTAGTTCCTTTTTCTCATCCAGAAAGTTACCTTGTAGTCTCTTTCTTGCCTCTATATCTTTGCACACCCAGTTCTCTCTTCTTGGGATTGTCTTTGTTCTCTTTGCCCATGCAGTTGACCTATCATACATATTTCGTGAAGGTGTAGCCACAGTATCGTCTCCTCTGGATAATCTTTCCACACCAACTACATGAGCAAATTGTTGCTGTCTCCCTTGAGAATCCACCTCACCTCTCTGTACACATCACTTAAGAGTATATACTGCACTTATGTGTTACTAAGTCTACCTCCCTTTAGGCAGGGAACATTATTTCTCTGTATACTTCACAGAATGTTTTCTATACTACCTGACTTATCGTAAGCGTCGATCGAATATCGGTTAAAGAATTAAAACTAGCCTTAAAATATGAATACCTCTTAACTTTGGTAATTTCCTTTCTGGGAATCTTTCTTATACCCTAAATATGGAAAAAGCTTTAAAGTACAAACATGTTTTTCGCAGATATTCTAAACAAACAGAAACTGGCAAATACTTGCCATAAAGTATTAGTATATACATGAATAGATACTAAAAATTATATTAAAAAATTTAAGACTATGAAAAAATGTTATAATGTTAAATAGATTAAGTAGAATATAAAACTGTTTATGTAGTATGATCACAATATATGTTAAAATATACGTGCAAAAAGGAATAGAAAAGTACTACATGTTAAAAATGGTTATCTTTGGATGAAGGGATTTCTTTATAATCTTCTGGATTTTCCAAAATTTTTAATAACAACGTATTATTTTTTATAATGGGGAAAAGAACACATTTTACTTGTAAGACCAAAGAAATGCAACAGGTGATATTCCATTAAAAGAACAAGATCACTAAACACTATAGAATAATTCTATGAATAAGTCTACCAATAAACGATGCTACATGGGTGAAGAACACTTTATTCCAATTTCAAACATTAGAGCAGATGTTAGTAATAAAGACAGTTTCTTGATAGAATCAGCATTCTTTCAACAAGGAAGACTTAGGTTCCGTTCAGTGTCACCTTTACCAATGATGAGAAGGGGCTGTTTTGCATTCCTAATAACAGATGCTGCCAGCTGCACAGCAGAGGTTTCTGCCATACTGACAGGAGGTGGCATGCAGCACTCCACGTACCTGGAAATAAAGATGTCTGTTAATTAGGAGACCAATTTTCAAAATTTTTATGGAAAAAATATCAAATATCTAAAAAGGCAGGTAAAAACAGTACAGAAACTCCACATACCCACCATGCAGACTCAACAGCTAATATCATTTTATTGCTTCACACATATACACACAAACATGCATATAACAATTTTTTTTCCCTAACTATTTCAAAGGAAATCTTGGCATCAAGATTTAAAAGCTTCCCTATGTAGCCCTAAAAAAGAAAGACTTTCTTCTATATAACTATAATATCCTTATCAAATTGAGCAAATTAAGAGTTATTCCCTAATATCGTCTAAGCCAGCCGAATGAGTAAATCAATGACAGGAAATTTGAGTTAATGTCTTTGCATGGTAGTAATAGTTGTTGTTGTAGTAATAGTAAAAAATGTACTAAAAGCTAATACATAACACTTACTATGTGCCAGTTATTCACATTTTAATTTTCAAAACAATGAGGTTAGGTATTATCATTATCTCCACTTCACCAATGAGGAAAAAAAATTCAGAAAGTTAGTAATTTGCTCGGGGTCCCTAGACAGCATGTGGCAAAGAATGGATTTAACTAGGTCATTCTGTCTCCAAAGTCCATGCTTTTAACCACCTCACTATATTTTTACTCACTGGGTAAGTCAATATTTTAGTACCACAATATGCATTATTAGTAAAAGAAATATTAAAACTGTCATAGTTAATTATTTTTGGACACTGAGATCTCAGTGTTTCATTTTATTTATTATGATAAACAGCATACTGTACAAAACTTGGGCATACGATACAAAAAGAGAACATTCAAATCTTCACAAAAATTTTAATGAAGGATTACAGAGTTAACTTACCTAAGGCTCATCTCTCCCTCCCCATAGCCAATAATATTATTTTGAGTATCATGTTTAGGTATTATGCAGAATAGTTGTCCTTTTTGTCCGACTTTCCCAAATAGAAACCACTCCTTGGTATATATGAGTGCACAGAAATACCCACTTTCTCTCTGCAATTACTAGAGGACCAGACCACTTGGTCTACAATAGCAGGAATGTACTAAGTGGTACTCAGGGTGATGCATTAACCCAAGTACCAATCCTTACTAGGGGTGACTTAGATACCAGTGAAAAATGTTTCTTATACTTATTGTTCACTCAATGTTTATTTAAGGAATAAGGGAACTTGGTAAATCGTAGTAACATCTGATGTTGGAATATTTTTAAATCACAGAGATAGACTAAAATTTTTATGCTGACTTCTAATAGTTTTTCAATAATCACCTCATCTCTTGGTTTATATGATAAGGACTCTAAATAACCATACCGTACTAATGAGGATGTATTATTTATGGGTACTGGAAGAGTAATTTTAAATGAGAAGTTCAGGAAGGTCCAGTATTTGATTCAGTAAGTAAATCCCAAAATAATTACTAAATAATGCCATTTTAATTAAGAGAAGCCTTCTGGCTAGGATTCAGTTTAATTATTAAATCCTTAAAAGTTAAGACACATGAAGATTAACTGATAAGCTCCTAGACAAATTTTTTTAAAGGTAAGCATTAAAATAACACAATTAAAAAACTCCAGTATAACTATTACTCACTTTACAGAATTCACATTCACCTGGAGGTTCACAAAGTCTGCAGGTATGTCAACATAGCAAGCACCTGGACGACCATAAATACTGCATCTTACTGCCTAAATTTATTACAAATAGAAAAAAAAAATTTTAAAATCTCATACCTTACTATCATATTCCTCTCAAAGATAACTTAAAAACTGTGAAATGAATATTATTTTAATTTTTCTGGACATCCTTAGTCATAGAAATAAACAATTTTAATTAAAATTGAAATACCCTCCATTGATTCTATATATAGTTGACCCGTGAACAATGCAAGAGTTGGGGGGTACCAACACCCGACATAGTAAATATCTGTGTACAGCATTTGACTTTCACAAAACTTGCCTACTGTTGACTTTGCCGATAACATAAACAGTTGATTTACACACTCTTTGTATGTTATATGTATTATACACTATAATCTTACAGTGATGTAAGCTAGAGAAAATAAAATGTTGAGAAAGTCATTAAAAAGAAAAAATACATTTACAGTACTGCACATATTGAAAAAAATTTGCATTTGTAAGTGGACCTATGCAGTTCAAACCCATGTTGTTCAAGGGTCAACTGTATTTTATTTATTTTTTTTAATTAAGTTTATTGGAGTAACATTGGTTAATATAATTATATAATTTTCAGGTATACATCTCAACTGTATTTTAAAACATATTTTTGTTTAAAAGAAAAGAGATAAGAGATACTCATTTAGAGCTTTAAAATTCATGTTCTGTTACACTTTAGTCTTAGAAATTAACCACTGGGCTCTGTAACATACACTTTCACCTGCTTCTTAAACCTAATGATATGGCAAAGTTTTCAGAAACTGTAATGTATCAAATGGTTTTCATAACACATGGTTTTGAAACAGCTCATAAATAACTTCATATATAAATGTTAGCTAACTAAAGTGATAATATGCTGTTTAATCAACTAAGATATATACATTAGTACTAATTTTCAAAAATAATCTTTTGCAAAAGCATAAGAGAAAGGGCCCCCAGATTTTTATGATATCTTTCTGTTTACTTTTCCATAGTTAAAAAAGTTATTTTTAAAGTTAAGTATAAAAGGAACTTTTTTCAAAAATAACTCAATTCTATAATTAAATATAATGGCAGCGATCATTAAAATGTAAATAGCTCTTTAATGATATAGTTTTTAATGGCCTGAATATATTCCAAATTGTTACTTATTCAATTGAGAATAAAAATAACACAGGTTATGAGCAACAGAGAAAAATCAGTTGACTTGGAGAGCTTGTAACTAGACACTGTACCTTTTCGATAATAGTGGGAATAGCTTCTATGCTGCTTGGCTGTGCAGAGAATTTACTATATAATCTACAAGCTTCGACCTATATGCAGAAAGAAAATTACTTAAAATTCAGTTCACAGGTCAAATTACTCTTCTGAAGGAAGACAAATGTTAAGTCATTACTTTCTATTATGTTCAGAGGCAAGATGGAGAAAATACATTACTTGGACTGTTTCTTAAAAGCCTATACAAAGCACAAATTTCTGCCTTAGTTTGATTAAGGAAGCAATTAAAACAAGACACTATTTTCATTTCTCAGACTGGCAAAAATGAAAAACTTAGATAATACCCAGCATATGCTACAATACAGGAAAACAGGCATTCTCATAAACTGCTGGTGAGAGTATAAATGGGAAGGGAAGTTGACAAAGTCTTCTAAAAATTAATATGAATATATACAGAAATTACACAGCCAGGAATACACAACTTCATCTGTTATATCTCGTTACAATAATATTCTTACATTTCTGCCAGTTTTCCTGTTATATATTTTGCTGGTATGCTGTTTGGGTCATATGAATTCAGTAGTGTTACTTTTTCACTATTTAGTGTACTCTGAAGCATTATAGAAACTTTTTCTTGATACCTTTTGGTATGAAATCTATGGAATAATTGGTAGTCTTCGTCCCACAAGTATGACAGAATTTAGATTACCTTCCAACTTTTAGTCTGTTCATGGTCATATCATTTAGTTTTAAGTACTTCCACAAGAAACAGATATTTGGATTGTAAATCAAATTGGTGATCTCTCTCTTCAAATTTTTTAACCTCTTATTCGCCTTCTTTGGAAAAAAATTTTGTAATGGACAATATTCTGATTTATTGTTTCATCTATACTTTAAATTTCCTTTTAAACAACTTACCTGCTCAACTTATTTTTCAAATACGTGTATCAGCTTCTTTTAAATAACTGCTGTTATTCTCTACCATTAACTAAGTAAAATTTCAATTCCTTTTCAAGAGTATAAAAATATAACTTTTTCATTAACCTATACTAAGATCTAATATTTTATATCAGTTTAAATCATATGTAAAATTCTGTTTATATTTTGAAGTTCTCAAAATGATTCCTGATTTACCTAAACTCTAGAGAAAAAAAATCTTAGAGTTGGATACCTGAGGAAACTCCTGGAAGGCTCCCATTGTTTCCTGACTTCTTTCAGAGGAACCGCCAATCACAATCAAGGGCCTGAAATATTCATAATTTTAAAGGGGAATTACAAACAAGATCAACCTGGGAGTTCCAGTCAAGATGGCAGCAGAGTACGTAAACGCTGTGCTCATCTCCTCTCATGACCACATCAAAATTATAACTACAGAATCATCACTGAGAATCACCTGAAGTCTAGCTGAACAGAAGTCCTATAACTAATGATA
>NW_011888782.1:3727730-3752395 GCF_000151845.1 Pteropus vampyrus
ACACCATTGAAATCATATCACTTTAGGGTGAAACATGGTAACCTTGGTAAAACAATTATTAAAATATTTTTGAATTAGAAAAAAGAGGAAGATATGAGTCTTCCTGCAAGAAATAAGGTACCTATCATTTTCACATTGTATTTCACTAACCTCTTCATATTCTGCTCCTACTACATTAGGGCTAAGTCAAGCTGACTGCATACAGAAGCAAAGTTTGATTGCTGAGGACATTTTTGTATGGAAAAAAGAAGAGTTTTAAAATTTTTCTTAACAAGTAAATATGTCAACTGATCTTTGACAGAAAGTAATTCTGAAATGTAGTGTTTTGTCCAAATTTTTTAAATTGAACTGGAATGTTTTACCCTAGATGATGTCTAAGCTTAGGCACTCAAGGAAAACGTATCCTCATTCATTCGGTTGGCCATTTTACATTTAAAGTAATTTCTTAAGAACCTCAATTTAAGACAGCCTTTAAAAGAAATTGAAATAGAACAGACTTTTGTTTACCTGCCCGTCAGATACCCAACCGCAGAGGCAGCATAACAAGCCTACAAAGAAAAAACACTGGGTCTTAAGTACATTGGGATCCTTAAAGTAAGCACATGTATAATAATTTTACTATTTAGTAAGAGACAAGAACCTAATTATGAAGGAAGAAATGGAACACCTTCCATTTTAACAACTAATGTTTCACCTGTAGAGTTCAAATAATGGTTTAGATATCTAATCATTTTTAGTTTTTCAAGGAATTTGTCCATATCACCTAGCATATTCATAATATCCTCTTACGATTATGTAAATATCTTCAGGATCAATAGGAATGTCCTCTTTTTTATTTCTAACAGTGGTCATTTGTGTTTTTTCTCTTTTATTCTTCATCAGTTTTGCTAGAGATTTATTAAATTTATTAATCTTTTCAAAGAACCAATTTTTGGCTTTGTTGATTTTTCTCTAGTGTTCATTTGTTTCCTTTCATTGATTTCTGCTCTTGTATTTATTATTTTACTCCTTTCATTTTGGGTTGAACTTGGCTTCCTTTTTCTAGCTTCTTCAAATGTAAGTTCAGAGCACTGGTTTTTGATCTTTTTCACTAATAGATTCATTTGAAACTCTTCCAAGAACTGCTTTAGCTATAGTTTACAAGTTTGATATCTCATCTTTTCATTATAACTCAACTCAAAATATTCTCTATTTTGGAGGTGGTTCCATAGTGTAGCGGTTAGCACATCTGCTTTACACGCAGAAGATCCTGGGTTCTCACCCCAGGTGGAGCCACGGACTATGCCCCCAGTGCTCCAGGCCCCCTAGGCCCACCCGAGCGCCCCCAGACATGTGGGAGGAGACACCCGGCCTTCAAAGATCCAGCTCTTAAAGGGAAACAGCAACATCCATAAGTCAGGGGTGAAAGTGGCAGGGGTAATTAGAGGTGGGGGGGAAATATCCTCTATTTTGGGGGGGGGAATAATCTCTATTTTGATCTCTTCTTCAAGCCATTGGTTGATTAGGACCCACAGAGATGTTTCCTCTTTCATTCCTGACAATTTGTATTTTTCTTCTTTTATTCTTGATCAGTCTACCCTGAAGTTTATTGATTTATTAATCATTTCAAATATTTACATAGTAAAATGTTATTTAATGTCCAGGAGTTTGGGGGTTTTCTAGTTATCTTTCTGTTACTGGATTCTAGTTTATTTCCACATGGTCAGGTTACATATACTGTATGTTTTCAATCCTTGGAGATTTACTGAGATTTCCTTTATGACTTGTATATGGTTAGTTTTTATTTTTAAACTGTACTTCAGCTTATAACAGGAAGAGAGGAGGTGCTAAATTAAATACAAGATAACCTAGAGAAATGCAAAATGCTCTTCTTAAATAAATCCTTCTTAGTTTGGAACATCATCCTTTCTAGTATTATTTCTTCTCATTGTTTTAGAAGTAATAATAAATTGGGTATTGTCTAACCTCCATTCAACTTTATATGTGGTATACTAAACTTAAATAAACCCATATTAAGGACATAAGTGAAAAAAATTAAAAATAAATTTTTACGAATAATCTTAATTGGCACCAACACATGCCAAAGGTGCACAAAGGCACTGTACCTTTTCCATGTTGCTATTCTCCATTGGCCCTTTTCTCTCTTGCACAAAAGGCAAAGTTCACATAGGACAATAATAAGATAATTCAGTGACAATAAGATAATGCAAGAACACTTACTCAGAAACTGAGGAGTACTGCCCACTTATTAAAGCAGGGTAAGAAATGCTGCTGCAGAACTTAAAATAGAAAACAACATATAACAAAAATTATATTTCTCTGGTAACAGCTATCAAAAGTTGAAAAGGAACTGGTTTTGTGATCATAAAAAAATCTATTTCTCTACCAATTACCACCACTCACAGGCAGAATAGCATTTGTAGTTCTTAAAAGAGCATACTCTTAGGACCAAATTGTTTTGATTCAAGTCCCAGCTCCCTTAATTTTCACTGTGTAATTTTGGAAAGTTACCCTGTACTCCGGCTTCCTCATGTATAAAAGAAACATAATTCACAGCATTGCTGTAAGGATGAAATCAGTTAACTCATGTAAAACTCTCAGAATGGTGCCTGTACACAGTAAGCTCTCAATAGCAGTTAAAATTCTAATAGTCTGGAAAACTGGTCAATATATGTCTTGATTACTCTAAGGATCTGATGAAAGACAATCAAGTCACAACCAATTACACCTTTCTCTTTAGTACAAATATGCAATGAGATGCCAAAACTTCTGCTCCTCGAACAGCTTCCGAACCCGTTCTCACATTCTCTCTTAATCGTCCTGTCATTACCCTTAGTTCAGGCACTAGTTAAGTCTGAGGGGCATATACACTGGGAATCTCAAACTCATTATGTCCAAATTTGAACTCAGTACCTTTCCCCTTCAAATTGCTTCTTCCCTCTGTATTCCCAATCTGAGTCACTGGCATTATGATCCACCTAGTCATTCAAGCAAGGCCAAACCCATGAATTATCTTCAGAAGAGCCTGTTCTCTCTTTTTCGTAGCTAGTTAATGCCCATCATCCTTTAGGAAAGCTTAGGCATCATCTCCTCCAGGAAACCTTCTCTGAAGTCTTAGGCTGAGCAGGGTACCCTTTTCTGAGCTTCCACAGCACCCTGGATATATCTCTATCATGGAACTTATCACATTATAATAAAACTGTTTGTGTCTATCTCCACAGCTAGGTTCTAAGCCCCTCAAGGATAGGAACTGTCCTTCATCTCCATATCCAGTGTCCCACAAAGCACCTGGGACCTAAGGAGGCCCTCAACTAATTTTATGAGGACTGAAATAAAACTTCAAGCTGCCTTTCTGATTCATACTCTATATCACCACAAAAACCATCTTTCTAAAGTACAAATCTAATTATGTTGCCCACCTATTTATAAAAACTTTTACAGTCTCACCCAATGCCTATTGAAAAAATTCCACACTTCTTTTCCAGCTATAGATATCTCTACAACCTCCCTTTGGCCTATAAATCCAGTCTCACAGGCCACTATGCATTTAAGCTAGCTTACTGGAACAACATGAACAAATATTGCCTCTATAGGTAATCTTCTCTGTCCTATTCAAAGAGAACCAGTCATGCTTTATATGTACTGTCCCATATACATATGTCTATTTTGAGGTATTATACTCGATAAATTTTTGGTATGTCTTGTCCTCACCTTCCTAGACTGTGATCAACTTGAAGATCAAGACTAAACCTCATTCCTTCATATATTTCCCACAGGTTATGTAACACAGCACCTGATATATACTACGTACTCAATAAATATTTGCTGTATAAAGAAGAAACCAGTCATCCCGCCACTAGGAAAAACAGTAAAATATAATTCCCATTAAGAGGTCATCAGCTTCACCTTCTCACACAGATGAAACAGAATGTTGTTCCAACTAAGAAAAGTAGAAGGTAGAAGCAACACAAACTCAAGATCCATTAGTTTTAAGATTAAAAAAAAATTTCTCAAATCTCATAGATAAGGAATGTTATTCATTAAAGAAAATGTAGTAAGCATCTACATCATGCAGAAACCCTAAACAAGCCAGGCACTGTGGAGACTTGAGAAATGAACCACAATTCCTGCTCTCCAGGAGCTCACATCTGATGGCAAAGAAAGGGCATCACTTAAGGAGGTCAAGGCAGCTGTCTGGGCCAGAAGTGGCAAAAGCCTCAATTACAATTTAAGCCAGTATTGCTGAGAAAAGGGTGAGGCTAGGTTAACAGAGGAAGAACTGAGACTGGTTTGACAAAATAGCTTATCTTCCTTTCTCATGCTTCCAAATAAGCCTCTAAAAAAGGTGGCAGCATTTTTTGGGACACCTGGGTTCCAATCATGGCATTATCACTTGTGATATCTGTCACCTTGTAGGGCCACCCACTATATGAGACTTGGTCTTCACTCAGTCATCTCCCAGGTACTCCCTGAGTACCCATCCTGTGCAGGAACCACCTAGGGGATACAGATGTGTCAAGAAGAAATAATATCCCTGTCCTCATGGACTGGAGCTGACAGCCTAATAGGGAAGTCTGACCAGGCAAATAATACACAGAAATAAACATATAATAGGTAGTTATGAGAGAGAAGGACATGGGGCCCCCATTCAGACCTGGAAACTATCCCAATTCTGATACTCTACACCTGGCAGAGCACAACTGTGTAGTGTTAAGAACATGGACTCCAGACTCAGAATACCTGGGTTCAAATCCTGAGTCTGACAATAACAGCTGTCACCTCTAACAAGTTACTTAACTTCTGTCTCACTTTTCTCATGTCAACTAATATTAATAGTTCCTGCCTCATATGATTGTTGTGATTGTTATGTGTAAAGTATTAGGATACTGGTAAGCACTAAATGTCTGCAATGAATGTTTCTCATTTATTAGTCATTAACAATAATGCGTTCGGCTCCCAGGGTCCATACTTACCGCTTGCTCATTCCTCATCCCGATGTATCTGATGCCCAGTCGCTGGGCCGCAAAGGCGATTTCGAACACTGGGATGCCTACGATGCCAAACATGAACTCCACATTCTGGGGACCAAGAACAAAGGAATAAATGCCCGTGTCCCCGCCACACCTTTCCGTCCCAGAAGCTAAAAGGAAAATCTCACGCCAACCTCCCTATCTCCCACTTCCAACGCTCTCCGCGTCTCCAAGATAACACCTCGGCCCCCGCAGGCTCCCCTAGGATCCTTTTACTGCAGGGAGGTCATTCATACTTGCGTTTTCAGGGCCTGCGCGATAACTGTAGCACCAGACACCTTCTCCTCACTGGTGTCACTGCGCTCTGCGAAGTTACTTTCCGACATTTTCCACTCTCGCAGTCGGCAGCAAGCTGACACGGGGTCACCTTGCAACCCCATGTCAAAGTGGGTTGCAAGCACCAATTGTGGGGGCCCCCTTCCTCCGACTGACAGGAAGAAGGCAACCCACCGCTTTAAACAGCCGGAAGGAAGGCGGGACTAAAACCAGCCCACGCTCCGGGAGAGGTGAGAATGTAAACACACTCTCTCCAATCAGAACCGCGCCGCGTTGCACACTGTTCCGTTCGTGGGATCAGTGTCAGGAGTCGGGGCCAGCAAGAGACCGTGGCCTGTACCCAGCAGGTAAGAAGGCGAACCTCAGAGGCCTCTCGCCATTTCGGGCCCCGCATGGTCGTTGCGGGAGGAGGTCTAGGAGAAGGGGCGGAAGGGGGCGTGGCGCGCTCCTGGCCCTGCCCTGGCCCGGGCCGCTCTGGGGCTGCAGGCCAGCGCCGCCAAGGCTGCAGGAGCAGGGCCGGGCTGCATGGCTCCTCGCGCTGGGCAAAGTCATTGAGTCGCGCCATACTTCTGCCTCCCCTGTGTTGTAGCTGTTACACGCTTTTTAATTTATGCTTTCATAACTTTGTGGCTCTACAACCCATGAAGCATAGTAACACACAGATGTACGTTCATTTAATCCGGAGGCGAATGTGCACTCTTTAATTCCATATTATAGATAAGGACATCTAGTTTCCAAGCAAGAAGTAAATTAACATTTCCAGAGCTGTTGGACCCAGACCATGCTTCAGAATCCCAATCTTGTACTCTATTCGCTGTTCAACCCTTTGGCTACAGAAGATAAGAATGGCTTCTTGAACGTAGTTACTTTTGACCATGTTTCTTCTAACCCTCGCCTAAACTCACATTACTCTCTTATCTTTCCAAAGTCAGAAAATGTGGCTTTTCATAATTTTTAGGTTCAGTCCCTATATACAGCAGCCCCTGCCTGCGGCTTATAACCTTTTAAAACACATTTTTTTAATGAAACAGATGCTTTCGATGTGCGATTTCTGAGGCTAAGACCCCAGGCTCATTAGACCATCTGCTCAATAACAAAATCTCCAACATAACAAAAAATGGAACTTTAAATATTTGAGGATTTGGAGTGTTTTAAAGCAAAGACCAGTAATACACCTCGATAAAGAGACAAAATGAGAGGGGAGTGTGTCATGGGTAGTGAAATGAATGAAAAGCATCGGAAGTGAAAGGATTTCTGAACCCAGAAATTTTCAGATTACAGACCCGGGCCCTTCTAAAAGGTCTTCCTCTCCAGATATCAAGCCCTAACTCTCACCTCAAGTAGAGGAGAGGGAAATGCGAGCCCCACTGGATATGGGGATGTAGTCTAAGGGTAGTCCACCTAAGAGGGAGATTTCTTTGAAGTCTCAGAGTTCATCTAAAAAATAAATACAGATTTTATGTTCTCCAGAAGGCACTGTGGAGACTTGAGAAATGAACCACAATTCCTGCTCTCCAGGAGCTCACATCTGATGGCAAAGAAAGGGCATCACTTAAGGAGGTCAAGGCAGCTGTCTGGGCCAGAAGTGGCAAAAGCCTCAATTACAATTTAAGCCAGTATTGCTGAGAAAAGGGTGAGGCTAGGTTAACAGAGGAAGAACTGAGACTGGTTTGACAAAATAGCTTATCTTCCTTTCTCATGCTTCCAAATAAGCCTCTAAAAAAGGTGGCAGCATTTTTTGGGACACCTGGGTTCCAATCATGGCATTATCACTTGTGATATCTGTCACCTTGTAGGGCGACCCACTATATGAGACTTGGTCTTCACTCAGTCATCTCCCAGGTACTCCCTGAGTACCCATCCTGTGCAGGAACCACCTAGGGGATACAGATGTGTCAAGAAGAAATAATAGCCCTGTCCTCATGGACTGGAGCTGACAGCCTAATAGGGAAGTCTGACCAGGCAAATAATACACAGAAATAAACATATAATAGGTAGTTATGAGAGAGAAGGACATGGGGCCCCCATTCAGACCTGGAAACTATCCCAATTCTGATACTCTACACCTGGCAGAGCACAACTGTGTAGTGTTAAGAACATGGACTCCAGACTCAGAATACCTGGGTTCAAATCCTGAGTCTGACAATAACAGCTGTCACCTCTAACAAGTTACTTAACTTCTGTCTCACTTTTCTCATGTCAACTAATATTAATAGTTCCTGCCTCATATGATTGTTGTGATTGTTATGTGTAAAGTATTAGGATACTGGTAAGCACTAAATGTCTGCAATGAATGTTTCTCATTTATTAGTCATTAACAATAATGCGTTCGGCTCCCAGGGTCCATACTTACCGCTTGCTCATTCCTCATCCCGATGTATCTGATGCCCAGTCGCTGGGCCGCAAAGGCGATTTCGAACACTGGGATGCCTACGATGCCAAACATGAACTCCACATTCTGGGGACCAAGAACAAAGGAATAAATGCCCGTGTCCCCGCCACACCTTTCCGTCCCAGAAGCTAAAAGGAAAATCTCACGCCAACCTCCCTATCTCCCACTTCCAACGCTCTCCGCGTCTCCAAGATAACACCTCGGCCCCCGCAGGCTCCCCTAGGATCCTTTTACTGCAGGGAGGTCATTCATACTTGCGTTTTCAGGGCCTGCGCGATAACTGTAGCACCAGACACCTTCTCCTCACTGGTGTCACTGCGCTCTGCGAAGTTACTTTCCGACATTTTCCACTCTCGCAGTCGGCAGCAAGCTGACACGGGGTCACCTTGCAACCCCATGTCAAAGTGGGTTGCAAGCACCAATTGTGGGGGCCCCCTTCCTCCGACTGACAGGAAGAAGGCAACCCACCGCTTTAAACAGCCGGAAGGAAGGCGGGACTAAAACCAGCCCACGCTCCGGGAGAGGTGAGAATGTAAACACACTCTCTCCAATCAGAACCGCGCCGTGTTGCACACTGTTCCGTTCGTGGGATCAGTGTCAGGAGTCGGGGGCCAGCAAGAGACCGTGGCCTGTGTCCAGCAGGTAAGAAGGCGAACCTCAGAGGCCTCTCGCCATTTCGGGCCCCGCATAGTCGTTGCGGGAGGAGGTCTAGGAGAAGGGGCGGAAGGGGGCGTGGCGCGCTCCTGGCCCTGCCCTGGCCCGGGCCGCTCTGGGGCTGCAGGCCAGCGCCGCCAAGGCTGCAGGAGCAGGGCCGGGCTGCATGGCTCCTCGCGCTGGGCAAAGTCATTGAGTCGCGCCATACTTCTGCCTCCCCCGTGTTGTAGCTATTACACGCTTTTTAATTTATGCTTTCATAACTTTGTGGCTCTACGACCCATGAAGCATAGTAACACACAGATGTACGTTCATTTAATCCGGAGGCGAATGTGCACTCTTTAATTCCATATTATAGATAAGGACATCTAGTTTCCAAGCAAGAAGTAAATTAACATTTCCAGAGCTGTTGGACCCAGACCATGCTTCAGAATCCCAATCTTGTACTCTATTCGCTGTTCAACCCTTTGGCTACAGAAGATAAGAATGGCTTCTTGAACGTAGTTACTTTTGACCATGTTTCTTCTAACCCTCGCCTAAACTCACATTACTCTCTTATCTTTCCAAAGTCAGAAAATGTGGCTTTTCATAATTTTTAGGTTCATACAGCAGCCCCTGCCTGCGGCTTATAACCTTTTAAAACACATTTTTTTAATGAAACAGATGCTTTCGATGTGCGATTTCTGAGGCTAAAACCCCAGGCTCATTAGACCATCTGCTCAATAACAAAATCTCCAATCATAACAAAAAATGGAACTTTAAATATTTGAGGATTTGGAGTGTTTTAAAGCAAAGACCAGTAATACACCTCGATAAAGAGACAAAAAGAGAGGGGAGTGTGTCATGGGTAGTGAAATGAATGAAAAGCATCGGAAGTGAAAGGATTTCTGAACCCAGAAATTTTCAGATTACAGACCCGGGCCCTTCTAAAAGGTCTTCCTCTCCAGATATCAAGCCCTAACTCTCACCTCAAGTAGAGGAGAGGGAAATGCTAGCCCCACTGGACATGGGGATGTAGTCTAAGGGTAGTCCACCTAAGAGGGAGATTTCTTTGAAGTCTCAGAGTTCATCTAAAAAATAAATACAGATTTTATGTTCTCCAGAATGTATCCATATTTTACTAGAAAATGATCCTTTTATTTAGGTGAAATAAAGGTACAATTAAATGTACAGATCTTAAATGTTAGATGAGTTTTGACAATTGTATATACCTATGTAACCACCGCTCAAAATCAAAATGACATTTTAAACTATTTACCTGTCAAGTAAAACTGACATTTCAGAAAGATGCAAAATGTCCTTTATGTGGCTTTGAATGACTCTTGTCCTTGTTTAAGAAGCGTTAAAATAAAAAACAGAGACCAGCCTTGAAAATTCCCTGAGCAAACAAAAGCAGTTAGTCACACAAAGTTTAATTAAGCTTATTTTGCAAGAATAACTGACCTATCTTTCTTGCTTATGCCTCTGGAAATCATAAGCAAAACTTGAACTGTTTCCCAAAGTTGATATGAAGTAACCACTGAAAATTCTAATAGTATAACCAGTCACTGTGAAGAATAAATAACCATTGCTTTCTCACTGTATAAGCTGCTTTATAGCATGCCCTTGAGCCTCATTCTGTGTTTTGGTTTGATTGCCAAAATTGTTGGTTTGCAGACTGTCTTCTTGGTGTGTGCACAATAAATTTTTACTACTTATTATTTCAATGATTCATTCGTTATACTTAACGTATTTCTTAACTTTTGACAGAAGCGTGGACCCCATCCCTTCTGTTATGTAGTAGTTTATATTCAGTACCTATGTGACAGTCTCTACCCCTATTGCATCAGAATCACTTGGAAAGATTTTAAAAATAGAGTTACTTGGGCCCTGCCCCATATCTTCTGCATCAGCATCTTAGGACAAGTCAGGCACCTGTTTTTTTTCAAAGCTGCCACCTAATTTTGATTCGCAGCCTGACTTAAGAAGCACTTACGTATGATTGTTACCAAAGTAAAACCATTGATTAATTTGGATTTACAAGTTCAAGATCTGTTTGACATTGGCAGAACAGACTGTAGTTATTCAGTTAATGGGACCTTGTGTCCACTTCTGTGTCAAAAGAATTGCTGACAGAATCACTCAGTGGAAAGTGTAGTGGACTCTGAACTGTGAATTGGAATAAATCTGCTGAATTCAGATTAACTTGTTTTGCAAAAGGGTAATTTCTCAACAGACTGGATTCTGCCTTTTGGCAAAGGGAAAAGTCAGACTTTATAATCGCTTTCACCTCTATACCTTTCAGTCCAGGGTACAACATTCCAACTCTTTGATAGGGTATGATGATTCAGCAGAAGTGAGGAGAGTCCTCATCCACAGTATTGGCAGGCACTGGAAGCACTTCCTTCTAATCTAACTGTAATTACAAGATTTCAGGGTTCTTTTGTAATTTATCCAAGGCCCTTTGTGCAAACTTTGTAAAGATTAACCACATTCTTTATTACTTTGGTTGGTAATTTAATTTTGTTGGGTATTTTATTGGGATTTTATTTGGTTTTGTTTATTAATTAATTTATTGGTGGACATAGGTCAAGGGAGGAATAGGTTTAATTTTTTTAAAAGCAAAGGCCAAAGTAATGCTAACATGCTCTGCAAAGAGCAGAGCCAGTCATCAAACAGTTTTCATACCAATTATTCTATTTGTGAGTGCTGGAACTGAGATTATAAAACGGTTATTTGGCAGCTTTCTTCCCTCTGGGTGGAGAGAATATCCAGGCAACCACATAATTTAGTAAAAGTTGCAAATATCATGCCTGGAGAAAATATACTCTTTAAAGATTTATAACAGTGAGCTCCTGCAGGTGGTAACTCTTTAGCCCTCCAAAATTACGTCTTAATTTCAGTGAATTAAGAAGGACACTCAAAATCTTTGTGATTGTTTAAAAGCATAACCCAGGCTAAGCCTTTGAGAAATATTCTCACAAATATTTTATCAAAATGTGAAGTGTTCAGTTATCAAAAGAAGAAATGAATTCGGGGTTTTGTGATCCATTATAGAATGGCTGAAATAAAAGAAGGCTGAAATGAAATATCTTAAATACAAACAAAAAGCAAGCAACAATAACAAAACAAGAAATCTATGTAGAACACTTTTTTAGAACAAACATTGAAAACCGTACAGCAGGAAATGAGCTATAGAAAATATATCAACATAAACAGAGCAGGAAATAATATAACAAAGTAGTTCTTTGAATAAAACAATTTAAGTTGATTTTGATTGCTTCTCATTAAAATATTTATGGACCGCAAAGTACCAAAGCTTAGACATAGGCTCGAAGCAAAACCAGTTGAAAAGCAACTTTATTATTAAACTGTCAGGGATAGATTTAATGCCTGGTACCAGTGGACAGACACTGGGAGTTTTTCCCAGTGACTGTCTAACCTAGAGAAAAGCTGGATTCCAGCCACTGCCTTGGGCTGGCAAGCCCTGTATTTTTACTATGCGTTTTGATCCCAATGAGACCCAGAAGTGGAGGGGGGAGCACTGCAGGGAAGCAGGGTGCAGAAACTAAAGGAACATTGTTTCCCAGTTTTAGCTTTGTCTTCATCCATTGTGTTGTTTTTTTTTTTTAAAGCAAATTTATAGTAGTTTGACATCGACAATGTGTAAAATGTATTAAGAAATGGTGACAATTGTTATGTCATGCTATGAGGACGTAAGAGATCTCAAATGGCTTAGAAATTATAGTCCAGCATTTCTCAATATGGCAGAACTCCACACTTGGGGGTAGCCCAGGGGTGGGGGGCGGGGGTGATATCAGTCTTTACATGTTTTCTGTTTTTGTTTCTTCTGTTTTGCCATTAACTTTCATTACATCCGCCTCCTTTAGCTTTTTAAATTGTAATTTACTGTTTTGTTTTGCATTTAATCCATTATTTGTCAGCAAAACAAAGAATGAGCTCTTGGCAGAATCTCTGATTCCTAGGGTTAAGACTCGAACTGGGGTGTAAGCCAGGTTAGAGACATCTTCATGATGAACTCAAGCCTTTAAACTTCTTTCTGCATCATTAGCTATGAGTTTTTCTTTGGAGTTTAGCTGTGATTTATTGTTTTTTTTCACTTTTTATATGTACTTAACATTTATGACATTTTTGAGATGCATGAATAGGAAAAGAAATTAATACACACCCATGTACTCAGCCCCTAGCTTAAGAAACATATTACAACTACAGTGGAATTCACTATGTGTCCCTCCCACATTGTATCTCCTTCCCTAAGCCATAGGGGCAACCACCATAGTGAATTTGGTGTTTATAATTCCCTCATCCTCCATTCTGTAGGTGATCGGCATTTAGGTTTGTTTATCTTTTCACAGTCATAAACAGTTTTCTATGACCATTCTCGCATGTCTCCTTGTATATATGTGTGAGTTTTTTATGTATCAGGGGGAGGGGAGAATCATCATCAGTTTTACTAGATATTGCCAAATTGGTCTCCAAAGTTATTGTACCAATTTATACTACCACTATCTATCTATCTATCTATCTATCTGTCTGTCTGTCTGTCTGTCTGTCCGTCCGTCCGTCCGTCCGTCCGTCAGTCCATTCATCCATCCATCCATCCATCTATCCATCCATCCATCCATCCATCTATCCATCCATCCATCCATCTATCCATCTGTCTATCTGAACTCCCCTTTCTCTACATCCTCAGTTGTAGATTTAACATTTTTTGCCAATCCGATGGATATCAAATGACTTCTCATTTCCAATTCCCTGACTACTAATAAAGATATATGTGTATCAGTAATGATATAGCTATGTATAGATATGCCATCTAGATTTCTTCTTCTGTGAATTACCTGTTTATAACTTTTCCCCATTTTTTTTATTGGATTGTTTATCCTTTTCTTATTTATTTGTGGATGTTCTTTATATAACCCGAATACATAGTCTCTGTGTTTTAACTTTGTTTAAAGTTACTTTTGAGGTGCAAAGTTGTGTTTTTTGGTGTACGGTCACATTTGACAATTCTCGTCCTGTGTGTTTTATACTTTTTGTATCTTGCTTAAGAAAACTTTCCCTAACCTGGAGTTATGGAGATTTTCTTCTGTATTTTCATCAAAAAAATTTAGTTTTTTGTATTTAATTCTCTAGCATACCTAAAATTGATTTTTATATATGATGGGAGGTAGCAATCCAGGGGATTTTTTTCTTCCATATAATATCTATATCACTTAGATTTGCTTTGTAATTAACCATGCTAAAACTCAGTGACTTAAAACAACTATCATTTATTTAATTTATAATCCTGTGAGGCTGTGCTGAGCTGGGCTCCTTCATGTCTCTATGTTCAGTTACTGTCAGCTAGGTCACTCTGCCAGTGTTGTGGCGGGCATATTGCTGCTGAGCTATGAATGCATATCTCATCATTCAAGCCTGCCCGTGTTATCAGAGCAGAGGCCTGTCTGCCTGCACATGTCTGAAGTCCAATGAGATACGTACAGGTTTTGCAGCAAAGAAAGTAAAGGTTTATTTTAGAGAATTGCAAGTTCCAGAGACACAGGTGAGCTCAAACACCTGGCTCCCTCAGGTTTCTCGAGGGGAAAGATTATATAGGGGAAAAATCATTAGTTATGGAAACTAAGGGAGTCGGGGTCAGGGTGCTGCTCATTGGAGCTAGGGTAGTTGATCGTCATGTCCATTTCTAAAATCAGCCACGGTGTCCCCTACCTGTCCCCTCTGATCCCTTGGTTGGTGGGGCTGTTCCACTTGGGTGGGCCTGGGGCTGAAACACACTAAAACCAAGATGTTATCCTTAGTTTAACCAAAACTTATTGTCCTCATGATCATAGACCTGGGCTTTATTCTTAAAAGATTTGACATTGGCTGAAACGTTATGTCCTAAGGCTTAATGATTAGAGGAGTAGGCCTACAAAAGTAAAGATTAGGGTGAGACCAGCAAGCGAGTCCCAGTGCTATTATAACTAGGCAAAGCCTGTTCGAATCAGAGTAAAAGCTATCTAAAGAAATGTAGTTTGTGTGCGCTTACACCGGGGCTTCTTCATGATGGCAGCAGGTTGTGAAAGGGGACAAACCCCATTTTGGAAGCCTTTATGTGTCATGTTTGCTAACAGCCCATTTGCCAAAGCAAGTTAACATGATTTAGTTCAGACTCTGAGTGGAATGGCATTAAAGTCACATGATAAGGGAACATGAATACGGAGAGAGGAATAATGCTGCAATTTTTATAGTTAATTTAGCAGAACATCCTTTGTCTAAGCACCATTTATAGTTCATTCTTATCCCAGTGATCTTTAATGACATATATCAAGTTTCCATATATGTGTGGTCTGTATCTAGACTCTGTTCCTTTCCTTTCCCAACACAAATACTATAATACCTTAGTTTCTATATTTTTAAAATAAGTCTTTATGTCGGTAGGACAAATCCTACTTTGTTCTTTTGAAACCGTCTTATCATGATTAGTTTCCTATTGCTGCTGTAGCAAATTACTACAGACTTAATGGCTTAAAACAACATAACCTTATTATCTTACAGTTCTAAAGTTCAGATGTCTGAAATAGGCTTCACTGGGATAATATCAAGGTGTTCGCAGGACTGCATTGTTTTCTGGAGATTTTAGGAGAGAATCCATGCCTGTTCCTTCCACCTTCTAGTGGCTTCCTGCATTCTTAGCTCCATTTTCAAAGTAAGTAGTCTTGGGCTATGTCCTTTCATGCTGTCATCCATCTGATTCTCAGTCTTCTGTTTCCCTCTTCCACTTGTAAAGATACTGGTGATTACATTGAGTTTACCTGGATAATCCAGGATACTCCCCAGTCTCACAGTTAGCAGACTAGCAACCTTAATTCCCCTTTGTCTTGTAACCTAACATTTTCACAGGTTCTGGAGATTAGGATCTTTGAGGGGACTTTATTCTACCTTCTAGATCTATTCTTGGCCTTTTTTCTTTCATATATATTATAGAATCCATTTATCAAGTTCCATGAAATACTCATTGGGTTTTTGATTGGAATTACATTGAATTTATAGATTAATTTGGATAGAAAAATACCTTTATATTGAGTGTATCTTGCTATATGCATAATACATCTCTCCATTTATTTTGTTCTTCATTAATGTCTTTTTAAAAAAATTTTTAATTATATTTGTTTCTAAGTACCTTTTTATTTATTTATTTGCATTTTCTAGTTTTTTGGGGGGCCAATGTATTACAGTGCAATTAATTTTCATACGTTTGTCTTAAATCTAACTAGTATGCTTTTTTATTAATTATAATAATTTGCTTATAGATTCTCTTGGGTTTCTTTGTAGATAATCATATCATTGAAAATAAAAATTTTGTTTCTTTTTCTTTTTTTATATCTTTTATATTATTTTTAGGTCTTAGCACTAGCTAAGACTTCCAGTACAATATAGTTAAGAAGCTCTGAAAAGTGTCAATTTTGTTTCATTTAATCTGTTAATGTGATGAATTCAGTTGATATGCTTTCTCATATTAAATGATTCATCATTCTTATGATAAACCTAACTTGGTAATGACGACTTCCTTCTTATATATTACTTTATTCATTTTGCTATTATTTTTATTTAGGCTTTCTTCATTTGTATTTATGAACAAGAGTCAATCATTATTTTCCTTTCTTGAACTATCCTTATCTAGCTTGGGTATCAAAGTTAACTTTTAAAAAAATTTTGGAGCTATTTGTATAAAATATGTATGTATAAATATGTCTGTATTAAAAAAAAAAGATACAGTATGTATCTTTTCCTTAAATGTTTGAGAGAATTCCCCTGAAAAATAGACCAGGATTAGTGCTTTAGAGGGAGGCTTTGGTAATTTAATTCATCTTCAGTAACTAGTCTGCTTTATTTTTCTATCTTTTTTGGACTTGGTTTTGGTAAATTTTATTGTCCTAGGAAATTATGCAATTTATCCATATATCCATTCAGCATACATGTGTTCCAGAGCATCCAATATTCTTTCTTGGAAAAAAAAATTCAACACATGGAACACATGTATGAAATCTCTGTTGCAATCATAGTTATGTTTCTTTTTAAGTTTTTCTTTATGTTCATGTATGTGTTTAGTGCTTTTGTTCTTGATCAGTCTTGATGGAGGTTTGTTTATCTCATTAGTCTTTTCAGTTTTAGATCCAAGGCTTCTTGGCGTAATGGCCAGTTCCAGATCTGAGGTAGAAAATGTACAAGATAAGCTTGGGACATCTTTTAATGTCAGATTACAAAGAAGCTATCAGAAACTACTAGAGTTATGTCAAGAGGAATCAAGAGTCAACTTGAAGAGGCTACCACTTGCTAAGGATGGGATCGTTTGAGTTTCAATAATGATAATAATTGCAATAGAGAGAAACTCATCAAATATCTTTAAATCCATGAGTTCATAGTAGTATTTTTAAAAATTGATCACCTTCAGAGAATAATAGAGAACCAATTCATTATCTTGAAAAGTGATTTTAAAAAGAATAGAAGAGAGAATCTAGCATTTATCCTGCCATTCCTATATGAACTGTACCCCTTGATAACTAAATAGTAGATAAAATCTTTATAAAAAGTATTCTGATTAATAAGTAAAAATGTAATGATAGAATACCAGCATTTCACAACTCCCAGTGTATAGATAAAGGCATTAAACATCAGTGTTTCGTGCTAAGACCATGAAAAGAGAGTCAGACATATGCTTCATGATGAAAGAACACACTACCACTCATAGTCTTCCCAAAGGGATGAATCTGAGTCTGATCCAGTCTCTGGATCCAACGGCTAATTTGTAAGAAATACCAAGGAAAGAGAAAGTTTGAACCTCACCATGCATGTGCAATACACAAAATTCATTCTATTGGAAAATCTACAGGTCAAATGACAAGGCTACTTCAACAGGTTGATTTTACAGAAATAAAAGGAATGGAAAAGGAAACTATAGATTAAAAGAGTTTTAAAAGATATATCAATTTTTTTAAACTGAGAAGATTGAACTGTAATGCTTAGGGGTACACACTGGGTGATGAAGCTTTTCCTTTCTTAAAGGAAGTAATAACTATAAGTCAGGGTAATGGTTACTTGGCCACTTATGAGTAGAGCTGCCAGATTTAGAAAAACAAAACAGTACACCCAGGACTCCCAGTTAAATTTGAATTTCAGATAAACAGTGAGTAATTTTTTAGTGTATATCCCAGCATACTTGTTTACCCAGAATTCAAATCTAAATGGGCCCTGTGTTTTATCTGGCAAAATGTTGATTTTTTTCAGGATAGTAATGCTGCTTACTTCTCAGCCTGCCTTATTGCTAGCAGTGGTCATAAGTCCCCGCGTGGGCCAAAGCAGTGTAAATTAAGCCAGTGAGCAGGGTTTGGGGAAAAGTGGAATAAATGGGCAGATACCCCCTCCCCCTTCCTCCACACAGCATGGGATTGGAATTGTAGCAGTCCTCTTGCAACCTCAAGGTGACTGAAGACAGAAGCCCCATGCTGAGGACAGAAGGGCACAAAGAGAGAAGGACCTTAGGTTGTTGGTAAAGTAATATCTTGGAGCTCCTACCTTTGTCAGGTTTTGTTATCAGAACTTTATCACTTGATAAGAAAAACTTTTCTTCTTTTACTATGTTCTGGAACACTAAGTAGCACTGGGATTATCTGCTCCTTTATATAAAGTTAGTAAGAATTCCTCTGGAAACTCTCTGGGACTGTTTTGAGAGTGGAGGATTGGAACATTTGTTATTTTTTCTGTTATTTTTAGTTTGGTTCAGTTTTCTCTCTTACCTGAAGTAAGTTTTGGTAAAAATGCCTTTTCCCAGGAAATTATCCATTTTATCTCAGTTTTCAAGTTTATCAGCACAGAATGGAATAGATTGTTCATTATTATTTTAACCTCTGCATTTGTAGATATTTTCACATTATTATCTACTTTGTATATGTTCCTTTTTCTTAATTAGTTTAGCTATTGATTTATCTATGTAACCATTTTTTCTGCTCAAGGAACAACCTCTTGGACTTATTTATTCCGTCAGTTTTCTATTTCCTAATTTGTTAATTTGCACTTTTATTTCCTTCCTTCTGCTTTCCTGTGTACTATACTACTCTACCTCCCATCGCCACCCACCTTTTGTTAGTTTTATAATTCCTACGTTGTCAAGAGTTTATAACATTTGCATTTTTGTTCTGTAAACATGATCCTCATATTTATTTCATATTTAAGACTCATTGTCAGTTCTTTTGTCACAATTTTTCTGTTCACCTCTTGGTCAACAGAAGTTTATCCTCTGAATTTTTTTTTCTAGAAATGCTGGTGAGAATAATATTTCTTGAGTTCTTGCATATTCAAATCTGTTATCTCTTACTTTTATACCTCAACCACAGTTCGGCACAGTATAAAATTCCTGGTTCATATTTTCTTTTCTAAAAGGACTCTACGAGTTTTTACTAGCATCGATGTTACCATGGTAAAGTCTGAGGACAGCCTGAGTTTTTGCCCTTATAAATGCCCTTGACCTTTTTATTTGGCTTCCCAAATGATTCTTATTTTACTTTTAAAAATCAGGAATTTTACTAGGCTATGTTCTGGTGTTGACATTCCTTTCTGTCCCGAATTTTGGTGTGTCCTTTCAATCAGAAATTCAGATCTGCTTTTATTTCTGGAAAGTTTTTTTCAATTATATCTAAATATTCTACCTGTTCCATTATGTATTATCTATTGTTATATAACAGATTACCTTACCACACATTTAGCAGTTTAAAATAAGACGCATTTATTATCTCACAGTTTGTGTGGGTCAGAAGTCTGAGCATAGCTTAACTGAATCCTTTGCTCAGGATCTCACAAATCTAGAGTGAAGACACCAACTGGGCCCACAGTCTCTTCTGAGGCTGAGTCCTTTCTTGAGCTCAATTGCTTATTGGAATAATAATTTCCTTGCAGCTGTAGAGTTCCTGGTGTCTTGATTCTTCAAGGATCGCAGGAGAGCGTGTCTATAGAGCATCCATCAACTACTCCTGTTTTATTCTTTTAAAATTAGGAACTTTATTTAAACAAATGAAAACCAGTAACAGTCTGGTTCTACAGAGATGTTTCTGTCAAGGCCAGGATAAGCACCGAATCCTTTAACTGACCTGGATCAAATTGTTTGGGGGAGGTTCCCCCACTCCCCACCCCACCCCTTAGTTTAAGCATTTAAATACGTTGTTGCTCGTTTTCACTATATGTGGTGGAAACACTTTGAAATCCGCATACATTCTATTGGTCCTATTGGAGAGGCACCTGGGAAATAAAGGCGATGTCTTTCTTCAATGCGAGGGAAAGGTAGGAGTGAAAATATCCGTTTTACATGCCCTTATCCTCTAGCTCAGTGGTTCTCCGGGTGTGACCCCAGGCCAGGAGAATCAGCATCACCAGGCCAGGAGAATTCATTAGAAAATACATATTCTCAGGCCCTACCCCAGACCTGCTGCATTAAAACTTCCGATCATGGGGGTCCAGGGATCTGTGTCTTCAAACCCTGCAGGTCACTCAACACCATGCCCACATTTGAGAAACTCCTGCTCTTGTCACACCAGAATGTCCCTTGGGAGCACTACTTTGTATTTCTGTTTGATTTTGCCTCAGCCGAGGATTCCACAGTGGTCTTTGAAGGTTTGACTGATAAATTACCCCAGTTCAACATGTTTTGGGAGGACTAGACCAGGAGCCAGGAGACCTGATTTTTAGCCTAATCTCACCACTGGAATATTCCCTCACCACAAAGATAGAATTTTACCATCTGCTTTCACCGCTTTATGTGACAAGGGGGAAAAAAAATGAAATAATGGATGTTAAAATAGCTTGAAAATGTTAACATGTAATATGTAAAATGCAATGTGGCATCAATATAAAAGTTTGTCCCTATATATCCCTTAACTCAGCCAGATTTCCCCATGCACAGTGTGGAGGGACTGCGTCACCTTGCACTCCAGTCACATCCTCAGAGTGCAGGATTATAAGATAAGTAACCACAACATTTAAAACTGGTGAATATAGAAGATGCAGTAGGCAAATAAAAAACAGCTTTCATGAGACCCCTATCTTGGAAAATAAAATGGTTGTTTTGTTGTGGTTGTTGTTGCTGCTGTTTTTTCCAGTGTAAAAAAGATAGACGAAGTGTTAGAAAGAGAAAGGAGAAGTAAGGGATTTACTGCATAGGAACCACTCTGCTATTGTGGTACTTGGAGCTAATCCCCACTTGAGCTAACGATACTCATCTTGTCCACCGGGTGGCAGTAGCAAACCTGTAGAATCAGTCTCAACTGAGAATTTTTTCTGCACAAAGTGAGGAACAGCCTTCTTGCATTACTTCCGTGGGCATTGCAGGGAGAAGTTTTATTTTACTTAAATTATGAAGATAATATCCCATTTGAGGAAAAGACCTATATTTAGGTTCAAGTGTCACGATCCCTTGATTGCTCATTTAGTGCTCTAAGATAAATTATTTTAGTCAGCAGAGCAGAAGTAGGCCCTAAGTGAAGGACTGGTCTAGAGTTACCCTTCTGTATGTCACTCTCTTTATTTTTGCAGATTAATAGCTGTAATTTTTTAAAAGGTGAAATCACAACTTGCCAGTTCAATTCAAAGGAGTTGGTAACTTACACTATTCACACTATCCTTTGTGAATTCAGCCTTGAATTTTGACGTCATCAGTTGCCACTCACAATTGTTTACACTTGACATTTCCCACTGAGACATCGAAAAGTCTTGGTGGTAGATGGGTTTGCAGAAAGCTGTTCAAGCTAAAATCATCGTGGGGCTTCTCATTTCAGAGGCCAGTCATGGATAAGCTACCTGCTAGCATCATCAGAGGGGAGAAACAGACAAGAAGAGGCTTTCTAGGAAATAAAAGGCCTCTTTTAGGATTTCTTTAAATTCAAATTATGTAAATTTGACAGATGTAGACATTATTTCTCTATGTAAAAGGATTTAGACACGGGAATCACAAAATGTAAAAGAATAGGTTTAAAACTATTTGGAAGTTTACAGTGTTTTTCTTGGCATTCTGTCAGATATACATAGAAATGCATGCTCGGCTGGTTTCTAATGACGTAGCAGGTCCCTCGGCTTCGTTCCACAGGATGTGACATTTCCTCTGCTGATTTTTCCTGCCTCCTTTTCCAATCGTGGGACAGTTATTCTCCCTGACAAGTAAAGAGTGACAAGTTCTTTATTAACAAGATCAATAGGTCTCTCTATATATTTTTAAATGTACATACCCACCTCTGAAATGATCTTATTAAGAATACCTTAATAAAAATCCTTTCATTTTATTGCAAAGACACTATTGTAATAACAGGCTTAGGAAGGAAACACAGATAATTACCAAGATGAATCATTTAACAAGGTGGAAAAAAAGTTCCTTTTGTGTAAAAATATCTAGTGATTGACATGTTGCCAAATTTCCACAAAATAGATTTCTATGTAATTTAGACTTTTGATTTCTTTTCCTCATAGATCACAAGAACCATCCTGATCTGGATGAGTGTCGGGGAAACATTTTTCATTATGAAATAAGAAGCAGAGGCTTCTATAGGGCAGTTAAAATATCAGGATGCTTGCTCAAGATGTCACTCTGGCAATTCTCTTCCCACCCACCGGTGATTTCCTGTCTGCCCTGTCATTCCTGTTGGCTGGCACACTGTAAGGTCTTCGGCTTTGACTCTGCAAGCAGTGGGGAGTCACTGGAAGATTTTCAGTAGAGAAGCGTCATGATTGACTTGAGCTTTAACTGGATCTCCTGGGCTGCTCTAATGAGATGAAAATGGAAGCGGACGGGAGCAGCTGCAGGGGGGTGTGCGGAGGCCAGTGACGGGTCCCCCGTGATTCCTCTCTGACTTCGTTTTCTGCTGCCTTCCCCTAGTACCTGGGCTCCAGCCAGTTCTCCTTGCTGGTTCTTGAACCCACTTATCAAGCTTCCATATGGGTCGACCTAGCCAGCCCCTCTGCCTACAGCACTCTCCCAGGCATCCACGTGGCTTCCTCTCTCACCTTCAGACAATACCTTGTCACTGAGGCCTTCCCCGACCACGCTATTTAAAATTGTCCCTCACCCAGGCCAGGCCCTCCCTCCCCTTTCCCCGTCCATTTTCCCCCTGCACGTATTGTCTTCTGACACACTAGGAATTTATTTGATTGTGGTCGGTCTCCCGACACATCTAAAGTGGGCGCTCCACAGAGAAGGGCTGGTCTTATTCAGTGCTGTATCCCTGACACCTACACCTGCATCTGGCGTACAGTCAGTGTCCCATGGATGTCTGGAGTGAGCCCTCCGGACTCTGTTGTTCCCAGGCACCTCACGAACAGACGCCCCCATCTCAGAGGGCTGTGGAGAGCAGAGCGTATGAAGCAGGGTGTGGAAGCACATTATCACCTCGGTGATTCATTCTTGCCAGGCTCTTCCTGCAGTTTTGTCTCGTCTGTCAAGTGCCCTCCAATGCAAGAGAGGGCATAGCTACCTTTTCAGACCGGGCACATAGCTCTAGTCACCATGTCGTTTATGGTCCAGGTCCTGGGCAGTTGTAAAGCTGGATCGGTTGCTGGATTTCCTAGAACCTCATGACATTCCAGAGCCCCCTTGTTCCCAGGAAGCCCCCACACCGCCCAGCCCTCTCGTGCATGCTGTCATAGCCAGCATCTGGCAACCACTGGAAACCATCTGGGTGATGTCCAGTCCTACCCCATTAGAACCATCCCCTCCTTCCTGCTGTGCCCTTTGGAGTCCTTGCCTTGACCTCGTTTTGTTTTTACTGAGACAGTTGTGTGGTGCCAAATAAAGACAGAAAACCAGCATTTGCAAATTTGGTTAAAATGGCTGCTATTTTACCACCCTTCGTGAAGGGCAAACTTGTTTCTATTTTTATTATAATTACTCATTCTCTCCTACCTCATTTAGCTTGCTCCTTTCAAGCACGAATACCTGGGTGCATCTGCATAACCTCTTATGAGCCCACCTTTGTTCACACAAACGACTGCTACTTACAGCTCTTCTACCAGGCTCCTTTTGTAAATATTCTAAATTTTATTTTCTCAAAATAGAAAGAAATGTGATAACTCGCTGGTTCCACAGTTTCCTTGTTTTGCTGGATTGCAAGTCCCTGAGACTTAAATGTTCTGTATCCCCCCACACCATTCTTCATCATCATAAAAGCAGAGATGGAATGGAAAATAGATTTTGAGATTTCTTAAAGTATTTCTTGCTGGTCTTCAGAGGCAGAATTCAGATAAAAAAAAAAAACTTGTCAATTATACTTTTGTTTCTACTCAAAACCTCATGACTGCTCACTCAAAGGTCCCTTATTCTAATCTTAAAACATTGTTGACAGTGTCCCAGATGAATGGCAACAAATCCTGGGGTTTGGCGTTTGGATGGCACATTTATTCCCTGGGAAAATAAGTAACAGTTTGCGAAGGAGCGGGGCTGGGAGGCAGACCTCCCCTTGTTCTGAGAATTCCCCTTGTTCTGATTTTCTGAGGATTCTGATTGAGCCTCCTTAGTCCTTGTTCTGTTGCTGAAAATAATTATGGTTACTTTTGTTTCTGGAACTCTTGGGAGGGAAAAAAAAAGAAAAAGAAATTTGCGGCCTGGAGAGTTTAGTTTTGAAATGCAAACACAGGATTTATGAGTCAGACTTGGGCAGGGTGTCATTTTCTTTTTAAAGAGCAGCAATATGAGTCCTTGAATTGTCTTTGTTCTCTTGATGTTTAACCCGGATTCCCGGGCAGTTAGTTGGTCAGCCCCAGCACAGCTCCACAGAGCACGCGGCCCAGCGTTGGCACAGCACCCAGGAAATCAGGGCGCCAGGGGAGGGGCTTCGGCCCGGAGGCCAGGTTGATTTACAAGGCGGAATTGGACTAATCACTCTAAAACACTTAGCACGTAAGGATTAGAAATAAAAATTCCTGTTCTTGGGGGGGGGGGGGGAAAGGCACACAGAAGTGTCATTGTAAGTGACATAATTTACTTCTCTTAACGGTAGGCGCTACAAAGCTGAGTTTACTTTCTAGAAAACTCTTTTCTAGAAAGTTGCATTTTATCACTGCAAAAGGATTTTCTTTCCAAATGAGTAGCTTTCGAGTAAGAGTTTTGGAGTCACAGAGACAGATTAAGAAAGTGATGAAAGGCAATTGTCAAATTCACGGAGGAAAAAAAATACTTTGCTTGGGAGACTTCTTTTTACCTGTCCATAACGGGGTATCGATGTCGGCATCTAACAAGTCAGCAGTTTCTCCGCACCAAATAAGCACTATTTTGCTGAGTAAAGGGAGCCTTACCCTTT